>NC_082346.1:32125404-32735191 GCF_027477595.1 Haemorhous mexicanus
CACTCTGGAATTGTAGTCATAAGAATTAGTATTTCAAAGGAAAAAAGCATTATAGCAGAACTGGAGGATGGACAGAGATCACAGAAACAAGGTGTTTTCAACAAAGTCTTACCAAGTAAATGCTTGAAATATGCACTTTTAAAAATACACGTACATTTACCACACCCCTATTAAGAGCTTAATGGAAATGGTGTCAAATTAGAGGATGTAGCAATAGAATAAGATTTGGCAAGGTTTTATGCTTAAAAAAAAGGCTATGGAACAGAAATCAATATCTGGTTACAGAGGAGAAAGTAGGTTTTGAGTAGATTGCAGTAATACTGCACTGAACAAAGAGCAGAGAATATACTATATTGTTGAATCTTCCTTAAGACAAACCCAAGCCATGAAAATATAGTGATGTTACACAGAGAGTTATATTTCTCCTCCATACTTCAGGAGAAGGATAACGAGCATAAAAGTTGATACTAATAACACCAACACTCCTACTAACAATTAAGACAAGGAAGTCTATGAAGATTATTGCTTTTAATCACTTCATTTACAAACTGTAATCAATGTAAGCACTGAGCATTTCAGAGATCCCTGGCATTACCAGGAAATATCACAAAAAATCTGACAGCAGCACCCCCAAAACTGAAAACCTCAGATGCTAGCCTAGCAATGATAAATTTAAAAAAGAAAGATGAAGTTAAAAGCATTTCAGCTCAAAAGTTATTTTAAAAACCTGCAGTTTTTACAGAAGGACTACATCTCAGAAAACACAGACAGCCCTAATAACAGATAGAGGGGAAGATTTATATATAATTTTTCATAAACAACTAGACCTTAGAAAATGAACATTCAGACTAATACAGCTGATTGAGAGGAAAATAAACTATAACAGTCAATACATAAGAATAAAATCTAGGGAGCTGTGATGAACTGAAAAAGCAAATCAATGAAGACATAAAATCAAACAAACTCCTGAAGTATGTCTAAAGCAAGTAAACAAAGAATCTGCTGGCAAGAAAAAAGAGAAAGGGGATAAGGCTCACTTACAGAAGCAATATGATTGTGTTAAAGAAGTTTGCAATGAAAAATTGCACACAAATACTTATCCTGATCCTACAGCTATTTTCAAGTAACTGAGATGAGGCATTTCCAGGAATGAGGGGATCAAAAAAGATACTGAAGTGAAATGCATCAACACAACACACATAAATGCACCCAAGTTGTTCTTCTCACTCCATACAGGCACCATATTCTTCCCCATTTGTACATTTATGCTCCATTACTTTTTTCACAACACAAAACAAAATTCTCTCATAAGCATTGGCACAAAGCCCCCACCTGCATCTCCCTTGTTCTCAGGCCTCCCTGGATCTCCACAAACTCACCACTTGATGCACCAAATGTGCAATGTGAGGTCATTTGGGCTGAGATACCTGGGAGCTGTTTTCCTTCTTCAGAATGCCGATTGGTACAATGTATTATTACAGGAGAACATCTCGCATTTCAATAGATGCACTGTATAATGAAGAACATTTATGTAAGTTTGTGACATCTCTATTTTGAGGTTTTGCCATCTGTGTGTAGGCCATTTTCAGCCATGGAAGATGATATCAAATGCAATCTGAACAGGATTTTTTTTTTTTCATAAAACCATTTTAGACACATTTTTAAAATAAGAAAACACAGTATTGGCACAACTACTGCTCCTTGGGGACATCTTTATTGGTACCATTACGGGAAAAACCCCCACAACTCTAATCACTATGACTTTAGTTTCTTTTCTACGCAGAACAACCACCATATGAGACTGTATTTTCACATATGTTTACATATGTTTAAATGGAGTAAGATGAGACTGAAATGAGAAGCTACTCTGCCCTCTCCTGTATCTCATTTCCATCCCTGAACTGCTGCCATTCCATGCAGGAAGGTGTGTCTGTAGACTTACACTGAACAGGCCTAAACTGATGCAGTTGCCCAGGCTGGATGGAAGGAGAATGGGATGGTTTCTTTCAGCTTCCATGCTGTGTTACTGTGTGCACAGAATGCTTGTAGAATTATAGGATAGAGTCTATCCTAATGCAGAGGTTACGTCAGGGCCAAAAATAAGAGAATAATATCCCACCACTGCTATGATTTCAAACCTTCAAAGGAGAACAAAAATCATACCTGCCCTTAGGTTAGGCTCTTTTCCATTGCTACAATGAGGAAAACACCATTTCATTACATCCTTGTTTCTGGTCCTGGTAGTTCTCAAAAGTTTAGACCAGCCAGCTATGACTGAAGAATTGGCTACAGCCCAGTGTATACCTCAAACTATCATCCTGCTTGAGAAAGGTGAAGGAAGCCATTACCTAATAGGCTGCCTATTTGTCCTATTTCTTTTAAATAGTATTGTCTGGAGGTGTTCAGAATTTTGAACGCTGCAAATTTTTCCCAGGGAGATGCAGATGAAAAAGCCAAGGAGATGCTAAACAGACCATGAGATATTAAATGCAATTCACAGCTGCACCCTCCCCATCCTCCAACCCACAAGATACATCTTTCACACACTCTTTAGGCTTTGGTTGTTGAACAACGCTGGTCAAGATTTACTAGTAATTTCCCAGGGAGCTTATTTCCTCAAAGATTACAGCAAAACTGCTCCTCAGAACAATGCATTTTATGGCACTATGTTTACATAGATGCTTTTCTCTAAAAGGAAAGGATTATATCTACTCAATATTTACACAGATCCACTTTTGCTGGAAATAGCATTTGCTACACTTCAGCTGGTGACTAACACACTGCCTGTTCTGCAACAGCAAGGCACCACTTACAATCTCTTCAGAAACTTTCTGTTTAATAAGCACTTAATTATTCTATAGAAATAAAAAGCAAACAATCAGATTAAAAACTGAAGAAAACCTTGTAGCACACAATTCCATGTGTTTGGGAATTGCCTGTTACATTCTGTTAAGACAGCTATTTAGAATAGCAACTGGTCACATCTCACATAGAGGCATCTGTTTTTCTCTAAGTTCATTGAAAGAAAGTGGAGCATGCCAAGAAATCAACTTCTAGTGAAGTTATTCTGCCACCTGCTGTTGCATTTATGGACATACTAGATATTTAAATCTGAGTATTTTCAATTTTAAAAAATTAATTAAAAAGGGAGATATTTCCTCACTGGAGAAAAACAAATTATTAATTATAAACCATTAATATATTATACTTTTTCCCTCTTTTTGATTTCTTAAGAATGTGACTCAAAATATGCTTATCACCAAGACTGAGGGGGTCAGGGGTTAGAAGGAGAGCCTTGAACAAGGGAAAAACCTGTGGTTAAAAAAATAAAACCAACCAACCAAACAAACAAAAAAAAAAAACCCACAAAAAACCAACAACCAAAAAAACATATGGAAGGAAAGAACTCTAAAACCTCATAAAACAAAGTATTTTCATGAGTGTCATAAAATTCACACAGGAATAATTGTCTAAAAGCCTTCTAGTCTGAAAACTGCAATCCTAAACACTGCTGGATTACTGTATCAAATCAAAGAACAGGTTAAATGAAAAACTGAAATTCACCCATTTACACTCACTGTCTGAGTTGGGGAGAAACTAGAGCAAAAGGTAACTCCTCTTACACCTTCAGTTCAATCAGTAATACAGCTGATGGTTTAGCAAACTTGACAAAGTCCTGTTCCAAAAAGCAAGTGACAGGAAGGTGGCCATCCCAGCCAGCAGCACCCACCACTAACTTTTGGGATATCAACAAGTGCCATCCCCTCATATCTGGCCGTGCACAACACCTTTCCACAGAACTAGAGGGACTACATCATCTGCTGTCCTTATGTTGCCCATTGCTTTGCACGTGCTTAAATACTTGTCCACAGTGAAGGCAGGTAGCAGTAGTATAGGAAGAGTTTGGGGAAAGGATGGAAAAAAGATGGGACACCCAAAAGAACTACAGAGGGAATCCAGGGAAAGCAGAGTTACTTGCTGAAAGATTATCCACTCACTTGAAAAATGGCTTGGGTTTTTCAATTATTGTAATTAATGAAAGATAAAACTCTAGATGTAACCTAAACAGGACAATTTTTTTTTTTTTTGCAGGACAAAAAAAAAAAAAAAAAAAAAAAAAAAATCTGACCAGAGATGGAAACTGAGATTCCACAAAATAAATATCCATGCAACACATCCCTACTCTGCCCTACAAAGGGTTCCTCATGGTAATGGGACAAGAGAGCTGCCTCTCATCCAAACAGATAGGACTAAACTTGCTTAGCTCACGAGACCAGAGGGGGACAGCAGGGTCAACCACTCCCTGTATGAAACACATCTACTTGGTCTACTCTTCATTTGGAACACTACTAAAAGTTTGCTCTGCTTTGGCAGATGCCCACTGCCATTTACAATGAATATTCAGCTGTTCCTTTAGGCTCTTAATCCCCTTGATATCCCATTGCCTGTTATGCATTAGACAGGAGTACAACCCTGGTTTGCAAGCAGTACCTGCATGACAGCCTCACACTCTTTCAAATGAAGCCTCCCAGCATTTTTGTTTTGGCCCCTGGTCAAGTACAGGAATTAATTCTCCAGACAACAGCTCTGCATTCCACTGCTAGTTCTTCTCAGGGAAGTGCTCCAGCAGCCCCTGAATGAAAGAGCATCTCACCTGCTGCAGGGAACCCCACACAGCTGTGCTCGTTCCACTGGGGTGGGAAAAGGGGTAAGGACTTGTTAGCCAAGTTAGATGAGCTTGATGCCTTGTGAAGGCTGACCTAGACCAGAGGCTGGATGGAGTTAAAGAATAAAGCAGGGATTTTCTAAAAGGCCTCAATGGATACACCTTGGGCAGCACATGAGCCCAGCCAGGGCTACACCCAAGATGAACCAAAATTGTCACAAAACGGACAATCGGTCACGAGGTCTCTCACTTTCATACGTTCTGGTCCATTAGCATATTTGAGCTAATTATCCAATTACAACTTTAGGTTAAGAAGTCCCATCCTTCTTGTTTTTCTCTCTTCATTCTGCAATTGTTTATGCTCTTGGGCCTGAGATTTGGATCATTCGTCCTTGGTCCCCAGCTAGAGAAGGAATTGTTTTGTCTACCTACTCTGAGAAGAGAGTAGGTAATGAAGCTCAGAACTACAAACTAAAGCAGCACAGAATCTGAAAAATGTAAAAAATAAAACCTGAGGCATCAAGCTCAGCAGTGGTTTTGTCTCTTACTTACCTGATTTCAAATAGATTTGTCTCATTGCTCAGCCCAGTGAGCAGAGTTACAACATTAATTACTGCTTTTCATTTACAAGTGAAATTCTATTTCTAATTTGCATATCATGGGAAGGAGACTTTAACCAGACCTTGATGTATTTATATAAACCCATCTCCATGTGTAAAATAATTTATACATGCTAAGCATTATTAGTTCTATTTTTTGAAGCAGAATGGAAAAAGAGACTAAGACATAAGCATCAAAAACCTGTAGCAGATCTAGATCCTAATACAGATCTTGGTCTGTCTTTCCCTTGTAATGAACACTAAATAAACCTGCAAAACAGCACATTCATGCATAAAAATCAAGTTTTTTAAAAAGCGTTTTTACTAGCTCTGGTTTCACAGTTGTTTTCTGTACTAAAATGGAAGGTCATTCTGTACAAACTCAACTCAGTACTTTTTTCTGCTCCTGAATTTTGTTATCCTTTGCTGCATGTGTATATGCAGTTGTTACATTAAGGATTTATGCAGATGTTTTACTTTTTACAGTAAGATAATTCCCTTGTTTGGGCCATAGATGGAAGCCAACCAGAATTTCTTCCAGCTACTGCAGTCAAACATGATGAATTCCATTTCTCCCCCCATAAGATATTTTCTCATAAGGAATATTATTCCTTGCAGTGCCCTGTTCATATCATTCTTGTCCCTTTCATCAAGGTAGATAATTAAGTACTCTTTCCCTGAAGCCAGATTATCTATTGATGAAACAAGATGTACTACCAAGGCCACACCCTATGATTTGATTAATTTGTTCTCCGACCTCTTTTTAATCACACTTGGGACTTCAGTTTTGTAAGGAAACACACCTGGACAGTGCACAAAAGGAGAGGGCAAGCAGATGACATCACAAGCTATCGTGGCTGGACTGCGCATCCTCCCTACAGCGATTTTAAATGTTTATTTTCTTGCATTTAATATTACAGAAGTCACATATGACAGACTCTTATCAGAGCAAAGGCATTTTTGACACAGCCCTCACCTCATTCAACTGCATGTTAATAAATGACCACCAGAAGAAAGACAAAATCCAATCAAACTGTCCATTACTAAGTTAAATAAAATAATCCAACACAGCTGCAGCAGGAAGAAAATCATGATTCTCCCACCTTCCCTTTGATTTCACTTCAAACTCCAGAAGAAATGCTTCTCTTAAGATCTCTTACCCATCAGTTCATTAATTCTTCCATATATACACTAAGAGATCCTCATGAAGATGGAGCAGCAGAAGGGTTGTTGTCCAGTGCATTAAAAAGTATCCAAAGACCATAGAGAATCTACTGAATAATGTCTCATACACTGAAAAATTGCATTATGCTGTATCAACTACCATACATTGTCAAGAAATTATTTACACTGCTGCTGAACTTGATGCATTGCTGTGCCTGAGTCATTAGGCTACAATACAGTGTAATGCGTATGATGGGAAAAGCAAAAGTCCTTCTGCCAGGTCAAATCTGAAGATTATTTTAGGGAAGAAAACAAGGATACTCTTTCAGGATTTATTTGGAACACTTAGGTGTCTATGCAAAGAACACTGGGTACCTTGGTGAGCACAAGATGTTGAAAGCATGGGTTTGCATCTCATCCATCACAAACCCTCTCCACCACAATCTTTTACTCCCAGACCTGGGCTCAGACCTGACTCAGAGGGAAGAACACTTCTAAGCAGAAACTGCCAGCAACAGCCCCCAAGTACAGGTTTGTTATGCACACACCCACCCTTCACAGAGGAGCAGTTGCCTATCCAATTACTGTCCAGACTCAACCTTGCTTCTTTTGCAAATTGCGACAAAAATCGCAGCCTGAGGTGGTGTAGCTACATAACCTGGACATTATGCACCTTTTATTAAAGAAAGTGTAAATGCAGTAACCTATTAATAAATACATGTTGCACGGCCTGAAAAATGTGAAAACAAACATTTCATAACACATATAAAAAGGCTTTCCAATCAACATTCTGTTTGGAATGGTGGCTGATCCACAGTAGCCCCTGGCAACAGACTGCCAACATCTCAGCCCAGCATGCTTCAATACTTCTGGCAGTGCTTCCATTCCTCTACACATCAACAACAAGCCAGCTTATCCAGCTTACCTGATACATAGTGCAATGGAGCCAGGACCTCAAGCTATTTCCTTGAGATGAATAAGTCAAGACATGAAAATGATTAGCCAAAATGAAGAGGTTTAAAAGTTGCAAGAAAATTGCCATAAGTAAAGTCTCTGTAAAGCAAGGATTGCACCATTAGTAAAGCTAGGGCTTTCCACAGACTGATATTCTGGGGGTGTTTTGCTATTTCTCTCTCAACATTGTGGTAAGAACAGCTGACAGATGGACAATGGCTATTTATCTCTGATGCTACATTCAGCCCAAGAGATCTACAGGGCACAGCTCTATGACCTTTTGTAGAGGAACACAATCCGGCTGTGCCTGTGGTCTAAGCAGAATGGAAAACATGTTGGTGCAATGCCAAGACCAAGCTAACAGAAAGCACATCCCATCAGGCTTCAAAGCAAACCACATCTACCTGCAGCCCCAGATACTGACATGGTGTGGAAGAAAATAGCAGGAAAATGCTGTAAATGAGACACATTTACATTTGCTGCTATAGAGAGGCACCTTCCACAAGACTTTCCTGTCTGGAGCTAAAAAGAAAATTTAAGCAGCAAGGGAAGGTGCTGGTAGTTGACTCCTGTTCCTGTTGGAGCCTTAAAGTAACTAAAACACAGGCATAGCCAGTATCAGAAAAAAAAAAGGTGCTTGTTATCATTCTAGTGCTCATCCATGCAAATCACATGGCAGTATTCTAAGTATGAATGCTCTAAGAGAGATGTGGCACTCAAATGATCATAGATTTTACACTTAGTTTCTATGTCTTAAACTGCAAAGGTGTTATGTAGCACTGCATTATTTAAATGGAAGAGAAAAAGACAAAGTCAACAGTTTTGAGGGCTGGCACTCAGCTACTCTTCTGTGAGAACATGTATGAAACAAAGAAGCCCACTTAGGCACAAGTAAAGAAAACTAAAAAGAATTTGCTTTCCTCAAAAAAATTCTCTTTGATACAATAAGTTTGCAGTGCTCGGAACTCTTACTTGAAATTCCCCTCATTCTATCTTTTGCATATTTATCTATTTTTAAATATACATGTTCAAGTTAAAAACCATTTTTGTACGTATAAACACATCTATAATTTATATAGGGAATTTCTTCCACTTCTAGACAAAATGTATTGCTTCCAAATGCTGCCACTGTTATAGTCTTAGACAACAAGAGCTTCACCACAGAGCTTATTTACATCAGGGACAAGGCAAAATAATTTTTTTACATGCAACCTTATCACAGAGCTGCTAAACTACCTCTGGCCAAATTCTTTCTCTGTAAACATTAAATCCTCAGTTGCTGAATAAATGATGGTGTTTGTAACTTTTGCCAAATATGTGCAACAAATTTCATACACATGAAAGAACAACTAGATGACTGCAATTTCTGGGCACCTATCACCTGGCAATAACCAGAGGAGTATAGTTTATTATGTTTTGCCTGAGTAAGCAGTCACTGATAAGACTCTTAATTTAAACATGGGAAAATGAAATGTTTTTCTTGCCCACTCTTTGTTTCCTCCTTGCCTCCTTCCAATTAAGCTAGAGTTACAGTAGTCCTATTTGCTGAGCAAACCTCCTTACAATTACATTTGAAAAGCCCAGGGATCATCACCTTAACAAAATCCAAAATACTACCTCCTAAAGACATTACAGGATCACCCTCCACAGCCTCAGAAAAGGTGGAGAAACCCAGACTCAAAAGCAGATTGGGAATATCAGTTCATGTTCTGGAGTATGGAACCTACCACCCATAACACTGCACACTGTGATCACACCTAAAGAAAGAGAGACTCAGTGACTTTATGAGGTCACCTACTAACAGGAGAAAATCAGTGGTGATCATTTACTTAAACTGGGCCTTAAATCTTCCTCTTTAACAGATGACCCTGATGAAAGAGTCTGCTTAGAGATTTCAAGAAAAGCTGAATTTATAATGTAGGGGCTCCTGGCAGTTTTCATCATGTCAAATTATGCAGTGATTTCAAGCAGTGCAGAGGACCTAGAAGGATGAAATCTGCCCTGTTTTATTGACTCTGACTTCCCTCACAAGCTCCTGACACAGAATCAACAGTGAGAAAATTCCTTTCTTCCAAGATGACCTTAAATTCAGCAAAGCCCAATTCCATCTTCTCTCCTCGTTAATGCTTGGATCCAAGTACACACGTACAAGTACTTGTATCCTGTATTTGGGATACACACATACATGACTTACATCCTGTATGTGGGACAGCAAGGTGATAGGAGTCCCTGTAGCCCCTTTTAAATTCCTCTCTACGAACACATACAAAACACGTAGGAGAAGTTGCAAGGTGTCCTGTGTATCTTGCAACCTCTGTTTAGTTTCATGCAATCCTTCTTGACACAAATGAAAGCCAGCTTTAGATCATGCTAGATGATCTTACCAAAGGCAACACTTGCAAGAAGCAGCAGCCAGCCAACAGTCTGATGTCACCTTTTACTGGGGGCTCCTTCTCCCAGAGCAAAGCAGGGGATTGCTTCCAAGCTTGGCTGGATTCAACACAAATTATGAGTTCATTAACTGCAACAGGGCTCTCAACTAATTAAAGGCAACTTCTACTGTAACTATTCCTATCAGGCAAAGATGTTTCAAATTTTATCTGCATTTTAAACAGCTCCAGAGGACATCACTCATGTTCCTTCTGTGTAGAAATGATGATGAGACTAGCACAGCAACTATAATTATCAAATGGCCTTTTTGTAAGGCAAGTTAGACTGGTGAAAACTCCCATGTGAATGTGCCACACAGCCCACCTCCTTCTTTGGGAAACATGTCCAAGCTTTGCTTTGAAGTTCAAAACACTCTACATTATCACTAGGACACAGGTATCTCCACAATGTTAGAAACTGTGAAGCTGCCACACAGGTAAGGAAAAGGGACGTACTGTTCTTTACAGAGAGCCTCCAGAGAAAAATCTCAGGTCATTGTGAGCTTATCACACACTGCTCTTTCCTTCCATTCTTCCAACAAATTAAAATCCTTCAATTACAACAGTTAAGACAGTCATAGTAGAAGAAATGATTATTTGAAATAATTTCAGGATTTCCCTTCTTTTCATCTATTTTTGGCAAGCATCAGGAGATTAGAAAGACATACTCAACTCTCCCCTAAGAAATGTGAACTGCAAAAATGAGGGTGACTGAAATGTGTAAGGTTTAAAATGCACCAGGCCTGTGTTAACTCTGCTTCTCTATATTTTCCAGATGCAAAGCAAAAATACTAAGGTCTTGCCAAAGAGCATGATTTAAAGAGACCTAAAGTACAGACTTTAACCATATGTTAAGAGTGACTGAATTCAAAATGTGAGTCTTCCTGCATCAGCATTATCATCTACTGAAATGATCTTATCCAGCAAGATGCCTGCCCTACTTTATGCATTTTGTTCACCTTGTACAGAAGTTGTACTTTGATGAATTTGTATGTATTTGTAGTTAATTCACATTTATAAATTATCACTAACAAAGTGACACGTGTGGTAAACTCTCAAAATGCATTACTTAAATCCTCCTTTTTCAATAGATTTCTTGTACAGCAACAGAAATATGTCCCTTCACTGGAGGCCTGAAAAGGTTTTTTTGGGAGATTTTTATTTGCTAGAACTCAGCCTGGGACAACATTATAATGTAGCATTATAATACAGTGTTCCTTTAGGAAAGAGGTGATTAACCAAAACTAGCACCATGTTTATGCAAACTCAGATTATGACAACAAAATCTCATACCTCAGAATATAAACAGTTGCCACAGTTGTCATGGGAATATTTGTCTACTCACCCCTTGACTGCAAGGACAGGGTGAGTAAGGCAAGAGAGGAGGTGGTGGCTTATTCTGAGCTAAACAGAATAAATAAGACAGACAGATCTGCTGTATTAAATCTTATGTTCCTTAGCCTTTGCCATCTGGCAAGTGATCCATGGCTCATGTGAAAGGAGTGGGTGGTCATGGTCTGGTTTGTACTAGACATTTCTTGGGATCTCAGAAAAAGAAAACAAAACACTGCAATTGGCACCAAGCACTGCTCTTGTTAGCGGCTTTCAGCAGGCGAAGGACCAAGCACAACTGAAGATTAAACCTCGCCCTCCTGCAGAACTGGTCACAATTTCAAAAGTCAATAAAAGCAAGTTTGTATAAGAGAGAGGGAAAGTTTGCAATGCCCCTGGGTCTGTCATTCTGTTAGAGGTAAAGAAAGCAGAGATGTCAGCCCTTGGAACAATCAGTGACTTTACCATCCCCATTCTGATAATTCACCCTCCTGTGAATATCAGCTCTGAAGCCTCAAAAGACATATGAAATTTATAGCACTGATTTATTTTTCTGAGTAGATCTGATCCTAAAATCTTAAACTGACATTATATATAGTTATTAGCAGAAAAAAATAATTCATCTTAGCATAACAAGCTCAACAGAGGGGGAGTGAACAACTACATGCAGGACCCAAGCTAGGACACTGCTGCAAGCCTTAAACTAGCTCTAATAAGAGCTGTGAAAAGTGAAAGGGTTTTTTATAAAACTTAATAGATGAACAACAATGCTTAACAGCAGGTTTGCTACATTGAGGAATTATGTTTCAAAGGTTACCCCACTGAAAAAAAGTCAAACACTACAGCATATACATTGTTTCATAGTTAATACATGCAGATTTTCAAGCACAAACACCTTTAAATGAAGCCATAAGGTGAAGGCAGAATTGCTTTTCCCTAACAACCTGGAATGTTTTCATTCTGAACTCTTAAGCTAAAAATGGGTTCAGGACTGTATATCAGAGTAATAAAATATCCTGAGCTGGAAGGAACCCACAAGGACCATCAAAGTCCAATTCTTGGAACTACAAAGGACACTCCAACAATCACACCTTGTGCCCAAGAGAGTTGTCCAAACACTTCTTGAACTCCGTCAGGCTTGGTGCTGTGACCACGTTCCTGGGGAGCCTGTTCCAGTGCTCAACCACTCTCTAGGTGAAGAATCTTCTCCTAAACCTCTCCTGACACAGCTTCAGGTCCTGTCACTGGTCACCAGAAAGGAGAGATCAGCACCTGCTCTGATGCTTCCCCTCATGAGGATGCTGAAGACCACAATGAGATCTCCCCTCAGTCTCCTGCAGGCTGAACAGACCAAGTGACCTCAGCTGCTCCTCACGGAGCTTTCCCTCCAGAACCTTCACCATCCTCACGGCCCTTCTTTGGACACGCTCTAATTGCTTAATGCCTTTTTTATATTGTGCTGCCCAAAACTGCCATCAGCACTCAAGGTGAGGCCACCCCAGAGCAGAGCAGAGGGGACAGTCCCCTCCCTTGCCTGGCTGTGATGCTGAGCCTGATGCACCTCAGGCACAGATGGCTCTCCTGGCTGCCAGGGCACTGCTGGCTCATTTTAATTTGTCACCAAGCAGGACCCCCCCAGGTACATTTTCACAGTGCCACCTTATATTCCTTTTATTCCAAGGAACACACATTTAGCATAGAGTCATATCGGGAAATGGCACCATTAGATATTCTTAATTCCATATACCAACTCACTGAAGAATTTTAAATCATATTTCAGCTGTGGCTAAACAAAAAAAGCAAACCTAACTCTTGTATGCACAAACAGCATCAAAAGAATTACACAAAGGCAAGCTGGATAGTATTCTTTCCCATTTGAGGGAAGGTATATTAAAATAACATTTATTTACTTAGTTTTAAGAACTTGCTCATAGTTTTAAGAACTTGCTCAGTATCTTATAATTTTGCAATAATGAATGGAGACAAATAATTTTTTGAGTTCTCAATGGCTTTTTTTTCACAAACCAAAATTTACACAGGAACAGTAAGTATCCAGACCAAAATACTAATCTAACTAAATCTATATGAGATTAATAAAAGAAAGAAAACTCATCAGAGAATCAGTCTGTTAAGGTCACATGCTTCAAAAGCATGCTCAGTTTTTCTTTTGAAGCTATTAATTCCAAAGGAGAGGTGAAAAATATATTGCTAATGTCCTGAGAGATAATAGATTTGTCTGATTTCAA
The DNA here is from genome assembly GCF_027477595.1 of Haemorhous mexicanus. Taxonomy (NCBI): domain Eukaryota; kingdom Metazoa; phylum Chordata; class Aves; order Passeriformes; family Fringillidae; genus Haemorhous; species Haemorhous mexicanus. The sequence continues at coordinate 32,138,795 of NC_082346.1, forward strand.
TAAAGAAAAAATAGCATCCACATCTGCACTGTTGGGTTTTTTTTCCTGCTTGCAAAAATAGTTTCTAGTTTCTCCAAATCTCACTGGGCAAGACTAGAAGATTTAATGACTGATCAGCCATGAGGGTAAACATTTTAAAAAGCAACTTGTACAGGAATGCTACACAACTCAGTTTGTTATGACACATACAGCTTTTCTGAAGTCATCAGACTTAGCTGCTATAAAATTTTAAACCAATGGACAAAGCAACATAGATATGATAAAACTTGGCAGGGTTCTGAAGAACAGGGGAAAAAAACCCCACCAAAACAACCCAGAAAACCTCACTAAAAACAAAACCCCAGTAAAACCAAGCTGTTGAACCTCTGCCAATACACACATCCAGCAGTGCTCTGTGAAGGAAGGGTAGAGGAAGGTCACTGAACTGTTCTCTGCTGACTGTCCTGCTCTGTGGGGCTTGTATATCCCTTAAAGCATCTGTGCATGAATTAAGGATGGGTATTTCTCAATTTTAACAAATCACACATGTTATCTGTGGTTATTACAAACAGGGTAAGTCCAGGGTAATCACTGTCACCAGATGGAAAGAGAGAGCACTTTTAAAAACTATTTTGGTATCTGAAGTTGAAGTTAAGGAAACTTTGGATTAAAACACACAGGATGCCAAGAGCTGTTATACTGATATCTTAATTTCTAAAAGTCTTTCATTCCAAAAAAGCAAACTATACAGCCTAGTTCCATGGGCTTCCTGTAGGCTGGAATTCTACTAACATTTTACAAGGGTGTAATGTGATGCTGATGTCAAATGGAAGATCAACAGCACTATTCTCTTGAAGGCAGAGAAAACACGAGCACCTTGTGAGGAGAGAGAATGGCACTGATTTTTCCAGAAAGCTGTTCAATGAAAGACATTATGGAATGAAAACCAAAAATAAATAGATATTTTGTATTTTTTAACACCTGGATGTTAAAAGATGACTCTTAAGAGCAACCAAAAGTTCTAGAATGTCACTGAAGTATAGCAACACCTGATGTAAGAAGCTGCTTTTCAAGAGCATGCATGTTTCCCAACTGCTTATCACAAAATGCCAAAAGCCATATATTTTACAGCAAGGACAACATAAGTAAACAAAATTCAGTAACTTTAACAACAATCTGTGTAAAAAACCCCTAAAACAAAACCTTCAACCATAGCAACGAGTCTGGGCCTTGGCTTCACCCCTCTTCATAAAAACTGACTTTGAACCATGTAGTACTCTCTAAAATTCCATTCCAAGATCTACTGTCCCACCATACTTTCCTACCAACTATTTCTGTGAAGACTGCTTCTCCAAACAGTGCCCCAGCCCCATCGACTCCCTCCTGAATTATTTGCCAAATTCATAACCTGATACCCAGCAGTGCTGGCACTTCAGAATGACTGTAGCACAAAGGAAGCTGCCTTCAAACAGAGAGCACACCCAGCCCCAGGTATTCTGAAAAGGACAGAGAACTTTTTCCTGACAAGTTGTCAAAAAGAAAGAAAATAGTTTTGATGACTGAAGAGATAGATGAAAGACTTAAAGAAGTAATTATAGAGCTTCTTTAAATAACAAAGCCTAGGAGGAGGGACAATAGACAAGTAAAGGAGTGTAAAGAACCAAAATTATCAACAGAGAAATTATTTATTCTTCTACAATGAACTGTACTTAGGAGATTTATCATTTATATTTACCTCAGAAAAAACTGCCCAAAAGCAACTGAGTAAAGTTTACCAGCCGGCGTTTATGAAAAAAATAAACAACAAAACAACAAATACCTCATGATAACAGAGCATCAAGGTGAAGAAAAGCACTGACAAAAAATAAACAGTGGAGAGAGACCAGCAGATATTTAGGGCACTGGACAACTCCTATCTACTACGGAAGGGCAGAGCATCAGGTTAATCCTGCCAGAATTTGAGTCTAGAGAGTGGTTTTGAGCAATGTGAGTGGTTCTAGAGAAACAGGATTCAAAATGTAATGCATACTGTGCTATACTGGGCATGCTGACATACTCTTCTCAACAGCTTCTCAAAGTTAATCATATCACGTTATATAAATGCTTGATTGGAATTTTGGAAACCAATAGGGAGAAGAAATACTTAGTAGCAGTTGAAATGTTTTCCTTGTCACTTTTTAATAATACTTTCTGTGAGGCACAAAAAAAATATGGATGGTTGCTTCTAGATTTTAGATCTTCCTAGTTTGAAGAGAAACATTTTCTAAGCATCTAGTTCACATAAATGATGACATCCTGTCTACTTAACATATTAGGACAGTAGCTCAACACCAACCCTCAGGTGGGCCTATTTGTTTCCTAGGAAGTGTCTGCATTTTCCTGGTACAGCTACAGAAACTCTTAAAATCAACTGCTATCAGAACTGACAAATCCAAAAAAATGACTGAAAACAACGAGGAAAAATTTGGAAAAGATCACCTGTATAGCAATACTTCAGTTCATACCCATAGCTGTCTTGTAACACAATATAGGATTAGATACAATTTTTAAATAACTGCTTGTGCTAAATCAAACACTGTGGTCAAATCTAACAAACCCAGAAGGAGACAATGTGGTTTGTAGATTGCTCAGGCTGCTGCTAATGCCCTGTGGATCTCAGTCAAGTAATCCTGATCCAGCAGCAGGTACTGATCCCTGTGCACAGCCCAGAAGGCAGATGTCTATCCCAGAAGCTGATTACAAACATCTGCCTACATTAGCTGGATTCAAACTTACAATTCCCACTTCAAAATGAAAATGTTCTCCCAGTCAAAATATGGCTTAGAGATGTAATCCAAACTCTCTATGCCCTTCTGTCCATCTCTGGTCTCTACTCCTCTTGAACACACACCAGCTTATATACAGATGTTAATTACAAAAACGCCTATTTGCACAGAATACCAGTCTGAGCAGGATCTAGGGCTGGTATTTCAAAGCAGTATCTAATGATTACAACCAGAGCCTTCACTCTTCCCTCTCAGGTCCACTTATATCTGCAGTAGATCTTGCTCCCACCACACTGACCCTTACAGCAGCCCAGTACCCACATCTGGACACCACCAGTATCATTTGTGTTATGGTAGTGCCCATAAACTCTACTCACAAATCAAGACTGTGCTGCACATCCTATACTGTACAGCCCAAACAGACAACACACTCGAAATGCCTGTCCTGCTTCAAAAGCCTTCAGTGAACACCCATGCAGAGAGCTCCAATGCAATTCCCCCTACTGCATGCTGTGCATAAGGCAGTTGTTTCTCTTCACAGTTGGGTCAGAGCAATGGTTTATCTAATCCAGCACCCTGTCCCTGACAGTGGCAGCAGGAGAGCACATGATACTTTAGAAGGTGGCTGAGCTATTCCTCCTAAACTTCCTTACCAGCTACAGTCATGAACCTAGGGATGTTGGAAGGCATCTCTAGCTATTCCCTTTAGAATCTGTTACTGGCATGTGTTTCTGAATATGCCTGACCTCACTTGCACCAACAGATTTCTGGATAGCATTTTCTTTAGTTTTTTTTTTATTTTCAAGAATGGAAAGGAAAATCTTACTTGAAGTTTTTTGTCACTTGCTTCTGGAATCAGTATAAACACACTTTTCAGTCATCAGTACCACAAATCTTACACCTGCCACACTTAACATCTGCTTTTTCAAGCCACACCCATTATTCATCAGCCGTAGGTACACACATTATGTTAGAGAAGAAGAACTACATAAATGCAACTCAAGTAATCAGCCATCCATTCCTATGTAAAAAATGACCCCTTACTTGTGGATAAGGACCAAAATATGTGGAAGGTAAAGTTCAAATTCACCTCAGCTAAGTAGTTCAGTAAACTGCATGGGCTTGGAATCTGTCCCTTCCCAGGATTCCTTTAGAGTAAGAGGGAAAGAGATGCAAGGGAACATTATTTCTTGGAGGAAACAGAGATATCTGGGACTACTGTGTAGTCATGGGAAGTCTGAAAAAAAAAATAAAATATGTGCCACACAGACCCAATATAACAACACCCTGATTCATTCACTCTCTCCCCCTTTGAACTTGACAAACACATCAGAGCCTAGAACAAAAAGGTTTACACTGCTCAAAGCCTCAACAGCATTGCTCATTAGCCCACAGTAAATATCAGTTTCATGGACAAGGAAACTGCCACAAAGTAAATAATTAAAAACAGCTAGAAGATGATTACTGCTTTGTGACCCCAACCCAGAAACTTGAAACTTGAGCAGAATTCAATTTATTTGCTTTAAAGAATTCTTTCTGCCATGCAGCTGATTTCACACACTTCCTCCTGCTCTTATTATCAAAAAGGAAAAGCAGCTAGTATAAACATCAAAGAGTGGCACTATTGCAATGTGTCACAGACACCAGGGTGTTTTCCAAAGCTCCAGGTTAAAAAAGACCAGTGAACTTTGTGATCCCTTGGCAGGATGGGCATACAAAACAACAGCATGCTCTAGCTTCCTAAAAGGTATTATGTACATGTGATGACTTTTGGGAAGCTGGGGCTCAATGACACAGCACAACAACAGCAGGGGAGAAGTACCACACACCCACACCACCCTTTATGGGAGTACAGCTCTGCTCCTGCTACAGTGATGAAGGCATCTCCTCAGAATATTTTTTCCCTTTCTTTTCTAGCTCTTTGAAACACTACCTGCACGGGCACATGAACTCAGTATTAATCCATGCTACTTCTAACAATAAAGATGTTTCACCTTTACTTTTGGTATAGTATAGACTACATTGAGGCTTGCAGTCTCTCAAAAACAACAAATACCAGCAAGTTCTGCCACAAAAATAGTTGTCAACTGTTCTACTACTCATTTTACTCATCCACTTCTTCCCAGGTCAAAACTGATAACGTAGTAATCAGTAATATGAACTGGTCCTGGATTACATGAGATTAAAAAAGTGCTTCTACTTTTGTCAAAGATTTATTCTTACATAAACCCCCCAAAAATACAATACAATACAATACAAAAAATCTCAGCTGTTGTCTTGGTAATGTTTTCCTAGGCCAAACCACAGAGATCTCCAGTGATCAACAGTTCAGACCTTTAATTCCTTTCTTTCCAGAACACTTAATTCAACTCTATCAAGCAAAAGAAAGTAGCTTTAACTGCAGGACAAACTTCCTAGGAGATTTAATTAGATTAAATCAATTTCCACATCAAAGTTCCATGACTTGTATCTGCCATTTCTAAGGCTGAACAAAGAAAAATGAAAACTAAGAAAGAGCCGTCTCTAGCTCCAGAGCTGAACAAAACCAGTGGCTCCAAAGGCAAACACCACACATGCACACAGAGCTCTGGAGCAGGCTCCTCAGCAAGCTCTCAGCCTGAGGGCCTTGAAGCACAAATATCCAGGTGTTGCAGGTACCACCCTGAGTTTATCCCAGCTGTGCCCGTCTCCACCTGCACATCTGACCACTGTCGTGCATCTGACCCAAGCCCACTTGAAACCCTTTGTGAGGCAAGGTCAGGCTCTCAGTTCCTTTAGACGCCCTCTCAGCCACACTTGCTGCAGGAGGATGTTCCAGAAACTCTGGCTGGAGAGGAGCAGGCTACGAATCTGCAGCTAAAGGGAAGTCCCAGCCGTAAGCCTGCGGTGCGTGTTTCAAGCTGACTGCGCGGCACCGTGCGCGCTCCCGCTGACAGACTCCGCTGATGGGGCTGATGGCCGAGCTCAGCGGAGGCCATTCCAGCTGTAATTTACCTTCTGTACACAAGGCGTGCTGTACAGCTGGAAAACCAGTGATGTTCCGAGTGTGGGAAAGCCCCATGCCATTCCTTGTGTGAAAATCAACCTACAGTTCACAGCCTAAAACATTATCTGGTCTACAGCACACAGCATTCATCCGTTGAGCCAGTGTTCTCAGGGTTGCACAGCCAAAGGCTGGGGTTACACAATCAAGATAACTTTCCTATTCCACCCTACTGTGAACTTTTTCATCTGGGGGGGAAAAAAAAAATCAGTATTTTCTTAGTTACACCCTTGGAAGCCTCACTTTGCACTTAACAAGAGAAACTAAACAAGGAAATGTCAGTCGCCATTCTCACTGGCCTGAGACTGAGGGCTTCCGTCACACCAGGCCCCATCCAACAAAACAGACAAAACGAAGGAGAATTAGAGTGACTGCCATTTACTGCTTCACCAGCTGCACACAGAGAGCCCTTCAGGAGCAAACAGCCTGCTTTTCTACCAGTAAAGCACCGGCTTCCCTGCAGTATGTTTTCCAGTATACCAACCTAGCTGTTTTTAAAAGTTCCAAATATGGGAACTTTTGCCAGCTCCAAGGAAAATTGACCACATCCTTTCACTAGTACTTGGATCTTCAGCCAGTTACAGTCACGCACACTTACTGAACTGAGCCAGTAAGTCTTATGCTACATATGCTTCATCCAGTACAACTTATTTCTAGACCTAATGCCACAAATCCATTTGAAAAGTGTTCAGTTGGAAGAAAATATTACAAGAAAATTATTTCCATATACAAGCATCTTTCTAAGGATCTCAATGTCAGTCTTCATTAACTTCAAATAAAAATGGAAATCAGGAGATATTAAGGTAGCCATATGTCTGGTTTCAGAAAGTGGGAAACTTGCAGATGGACTGACCACTGCTATTATTTAAGACTACACAGAAAACATAGGGCAAAACCAGGAACAAGGTCAAGCCTGCACAGTACCCTAATCCACAGATTACACTGGGGATTTTCAAACTCAAAGGTGGCAAAGATTCAAGCGGCCACTTTCTTTATGGCATATCAGGGGGAAAGGAAGGAAAGGGAAAGGGAACACCATATGGAAAATCTGAAAGAACCATTCAATTAAGCTGTATCTGGAGGCAGTGGTAAATAGCATGACAATATTTCCAAAGAAGATCAAGTGAATCATCAACAATTTAAGCAAAACTTTTTCTATAAAAGCATCACATTGGTACTGGTTTTATGCTTGGAAATGCTTCCCAGAACAAAGAGATTTTGTCACTGGTCTTTCTTCCCTTCTAAGTGGAAGCTTCTTGAAGAGGAAAAGAGAAAGAAGACATGAAAGTACACACAGAAGTGAAACATCTGCCCTTCTTTTTGTTCTCACCAGTTCAGAAAAAATATAAGAAAAAATTGGCAGCTTTTTCTTTCAGAAGTCCTAATGTGGAAGACTTTTGAATCAACACAACTTACAGCTGTGCACAATGAACTGGATTTTATGGACTCTACCAATAAAAAAAAATTGTGAATCACTTTTGAAGTCACAGTTGAGACAATATTCTGCTTTTGTCCACACTTAAACAGTCTTAAAGCTTAAAAAAAAAAAAAGAAAGAAAAAGTAAGTTTTACTTCTTTCTTTAAAGTTTTGCTAACGTGACTTTGCCCCTCTCTGCGAAGGCTGACGTGTACCTAGGCTGATCCTCCTTTCCACCCAGAAATCACGGATGCAGTGGAAGTCAGAACATCTCTTCAAGCACAAAACTTAATTTCAAAGTACTCAGTCTTTACCACAAGTCTCCCAGCTGCACTAAAGCCACAAGCATTTTACCAGACCTAGCTACAGTGAAAACAACTCAATGGATATAAATATCATCACACATTTGCAGACACTGGGCAGAACCCACAAATCTTTCTTTCTGGACAGCAGCCAGTGGGAGTTTCAGAGCCTGTAAGGCTTTGCAAAAGGAAACAATTTAGCCTCCTATAACAAATGTGCTGTCCCTAAAGAATAGTGTCATGGAAATCAGAGCGCATAGAAACAGGATTTAAAAAAATAACGTGCTACAGTCCTAACTAGCTTTCCAAACAATCCTTTAAATGTAATTTTATACTGGGAAGTTATATAAAATGTAGAGAATTATTCTTCTCTTCACATCATTAAGTAAAGTAAGTGTACTTCTCAGTATCTAAAAGCTACTTCTTGGAAAAGATGGCTTGTCTCCTCTTGAGCCTTGCTGTATCTTAAAACAACTGTTTCTACCAGAAAACCAAAGGGGTAAGTGACAAGAGAAGGTTCCATCTTTTTTTTCCCCTTATGATCCCTGCCTAACACACCCAATTTACAAATCCATGTGTCAGGTGGCCTTTTTTCCACTACCAGGCTGTAAATTTTACATGGAGTAACATCGCTGACATCATACCGGTAATTAAACAATTTTTCACTTGAAAATGAAACATTAATTCATGAAAGAGAAATAGTCTGAATGTATTATTTTCTTAAAGGTGTCCTTGCCCCCTGAACTAACCTACAGAAAAAACTTAATTCTGCATATCTGATTTCCAAAATTATATGTAAACTAATATAAGCTTAAGTCATATTTCTGGCCAAAACAGCACTTTAAACACATCCCCTCCCATGAAAAGAAAAGTGGAAGGGAGAAAAAGAAAAAAGGAATTGATGCTGTTAGTTGAGTTAATTGGTTCCTATCCATGTTACAGTCACATGTATCAGGTAAAATTTTACTTATCTATTTCCCACATTGTCATTGGCTGAAGAGGTTCACCCTGGCACATACATTCACTGAACAAGCTGAAGGGGTGTTACAAGCAAGAAAGAACAAACTGAAGTACCAACCACCATACAGAGCAGTTAGTAGTGGACAAGCAAAGACATAAAGTCCATTTACTGGCTTGTCATGCTTATTCATCACTGACATTTACAGGCACAAGTCTCTCGAGCTGTCATTCTTCTCCTACAACACCAGTGGACCCAATTTCACAGCCCCGAGGAGTACTTTGCTGGCCAAATAGTTACATTGCACAGAAGCTCATGGAGAGTACCCACAGTTAGTTTTAATGCTTGAATAAGGCACTACAAAGGGGCAGAATCAGACTCTAAGCTAAAAATTAATAGAAGAAACAATCTCCTGTGAATATCTGTTTAATTGTGTAGTTTGAAGCAAGGCTGAGACCAATCCTCTAGGTAAAGGTGGACTTTGCTGTTTTCTACTTCAACTTCCATCTTACAGAACAACTTCAAATAACTCAAATAATAAATGAATAGCCTATAAATACTGTTTTAACTTTCCCCTCTGTAACACAACACCTGCTTTTGGTTCTGTTCACACTTCCATTCATGCATGAAGTGTATATACAAAGAGGGTTATTGTGTCATTGAGTAAATGAGCACTGAAATCAAACCAAAACTAAAACCCCCCAATGTTACAGTTTTCTGTTCCCTGTGCAAATGCAATGAGTTCTTTCTAGCTAACTCTACACATCCATCTTAGTACTGAATTGCAAAATAGTAGTTATTTGCAAATCATTACTTCCCCCCAGTATGAAAACTCTACCACTTAAATGCAAGAAACACTGAACACATGGACTGCATTAAAGAGATCTGCTATTTGAGAAGCCACACAGACAGAATTTCACTTGTTGGCATGCTCCACCTCTCTGCTCCACTGCTCTCTTATTTTATAGACTAAATGTACAGGATAATGTTCTTAAATGTTAATGACAATGAATACCTTCCAAGACAGGTCTTTTATTTATAAACATAAAGCTTTTATCTTTACTATCTCCAACACTGAAGGCTGTGTTTGATTTGGTTATGGAAGGCTCAATGAAAACTTATAATCTGTGTTAGTGCATTTCAATGCAGATTTCCTTCCCAGAAATACCCACTCAACACTGCAAATGTGTCATGCTAATGGACTGGGACACAGGGCATTAGACACTTCCGCACCAGCACTGGACCACAGTCTTGCCTGGCTGACACTGTGGTCTCTTTGGGCCCTGCTGAGTGAAAAAGTATGTTCATACAGTGATAACTTCTATCCTGATGTGTTCCCACTTCTCTCTATTGTTCCTTACTGCCCATTTATTGTGGAAGTGGCAGGGCCACAAGAGCCATGGTATGGTTACAGCTTTTGTGGCAATTTGTTTTACAATTTCAGGCTTAGGAATGTCTGTGCTGGTTTCAGTTGGGTTAGAGTTTATTTTCTTCACAGTGGCTAGTACAGAACTATGTTTTGGATTTGTGTTGAACAGAGAGTTAATAACATAGAGATGTTTTTGTTATTGCTGAGCAGGGCTCATACAGAACCAAGGCCTTTTCTACTGTTCGTACAGCCACACTGGCGAGGAAGCTGGGGGTGCATGGGAGGCTGGGAGGTGGCACAGCCAGGGCAGGTGACCCCAGCTGATCAAAGGGACATTCCAGACCATGTGACACCATTGTCAGTATATAAAGTTGGGGGAAGAAGGAAGAAGGGGGGACATTTGGAGTGATGGTGTTTGTCTTCCCATTCACCATTACAGGTGATGGGGCCCTGCTCTCCTGGGGATGGCTGAACACCTGTCTGCCCATGGGCAGCACTGAATTCACTCCTTGCTTTGCTGTGCTGGTGTGCACAGCTTTTGCTTTCCCTATTAAACTGTCTTTGTCTCAATCCAGGGCTTTTCTGGCTTTTACCCTTCTGATTCTATCCCTAATCCCTCTGATGGGAGAGTGAGCCAGCGGCTGCATGGGGCTTGGCTGCTGGCTGGGGTTAAACCATGACACTGTCTTACACAGAAATATGTATACAGAGTATTTCCTAGACATCTGCTAATACAAAGTGTTACCCTCAAATAGATTATGTCTAAAAAAACCCCCACCCATCTTACGTACAGATCAGAGTAAGTCACATGAAAGGGGTTGGTAGCAGCATTCAGTAGCTTACTGACATTAACATCATTTAATGCTCAGATATCACAAGAATAAAAAAAGTGTAAGCATAAAGCAGGAGAGCATAATAACGTAGCTGTTGCACATGACAGAAGCAACTTCTTGATGCAGCTCCAATGGCAACTGCTACTGTACTTGATCTCCATTATTTTCTAAATTAAAGGCTTCATGTTTATTCCTCTAAACTCTAAGCATGATAAAATCATAGTTTTATTGCCATACTTAACACAGTACAGAGCTACTCAGCTATCATATTCATGATACACTACAATGTACTCTTTCACTAGACATTAACACTGCTTGTTAGACTGTATCTTAGAGGTCCTGGGTATGTTTTGGATTGAGGTCACCGAGCGAGTGACAGTCTAAAGGAGAGTAGAGGACACCCCCATTACAAGGAAACATAAGCTCAGGAAAGCTACCTAAAGAAAAAAACCCAACCTGTTCAAGAAACTGTTACTCCCTTTCAGAGACAACAAAACCTGTAGAAGAAAACAAAGAAGTGGAAGCAACTGAGGAGGTACTTTTCTTAAGCTCTTCTTTGCTGGCAAAACAGAAAACAAAACTAATAAAACCAAAATATGCACTCTTTGCAAATTCAAAACAGCCTAACTAGGATTATTGCAACTCACAAGTACCAGAAGAAACCAGCTCTCCTTTCTGCTTTTAAAAGGAAACAAGTTCTTCATACTCTAATGGGTAACAGTAAGGGAAGGTGTTAACTTTTTCACTTTTCAGTTTTGTAATTGCACAACTTAAGGTTTTGGTTCTAAATGCAAGAAACATCAGTCAGGAAAACTTTGCTTCCAAAATCTCTTCTCTGTCATATTAGTTCCAGAAACTGTGCTGGTTTTCTCAGACAGACTGCATCATTCTCACAATAATTTGAGTAAGTATGAAAAGCACTGCTCTCAGGTATTTCTTGAAGGATCACTTTAAAAACCTCTTTTAATTCAAATACATTGTTCATGTTTTGTCCCATAACTGCAGCCTAACCCTCTTAACATTATATACAGCATCTTTTTCCTTTTTTTTTTTTATCTGCCTACCACCTTAAAAACCATTAAAAAAACCCATAAAAAGCTTCAGGATTAAAACCACAATCAAGCTCCTTCTACGTGCCACAGAAGAAAAGCAACACGGTCACCTGATCAAGATTAGACAGATTACACACATGAAAGTAGTTAGAGTGGTTAATCTGCTACTACAGCTATAGTAACTGGGTGTAGCTGTGCCCTTTCTAACATGTCAAGGTGATGTTGTACTGATTTAGCCAGGACACATGAAAAGAAACAGTTTCTGGGACTGAAACCTACCTCAGTCTGTTTAGACCACATGAGTTCTCAACAATGATTCAGAGCAGGAGAAGCCTGAGGTCACTCCACAGCCAGACGTGATGACTTAAGACTAAAATATTTTAACTGTGTGTGAGTTGGGTTGCTTTTGTTTTGAAGCAGTGCCTCTGGCAAGCAGAAAGCAGCAATTCATTTAGTGTAATAGAAAAGAATTTTATTTCTAACCTTAACAGACCTTTTTCTTCAAGAGACTGTTACTCAGAAAAAATGCATATTGCAGCTGATTCAATTGGACCTGGAATAGTAATAAAGGCAATACTATCAAAAAAGCTCAACTTCTGGAGGCTTAAGGTATTTTTACTTACTATTTCAATTAAATATCATCATTTGCATTTACTTATTCACAGTTGTCTCTAAAAATTGATCTGCATAAAAGCAATTTTGGGTTCTAGGGGACGTGCAAGACACTTAACGGCAAGAGTCGCTCCTACATTGACCCTCCCACCACATGCTAATCTAAACTAGATGTAGAAAGCTGATATGGGAGTGCAAAGCAATAGAAAAAGCAATATAATTTGCAATTAGTATTAAACCAATGTTTCCATTTCATGTATTCCATGAATATCAGGTGAGCACTGCACATTAAGCTATATAAATGAAATATTAAGCACAGGCATCCAGTGACACACACTGACTCTAGAATCAGATACACACCAAATATAAATAATTCTTACATAGAAAATACTAGAAAACAGCAATACTGAAAGGTTATGAGCAGTTCACAAAATTCTGATGTACAGCTTTATTCCATTTTAACACTACTATTTTTAATTAAAATCTGTATTTAGAGATACAAACAGCTTTTTCTACTAAAAAAAAATGAAGATTTTCTCAGCATTGCATTTCCCCTGTATTGTTTCTTTTCTTCTAACACTGCTCGCAAATATTACATGCACTACTGAACAGCTGTATTTTGTATTTCAGTAATCCTGAGAGAAAAAAAGTAAGTGCTCTCCAAGTGTGCTTTGGTTTCCTCATGATGTAATGGCTTATAGACTAACTTAATAAATTTCAGAGTAATATGTTGAGTCAATCTTTAGTATTTTAAACAAACACAAACCCACAGAAATGGTCATGAAACAAAGCTGAAGCCAATGCACTGCATATTTACAGTCACAAACATCACAGCACAGTTTGGGGCAGAAATTAGAATGCTACAAACACATGAAATTCTGAGAAAATGTAGCAGGTAATGTCACTGAGATGTGGATGAAACACAATCAACACCCACGCTCATGGGAAATGTTAGATTTGCCAAGTGCACAATTTGGACACAGAATAATTACAGCATTTAAGAAAACATGAGTTTTTAATTTAAAAAGCAATTCAAAATAATTACTTTTCAGATGTGAAAGAAGAGTTTTTAGTGAAAGTTTTTTTTCCACCCTAACAACTGAAATACTGGATTTCTGTCAGTTGTCTTTAAATTTCTGATCTGCTGGAGCAAAGCAGAGGTAGACCACGAAGATAAGAGAGCTGGTGCACCTCTCATGAAGAGAGGCTGAGAGAGTTGGAGTTGTTCAGCCTGGAGAAGAGAAGGCTCCAGGGAGACCTTGCAGCACCTTCCAGTACCTAGAGGGGGACTACAAGAGAGCTGGAAAGAGACTTTTTATGAGAGCATGTGACAGGACAAGGGGGAATGGCTTTAAACTGGGAAACGGAAGGTTTACACTGGATGTAAGCAAGAAACTCTTTACTGTGAGGGTGGTGAGGCACTGGAACAGGTTGCCCAGAGAAAGCGTGGATGTCCCATCCCTGGAAGTGTTCAAGGCCAGGCTGGATGGGGCTTTAAGCAACCTGGTCCATGGGAAGGTGTCTCTGCCCATGGCAGGGGTGCTGGAACAAGATAATCTTTAAGGTCCCTGGCAACCCAGATCTGCAAAGTTTACTGCTCCTTTTCCTGTGTCCAGTATGCCCAAAATCTGATGTCAAATGACTGTCCACATCAAATGGGAACATAAAACATGAGAGCCTGAGCTGCACATTACAGATTAAGATGTGGCTTGTTCAACACTTTGCAGCTCCTCTGTGTGTCCACATCATCATGCTAAAACATTAACAGAAAGCTTATGGCAGACCTAAGTAAAACTGCGTGTACAGCATTTTGTCTGCTGGAATTTTTGTAATATATTAAAAAAATGTAGTAATGCAGTAAATGGCAAAAATACAGTCAAATATACCAGTTTTACATGTATGCTTTTCATACTTTCCAAGTTTTAACAAATGCTTCCAGCAATTTAGGACCTTCTCATTCATCAAAGACCCCCAGAGGTTCAGACAATGCTTCCACAAATGCTTCCCTGTACCGCACTGACAGCCTGAGCAGCTCACATCAGTACTGCTTCTGCAGCACCACATGTCAAGCTGGGACAGTGCTCAGAATTTAAACTAACCCCATCTTTTCTCCTTTCTACACAGCCTTTTAAGATTCATTTATGTTTCTTGACCCAGCCCCCAGGTGGCCCCTGAGAGAGCTGCACCAACCAAACTGAACCCACAAGGGGAGAAGTGCATCACACAAGTGGCCTTTTAGATGACATCAGTAAGCACTGGGTAAAGACACCACAAAGATTGCCACAGCCCTTTTGGCATTTTTGGATGGGAATGATCACTGTCAGGGCAGTTACATAATGCTTCTGTTGCAGCAGCAAAGCAGGCTTAAAAAAATCACCAGCCTTACTTACCTTCAGCCACTCTTTATTGTCTCATGCCAAGTCTTTTTCAGAAGGTTATTTTTAGCCTTGATTATTTCAGCAAACTATTTTACTTCATGACACCACAAATCCTTAGGCTGGCATTGAAGGGGCTGTGAAGCACAGCACAGGGAGGGGAGCTAATACCCAGCTTTTTAATCAGCTCCAGAACTACCTGTAGTTATTAATATCTTAGGTTACTGCTACAAGTCATCCAAATTCTGACAGTGTCTGAAAAACACCAGAAATAATGAAATTAAAATAGTATTATGCAAGATACCAAAAAGATACCATCTGGAAGATTATGAATTTCAAAACAGGATAGAACTTCTGGACTGCAGTTTCAGTAAGTCCACTAAACTCACACAGGATAATGAAATCTCAAAATAGTATTTTTGATAGCAGCATCAACAGGCACATCAGGAATCAATTTCAACTTTTAGGGCTCTCTAAATGCTGGAGATTTTCTTCCCATGATTCCTACTCAAATGTTTCCACTTGCTCATATTAACTTCTCTGTTCACTGAACCCTGCACTAAGCCATTTCAGCATGCTACCACAACAGCAAATTAACCATTTGTTTTGCTACGTGTACTTTCTTCTTGTGCTAGTGCAAACAGTGGCTCAGCAGAAGATCAGAAAAGCACTGAAGCCAGAGCAAAGGGGAGAAGATGAGAAAACTGTCCAGGAAATTTTTTTTCTAGGTACAGTGAACACAGAAGCTACAGAAAGGTATGTCAGAGGTGCTCTGCTCAGATGAAAGGACGACTACATCATTCCCCTTTGCTCCTTGGAACTGCAGCCTAGGTACAACTGAGTTATCTTGAAACATTTTTATGGGAAATATAAGAGAAGAATTTCACTGCACATGCAGCAGGAGATAATGAGAACTTGACTGTAAAGTCAAGTCAATTTGGACTGCTTCAACACAGACCCAAATCCTGCTTCCAATAGAGTCTCCAAGCCAAAACAGGCACCAAAAATACATATATATAACATTCCACTTCAAAACATTTTTTAAATCACAAAGATCAACCTCACTCCTATAGGATTAAGTGTCCCTCAACAGCAGTGAATTGCTTCTTTTTATTAGTTGTCAAGCATCACTTTGCTAAGCAGGCACCAGTGTATTGCAAAGCACTGTGTGTACACAAAAAAAGACAAAAGCATGAGGCCCTAGTTTTAAGTCACCTTGGAAAAGACTCTGGTTTTAATCAGGTTTAAAGTAATTGACAGAATTTGTGCATTCAAGATGATGGCTTTCACAGTTATCTGTCAGGGACCACAACACTCAAATATCCAGGCTTGTTGTTCTTGGGGTTATTTGCCCTGACATGTCAGTATTGGCAAGGGGAGAAACCAACCAGTTACCTTTCTGCAGGGCTCAGCACACATTACACAAAGAGCAGAGCAATCCACCCAGTCCTCCTCACTCTGCTGAGGGTAAGAAGGTTATCAGTCTGGAAGACAGGATTAGGGGTTTCTCAAGCAGGCTCTTAGCAAGGAACACTACACAAAACTTGTTTATTATGTTTCTAAGCCACTAGCATTACCAGAGAAAAAGAAGAGAAAAAGAAGAGAAAAAGAAGAGAAAAAGAAGAGAAAAAGAAGAGAAAAAGAAGAGAAAAAGAAGAGAAAAAGAAGAGAAAAAGAAGAGAAAAAGAAGAGAAAAAGAAGAGACAAAAAAAGCCCTCCTCTGCATCCATGCCTTATGATTTAATTCTGCACTTATTCTGATTCATAAAAACCTGATAAAATGCCAAAAAGAATTTCCTCAGAAGTGAGTAAACAAGGGACAATAAATGCATGACAAAGAGGTACAAACAAGCCATGGGAGTTAATTTTTGCCAAGGCTAAGTGCCTAATTTCTCTTTCACAATACTGGTCTGGCTGCCTGTGAACACACCCAGGTGAGCTTAAAGGTTCAAACACTGCTGAAAAGGAAATGATACAATAGCAAAAGAATCTAGGAGGCATGCAGGAGGTCTCAAATCTCCCAAGCCCTTTGTCTTAGCCCGAGGCCAGCCCTATGAAAGGGCAGGCATATTTGTAACTCTGCTCACCTCCTCTCCTTCTCACCCACCTTTCTGAGAGCAGATGGCTACAAATAGGAAGGTTTAATGTACAAATCCAGCCCAACTTGTAAAGTGCCAGGCATTTTTTAGAAAAGGCTGAGAGAGAGGCAGGCAAAGCAGGAAGAAAGAAAAAGTTTCTTATCTCTGTTTCTGAAATGATGACCTGAAGGAAAATATCCCCCAGGAGCATATAACCAATGGCAGTGCAGGAAGTGACCATCTTTGACACTCCCACTTGGTCCATACCAAAAGACTCAAGTTTGCTCCAAAAGAGAACAAAAGGAATGGGTGCTTCAGAGACATCCTTGTGCCTGGAGAAGCAGATCAGCTCACCTGTGTATAGGGAAGTTACTAAATATATAGCATAATATACAGCTGTCAAATTTGCAAAACAGGGGCTGCATCCAGATCAGCAGAGCAGCTGGGGCTGATGCACCTGGCCCTCTAGGAACTCCCATGGTCTCTGATGACACAGAATCCCTCTCTAGGTCAAATGCATCCTACAGACTTAGGCTCACTATCCTCCCAACATTTTCTCAATGACTCTGTAGTGCTGATTCCCAAACCACGGTCTGGAATTGGGCAGCATTTGGCAAACAGCATCAGGAACCATGAAGAGTAAATACCAAATTTGTTTCTTTTGGACAGCCTGCATGAAAGCCTGAGAGATCACAGAGTTCTTGTGGTAGAAACCACTGCTTCTGCTATTGTTTAAAACACATTAAAACAAACTATCACAGGAAGTGATCAACTTCCAGCACACAATATCTGTGGTTAGTCTTTATACATTAGCTGTAAGGCTGTCCTAAAACATGCCTGACTACAAGGCAGGCTTCTTTCCTTTACATGCTTTATTGCAATGACTTCACCCATACCGACTCCTAACAACACTGCAGCTAGAGGTGTCAGCCCTCACATGTAGACCAAATATTCTCTAACCTACTCTTTTCCCAGTTGATCAGGAATCATGTCTGCAATCTTAGGCACTGTCTGAAACAATGCAGCAAACCTCCAGCAGATTCTTCCTGCCAGCGTAAATGCAAGGGTGAAATACACAATTGTACATTGTATAAACTAGTGTCTGCCTACTGAAAGGTACTGGAGAAAGAAGTCTGTAACTCAAACTAAAAGCCTGTATCCTACAGCAGTAACAAATTATCTAAACAGTGAACAGGAAAGAGACTCTGGTGTTTAAGTGACATCCATTACTTTTGCTTGTATGTTCGTAGAAGCTGCTCTGTGTTTGACAGCAAGTGTTTCAGCCTGGCAGCAGTCCTCAGCTTGGCTTCAACTGATTAAGCCACACCACGGCCAAAAGGAGCAGCCCCTTACTGCCTCTGCCATTTGCATTTCCTTCTCCTCCTGTGTGTCAGTAGTTGACCACTGATGGGGATGACAAATAACACTATGAAAAGATATTTGCAACAAATGGCAGACTGAAAAATCCTCTCCAGTAAAAGACTTCAAATCCAAAAACTTGTAAGATCTTTATTTCACCTGATGACCAAAGACAGGCACACAAGCCAGAAGTGTTGCCTCTAATCCAAAATCACACTGCAGAAGAAGTATTCACGACACATGCACTCAACTGGGCAGACTAGACTATCCCAAGACCACTACTGAAAATCTCAAATCCACAAGCAAGGAGTCATCATGGATAAAAGGGTGCTGGAAACGTCAATACTAATATCAAATTTATATCTGAGTTACTACATTGATCTCCTAAAGCATATTTTGGGCCAGTATTGCAAGAGGAAGGTATTTAACAAAGCAGAAATAAATTGAGGCTCTTCAACAGACCAAAGAACCCAGGACTGAAACATGGAGAGGTTTTGCATGTGTAAACTCTGATATGCTGTCACAATTCAGCCAGAAAAATCTTCCTTGTTAACATTAAATTCCCATACAAAATACTTTGTACTGGCCACTTGTCACCAATACACTGCATATCTTGCTTTTGTTTCATCAATCTAAGTACATTTAAGCAAGTATATCAAAGACTGCTCAAGTGGGTGACAGATCAAAAATAATTTCTAAAAATTTTTTGTAATTATTACTACAATAGCCTCTTTTACTGTGTGCTTGTTGAAGAGTCTGGATTTAAAAAAGCATACAGCACTGACTGATAATAAATTTGGTCCACATCAGTCTAGTTACTGCTTAACATTTGGATGATGCTCGAAGGTTGGCATTAGACTAGATGACCTCAAGAAGTCCTTTCCAGCCTGAACAATTCCGTGTGTAAATGAATGTTTTTAATGTGAATTCCTCTGCTGTTAGGCAGCAATGTTTCATTCAGTCCCCAGCAAACAACCTCGGAAAAAGAAACTAAACTTGAAACATACTTGCTCTGGGTTTTAAAAAGAAGCAAAACCCTTGAGAAATTAAAACCTGCTACCTTGCATCATCTACATTCCTGATTTCAAATGGCATACAGAAAGCAGGACTGAAGACAAATACAGCTGCATACCAAAATCTGACCTGTAAAGCAGTGAAACTCTTGGTTTCCTTGACTGATATTTCTTCATGACCCTTGGCACCACAGAAATAGGATAACCCAGGCCACTGACCACCTAATCTGTATTCTTCTTCTAGCAATGACCAGCACCTGAACTTTCACTGGTAGGACAGAAAGTTCACAGTAACCCATGGCCTCTTATGTAGCTCTGTAGGCAGACATTGAGTTTGGCAGTCTCGTGCTCAGTACTCTGCAACCTGCTGGCTGATGAGAGCTGTCACACAATTACCTAAATTCCTTTCCCAGGACTCACAGTAAAATGAAGAAATAATTCACTTCCTCTTTTCACTCTCTTCACCAAACAGCACAACTCAATATCCTCATTTAAACCAGTCTGCTACAGTTAGTCAATGTAAGTCAGGCATTTTAAGCAGTAGCCTCCTACAACAATTCTTTATTTAAAAGATTTTACACAGTTTTGGTAAAAATTTTTCAGGAGACACTGGTAATGTCTTGAGCATTGTGCTCTCTGCTTGAGATTTGAGGCATAATTCCCTCTCACCAGGCCAGATCAATGATATATCTATGTGTGTTTCCAGAACTACCCAATAGCCTTCAGATAAAAGCTCACTAGATATTTAAGCCAGATAAGAGAACACTCATTCATGCATTCTAAACTCTGAAAACATTATTTGGAAAATGTACAGGGTTGGAAGTCCAAAGCAATCTCCTATCAGTTACTCAGGTTTATGAGGCACTGAAGCAGTGCTTCTGCCTGCAGTCACATTCACAACTGTCATTAGCAGTACACTGGCTGCTAGTAAGCAAAACAGAAATAGCCCCTGGAACTGGGGAAAATGATACATCCACTCAGAACTGCTGTGCAGAGAAGTTCATTCAAGTGACAAAACAAGTATGCATTTCAGTCTTACCGAGTTCATCACAGGTTTGCAAGAGCAAACCAACATATGACAAAGGATGAGAGTCTTTTATTAAAACTGCCTAAGGGGCATAAACCTGGGCTTCAGACAGGGCACATGGACCTCTGTTTGACCTAACATAAATTTCAGAGAAGCTTTCTAGTGATAAACAACAAAGACTTTAAAGGAGTATGTGGATGGCATCTCTGTGAGCCAGAAAACCTCAGAGCAGGGTGAAGTACTCTCTTTATTTGCAGGGTGCTTTACAGCAGCCCCCCAACACCACCCCACACACAAGCTCACACTCAGGGATGCTGGGGCAAAACAGACACAGCAGCCCCAGTGAGAGAGTCAGCTTCCTTCACACCTTGCATTACAGAAGAGTTACCTGCATGGTAATTGTTGACTCCTATTTAGCTCTGTACACTGTGCTGTTAGACAAAGACAGTATAATTCCTGACTTGAAGAGCAAGTGAGCTGATTTGGATCTGAATTCTGGGAAGCAGTGGAAATGTTCCATTTTGCTTTTGCTTTGACATATACATTGAATGATGTGGACAACTACTGAAGCTATGGTTTCTTTCTGCATTTGACATATAGAATCTTGTGAGCTACAACACCCCCAAAATTCCTAGTTAAAAATAACAAAGTCATACTTAAAACACTGATGTATACAAGTATTGTAACTAAATCTCTGCATATAAGTGGAATCCACCATTAAAGAGTGCATATGACATTATTTTCTGTATCTTCTGGCCCAACCATTTTCTAGAACAATTAGAAAAACTTATTTCAGATAATATTTAGAAAGCAGAATGAAATTTTTCTGCATAAAGGGGAATAGGAGTAAAAATTCAGGACAAGCAATGTCAGTCCTAGTTCCAAATACATTGTCTGGCTGGGAAGTAACTGAAAACATCAAGTCAAAGAATTTCATGTTTTAATCACTATTCTCCCACCATTTACAGAATCTATTAATTCTTTTTTAGAAAGTGTGACTGGAAAAATTAAGGTCAATACAACTTGCTAGTATCTAGGCAGCAAGACCACAGAGCCAAAAAGTAATAACCAGCAGAATAAAAATAGAAACTCTTTGTTTAGTAAGTATGTCAAACACTAAGTTGGGGGGAAAAAAAAGTAAATACTTCTGAAAGAAGTAGTAAAAAATTATGCCAGAACTTGAGAGAATAAAAATGCTAAACATTTATTAAAAAATATTAACAAAGTCATATATAAACACTTGTAAGAAACTGAAACATGGTTTCATTAAGAAAAGAAATAATTAACTTTTATAGCATCATGACAGTTCTTCTCATTTAATGTTGAATCTTTGATGCTTGGCACTTTTCTTGCTATGTGGAATCATAACACTCATAACACAGTTTTTTACCTTAAATGCACAAGTAAAATGTGGAAAAATACAAATGTCTAAAAACCTACAAAAAGGTGGCAATATTAAAAAGCTGAGAATGTAATTGTTTTTTCAATTGTTTTTAAGCAACTACTATTTTTAAGATTTTTAAGGCTTCAGTTTCTAAACACTTAAGGTTTGCAATCTTTTGCTGTTTAAAAGTATAGCAAAGATCTGAGATGAGTTACAGTAAAGGGTAATGTAAATGTACTGCCAAGAAAAATCCCACAACCATTCAGTTCATTACTTGGCTTATTTAATACTGGGGAAAGGAAATGGCAGTGGCAGACAGTGCTTTACCATCTGCATCATCCTTCCTAGGAGCAATTTAGTGGACAACTGTAATTTATGGATAGGCATCTCCCCTTTTAGAAAACAGTAAACTTAACACCTAAGCTGAAGAATAAAATGCATACAGTATGTAGTGGTCAACTTGGTGACAAACAGTGTACTAGGAGCTTTTCTGGGGCTCTCAAAAAACAATGTATCACTGTACATTAGGCTGCTCAGACTTCTCCCCATTCTACTGTCTCCTTATACAGGAAGGTGAAGCTTTATATAGCAAGGTGGCAGCGGTGGGGCTTTCACAGGTGTGGTGTCAGTATTTCTATCAACAGATGCAAAAAAAAAAAGGAAAAAAGGAAAACATACAAATCAGGTAAAGGAATGAATCACCCTTGGACGAGAAACATCTAAATCATCTTGGAAGTCACGAGTAACCCCATGAAAGCACAGCTTGAAGCTGAGAATGGACTTTTAAAAAACAAACTAAATTGAAAAAATATTTGGACAGTTCTACATTTCTACAAAACTCTACGAGAAAAGAAAATCAGTTCATTCATTTAATTAGATGGAAAATATACCTCGGATAAACCCCATGTTTTGCAAATCATGAAAATTACAGTGCTATTTCCCTTGCAACTAACATACCATCACTGATTTCTGATGTGAAAGACTGTAAAACTGTTAGGTGGTGGAAAGAACAGTAAATTCTGGGTATTTCAGGATTTAAACAGAACTATTTCTGGTTTTATTAGGCATATCAAAATCATGGCTCAACCTCAGCAGTAGGCTTGTGCTTTTAGGAAAAACGTTGTTAAATCAGTAAAAGTTTATATTTCTTGGCACACAGGCACCATCCTAACAAGTCTTTTTAAAAGCAAGCATCTCAGTGGAGGTAATATTTACTGTTTACTGTACTTCTGGTTGTTAGGGGTTTCTAAAAAGGTCCTGGTTTTCCATGACATCAGCTGCATTCCACCAGAAATGTGTGCCCAGGAGTTTTAGTAATGACTGTAGCCTCCAACAGTTGAAACCTTGGCCAAAATCCTCTACACCTGCAGACCAGCTGAGTGAAATGAAAAAAAAAAAAAAAAAAAAAAAAAAAAAAAAAACCACAAAGAATTTAACGGGAATTTTTCTGACTTAGCTCCTAGTAAAGAGAAATTATTATTTTTGTTCCTCAAATCTGTTTTTGAAAGATGTTTGGACCAAGTTTTGAGTATCTGCTAGTTGTTGTTGCTTTTTCAATTAATTTCTTGGCTCAAGGCCCCAACTCAGTCTGTCAGAAGTGTTACACATTCCACACCAAATCTAACAGGTCAAAGGGTGCTCAAATTTTTTCAAAATTAGTATGTCTTATCTGCCTTACATATCTCTCATCTTCTTCTTTTTCTAAAATGCTGCTGATAATATGCCATTGAAATACCTTGAAAAGCCAGCTATTTGTGAAACATACAGATCCTCTAGTCTTGGGTAAAATCCCATGAAGACAGGAAGATCTCAAGAGCAGGCAATACACAATGAAAACAAGTACAGAGCTACACTGAACACTGAGGACAAGCCAGAACACCATAGCAGTGGTAGAGATCACCCTCTCTGTGGACAGCATTGAATGTGTAAGTGTGTAAATGACAACCATGGCCACATCGAGCAAAGTGTGTCTACCAACAGCAAAGTAGTTTTGGACTCTTTTGAGTTCTGTGTATTCTACAGATCTAACAATTAGCTGTCTGACAAGTGGGCAGCCCCCAGCATCTATTCAAGAGAGCCTGCCCCTGCAGCTCACCCAGCTACCCAACCCTTGCTGTGTAAGCCCAACACAGCCACACAACCCTGTTATATGACCAGCAGAATCCAAGTGGGTTTATTGAACCTGAGGCCCAAAATAAAAAACATCATAATGATACAAGATTGAAGACAAAAAAATAGAACTAAGGATTCAGACTCACATTTTCATTAATATCATGTTATCACATTACTAGGGCAGGCAATTCCTAGTGCAAGAAAAAGAGCCAGTATCAGAATAAAACATGTGGGAGTGTTTGCATTTTAACATGTACCAGTTCCTGACACTACTTCATGGCTATTTCAAGTTCCTATTAAGCATCACCACAACAGATAAAACTGTTTTATTAGATAACTTAAAATATCATTATTTTGTAATCAGTAGGGAAAGAATTTGAAATCAATCAGCTCACCTCTGTTCACATTTTAGACCGGTTTCCTTTACTGAATTTTCTTTGCTGATAGAAGCCTACTACAATTAGTAACACACAAAGCACAGCAAAAGAATCTCAAAGGCCCATACTATGTTCTCTGTAGAGCCAAGTATTAATTTTGAGGGGGAAAAGGCCCTATTGACAAAATTATTTATAACAGACACCTGTATGCTAAAGAATTGTGCCAAAAATTACTATGTACTTAATGTAAACCAGTGTTCTCCAGGCAGAAATTATTCTATCATTGACAACACATTCACCTGTTATGTTTCTCTGATTTTGGTTTTCAGTCAGCATATGCTTCAAACAAAGTCTACTCTTTCTATCCTTGTTTCCTTGAGTGGTTTTTTAAAGAAGTCTAGTCTTTACTATTGAAAATTGCTATCATCCTAATTTTATATTATTGCATATAGTTGTGTCTGCAAAACCTTAGGTGGAGCTGCACTTATTTCCTGAAGGAAGTAGGCTCACTCCAACCAAAATACTACCAATGTGGAAACTGTAAATGGTTCCAATTTTGCCAGGTAGCCCAACAGAAAGAAGAACAATTACACTTAAGAGCTATCATCTTGCCCTCGTACTTTAGGTCTGCCAGACCCCCATTAATAGAAAGCAAGTTGTACTCTAGTAGTTCAGAAAGAATTTGAGACAAATTTTAAGGGGACTGGCTTTGTCTTCACCTTAACAACTTTAACAATTAAGGATAAAAGCTGCTTTAACTACATAAACAGGAGGTTTGGAGGTGTCAGCAATCCATTGGCTTTTGGCCAGTTCCACCCTTGCATTGCTCAAAATTTAAGTGATCTCTGCAGGTGCCTCTGAGGAAAGGAAAAATCACAAAGCACCTCCCACAAAGGTGTGCTCCAGGTTCCCAGACCACTACACACAGATGTCTGCACCACAGCCCTCAGGGATGACAAAAGCTATTTGTGGCCATGAATTGCCAGCAAATTTAGATTTGTGATGCTGAAGGAAATAGCACCAATGATTAAACACGCAGCCTTTTGCAAGACCATGTGTGGGAGACAAACGAAAAACCAGTATCATTGTGTACAAACACTTCCATGAACCTCTGGAAGAAACAAAAGTGTTGTCACCATTTGTGATAAATTTCAGGGATATTTGACCTCAGCTTATCTCAAAGTCTCATGAAGCTTTAACTGTACAGTGGATATTTGATGTTAGATGTCTCACAGGCTTATACAATGCTGCTCTGCTTGCTCAAATGGCAGCTTTACTGTCTCCAGCAACTGGCTGCATAGCACTTTTTAAAAAAAAGACACAGAAAGCTTTTGCCACAAATCTGCAGGCCAATGACCTAAAACATCCAGCAAGACCAAGGCAGCTCCCAAGCTGGCCTCTTCCTGCACTCACAGGGCTCAGGCTTGGTGCACAGGAAAAGGCAGAGAAGAATGAGTTTATATACACATAAAGCAGAGGTGCAGAATAACACACCAGTCACATGATGAGGCAGATATGGACTACTGTGAGAGAAACTGAGACCTGAGGCTTTTTGAAGAAGTAATTATATAATTAGGATAGGATACAATTTAACAAAACTCAGAGGAACTCCTGAGCATTGATAGATGATATCTATGGTCAGTCATACATTTATAAAGTATACTTATACAGTGAACTGTGATGTTAATTCAGTCCCTATTTTATATGTCAGGTAAGCAAAACTTTCTGGCAGAAAAATGACAGATAATATGTATGAAGGCCTGTATATTTATTACTAAGTTTAAAGAAGCCAAGATCAGTTTGCACAGACAGTGTTGTTATTACTTTTTTAATTAAACAGGGAAAAATTCTGGAGTGTAACAACCTACCCAATATTCAGATCTTAGGCTTAGGACTCAGACCCTATCACAGTACACAAAGAAACTACTGTATGAGCCATAAAGTGTATAATTAGTTACTTCCCTATGCTTTTTCACACTTCAGTACGTAAGCTCCATCGTCTCTGCTTGACCTCTGAAATGTAACTGTACCTGAGAAAGTAATTCTTTAAGGAATCTAATGTGAACATTGTAAAATGAAGGAACTCTTACTCTTCCATTGCTCCTCATACTACCAATTTATGTCGGTGGATAAAAGACGTACATTTTGTGAAAGCACAAATCGTCAGGTCTGGAAAGCAAACATGACCGTGATCATCTGCTGAGAGTCTAGCAGCAATGAGATTCTCATTCACTATTTCCTTCAGAAACATATCTTCAACACAGTATCTAAGACTATTAATAACTACACTTATACTGCAGTATTTCTTCAATGAGAATTTTGACTAGCTGGTCATCTCCTCTGCTGTATGTTCAGAAACCAACAGTTCAGACGGTATCTGCTTTATTCTGCTTACTGTTATTTAGAGAGTTACAAATTCATTTTAAACTTGAACTAGTTTGCATGTACTTCAGACCTTCCACCAGATGATTTATTCACCATACACACTCACTAAAATATTCTATCCTTTGTCTGAAACAGAGGACAGTGACAGGAAGCTAAAAGAAAAATACTGTCTGAATACCTAAATCCCTACCTACTGTATTATTCATTACTGGTTTTGGTGCCTCAGCCACCAGAATGCTGAAACCAAAAATGACCTGACAAAAAAACCTCAACTACTGCAGTACCATTTAAGCATTATTGTATGCACACAGACAGAGCTCCATTCTGTTGCCTAGATAATGGAAAACAACACTTATGGCTAAGCTTCAAGAAGGATGAATCGCTGACAACAGATAAAAGATCTATCCTCTAACCAAAAATTTCCACAATGTTTGTCCATTCTTTTAGAAATAATGATAAATAACCATGCAGGAAAACAAAGAAAATAATCTTGGGTTCAGAGAGACCACTTCAATTAGACCACTGACAGCAGTCTATTCATCACTATGGACAGCAATTTTTCCTCTATGGATCACAAGCAAAAGCCATATACTTTTACATGCAGTTCTCTGATAAAATTGCCTGTACTCAAAGCCCACCCTCAGCACAACTGAGACAATCTGGATAACAGAGTTGATCCTAGTATGGGTTACCACTATCTTGTTGCACTAATTGATAATGAAATAAGACACACATGAACCAAAATGCAGAAGTTAGTTAACCAATATTTGAGTATTTCTGATTTCAGATTTTAACTCTCCTTCAAATGTCCAAGCCTGTTCACTTAAAAGGGAATCACCCTTTCCCCCTTAGTCTGAGTAAACTCAAATTTGAATCAGATTCCAGATTCAATTTGGACAAATTCAACCTCGTAGATGAACTGACATTCAAGAAATGTGACTTCACCTTTTCTACCTTCTCTCCTTTTCTATCTTCTCTCCTTTTCTCCCTTCCTCTCCACTCCAGGTTGCACACTAATTGGCTCCAAACCAACAGCATTTTTTGGGGATTGGGCTAAGTACCCAGAAATTCAGAAGAACTTCCCAGATCACAATAAATCCATGCATTATTTCTTTTGCAGCTGTACAGAATAAGTGTTGATTCATTTTGAATTTAATATTTATAGACATCCTTCATCGTACATTACTGGTCTCAAGATCAGAAAGAAAATAAGCACACTAATGTGAAAGGGAAAAGTAGAGGGGACTTAAGCCAAACTAAAGCTGAGCTAGTGCCTCTCCATGCAGTTACGACAGAAGCTGTCAAGCCCAGCTGAACAAACAACTAACAGACAGAAATTCTGAATAGCAGCAGCAGCTTATTTTGAAGTATAACACATTCATTTCAATCCCCATGGAAAAAGTAATCACCAATTGGCTTGAAACAGCACCAAGACTAGTTCAGCAGAACCATTTCCTTCAACAAACACACAGCTTGCTCTCAAGCACAGGAGGATAGAATGGCACACAGTTCATTTGCTTTTGCTCTGCTCCCTCCACCTTCAAATATTTGTGTTTGGGATAATGTTGACCAGTGGGACATATGTTCCTGTGCCTCAAATTCTGTTGAGCTGAAACTGTGTCCTATCTTGTTCTACTTCCCTAAAGAGAAATTAATTATACAGAGGGTAAAAGTAAGAACTTTTGTTTCTGCTATGCCTTTCATGTCCAATGATCTGAAAACACACAGTACATCTGGAATTGAACACAGCAGCTCTTCTGCAGCTCACAATAACAGCATACAACACACTTGGTAAAAAGTAAATTAATATAACTGTATGCAACTTCTTCTTACTCCATCCTATAGTTATGGCAATTCAAAGTTCAGCCTCTGGCTGTTTTTCCCCATTCATTGCTTTGCTCCTGACTTACCTCTGACCTAGATGTTAGGAAAATCCCATTCTTAAATCCTGCCAGAAGTCATAAATCTCAGAGTTGAAGAAATAAAAGCTTTGCAGTGGTTTAGAACAATACTAAACAAAGCAGAAATGGGTCACAAGAATAAGTAAAACAAAGTAGAATTACGGAAAATCAGGCAAGAAAGAGTGAATTCAGAATGGTCCTAGCAATACACGAGTTACTGCTGTACTGAGTGTAATTTTTGAAATGAATAGGCATGGAAGTAGGAAAGAAACAGACCAAATAGTAACTGAATTCCAGATATAAAATTACTGAAAGGGAAGATCACACACTCAGCTACAAGAAGGGCCTAAAGATCACACCAAAACCTGTCATGTATTCTGTAGTATAAACAACTGTAACAGTTGGCAAGGAAAAACTGTTATAATGTTCTGCTATTCAAAGCCAAAACTCCAATATAATACTCTCAAAGGGCAAGCTTGAGGAAAAAAACACATGAAGCCTAGACATGGCCAGCAGGTAATTACTTATTATATCCATTTTTCCTTGACACTTGAAAGAAAAGATACAAAGAAAACACTTTTTGAAGGTTCCCTGGCAAGACAAAATGCTTTCAAAATGACTTTCTGAAACACAAGTCATTGCATGGTTGCAGTCAAACTGGACAACAATATGGGTCTTTTCAGGAGTTATGCATAATTGAGTATTGGTCTGAACTATATTTTGTGGTAGCATACCTTACACCTTTCAGAAACATATGCTTCTGGTTGGGAATAAACCCCTTTAGGAACTAATGATATTATAGAATCTCTTATGGGAAGAAGCATCTGGAGGCAAACAAGAGCTACACCCACTGAGGAGCAGAGGATTCTCCAGACATCAGATCAAGAATTACAGAGATTAACTCTTTTCTAGCAATTCGGTTTCCCAGAGTCATTCAGGTCTTTTGGAGACATCACATCAGCACATCTGTGATGCCAGGGAGGAGCCAGGTCAAGATGTCAAGGATTTCAACACTGAACTGAGTCAGAGCTGTGCTACAAGGTCCAGGAACAGCTTCAGATTCGAGATGAAACATAACAGGACTGACATAAAATCTTCCAGCCTAGAGAGATCAGTTAAATTCAAAAGGGAAGATATCACAGGAGCACAAAAAGGACAGTAGAAAGCCTTGAAGGATATGAGAACATAATAAAAGAAGCTAGAACAAGCCCCACAATAAAAGGAAAAAACCCCAAAACCTCATGCTGATGGTCCATAACAGTAACATTTAATCCACTGAAGAAAGTATATTTAGTGTTAACACAAAGACTGAATGCTTAAAATTCCTCAAATTGTAACTTCCTTGTATTATAAGCTCTGAAATAATTTCTTTTTACCAGCTAAGAAATGACCACTGTGTTTTCCATTGCATCCTTCCTTCCAAGTGAAACAAATTTTGCAAGCTCATATCACAGTTGGCTATCCTTTCAGCATGGCAAGGAGGGGAAAAATTAAAACAAGATTAGAAGAGGCAAGCCAGTAACAGGCTGCTATTATTGCCAAGTAAGTGCTAAACACAGAAGAGTGGAAAATAATTTTGATTCTTTAAATGCAATTTTATTTTCATTTTACACTTCAGAAGAAACAGCCAAAGGAAAAATGCTCATTACCAAATGATAAAGTAACATACAGAGTCTTTATTAACTTGAGAAAGGAAACTACACCACACAATGTATCAAAGAACAAAGCAAATGCCAATTAGAAAAACCTCTTTATATTTCCTTACAGGTTGTCCAATCTGTCTAATAAATGTGTTGGAAGACATTGTGTCCCAACAAACAGTGCAGAAATCACTAACATTAACTCAGCACAGTAGTGCTTGTCCTGAGAAACAAACTGAGGTCACTCCTGTCTCTTTTTACAAAATCCCATGAAATCTTTGGTTTGTAACCAAATTATCCCCAGGGAACATCACAGCTTAACTTCAGCTGCATAAACAACAGTCCTTCTTCCAAATAACCTAAAAACAAATAAACTGTGCCTTTTAAGTATTAATGATCCATAAAAATACTGTCAGTAATTAAAAATATAATGTGGCTTTCAGTATTCAGGCTAAACTCTAAGCTGGGAATTATTTCTAAGCTATTTGATTATAAAATGAGTTGTCCACAATTGGGGAAAGATCTCCTTTATAGGATGGGCCCACTCCAACAGGGTACACAGTAAAGAATGGGAGCAGAATTAGCTTTCTGTGGTGCTCTACAATGTTCTCAAGTCAGATATAGCTGAGGAAGCATAGGTCAGTGCTGGACTAGGACAAAGCAAATCCTGTCTTTTGGAAAAAGGAAAGTGATTTAGCCCCTGTTAAACCTGTTACACCTCAGCTGCTTATTTAACAGATCAGGTGATGCAAGTGCTCCCATTTGCTTCAGAGCAACCCCCCATGTAACCCAGCCCAGATGACTTTCTGGTGAATGGCCCAAAGAGTACGTTTGCAATCTGTTTGCCAGCTTGGTGATAACAACAATACCAGGATAATTTCTTGCACTGTTACAGCTAAACATGCAGCAAGCCTGCCCATGGCATGAAGATCTAACAGAAATATATGGAAGACAAGGGAAACCCAGTGACTGAGGAAAGCTAAAATTCTTCACTGGATGTGATCTGGGTAACAGCAGCTTACATACAAATCTTCTCAATAACACTTTCAAAAAGCATAGAAACAGGCAATGTAGAGCCCTTTCCAATTGAATGCCTCAGAAAAGCAGGCAAGTGGAGAGCCCTTCGTGGACTACATAAAGGAGCAGCAGCCAGGGGAATCTGCTGCTCTGAATCACCTCTAAGCATTAATGTACAGCTGCCCCAACCATGTGGAAACCCAATCTGCTTCTATGAAGTGTTTTTGGTATTTAGTTCATCAAACTTCAGTATCCATTCTTGCACAGTGTTCTGAGAGCTCTTAAGTAAAAAGATGATGCAAGACCTCTAGCAAAACCAGTCCAGTTTCCTTTCTTGGCACTTCTCAGTAGGACAAAAATTTGAGTTGACATTGTGCAATCTTTGCAACTTGAACAAACCTGAATGCTACATGACAAAACCATCTTTTTCCCCATCTGGGGGGGGGGGGGGGGGGGGGGGTGGTGATGGTGGTGTATATCTCCCACAAGTGTAATATTGCTTCAGATTAAGCTAAGGAAGACTCCGAGCTTACG
Source organism: Haemorhous mexicanus (assembly GCF_027477595.1). NCBI lineage: Eukaryota > Metazoa > Chordata > Aves > Passeriformes > Fringillidae > Haemorhous > Haemorhous mexicanus. Next base: position 32,170,327 of record NC_082346.1, read on the forward strand.
ATGCTCTTTAGTTGTTTATCCATGCTCCCATGATTTTTCAAAATTTAACAAAGCTTCATAACTAATTTAAAAAGCAACTCATGTTACCTCATCTACTACCCAAAGCATGTACAAATAGTTATCCAGGGGCTTCTTTTTTAAACAGCAGTGGAAAAATGGAATATATAAGGTATGAGAAAGACTACAGCAGACAGAGCAGTATCTGTGCCTATTTCTGTCTTCTGAACCGTTTTTTCCCCCTGTTAAACTGGACTCGAGAATCCCTTTTCCGAAATTCATGGCCTGAAAAAATACTCCTGTGCCCATCCATACCCTAGCTTGCTTTCTTGTTTTCTTGCTTCAAAAGTTTGTTAAGCCCATCTCTGCTTTTTAGTCCAGTCATGGGTCATCTCATGCTATAAAACTCTATATTCATATAAATATTTTCTGTAGAACAGTGTATGACATGCCAGCTCTGAACACAAGGCTGAAATATTCCTAAACTCTAGTCTCAGTCCTCACAGCACTGTACTGAAATCACATCTTCTTCGACAACTTTGGAAGTTATACAGTATCAACTTTAAAACTAGCACTGCCTAACACTGCCAACACCAAATAATCTCCATTAGCAACCAGCATCCACTCACCCCCACAGAAATATTTTAATTGTCTTTTAAACTGAATCGACACTGAAGAATTAATCTATGCAAACAGAGGGCTGAGACATCATCTTAAGTCTCAAACAAGAGCAGCAACATCAGCTATATCCTGGTAAAAACTCCAGTGTGACAAAGCCTTTTACAAGCAAAACCAGCTGCTTTAGTTCTATTAGGCAGCTACATAGTACATGCGGTTTTCCCATTTTTCTGCTTTGCCTGTTCTGACCACTTAAACTATATTTTCATTGAAAATGTAAAAACTATCCCATCTTCAAGCTTCTATTTCATGGAACAAATATAAGAACTATCTTGTCATGTGATAAGAAGGACCAATCTTTTAATAACTGTTCTCCTAGCTGACGTTTTGATTTTTGAAGGCAGACTCTCACACTCCATTTGTTACTCACGCTGATACCAAAGAACAGTTTTGGAGGCCTTGGTCTGTGCTCAGATAAAACTGAAAACTCTATTGGAACTTAGGTAATCTGAAAAGCAGAATGCAATATCTCACTGCACATGACTAGAAGGATTTGACAAGGAACAAGACTGCTTTATTCTGTTATATAAAAATCAATACAAACAAGGAGCCATCGATAATGAGTCATCTAGACTGAGTTTACAGTCTAATCAGAAATAAAACGCAATGAATGAGCATAACAGATAACACAGCAAGACAAAAACATAGGATAAAGTATGTTGACAAGATTACATGCATATTTCCTTGAATTGTGCATCAGAGATTTTACTCACAGAGATGCTGCAATAGCCAATGAGCTGACAAAAATATTGTCAGCATTTTCATTGACTGACTTCAACATCATACACTTCTCCCAGCAGCAAAAGCCTGATGAACTGCAATAAAGTCACAAGAAACTGTATCCTCCTCCACAGGAGCTGTCCTGTCACATCTCAGCTAAACCAACTTAATGAATTTTCCACCTTTGTCATAATGCAATTGTTTCTATTAAGTGTCGCAGATAAACTTATCTGCGTCATGTGAGAGCACACAGTTTGGTGGTTTTAAAAATAATTCTGCCTGCTCAACAGACCCTGGTAATTTTCCTCTTGAGGGCAACAGCTGCAGAATGTTCTGCAATGTATTCATTAAAATCCCAACACAGCAAGCGTTCTTTCAGGTCAGACAGGCTGCTCCTGCTTTTCAGCTAACCTACCATGAAATATGCATCAGCCTTCAAAAGGAGAAACCGCTGCAGGTGACGAAAGGCTCAAACAAACATCCATTGATGATAAACTTCTGTCAGAAGGTTGAAAACTCCAGTATATGTTTGTCACTAATGGACTGTCATAAGACTGGATTCTGTACTTGAAAGACTGAGCCTAAGTTGCCAGGTTTTTCTGTACAGACCACATGGAGGTTACAGATTGACGTTGCTCGGCACAGCTGCACAGGGCCATAAATGGCTGAAGAATTCAGCTCTCTTAAGAAGTGGCCAAGGTATTTAATTTGCAACATGTCACTGACTTAAAAGATTTGGGGGTTTTGACCTGAATCACTTTTGAAAATTGTAAGTAGGCCATGAGCATCCAATTACCTTATGAAATCTGCACCTATCCCTTTTGGTATTTTTCCATAGCATGTAGGGAGTCTTCCATTCAAGTATGCATTCTGCCTCCACCCAACTGCCTTGGCTCTAACCTTTCAACTACAACCATTTTGTTTTACTTCTGAAATATCTGTCATTTGCTGAAAGCTTCCAAAAATGGCTATAAAGTTACGTAAGAGTCCATTATAATCTGCATATTTTGATTTGCAGCACATTGGGAGCTGTCCTGGGCTAACTGGGATTGGAAAGGTAAAATGTACTACTGATTGAAGTCTTACAGCCTTTTCCCACCACCAAAGTTGACATGTTTTTATGGAAACTTTATCCTGTTGGTATATGTACACTCAGCATCTAGTTCCTCAATTTGATGGGCACAATCACCTTCATCAATTTTCTAATCATTAACTCTGCATCCCCTCCCTGAATGATGTTCAAAAGACAGTTTGTAAAGAAGAACAGGCATGGCATCACTCCCAGACACAAACCACTGCTGCTCTCTTGCAGTACAACAGCTATTACTAAAACATATAAATAAATAAATTCCCAAGTGAAATATTTGTCAACACAGAACTAAATCTGTTTTTGTTGAAATAAACTAAATTTCAGAATGATGTCTACAATAGATAATTAGTCTTTTAGGCTGAAAACAATGAGCACGAGAAAGATCTGTGATTGACCTGCCTAACTCAGAAGATGGGATCACTTCTCTTACTTGACTAGAAATGTTGATCAGAGAAATAGTTACAACTTGTTTAATATGAAACACATTACAGAAGAACTCTAAGACTTAAATTAAGAAAAGACAATTGGGAGTCCTTTAAGAGTTATTACAATTCTAGCTACAAAATATTAAAAAATGCAGCAATTCCCAAAAAAAGGGAACTTTGTATAATGTGGAACTGGTCAGTTAAATTCTGTGAAAAGTGGTTTTGCTTTATTAATTTTTTTTTCATTTAAACATTCAAGTTTCAAGCATGCCACATTTTTCTGTGTTAACAGGCATAAGTTAGGATTGCTTAACAAGGTAATGAAAGGGCTAACTTAAGCTATACCCCTTTTCTCCCCCACTCATAAGCATCACTGTATCTTGCAAGCCCCAACAAAGAAAGACACAGAGGCAGCCATTCAGCTGCCAAGAGCCCCAGCCATATCATTAATGCATATACTACTTATGGTCATTATTCATCAACCTCACTCAAAGTTGCTCAAGTATCAATTATATGCTTCCTATCAATGTGGTCCATGTGTTCCCTATCCTCATGCCATTGCTCCTAGCTTTCTTCAAAGTCCTGCATTCACACCATGCAGCAACAAAGCAGCTAAAATATGACTAGAAGATTTATTATCTCTTTAATTGATTAATTCATCAATATTCTGCAATTCTGAAGATAAATTACAGGATACCAAGAAGAAAAAGAGGCACATAATCATTCATCAGCCATTTTTCCAAAGCTGATCCACTGTGCTTTTTCTTTTTCTGGACTGTTTGCCGCCCAAAGGAATGGCATCTTTATTGTTTCTAGAAAACAGAATCTTTTTGCCCTGGAGAGGTTGGAGAGAAAACTGAGTAACAGCAGTTCTTTAGCACCACCTCACAAGTACTTCAACTTGTAACTCTGAAAACAAACATCTGATACTTTCCTCTCAAATATCCAAACCACTAAGTTTTTATCCTTTGCATCAAAATAATTACATACTAGAGGATATTGCCTTAACATCAGTAGCTCTTGAATCAGTTAGTAGCTTTTGAAAAATACCACCCTATGATAATCAAATACTTCTAAATGTAAGGTAAAGTTCAATTTCAGAATGGAAGCCCAGATTGTCAGTGTACCTCAGTTTTCATCTGCAGAGCTTGTACATTTTGCATTTCTACAAAGCAACCAGTTGTACTTCTAATTTTCAGTTTTGACCCAGGGTTTCTGGCTTTAGCAATGAATGGCCTAGGCTATACAGTTATTTTACAAAAATCACAGCCTATTAAAACTCTTTTAATTGTTTTCTATATGCCAGATATATAAGAGCTTTCACTAAGAAGTGACAGGGAAGTTACTGAATGTATCCTGAACTGTGTTTCCTTCAGGGAACTGACCTCTCTAGTAACCTCTGATCCATCCTATGCAAAAGTCTGGCAAGAATTAATAGCTGAGCTCTTAAATATTCAGCAGAGCCAAGTGCACATACATATGTTTCTGTGTTCAGTCTACTACTTTCAATCTTTCCATCTATTTACTGAACCTTCTTTTCCTGTTTTATTTACTTGGGCTCCAAAGACACATGGTAAATATTTCACAGGGCAACCAGATATGGCAACTTCACCAAGCTCAGCAATGATGGAAAAAACTGTAAAGCTGCTGCTGCTGCTCCTCTGTTCTGTTTCCTTTTAATGGAGTGCAGCTGAAATGCAGCTGGAAAACAGCTGTCAGCTTTAATTTCCCAAATCTGCACTAAAATAACAACTACAGCTTGATCATATGATAATTACCTCTGAATTAGTGCCCTGGATTTGAGACATTACACACAACTAGAAATTAGCCAAGAGCCTGAGGATGACAATAAACACAAGGCTGGAAAGCTTGGGGTTTTGGACATACTCCTCTTCAATATTTGTTAGTTCAGTGCATTCTTCTATTAGGTAAACATCTGAGGAACAACATTAATGCTTTGCTCTTGCTCAGAGTTTTTGAAATACTGTCCTCAAAAAAAAAACCCCTCTACAATTACCAGAACACTCCAATGTGAAGTAGGTATGTACATGAAAAGTGATCATCTGAAGCTAAAGGGAACCTTTGGCTTTGTATTGAAAGGCACTGAAATTTAGTTTCTAGTTGTTTTATCTTTAGAAATTACAGCTTTTTTCAAGTAATTTATGAACAGAAAGCAGCTGACTGACCCCCATTTTTCTACTTTATAAACTGCTCTGATGCAAAACATAATAAATATGTTTGAGACAGACAAATATTAATACTTACTTTAAAATACTTTAAGAAATAAAACATTTTATTATTTTTATGTAGTCTTTTTGCACAGAGATATGGATTTATCAACTAGACTCAGGTGATCAAAAAATTTATCTAAGTGGACTGTTCCACAGAAGATTAATTTGGTCAGATCATACAAGCTGACTATTGCAAAAGTGTACCTGCACTTTCCTCAACAGGAGGAAGCAAGATCTGCAACTCACTCTGACTTAAACATTTCTTCCCATTCTTTGTAATCTTTTCCTGTAACCATGTCATCTAGCATAACTTGCCAAAAATTTACAACATATAACCATGACTAACTCTAGAAATCAGAGACAAGAAAAAAAATACACCAAAAAATACACTGTTTGCTGACCCACTCTGACCATGACATCCACTAAACAACCCCAGCAAGTAATTTTTAAATTTTAAATATAATGAAGCACAGCAGAAATGAGGTGACAATAACAAGTTCTACACGTTAATATAAATCACCACTTCAAAAATACGTACAAAAATAATTTTGGAATAATATTTTTGAAATAAACAACATTTTTGGCAGATATAAGATTTTAGCAGAATTAATTTCTCACTGATATGCAAAAAAGCAATAGAAGTTTGATGACTTCATAGCAAATGCATCATTGTATTACAAACAACATTTAGCTATTTATATAATAGCTATTTAATGGACTAGGGTTTTTTAAGAGGACACCAGTGTCCCATTTTTCCCAAGATTAAAAACAAACTCAAAGAAAGCATTTTGCACATGGTCCCTTAGCATGTAAACAAAACTTTTGGGGGAAAGCTCAAGGACTTATGAGCTGCTATAGTTTTCATGTGGCAGTCAGCTCTTATTCAAATAACCAATACACTGAGGTATCTTTTTTAAACATCAGAATCTAAAAAGATCATTACACTAATCCTGAATGTGCCTCCTTTTAAAACTCATGAGGTTACAAAGAGAGAAAAAAAAAACTGTTAAGGAGTTTAAGGGATGCATTGTTTACAAAAATGGTTTTTTAACATAGAAAACCAAATATATTTGTGTTCTGTTCTTTTCAATGACACTGCTGTTTTCAATTAAATTATTTTCCATTGTAAAAAGAAGTTATTTCAAATACCTACATCTAACTTCAACGGTTTCTCTTTAACATTCATATCCACGGATGTTACTCCACAGTGTCAAAACAGATTTCTTGATTAAGCATCACATTTGTTCCTGCCCAGCATAATACCAGACTTATTAATGCCAGCCTCCAGCCAGCTCTTCTCCAACAGCTGTGCTGCACTTCATTGTTATGCAACACTGAAAATAATTCCAAGATTTCCCTGTGAGAATGATTGTGAGGAACTAATTTTCTCTGGCTTTAGAGTCAAGATTTCATGCAAGTATGTCAAGCAATAATCTGAAACCTGCCACCTATTTCACACCCATCTCTCAAGTGAAAACTAAAAAAGCAAAAAGCAAGCTTAAAAAAAAGAGAGGTAATTTACAGCATCAGTTTAAACTGACAATGAAGAACAAAGGCCAGAGGAGAAACTTAAGAGTACAGGACAAAAATAATTGTTTGCAGAAAGCAAGAGGTGCCTAGAAGCAAACAGTACAATAAAGAGAAAATTGTTACCCTAACACCTTTCAGACATTTTCCAAGAAATACAAAAACAAAGCCCATTCATAAACATGCACCTGGACTGCAAGGCTCTGGCAGAAGAAAAACAGGATTTTGTGTAGGGTTTCTCTATACAGATATAGCATGAAGTTCTTCAATGAACAGGTTTATGGCTTGGAAATCTCATTAACAAGTAACTCCAACAAAATTTTGAAATCCACCACAAAAGCAGTGCAAGCAAGAGTAAAACCAGAAAACGGACTAGAAAGAGTCCCTGAATTTGTTTCCTATGCTTGGACAAAACACAAACCCGAGTGGCAAAACCATACCCAGTTAAAAGGAGTTTGACAGAGTGTAAGAGGAATTTCAATGTCTGCCTGAGCTGATGAAGAACTCAGATAACCAAGCAGATTTACGTGTATGCTAAGCAGAATAACAAAAAAGTCCCATGCCTTTTAACAGCTTAAAAAACTGGAAGATGTCAGAAACTAAGATTATTGACCTGAAGCTCTGCAAGGTGTATGTTTTCATAGATCTAATCCTGAACGTGACCTTTACTTTGCTCTGAGAGGCCCATTCTTTAGACCCCAATAAACATTTTTGTTCTTTGAGGATTACCTGACAAAAGCAGCAAACAGTCACAATGCTACAGTTTGCATAAAGCAAGAACTTTTATTCTTAAAGAAGAAAATTTTGTATAAGACACAAACTGTCACTGATAGTTACACAGGCTGATAGAGTCAGGCCAGCAGAGAAGCCAAAACTTCCCCTGGGAGATGTATATATTTTCTGATGCAGTGGCATCTGCAGAGTCCACCTTTACATCAGGCCATGTATCTCTGAAAATCAGGAAGTCAGGAGTCACCATCTGATCTGTCTAGGCTTAGTACTGAGACAAATGTATTCTGGTTCAGTTTAGAATCAGGTGTGGGAAAAGTTAAGCCCTACTCTTTTTCCATACCTGAACTTTAAGTCTTGATCAATATGTGGTAAATGATTCTTCCTTGAAGGAAAACATAAATGAAATAAATACGCAATGCTCTAATAATACAGTACTAAACAACACAGTTCCAGATACAAGTTCCTTTCACATGAGTAATCCCATAATAGTTACAAAAGGTAAGTAGGCCTTAATTCATTTGTTTTGATGTTCTCTCTCTCAATTCATATGAATCAATATAAAACCCAACAATATTTATTAAGCAGGAAGTTGAAAAGCAAACAGGATCACCAGAGACAGTAAAACAATGCTGCAGGAAGAGCTCTACTTTACTTGTTCTAAATGCACAAGTCACACTTTTTTGATATATTGTTATGACACATACATTTCGTGCAACAGCAGGACTCAGAAACATGGACCAAGTTTAAAATTCACATCTGAGGGCAGCTCTTCCATGCCTGATGAGCATCACAGAACTCCACTTCTTATCATCATATAAATGGCAGTTTTCCACATTTACACAGCTGTTCAATGCATAGATCAGACCTGACATGTTTTTGAACACTATTCTGAAGTTTTCTTGACTTCTGTGTTCTAACTAAAGTTTTTCTACAGGCATCAAAACACATGCTTAAAAGTCACAGCAATTTCCTTAACAAACACACTCCAAGAGCTATTGCCTCCCATTACTCAAGGCTAAGGGCCAGACATGCAGTTCCATTACAAGCACCCTACAGAAACATATAAAAACCCTCACAAAAATGCATTTGTTTATATGGCAAAGAGATATGAATGAAAGAATGCTTGTCATAGAAACTACCATAATATTATTAGAGTTTATGCAAGAATTTTATCAAATCTTAAATCATGTTCCCTTCCTTCTTTCCTCCCCACATGCATCAATGGACTCTTGTGTAATGGTTTGCAAATATTTAAAGTGGTGTGTCAAGTCCTGCTGCAGAAGCCTGATGGTCATGCTATGCTATGAATAACAGACTGAAAGCAGGGAAAACAGTTCCTAAATCAAATTACAACTCTTGGGGATAAACACATTTCCAAATGATGTAATTATAACAATATGTCACACTCTGCTGAAGACCTCATATAACATTAAAATAAAGAATGAGTGGGTAGGAAATATAAGCAAAGGATGACATAATATTGGTCTGTGCCAGTTTCTGCCTGTTTTCAATCAGGCCAGACCTCAGAGAGTAACTTGGGAGGGGAGGGGGCAAAAGCCTCACTAACAATCAAGGGAATTTCTGTTTAAGTCGGAGGCCTGTGTACCAAGATCACATTTGACCTTGTAATATAAATAAAGTAACCTTAATGAAGTGTGTACAGAGCCTGGGAAAGACAAGCCCCCCTGCCTACCCCCTCATACTGAGTCCCAAATAAACACACCAATATGACTTAAGACATGCTTGCAGAAAAGTTTATTATTTTATTTTCACCTCTGTATATATCCCATGCCAGTAACAACTGCTGCATCACAAGCTCTTAATTTAGTCCCTTTTAGACATAAGAGGAACTTGGATGGTTGATCCTAAACATGCCTGCACCAAATAACTCATAAATGAGCCGACAGAAAACACGTATCTCAAACTCAGTTAAACTTTGTGTGCACAAGTGAAACGAGTCGTATCTGGTTCAGACCTGAATCCTTGGTATGGTAGTAAATCACATTATCAGCCTCTAAAGTGAAGTCACTTGATTCTATCAAAACTGAATAAACTCCATTGTGGCTTTGCTATAATCCCCTTATGAGAACTGTGTGCATCATTATTTACCCAACTGTTAGGTGGGTGGAAACAGGAGACATTCACCTCTGGCAAATATGTGTGCAACTTCTCTCAAGTCAATAGAGCTGCACCTGCTTAGACCAGCAATGAAGCTTGTCTCTGACGAGAACAGAGATATTATCTAGAGGTAAAACAGTTCCTGTTTTGTCTGAAAAATTAAATACTTCTAAACATGTCAAGTCATTTGCGAATGCTGCCCATAAAGGAAAGAGGAAAAAAATTTGGAAGTACTAATTCCATAAAACACTGAGTTTCTGGAGCCGGAAATCTTGAGGAGATTCACACCCTCCCCTGCACTCCCCTTCTGCTAGGAATCTTCCATGACAGCTCTGGAGCCTGACATGCCATGGTTCTTGCTTGGACAACAACAGCGTCTTTATTGGGAGCCCAGAAAAGCTCAGTGCTGGAGACAAGTGCCAGAGAAAAGTAGGCAGCTCTCTGCCTATTTAGTGGCATCTTTCCAGGTGCCGTGAGGGAAGACAGAAGGAAAATAACTGCTGACTAGAAAAGGAAGTGGGAAAGGGAGGGAAAGCAATGACAAACCAGCCAAGTACATTTCCTCTGCCAGACCTCCTTACAGATTCAGCCATTCACAAATACCTCTCCCCTCAAACTCCCTTCTTCATCTCGATCATTCTCAGCCTCATCAAAAAAACCTTTTTCTCTAACAAGCCTGAAGTTCTCCCCAATCTGGCCATTCTCATATACCCAAAAAAACCACAAAAAACCCCACAAAAACCCAAACCCAAGAAAACCATAAAAGTCACCTCACCTTATGCCATTACCTACTTAACTACTATGACCACACTTGCTACATATTTCCGCTTCCTTTCACACGTCAGTAATTTTTCATAGTACGGACTTCAAAACACCTCTAGCACACTTGGGAACACCATGATGTAATTATGTGTTTTAAGGATGACTACAGTCAGGATTATAAAGACACCATAAAACCAAGTTTCCCTTGAGTGAAATTCCTTCCTTCCAACCAATTTATCAAAGGAATATCGTTCAAAGCTCCCACTGTCTACTAATAAAGATGGCTGACCTACCAGAACTTCCATTCATACAGAAATAGAAGCTGCCCTTTAAATAGGACCTGGCAAGAAATACTGGAATTTCTACACTTTCTGATCTTAAAAATACCAACTAAAAATGGAGTGAACTCATTCAGCTGACATCATTGGCTTGTATTTCTGGGACTTGTCTCAATTTTAATGGAACACATATCCTAGTTTTAATGAACTGGCTGTCCAATGATGGACCAGGTAGTCTGAAAGCCTTACCCAGCTCATTCTGATTTGACACAAGTTGGGTGAGTGCCAGCAGCATGAAACAGCACCCAGTGAGATCTTCATGTAACATTTTCAGAAATACATGATCAATTTTTACTATTTTATATGGTCAATTACAATAGCCACGAGCAGGAACCACTTTCCCTATGTAAGCCATGCTGCATCTGCAGAGAAATACAGCTAACCAAAACATGCAATTCCCAGTTATTATGGGGGCCAGGTACTAGTTGCTGATATTGAAGTACAGTTGTTTGGAGACAACCACTCACTAAAACTTTGCCAAGACTGCGTTCATCCTCCTCCTCTACACAACATAGAAAACCATCGATCTCTTCGTAGTGGTGACCAGCAACAGGACCCAAGGGAGTGGCATGAAGCTGAGTTGGGAGGTTTAGGCAGGATATTAGAAAGAGGTTCTTCCCCCAGAGGGTGGTTGGGCACTAGAACAGGCTCCCCAGGGAAGTGGTCACAGCACCAGTCTGACAGAGTTCAGGCAGCGTTTGGTCAATGCTCTGAGGCACAGAGTGTGACTCCTGGGGTGTCCCTGTGCAGGGCCAGGAGCAGGACTTGATGATCCTTGTGGGTCCCTTCCAACTCAGCTTATTCTGTGATTCTGTAATATATCTAATAAATAAAATACCTACAATAAATACAGTGAATACAAATTCACTGCATCCTATGAAATTAGGCCTAAGCACCAGAAACAAGTCCCCGAAGATTAGTGACTGACTGAGAGCAGTCAAGTAACTTCATCTGGTCCTTAAGCCTCAGGAAATTCCTACAATCATGTGAATGCTGCTACAAAATTAACAATAAACTTAAGACTATGAAATTAATATGCTTTGTTGCATTTTCTACACTGTATCTAGTTAGCATTCATGAAAAGTAGTGAAATTTACATATAGCTGTACTCAACATCGGCCAAGCACTTGTTTTCCAGCAGTCTAAACCAAAGAACACTACCTTTAATTCCATAGTATTTTTCATGCCAATGCATCACAAAGCTCTTTGTTCATTTACAAAGCTGTTTGTTTACAAGGAGCTCTTCCCTATACTTTAGGATACAAAGTTTCAGATTGCATCTAATTAGGCTGAAAAGAAAATCCTGTACAAAGCACCGAGGTTTTAAACACTTGATTCTACATAAATATTGCCCGTATTTCCTTTATTATTTTTTATTCCTTTATTTCCTCTTAAATGGTAAACATGATATGTCACATGTGCCATAGAAGTATACAGTAACATGTCTAAAAATTGTGCTTCTATGACATAGAGAGGAGTACTTAATGTTACACAGTGGCAATGAATCTTCAAAATCTACAAACTGGTCTCTCTATGTGAATTTATACAGCCTAAATGTAAAGCAGTGACACCCCCCACTCCTTCCCCCAGTCTCCAAGTTTTACTTAACATCACTTCCTTTTTCATTTTGCTTAAAGCCTTTGGCCCAAAAATTAAACTCAATTAAATTAACTGAATGACACAAGTCCAGCTAACAGTTCTAACTTGTTCTAAGTTTTAAGAAACCCAGATTTTGAAAAGCAGTTCAATGTCAAGGTATTTTACCACTCAAGTCAATTGAAGCAGCTAATTCTCCCGATTTTGTGAGTGAATTAAGTCATTTGGTATCCATCTGGCATGCACATGCATCAAAGATCTAGTAAAAGGAACAGTTAAAAGTTTCTGAAACAGAAGAAAACTTCTTTTGAATTCCATGAAATGCAGTTGATCCAAAGAAACTGCTCTTCCTCTCTATTAATATTCTATGTGAAATGTTGTAGTGCCTCACTCTACATTAATTTAATCATCTTTTGAAAGAAATAGGCTTTTCTCCATGCTCAAAAACTGTGTTTCTGACTTGTGACTTGTAGTCCAGCTATCTCCCCTGCAAAGGGCAATTCATTTATGTTTCATTCCTTCAGGTGCTTGTTGAGTAAGCTGTCATACTTGGATTAAATGAGTTCTTCTCATTCGTTTGGCAGCTAATAATGCAGGAAACCAAAAACTCTTCCAGTTGATTGAGTTCTCTCAATAGGAGAGCTGGCATTGGCTCACACAACTCCGTTTAAGTGGAACAATAACAGTATCAGGTTACCTTCTAACAATAGCTCCAGTGTTATTTGGCATTGCTGTCAAATGTCTCAAGACAAACATGCAAATTCATGGAGATCTCCCAAGAATGTTTTCCCATTCAGAAAAAAAAATAATCCAAGAATAATAACAATGGAGGGGGTGTGGTGTGTATGTGTGTTAATTTTTCTTATTCCTAAGAAATAAAGGATTCTTACAAACACTCCTACCTTTAGAATTACTACTTTTCTACCACCACTCACATAAGAATTGAGTGTTATCAACAGTACCATTTCATGGTACTGTTGATAGAGGATACAAAAAACTAAAAGGAAACAAACTTCAATGACATTTGAACAATGACTAAACTACAAGGAAGACACAATTTGCGAATCTCAGTTTTCACACCCTTGCCACTGCATAGAGTGTTGTAGGGATCTGGAACAGATGAACTACTGCAGGGTGTTCTTGTCTTCTGATGCTGAAGAGGAAGTTGAAGGGAGGAGAAGCATAGTGTCAGTGACACGGGAAGATGATTTCTGAGCATCACAATCACCTTCTGGCTCGAGGCCTAAGAAAGCTGTAGTATCACACACTGAGGAAACAAACAAAAAAACCCCAAAACAGGCCTTGGCAACATAAGGGCAACTCAAAACCACCCTCCCCATGAATCTGTTTCTTCCTCTGAATTCAACTCATTTTGACTGTAAGATCTGGACTTAGATGGAAAACAGATATAGTTTTTTCTTAAGTTATGATGAATTCTTCAAAACCAGTTAAAGAGAGAAACAAAATTATTATTTCTGTATTATTTAATTTTACCTCACTGATGTGTACAAAGTTCCTCACAACTACCAGCATTTATATTTGTCTCTTCACATCTAAAAGCTTGCTGAAATTTTATTAGATTTTTCACTCCTTAGCAATTGTTACTCAGCATTGCTCCATTTCCTTCAAGCCAGTTGGAATGAATTATACTAATATACCAACAAAGGAGGTAGGAAACAAGTAAGGATAAACAAGCTGCTGGAAGCATGTTCAAAATCTGTTTTTAACTCATGCTGACCCCCATTTCTAAACACAGACACCGCCAAGATCTAGGAATGTTTAGTAAGATCAACAGCAACAAGCTTAGCTCAGAAATGAATAAAGAACAGGACAGGCTGCTTGCAGCACAGCTCATTGCCCTTCCCATACCTATATGCTACACATATGTGGAAGAAAATAGAATCTCCTTCAGCCAAATGACACACTTCCAGGTTGAGAAACATCAGCCCAAAGCTTAGTTTTTGAGCAAATACTAGCAGCATGGCCTGTTGTAAAAAACCAGGCACTAAAACACCTTGGCTCAGATACAGCTCAGCCACACAAATGTGGCTTCCAATACAGCTTTATCCACACACTACTAGTCAGCAGATGTTTCAAACACTTGCCATTTCAAACAGAAAAACAATCCTGGATAGACGTCTGTTATTTCAAACTCCTACCAGGCACCCCAAGCTACAAAAAGGGAACAACTGGTACTTTTTATATTTATGTAATTTGCTAATCTGGCTGTTACTCCAGAAACGGGTAACTTATTAAGATAGTCCAAAGAAAGAAGAAAAAATAAAGCATAAGGAGCAAACTTCCAGCAATTTACTAACACTGTGTAAAGGTGCTCAAACATATTTGTTCCATCAAGAAGCTGTTTGAAGCCTTGTTAATTGCTTTATCTGTTAATCTCCAAGTATGACGTTTGAAGTCTTCAATGCAAGGAAGGACGTCTGGTAAAAATAGGCAGTGGCACCCACAGGAAGGTGCTCACATTCAAGCCAGCCATTATAAATACAGAAGGCTAAAACAAAACACATGAAAAGACTAAATAGGGGTCCTCCTCCTCCCTCAACCTCCCCCTAACCTAGAAGGAGCAACCTTTTCCAAAAAGGTGCTGATGAGTTATAGAAGATGAGCAGGATGTGAAGAGCATGCTTTGAGACACATCAAAGGTACAAACAACACTTCCATGTAGTGAACACTTGAGGACTTCCTGTCCTCACTTCCAGACTTTCCTGATACAGAGAGAGAAGCAAAGCAGCACTGAAGCAAATTAAAACACAGGTTGGGTCGCAAAGTTTATAAAAGCCAAACCAAGGAATATAACAATAATAAAAAAAACCCAAAACCCCAGTAGCTAAACGATATAAAACAACCAAAACATTCCAATCTGTAAACTTCAAAGGCCATCACTGAAGAGAAATACAAGAACAAAAGTGACACTGACATCTCTCTCTCCCGTTTGCATATTTTAATAAGGAATAACAAAAAGCCAGATGCCATTAGTCAAATGGTTATTGGTTTTAGTTGCCCCCATGGCTTCTAATGCTACACACGCATAGCAGCCAAGGCTCAACTCTGAGGAAATTTAGGCATATCAGACACAGGAAAAATTTGTATTAGAAAAAAATTCAAAAGTAACAGCAAGCAACCAGTTTATTGACATAATTGACAGACACAGATGCAGCAACATCAGAACACTCTCAAAACATATGAGGAAGAGGAAACAAAACTGGAAACTTTGGGTATGGAAAAATCTTTTTCCAGCTGCTGTACTTTGGATCCCAAAGGGTCTGAGACAATAAAACAAATACTCATTTTCCTTCACAGTGAAAATCCAGAGTTCAAATGAAATGCAGAGTTGAAATGGCACTTGGCAATTCTTTTACAACCTTCTTTCTTTAGAGAGAGTAGCAAACTTAGAGTTTTTAAGTAGACAGGTCTAACTCCTATTTCACAGCAGGTAAGTGCTATGACTTGTCTATACTAAGTCTAGGACAAAGGCAGGAATAGATTTCTGACCTTGTGATTTCCTACTCTTAGACTGTCACCACAAAGCTACCTCTGCTTTATGTCAATACAGCTATTACCTGTGAAATCCCCACAAAACTGTTGCTCTGAGACAGTATCTGAACCTGCCCTTTATCAAAGATTCAAGAAACTGAGACAGATTTCACAGGGTGTTTGCTTATGGGACATGTACAGGCAGGAAACGTGAACAGTCTTAAAGAAGAGCTTAAGCAAACTATAATCCACAGTTTCTCCAATAAAAAGCAAGGAAGAATCATGCCTAACTAACTGGGTATCAACAAGACAGCCACTGCAGGAAGAGGTAACATTGCACTGCTGACATGCACAATTAACACTACACTGCTCATTGGTGACCATGTTCTGTGGCACTTGAACAAACCTGTTCCTTCTGTGAGCTCTTTAAAAAAAGCTTTTACTGGAAGTCAGACACAAAGGTTTATTTCAGATGCTTCTGTTGATTATCACATAAACAAACCTGTTAGGTTTAAATACTCATCCCTAAAGATTATTTACTACGCCTTGTCATTTGTGTAAATGCTTACTGAGAATCACGTAACTGAAGTATGGACACCCTCTATACATGCACATACAAGAAAACAAGTATTGTGATAATGAAAAGACAGGGTCTGAGCAGCAAGGCTACAATCCAGTAAAATATGAACATAGCACTTGAATTATAAAGGTGGAGGAATACGTTAAAATCCTGTTTAAGACAGTCAACAAAGAAATTCTTGCAACTTTAAAATAAAAATATGCAACTTCTTGTCTGTCTGCAGACAATCAGAAGGTCAGTAAAAGACATTCTAGATATTTTTGTATCTTGCCTTTGAATAACAAGAAAAAGAACCCCAACTAAACCTTGTCAGCATGAGTTCCAATCCTCTTCTGGCACACTGTGCAAAGGCAAACAACCGCACTGGGAATACCTGTTATTCAGATGCACTAAGGAACAGCAAGCTTCTGAGGCTTCCTGGACTTTTTACTTCCAGCCATGCTTAAGGATAAATACAACATACCCAACAGTACATTGTAAATGAGTCTAAATACGTGTATTTTTTCTGAAAACATAAAAAGTCTGTGCCTGCAGATGATTAAAGACAAGCATCATATACTACTTTGGTACAGTAACAGCACATGTAGCAGAACTCTGCTATTGATCCCAGTCCAGACAGAACTGGGGCATGAATGACTCTGCTAGGGCCAGTGCCTCTACACATACGTTGTGTTTCTGCGGCAACACAACATCCACAGTATCTCTGGCTGAAACAACCAAATTAATCACATAGAATGAATACTAGCAAATGAGAAATATTATATATATATATATATGTATATAAATGCATAAAGTACATAAATACTTTGAAAGTAAAAGTTTTTTCCCGTTTACCATCACAACTTCCAAAAAGTCAAACTCATTCACCATGCCAGTAGAAAGTCAGTATTCCCAGCGTACATAGTAATTAATTTTTAGTAGGACTGAAATATTCTCTAGTCATTACTCTTCTTAGGTAGCCCCACCTCTCTGAAGATACTGATTATTTTACAGACTGACTTTCTGAAAGCTAGACCAATTTAAAGCAGTCAGATGATAAGGTGCAGTAAGAGGAGCTCAGCTGAGCTGATGCAAGAGATCAACCACAGCAGGAAAGAGATCCCATACTCCCTACTCCTCTTGGCATTCCCCTTTCCAACCACACATTCCTGATGATTCCTTGTATGAGCTATGATCCATGCAATCCCTTCAGTAAGCCAACTCACTGGCAGAAGCTAATTTATCCAGAACAAGCCTTCTGCAAGTTGATAACCTCAATCAACTTACCAAGGGATCAGATGAACATTGGAACAAGCAAGAGAGAAAAAAGACAAAAGACTGATCTCAGCAGCAGCAAAATGCTAAGTCTGCTTGGCTGTCCTCAAACCTGATCTTTAATCTCTCATGAATAGCACAGAGCAAAAGGGACTTTCATAATGAGTTATTAAGTTATGAGTGTATTTTGTTGCCTAAAAGAATCCCACCCTATATTGGAACTCAGCTACATATTCTTGCATCTATTTGGTTCAGCCAGTGTTAGAAGAATGCCACATATTTACAATCTGCTATTCTTGCACATGTTAAGCAGTAATTTTTTTTCTACAAGTAGCACTGGTGAGGATGGTAGAACTTTTGAGAACATGGTATAATTTTACAGAAAGGTATTAGAATCTGGTTGCATTACAAAACGTGAATTCAATCATGATCACTCTCTAATACAACTGCTATTTAGTCTTTTCTACGTAAGACACACAACTGTAGAGTCATAAGGTTGTCATACAGGGAATGCACAGGACACAGAAGAACTGCTTGGTAATCTACTGGCAAAAAGCTGGCTACTGAGTGCCTTTTTTCCTGCAGTGTCTGTAATTCAATTATGATGAATTCGTCTTCAAGATAAATTAATCATTGTTCATCATGGCTTATGTTGCCTCACCACTCGATTTGGTTAACAACACATTATTTAAATTAATTCCCTGAATTGCTGTGTACTTTCATCAACACTACTTTTCCCATGAGAAATTGATTTGCCTCTCTACACATACCTTAAGAACAATGTGGTAAGAAGTAATTCTTGCCAAGTAACGTTTATGCTTATGTATGCAAACACACAACTTCCATTAATTAAAAAAAAGTTATCAATGATGAAGTAAGATTTGAAAGAGTCTTTTGCATGTTCTTATTTAATATCAGGGGAACTTCAAAAAAACCCCAAAAAGGTGTACTGTTATTTAGAGAGAATTTGTATCATTATTCCTACCATGATGAACTTAGACTATGCAAAAATATCAACCTCACTAACATCATTATCTTTTCTTAGTTTTGTTATATGAAAAATGTCATCTAAAATTTCTTTTTGTGATCCGCATAATATAAAAACATTAATTCTGCCTTTCCATAAGGCAGACCTCTGAACAGAAGTGTACGAATGGTCTCCCCAAAACTTCCAAGAAACTGGATAGAATTTTACAAGCTAGGAGTCTCTTTCTCAAGTCCACATATGGCTCCTCCCACCAGGGGCTTCAACACAGCATCTTAGTCCTGCTCACCGAACAAGGCGCCACCAGAGGGTTTTGCAAGCACATGCTTCAAAGCAAGTTACTAAGGAGTCAGGGAAAAGAGCTTTTGGTTTAAGCCTCTAAAAGGTTCATTTCAAACATAAGCAAAGCCACTCAAAGTAACACCCGCTGCTTTTGAGTGTCATTACACACTCCAGCGCCGCAGGGAGCTTTGCATGGTCAGCAGAATGCTTTTCACACTGGAAGTTCAGAGGTAAGAGCCACAGGCACACTCATTCATTACATATAAAGCACTTGGGCCCTCCATGGTTCATAAATTACATGCATACAGTTTGAAAAGAGTATGCCATTCTTCAGTAGAGACAGCATTATCAGTAATATCAGTACTCCAAGAATAACAGATTTGAGTTCATAAGACAATTCAAAGCCACCAAAAGGGTGCAATCTGCAGACAAAATGCCAGCCTATTCTTTCACAAATATAAAAAAAATTATCAGGGAAAACAAACAGTAGAATTTCAGGATCAATGGGATCTCCAGTTATTTAAAAAAAAAAAAAAAAAGAAAAATAAAACATCACCACCACACAAAAACACCCCGAACAAAGAACAAACAAAAAATGTTCATGCACATGCAGTAAAGCAATCCTTTGAGTTGGGGGAACATCAAACTACTGTTATTTAATCTAAACACTGTTCTCAAAGCAGGACTCAAGTCAACAATACCAAAACTTCCACCTAGTTACAGGAATGTACAGCCATTCCCCACACTTTCACCACAGCCTGCCTTCTTAAATAAGCATTACTTGATTCAGCAAAGGAGCTCAGCTCCTCTTCTGCAGCAACCCTGTGAAATACTGTACAACGAAGTACAAGCTGCAACAGAGATCTGAAAATTCAAGTCCTCAACTTTTCATGGTCTTCTGCAAATACATCTCAATTAGATGCAACACCAACACAAACCAACTGCATGCTGATGGCAGGAAATGTGGAACTAGGTCTTTGGTTTCATTTTAGGTACTTTTTGATTTACTATGTGATACTAGGCAAGTCACCTCCCATTATTTATTTATAAGTTACATCTAATTATCTAGGAAGCCTAATTAGCTCATCTGGAAAGTGATTTGAAATGCACAGATGAAAGATAGCGTGTATTTCTCAACTCTTGTCATCTGTGCCAATAAAATATCTATTTCACAATAATTAGCTCTAACTTTATTTTTGATACCTACTGCCTCATCTCTAGAAATTCCAGCTCTGGAAGTCACAAATAGAAAGACTCATTGGGATACAATGCTAACAAAGTGGTATGTGAAACACCTACAGATAAGGTTAATATTCTAGGCCTGCTTGCAATCACTCAGCACACAATGAAACTTTCTTCTCAGTTGGGTTTCCCTCAAATGAAACCAAGAGATTTATTTTTAAACTCTCATCTGTATCACAGTAAGCATTTCCAGCACAGGTCTGTGTCTGTCAGAAAAAAAAAAAAAAACTGGCCTAGGAAACTAAATCTAATCTTAAGAGTGATTAAAATGTTCTAGAAAGCTTTAGTAAATGTGTCTTATTACTTCACGTAAAATACCTACATACACTTTTGGAAAATTTATGAAACATTAATAGGACCCTCAGAACAGACAAAAAGCTTGACCTTGGGGCAGGGTGAGATGGGCTGAAGTAAAATGGGCACAGAATAGGCACTCTGAAGCACTTTGGGGGTTACACCTCCCAGGCTCCAGCCCCAAGGAGGGATCCCAACAGCCCACAAACAGGAAAGAGGCTCACTAAACCCCACTACTCTTTCCAACAGAGTCTAATGTCCTGTCCCTACAATAGCTGGCATGGGATCTTAGGGAAAAAACCCTAAGAAATTACGTGGAAGACAGTTATGGAGTAATCCATTCAGGATGTGAATCTCTGCTCAAAGAAATCAAAGAGCACATGTCCTAAAACACACACACCCATCTGTTAAGGTTTTCTACATTCTAATCGTGACTATTTTTAACCAAGATTTTTTTCCTTCTCTGTATGAACTGGAATTTCCAAACAAGCCCAAATTTCAATTTTCACTTTGATGGTAAGCATTCTGCAGGCCAAGGCACCTCATCTTGGGCATATGTACACACATTAACCTAATCTAATTAAAAATCAGTCTTATTCTACCATTCTATATACCACTGGAGTTAAGAAATTTAAATATAAAACTATGTAGGGCCAGTACTTGGCAGGATATTTTTTTAAAACAAATTATTTCCAAACACATACATCATTTTAAAGAACACAAAACACACTATTTTAAGTAAGAAAATGGTGCAACTTTTAATACATCAGAACCAAGACAAAATCACATGGTTTACAGTTTCCTCTACAGGAGTCTCATCTCAATACTTCATTCACTCCTTCAGACAAAAGAAAAGAAAAAAAAATCTTCCTTCAATTTACTCTAGTTGCTGCTGGTAAACATATCTGCTCTCACCTTCCTGGAAGATGATCTCCCAGAGAATCAGGGAGGTGGCTGCTGCTGCTGCTGCTAACAGGACTCCAAAGTAACAGAGAAATCTGGCTCTATCAGCATGGGAAGGAGGTGAGGCAGGGGAACCTGTGACTGACTTGATTGCACAAGAGAGCACAAACACAGTCAAACCAGCTCACCATCTTTGGATCTTTCCTCCCTGTACTTGTCCATACTTCTGTTACTTATGATTCCCACCATGTTACACAGAGATAAAAATGGAAATTAAATTTTTTTGTTGCTGTTGGATACAACCCAAGTGGAAAATACATCATTTTCTCCTCCCCTGCTAGACTCCATGTTTCTCATTCCCTCATTTCAGCTACATCCCTGTTTTCTCACCAAGTCACAGGGAAAATGATGCTGCTATTTAAATTGCTGGGCCTCTTAGAGTGTAATAAAGTCAATTTTGGCTCAGAAAATGGATGGCAAGATGAGTATTGTCGCTCCTTTTCAACAAAACAAAAAAACTCCTATGAACAGCTTATCTAAAAAACACTGTGCACACACCTGACCACTACAGCATAGCTCTGCTTGATGTATTTCTCACTAGTGGTGAGTGATCAGTATTTCTTTGAAACACAGCTATTAGGTATATTTAATTCTCTGAATTTCTCATAAGATGTGGTAGAAATCAATGAACAAAGAAAATGAAAACTAAATATGGCAATCTGCATGAAATCTTCTGTACAGAAGGGACACAGAGTGGGGACAGGGGTGCTAAAGTGAATTTGAAAACTTTGGTGCACTTCTAGGACTCTATTTGGTGTGCCTGCACACTATCAGTTAGCTACATTCTCTTTCTGTCCTGTACACAAGATTCAGCTTCTGCACCCAACTCATCACAACCTCCATACATCAGCAGCATATCACAAATTTACTGAAGTGATGAAAATTCAATATACTCCCACTTTTAAGATGACCATAAATAGGAGAAATAAGGAGTTGAAAATACATCTGACATTCAATAGTGACTCTTCTTAAGTCTTTGAAGTTATGTAATGAAGTCATGAATGAATGGTGTGTAACTCACTGGGCAGAGGAGACAAGAGGACACTTGGTGCCTCTCACCTTCAGGAGCCAGGAACACAGTACATAACACAGAGTACAGAACTCATTCTTACATCTCACTAGCAATCAGGTACTACCAGCTCTACTGTCACACTAACACCATGCTCAGCTACCCAAGTGGGCAGGGAAATAACAGGGCCATCAGATTATTCCATGTCCCTTATTGCCACACAACCCTACTAGGAGGAGGTCCACCTTTTATCTCTCTCTCTCTTTCATGCTGCAGCATATGCCCGAAGATTACAAACTAATAGAGACATACAAAAATATCTGGATGCTTTTGTAGCTGCTACCTTAACAATATCTACTATCAAAGAGCATTTTTAAGGAAAAACTTCTGCCTTGCCATTCTATCAGGCACGTGAGATCCTAGCCAAAGAGGAAAAATAGAATACAGAGCTTCTATGTGATGTGCACGACATACGAGTAAGGTTTAGCCATACAGTACATGAACAATCATGAAACAGGTTGCTGGTAAGTCTGCATTATTTCCTTTGTGACAATAGCACCCTTTTGCCTGGGCCAAACACAAGAGAACATATTCTTCCCTGCTGCAATACCAAACAAATGCATTCTGCTTTGCTGCATTTTTAATTACTACCTCAACTGGGAATAAACTACTTACATCATCAAATAGATAATGGTTAACTAATTACACCATATAATTTTGCAAACTTTAAAATACTTTTCAAAAAAGTTTTTCCTCCTTTTCTCGTACTAGAATATAACTCATTTTTAAGTGTATACTTCTCTGCAACTGAAAAAAAAAAAGGAAAAATATCATTATGTATTTGTTTCTGCATTTATATTCTGGCATTTAAAAGGTAATCTCCTGCAGAGCACTTTCCTGACATATAAACTACACTTTAGTTATTATTTCACTAATTTAACATCAGCTACAGTTAAAATATAAACAGCTCACTGCATTTAAAACAGGTGGCATTGTTGCGACAAGTGGAATGAGTGGAAGATGACCAATTAGGCTTTCTCATTTTTTAAAATGATTTTTCAACAGCTTTGTTCCTCTGTTGTGATTTCAAGCTGCCCTGACTCTGGCAGGCTACCCTGTCTCAGCTGGGTATTACTGCCACCAAAACATTTTGGAATATCAGCAGTCCCTTGTCTGTTTCTTCACAATGGCATTGCCAGAATGGCAAAGCCAGATGTTAAAACAAACTCACACAGCAAATGCAAGCTTGTGTCAACAGCCTTCCTACAGCTCCCAAACACACCAGGCAGCAGCTCAGCAGTGCCCCAGGAAGGGCTCAAAGACACACACACAGTCCCAGCAAAGCACACTGCTCGTGCTGCTCAGCTGTCTGAAAATGTATGTAAAGACTACTGAGGCAAGGTAAACACATGGCAGAAATTAAATCGACTGGAGGAGCTGCATTCAAATAAGCAGCAATGCAGTTTGAGAAATTAGCCTCATGGTACTCTGCAGTTTCCAAATAGCCTTCAGTATTTATGAAACATTTATATTATACTTATAAAATTAAGGCACAAGAACATTTGACAAGACATCGTGTCTAGTCTCCAACTCTCAGAGCTGCAACAAAATATAGTACTTCCTCTGGCTAATCAAAGGGCATTTAAAAATCACTACTCTGGGCAGATATATTTATTAATATATTTTAGAATGCAAAGCCCAAGACTAGCCTCAAATATGTTTGGGATTTTACATTTCCCAGATTGAAACATGCGAGACTTCTAACTGTTGTTCCCACACGTACCAGTATTTATTCAGATATTTAGGTTTAAACATGAGAGCAGTGCAGAAATCTAAACACCTGCAGAAGCATTTGCTGGATCTAATTCTAAAGGAGAAAAGTGTGGTTTTATTTTTGGCTATTCTCAAGAGCCCACCTTGCCATGTTCATAGTGGACTGAGTTATACTTCTCCCATCTGCAAACAAGGGAATACAATCAGTCTATAATAGAGGTACACTTTAATGCCACTTGATTAAGCTTTGAAGTGCTCTGAATTCTTCAGATTCAAAAGATGCTAGATAAGAGAGAAATAGCATTATTGCTGTTTTAATTTCTCTAGCTTTAGTGGCAAATATTTCTTTCATCCTCATGCCCTGTATATACTAGAGACATCTCAGCAAGGACCATAGACAGCTACACACTTTGCTCTGGAGATGCTAAAACACTTAGCCTCTACAGACAGATTTCACTGTATAAGAGCTGGTTTTTTCTTTTAAAAATCAATGCTATTGGCAGATGTGCTAAGCTAGAACAATCTATAACATGCTTAAATTCTTTTTCATACTTTAATTTGGAAAGGTATATTAGCACCTTCTGGAATTAATAAATATTAAATCATATTTGATGATTTCATTAATAGTCTGAATAATGGCCAGTGCTGACCAAATTTGGTCTATTTTAAAACTGAAAAAAAAAAAAAAAGGAAAAAACCCCAAAAACCCCCACCAAACCATAAAAAACCAAATAACTGTTTTTTTACGAAGCATCCAAGCAGTATTTTAGCATTCAATGTTCACACGTTTGATTCAGCTTTCTAGATGAAGATGAAAGCACAAAATACTGCTTTCTCTGGTTAAGCTTGCCCAACCTTGCTGTAAAGCCAGCAGCTGGAAGAGCAAAGCCAAATGCACAACCAGAAGGTCCATTTCCACCTTATTCTTACACTCTGACATCCAGGTGACTCAGGCTGCAACTGCTGCCCACGTGCAGGAATCAGCACGGGCTGCAAGTATAGCCTTCATATGTGGTCCTTTCTCCCTCAAGAAGAAGACAGCAGGATACTGTCTCAAGTTTGTCATGGATTTAGCCCATGAACTACCAGCTGGAACACATAAATGTATAAATGCAAGTGTTTGAAGAAAAAAACACACCCTCCAAAATAACAAGAAAAATATGACAAGGAAAAAAAGTATCTCGTGACAATAAGCCTATAGTATAAAACATGGCTGATTTTTTAACCACTGTGAATAAAAACAAGATGTAATCATGTTCTATACTCACTAACATAAAAAGGAGTCTTTCTCCATTTGATCAATGTTCCTGCACTAATTACAAAGGCTCCAGTTATTCCACAGCTTTTTTTTTTTTTTTTGAAGCATAAAAATCAGGTCTTCAAACAGAACTCATTTTTTTCCCAGAGGTTCTAGAGCCAGAACATGCTTTTACTACACTCAGACTATTTTTCTCATTCATTTGCAATAGGTTAAGAGTTTTGAGGACCCATTGAATGCTCTCTCATGGTTACAGGCACATAGAGTTTTTCATCACCTTCTTACGCTGGTCATCTACTTTCACCATATTTGTTGGAAGTTTTTTTCAAATCTTCTGACAAATCTGGCTGAAACTGGCCAGAAGTTCAAAGGTAATTTTGCATGCCTATTCAGAAGCACATGCACACACATGCAAGTGATCCAGTAACTTTGGCTACAGGAATAAACTATGAAGTTTGGCAAATGTAACTCCTGGAAATCGAAAAAATATCAAAAATAGCGAAAATTTTCTACCCATTCCAATGCTTACCTATATTTCTTCACCCTCAGATAGTTGAGATACAATTTTCAATTCACTGCCCATCATTCTGTTCATCAAAAAAAGTACACAGCAACACTAAATGGGATAGATCAATGTGCTGAATAATTCCTAGAGTCAGGTTTCAGCAAGCTAGTCATGAAATCAAACCCATTTTGCAGACAGACCTCTGTCTACAGGTGTCTCTCTTATGTGGTTGGGTTCCTTCATGTCTTGTTCTCTTTTTCTGCTCAGTATTGGTAGGAAGAGAACATCTGTGTTAGCAGGTATTAATTTGAAGACTATAAAAAATTCATTCTAGGCTTTTGGTCATGGGAAATATGCCAAAAGACTACAAATCTCCAAAAGCCCGAGTTCCCATCAGCTGCAGGGTGTGAAAATACATCCAGAGACCTCTACCTGCCATTCAGAACAGATCTCAAAGCTCAGTCAGGCATTCTTCACATTCATAGATACGAAAGCATTGCTGCACATTGCCAACTTGGCTTTTGTCACAGTTCAAAAAAAAAAATTAAAAACAATCAAAATACTAGAGCAGTTAATCCCTGGAAGGCTTTGTGATCACATTCCTTGACATGTTTGATAAATATGGAAATAGTGAAAATGTTCTGACTTGCTACACTTGCAGTCTCTTTAAAGCATTTCTCGGCCCCAACATGCACAGACTGCTGACTTGGCACACCCAGAGGACTTTTGCTCACCTTCCTCAACAGACCCACACTGATAAATCTGAGTTTCCCCAAGAGCAGAATGAAGTCATGCTTATTAAAATGTTTACTGAATTCATAAAAGTAGAGCAGTGCTCTCGTGAAAATCGGTATGTCAAAGCAAATCTCCATAGGCCCATGTATGTAACTGTAGATGATAAAAAATTCAACCGGAATTTGAATTACTCTCATTCTTTAAAAACAGACTAGACTATAATGCCTTTAAGGTTTATGGAACACTGACCTCTAAGGAATATCACCTGCTTATGCATACTAATGAAAGAGATAGAGTAACAAGACTGAATAAAATTTAACTCACAGCTATCATTTTTACCCTAGTGTATAATTCACTAGCCATGGGTTCAAACAACAAAAACATGTCCAAGTAACTTAGATCACTAATTTATTTTGCATAAATAGACATGGATCTATTTATCAGATTTAGGAATATCAAAGCATGCATAACTTCTACAGTACCTTCTACCTTACCACACCAATTTACATTTTTACACTCAGCACAGTAGATTGTTTCAGCCACAGGAATAAAAGAGCGTAATATAAAGGGAGTGGGGAAAAGACACTAATGCCTACATACTACTAATTATTTTGAAAAAAAACCCCAAACAATCAGTCATAGATTATTCCAAGTTGTGCTCAGCTGTTTCCCAAGGGAGGTATCAAGATGGTTGATTGTGTCAAGCTAGGTTTCAGCTATTCTATTTGAAAACCAAAACATTTTTTGACACTTATAAATTAGGTGCTTTTAAAAGGTATATGTCACATTCACAGGCACTTCAAAATGGAAACCTGTTTCCATCAGACAAGGTAATGTTAAAGGATTATGCACAATCAAATCACTTCTCCAGTGCATGTCTGAAAAATAAATTTTTAAGAAATTGAATTTTCACAGCTGTGTGTTGTCTCATTTACAAAATAAGAAAAAATACTTGGCACATCGTTCTAGAACCTAGATATCTGCCAATCATTACAGCCGAGATTGTGAGAGTAAAGAATTTTGTAATATAATAACTTATATTTACAACTTTTATTTACAGTCAGAATTACATCCTTAGACAAGTGGCAGTGGGGTAAAAAACCAGCCAAGCTCTACGTAAGCCATCTTCTCAAGATATGCCAAACACTAACATTCAGCCTTCCTCTCCTAGGAGTACAAATTTCCTTCTTATTCAGGCTATTTGGATTAAATTTTTAAATGTTATAAAAAAATTATCTTAAGCATTAATGCAGTTATGCCAATTATTAACTAATGATATTGGCACAAAGTTTTGTATTGAAAGAATGGTTTATAGCAGAAAAGTTGAAAACAGCAAGAACTTGCTAGGAGAATAAAAAACAAGACCGGAGCCTAGTCTGGTTTACAGACTATAACAAAAGTCAGCACTGCATTTTGCATAGTTTTCCATGATTACTGACACTAATTTTAGGACAGCTTAAGTAAATCACTGTAACACAGACAATTTAAACTTTAAGTAGGTTGCACAGATACAACTAAAACCAGGGTAAATAGAAAATTTGCCCTGCAGTTAGTGCCAGGTGGTGCATAAATCCAATGCAAGTTCAGTGTATTTCATCTTACTGGGGTGAAAAGAGGAGAACTTAGAATTCAGAAAGAAAAACTAGGTTATACTAAATTCCTAGAAGTACATTCTAGTTATGAATCAGATGCCAGTGAATCTGATTATACTATTAACTTGAATACTATGAAAAAGAAATGTGAACAAATATTCAGCAATGCACCAGCAGGGCTCAGGTAAATGCAAATACAAAAAGCTCCGAGAAGAGAGCAAACATTGAATGCCAGCACAGTTAAGTAAAATAAACAGAAAGAATAAACACAGAAGGAATAAAGAGGTAGGTTTAAAAAGCAAGGACAAAACCCCCCACCAAGGCCTACCCAATATAAATATAGAAACCATCCACAAATCAAGCAAAGATACAGGACACCATAAAAGAACATCATATTTCACATTAACATTCAGAAAAGCAGAATTATACAGTCTAATATACATATTTCATTTTAAAATGAGAAAGAAGAAACCCTTTTCATGCTTACATCTCACAATTCAGAGTATCAAGTATTTATGAACAGCCTACGTGCAAATAAAAAATAAGCACATATGTAAGTGAAAAATAGAACTAAAAGAAAATAAAGAAGGAAAATACAGAGCATGGAAGGACACAGATGAGATCAAAAAGCCTCAGGATAATTGATTTTGAGACTGAGCTATAGAAATCACCAAAGAAAAGCTTTTACCATAAAAAACTCAAAAACTTTAACCTTCACTTTACACATATTATAACACTTGTCACAAGCAGGGATACACAAGTGGGCACCAATTGATTCATTGCCTTTTTTCCAGATACAGTTATGAAAGAGTTTTTTCGTGAGGACACAGACAATGTGACTGCAACAGGATAGGCCCTTCAAAGCCTACCAAAATCAGGCTAGATCACTTGCAAGAATTGAGCAAATCCACATATGTATGGCAACTCTGAAGGAGTATAAAATCTCTGCTTTACCTTGTCTTACAAGTCTCTCTACAACCTGAATGCCAATTCTGCAAGTAAAAAACTCCACCACAGAGCAAACTTATGCAGACTGATGAAGGGAATGGAGAACAAAATTTGAAAGATTTGAAGCTTTTACTAACATGCAGAGTGCTAACATTCACCAGAAAACACAAGGTTTTCTCTAAAGGCTTCAAACAAAGAACCAAAAGCTGTTTCGATATGAAGTTATGAGACTGAGTTACAATCTGAAATGTTTCTTAGAAGAGCAATTAGACTGGTTGGAAAAAATACACGTAAGTAAAAAATACAATACTGTAAATGAGGCTCAAAATACACAGATGTCTTTTTCTTAATTTTCTCTATAAGTGTAACTTCAAAGCACAAACAGACCATAAACACCATCAAGGACCAGAGCACAGTCTTGGAACACTGTCCCCAAGGAAACAAGTAGCTGTATCAAGAAGCACAGCTAGTGAATTCAAAACCCTACAGATTGATGGATGACACAGAGTACAGTTGTATGACTCACATTCCTAAAAATGAGATTGGCTAGTTTAAAAATCACAACTGTTCAGAAGAAATAATGTTATAAATTATCAAATTACAATAGCTCATTACAATGAGCACAAGCAGGATTAAGAGCAAGATGAAAAGTAACAGTAAAAAAAAGTGATGAAAAGTATCTGAAATTATTAACTGGTATTAAGATCATAGTTATTTTCAAGTCGAAAAACTAAAAGCTGTGAACTTTGGTAAAGACTCCACTGGAGAGCAAAATGCACATGATCATAAGTAAGATCACCTCATTCATATTCCAAGTTACACAGGGGAGATGTTAAGGAAGAGACACAGTTTAGCAATTATCTGTAGAATCTTGAGACAGTATCTGAAAAAATGCCTAAGAACAGATAGAGACAGCTAGCAGCAAAAAAATAAAATCAATGAAACCAAAAAACACACACACACACCACCCCCCCAAATGTAAACAAACAAAAAACAAAACCAAACAATGAAAACCCAAACCCAAGCTTAAGTATTGTCATCAAATTAATGACATTTTTCTAGCCAGCAAAATTCTAAACCTTAATTTTATTAACAAGTCTGTAACAAATAGAAGGGCTTTCTGTCACAGGACTAACGCACATTTCAACCTCTTCCAGTTTGTAAAGTTAAAATCTTTCAATTCCCTG
Source organism: Haemorhous mexicanus (assembly GCF_027477595.1). Classification (NCBI taxonomy): domain Eukaryota; kingdom Metazoa; phylum Chordata; class Aves; order Passeriformes; family Fringillidae; genus Haemorhous; species Haemorhous mexicanus. Next base: position 32,200,640 of record NC_082346.1, read on the forward strand.
ACTGCCTAATATGACAAGATCACCAAAATAAAAGATCCATATATCTTGTCCTACCCTATTACACCCTGAGGATCTAAAATGATAACAAACACAATCATCAGAATGCCATAAACAAAGTAATTAGAACTCCCTTTGGTGGCCTGGTAATTTCAGACTTGGTTAGGACAGACAATATAGAAATAGAACACAGGTACACAAAGAGGAAAAACATGCACATTTTCCCTTTGCTGTAATACAGAACACTAAGTTTTCTTCAGTTTGAACAAAAAAAAAGATCTTTCATTGCTTGGTATTTCTTCTCTGGACCAATGAGATAGGGAGGGGCCAAGGAGTACAACTTATTAAAGGGCACAGAAAAAGACTGTGTACAAGTGACCTCCTGATGGGATAAAGCAGACTGGAGAAGAAGAGGTTTCAATTCATTGCTGGGTATTCTGCAAAAACATACTGTTACATTAACAGGATCAAATTTAACTGCTCCAGCAAGTACTTAAGATTGATGGACAAAAGGCAGCACATCCCAGCATCTGCAGTCTTGGCTGGACTCTCCTCTATGTAGCTCAAACTTCTGCAGGGCAAAGATGATCCAATATATCCAATAACACAATGCTACACTAGGCACTCAGAGGTAAAGAAGAATACAGATGGTACATGATTCCTCTTCCTGTGACACTACACTGATTGGTTTTATTGTGAAGTCTATTTATTCAGCTGATTATAAATTCCTAGTGTGCTTTGATTAATGCAATAGCAGCTGGACTACTTCCTTTCTCTTAGCACTTAGCTGCATTCTTGATTAGCGAGTGGTATAGGAAAGCTTGTGAAACGAGTACAGGAAGATCAAACAAAAGCAATTATTTCCTCTTAGACCACTACATGACATTAAACCTGCCAACACTAGACCAGTTAGTCTCTGACCTGCAGCAGCTGGGAGTAGCCAGATTCCAGATGGTCCTAGAAAGCTGCTTTTGTATGGTCCTTGTCTTATTTGTACCTAACGTGGAAAGAAAAAAAATCAGAGCTAGCTGTTTGGGCAACTCTGTGATGTTGTCTAGATGCCATTTCCAAATGGAGCACATTTCCAGTCATCCAGTGTGTATATGATGTGTACAAGATCTATCAGATCCATCCCTACAGGACTACTATCACCATTGAAAGGCAAATCTGCTTCCACTACACTAAAACATGTATATACATACAGTCTGGCATCTCAAGGTAACAAACAACTACAAAACACTCTATCACATCTGTCCTGGATCCTCAGCTTTCCAAAGGAAGGGGAAAGGAGAGAGGATTCAAGTCATTGCTCTGAAGTTTGTGTGTGCATGCCATTGCATGCAAGATCTGCAGTGCTGACCAGGAGAGCAAGTACAGGCAGAAGTCAGCATACACCTGACTCAATATAATTTTATTTTCAAACTTGGCAGATTGGTGAAGTTCTAGATACGGTTCAGAATTATCTGAAATGTGTAAATGTGTCCCCTTTTATACTGCAAAAGAATTCAGTGCTAAAAATTCGTGTTCTCCCCAAAATAGTGTTTTAAACCCAAAGCAAGCACAGGAGTTAAGCTGCAACTGCATTTGGCCTTGGCTAATTCAGGTACCAATACATGCAGTGAAGGATACATCAGGATGAGTTCAGGATAAATCAAAATATGTAGACAAATTCAGTAATAAATTTAAGTTTACAGACACGTATCTTACAAGTTTTTCCTGGTTTTACTGTGAAGAAGAACCTACATTATTTTAATTTTTCACTATCCACTATCATCCCAGGGAAAAAAAGTAATTTGTAAAAGTGTTCAATAAATCAACTTATGTTGTAAAAAATATTTTCTCAGAAGACATCCATTTCAATTCTCATATTTAAGGAAGCAAAATTCGTGCTTTAAATACACTCTAAGTCTCGGCTTTAAGTTATATATGCAACTGGTGAGATGTTCTCAAAATGGATTTTTTTCTCATTGTACAATTTCTTTCCTATCATACAATTGTTAGCAAAATTAAATGCTTCTGTGTTCCAAAACAGAATGAAGTAACAGAATTTAAATCTAATCAGAAAGCTGTTTTGAGAAGTCTCTCCATTATTTTCCACCCAGCTGAATGTAAACACTGGATAATTAAAAATAAAGCTATTGTGGGGCGTTTTTATTTTTTTTATTTTGCACTCTGAGGTAATGAATAACCTGTGACCTAACCTGCAAAAGGAAAAATTCTTGCCTAGGAACATGCAAAGTTCCAAGTCAATCTTTCTAGAGGCAAGAACAATTGTTCCATCTCTCTTGTTCCCAATTTTATTCACCTTATGACATCTCTCTCTACCTCCTGAATAAAAGAGAATCACAAGCTTTGGGAAATCATAAGCATTATTAATTTTTTTTTTTAAATCTTTTAAGGATTCAAGCACAAGTGAATCAAATTTGTCTTGACACCAGCTTTCACAAGCACCACAGCACAGAATTGAAAAAATACAAGACTAATCAGAAAAGATGTTAAGTAGCATATTAATTTCTTCTGCAGTCCTAAATCCAGTTTGCCCTATGTGCTGCAGAATGCAGAGGCACAGTAATTCAACCTGCATTTTACTGGCATTTTAATCTAAATCAAGTTATCCTCCCTCTAAGACTACAGAGCTTAGTTCATCTTAGATGGCTTAATACAAGTTGATAACTCTACCTACAAACCTCATCCTAGCAGTAACCATTACTAGAAAATATCACTGCATTACACTTGATGCAACAGGAGGCTGCTAAAAAAGGAGTTCTATCCAACTTCAGTCAATGTTCATAAAATGTATACATTTTTTAGAAAGGGAAAAGCTTACTTTCTCTTTGTTTTAACACTCAAGCAATATGCCAGAATTACCACTTTATGCCACAAGGTTTCTGCTTAGGAAAATTCCATCTCAGTGACAATATGACAATATTGCAGATGAGGGTATCAGCCCCCTTTGCTAACTAGCACTTTCCATTATAATTCATTTTTAGTCTCATAGAACTTTATTACACTTGACGTATTTTGTTTTAACTTTCCAGCATGAGAACTAAAACAATGCTACAAAAAGCCAATTACAAGCATGGAGGATGGCTCTTAAAAACGTATTCATTTTGCTTTGTCCCCGTTCTGAAGCCTGTCATCCAAGCCCTCGTTTACTGCACACCAATAAAATTCAGTTCTGAACACGAAATGACTCTTTTCTTTAGCAACAACCTCCACTGAGTGCTTCATAGCTGCTTTGCCTTCACAATACCTCCATCCTGAGACAGATTCATCCATTTACAGACAGGGAATGGAGCTACAATAGATTGATGTGAAGAGTTTTGACTACCTGCTTCAAATATGGCATGCTGCAACATTTATTAAAAGAGCATTATTAAACATTTATTAAAAGAGCATCCTTTGCTGAATGTAATTGTAGAAGTGAGCATTTCACTTGTAATCTCACAAACCATGTACTCACAAAATGGGATTTACTATTACTGTTCAGCCATGAAAGGCCTGCTTAGAATGGTTTAGTCATCCCTGAGTATATTTATATATTTTTATATTACCAAAGGCACATCTGATTCTCTAAGGAAGAGTTCAGATAACTTGATTAGGTCTTATCCGCCTAGGAAAAACCAACCTTTGCAACACCAATGATACAACAATCTGAAAACAGTTTCCTTGGCTGCAAACAGACTCATTCCTTGAACAGACTGAGGAAGGATATTGTGTAAAATACAAAGTGAGATCAGATGTTCTCATAATACCAAAAGAGAAAAGATTGTATAGAAAAATTTAACCCTCAATTCTCTAATTCTTGCCTTTCAGTCCTACTGCCCTCAATATTGTCTTGATATTTTTAAACACAGTTTTATATTTGTTTTTGAATGGGTTATAGTAAGATGACTAATATTTATGCATTATTCTGATTCATTTGAGCTCATGGTCTAGATACAAACAGCAGACTTTCAGGTGAAAAACTCAGTATTTCTTAACCAGCAGCCAGAATACCTCTAAGTCTGGAAGCTCTTTTCATGGTTCATCCACAGTACTCTCGAATATTTAATTTTTCTCTGTTAAAAATCTGTTATGCAACAAAAACAATTTGCAACAGCTAGATTATTCTCCACTTAACAAACAAACAAGCAAAAAAAAAAAAAAGCCTTTTTGCTATCTAAAGTAACCATCTTGGAAAAAAAGGAAAATGTGTATACTGAAATATTTTAGACAAAAACACCAGTAGAAAAAGAAATAATGTGTTCCTTGCAAAGCACACGTCATGTAATACACACCAAGTAACAAAAATTCCATCCATAATTCACAAGAAAGAATATTTATGTAAGAAGTACATTTGTTTGACATTTAACTCTAAGTTTTATTACCTTGGCTCCACCAGAGGCTTGTTCCTTATATGTACGGACATAGTTACTTAATTAGTACCACATACTTCAGTAAATTCTTGACAGTATGAAATTTTTTCAGCTTCTATGCATACAATCCCAACCCAAGAACTAAAAACTGCAATCAATAAAATTTTTTGTTTCCATTTGTACCACTGTACTTCAGCAGAAATTCTTCCTGCAGGCTGATTTATGAGTTCAAAGCAGCAATTACTATAGTTGAATGTACTAACTTATGAGCACTGCAAACACACTCAGGACATTAAAGCAGATTAGAGCTCCTACAGCAATTCAAGGAAGTACTATGTATTTGCACTTTAACCAAAAAATTATAATAACAGATGATTACAGACACTTATGCAAGAGTGAAAAAGTTGGTCTTGTTTTAAACATTGCATATGACACTATCACTTCATATTGCATTTGGTCTCACTGCTAACCTGAGATCAAAATCTTCTGACATTCCCAACAATTTCATCAACACTGGGTCTGCCACTGACTCACTTAAGTAATCTTTGAATCAGTACTTTATGCTTCCCATGCTTTAATTACCTAGCTGTATATCAATTTTTTAATATGTCAAACAGATTTTTAAAGGAACATTCATTTGCAATGTGCTTGGACACTAAGATAAAACATCTTAAACTTTCAAAATCTAAGTCTTGCTTGGTCAGGACTTATATGGTATTCCTGTCAAAACGAGTTACAAATATAATCCCTAAACTTCACTAAAATCCATGAGGAACAAAAATTAGATACCAGAGTCCTGTAATTTGCATTACCTTTTAGTGCTACCTCAGCAGATGTTGCAAACAAACTTTGCTGTGGCCACACAAGGATCTGAAAGCTTGCTTGAAAAGAATGTGGTGTGCAACAGCTAGGAGTATCTCCAGGTGTCTGTCCAGACAGACATGTTTGTTTACAGAGAATCAAGACTATTCAGAACAATGCTAAAACATACAGCTTTTAGAACCCTCAGTGTCAACACTTTGCAAGAAACTTTGTATTATTCTTGGCAAGAAGCTGTGGAAACTGGCAAGAAAATAGTCAAGATACCTTTGTATGTAAGTGAACTGCAATTTTTCACAGAACAGTTTCTCTTGTAAATTTGTCTACACCTAGTTTAATCAACAAAATTTGCAGCTGTTAACAGGTTGTGCTTCCATATGCTACCTGTTATAAGTACATTTCTTAAGACAGAAGCCTGTTTAGAGTGCAATTGCTTTAATTGGACTTGGTACCAAAAAAAAAAAAGTGTAAATAATAAAGCTAACCATCAAAAGAAGTACAATAAAGGGCAGGTTACAGGAAAACTGGTTTCCTCTGACTTACAAATGTATAAGCACAAGGGTACTGGAGGCTATTGAGCTTTGCTTACATACACATCTCAGGAGAAATACACTTCCCCTCATTTAGTGCCAGCTAATTGTGCCCATGGTGGATGGAGCACAATTAAGATACTTCCAGCAAAACTTGAGGTAATTACTGTCATATTACTGGAGTACACTGCATAGTCATATTATATAAAACATCTTCATAAAGGCTGGTATTTCAGCAAGTTGCTACTGATTATTTTAGAGACTAAACTTTGTTATCTGAATTTCTCGTTGCTTGCAACCTGCATCCTATCTTTCAAAAACAGGAAGGGAAACAAACTTGCCTGTAAAAATTTCTTCTTAGGAAGGTACGTTTGTTTGAGGCCTGAATCATTCATCCATCTAGTTCCACCCTGTTTCAGACTAATTAGATAGAGGGTGGGTGCATGGGAGTATACTTTGGATTACTCTTTGCTTTCTACATTGCATTCATTATTAAATTTACTGTCCATTGCTTATTTTAAAGCAAAAGTAAGTTGTTCATCAGACATACTCAAATTTCAAATGCCCTACCATTTTTTGCACATTGGTGATACCTGTTCCTTGGCTGTGCTCTATCTTACTCAAGCTTACTGACATTTTGGTAAATTTTTATTTCTGTAAGAACGCACAATTTCCTTGGAGCTAAGTCCAAACCTTCATTCATAGCTTGGCTATAATCATCAGAACTGTTCCAATCTAATCGTCTTTAGTTCAGATTTTGTAGTCCTTATGCCTACAAGGATAAAATAAGTGAAAGGCTGTAGAGATTAGATTTATGTCTACTATAGCCTTTCCTGATCAGGAGCTCAGCAATTTACAAACAAAACATATCCCAGCAACTTAAGATCCCCAAGAGTAGTAGCCTCATGTTTTGCCCATGCTTGATTGGCATAGTTCACAACAGGAGAGACAAACCTTGATATTAAATACCAGAAGCCTGACCAAATGACCTGCAGTGAAAATGAAGCCTCTGTTGGCTTTAAACAGTCACATAGCCCAAGACAAGGAAATCTAAATTCTTCTTTTGACACAACCAAAACGAATTCTCGAAGAGACAAGGACATTTGTATAAGAAACAACTGGAAATTTTAAAAACAAAGGGGAGAAATGGAACAGGTTGTAGATTGTTAACCAAACAAATTGGAGCACACTGCAGAAAGTCATGAATTAGAATTAGAATCTTGAATTAAGAATGTTAAAATAAGCTAGGGTGTGTGAAGAACTGGCTGCCCTTAGGTCACCCATGCAAATAAAAGAAGATAAGGACCATGAACACTACTTAGATGAGAAAAGACTCCATGCTTAAATTGTTGATGGACAGGTTGACTCAGAACCAGGCAATATACACACACAATTAGCTACATAATCTATAATTTACAAAAGAGTCTCAGTGCTGTCACCATCACACTGTATTAGCAATGTGCCAAGAAAGGAAGCAGTAGTTAGAGAGTCCACTTAAAATGCAAGGTCTTCCTTTAAATACAGCCCTTGTTTTTAAAGTATTTTCATCACCAAGTAACTTTGTTAAAAGTAACACTTTTTTTTTCAGAAAAGACATCAGCAAAAGTCAAGAGGATTGTTTATACAACATTAGTAGCATTGTTTATCTTTAAAAAGAGCTGTCAGGAAACTTTAGACAGAATGATCCATCAACACATCTTGTTCAAATAAAGTTAAAACAGTTTCCATCAGAAAACTACCAGCTTCTCTAATATATAATTTCTCTTCTTCCAACTCTTCTTCTGAAATAAAAGTTATAGAGGCTTTTCTGCTAGAAACTAAAAGTTAGTAAACAAATGCTTGCTCCCTCCCCCTTATTTCAAAATTATCCTTTTATACTGGCACACACAGAGCAATGTTCTATAGCAGTCATATTGATATCACCATGAAAATGTAAAACCATCATTCTCACATGACTATTCAGGTAAGAGTCCGAACCTTCAGGGCTTCTAGTCACCCCAGTGAGACTTGGGGATGGACAAAACTAACACATTAATTTTAGTACCATGGAGCTGCTGTTCTCAGAGCAACCAAGTTTGAAAACCTGTAGGATAATCTTGGCTTACAGACTGATTTCTAGGACAAATTCACTAGTAAGTGCTCTCTCTATCATCCAGTGTTGTCCTTACAGAAAAGTTTTGCTTTTCAGCTCCTTCTTTACCTTTTGGCCCTTCTCTCACCCTTACTGCACGAAAACTACCTGCCCAGCACTTGCAGCCATTCAGTTATATGGAGATTCGGCAAAGAGGGAAAAACAAAAGAAAAAAAAAAGCATGTGTTTTGCTCATTCTACCCAATTTTTTTTTCTCAATCAAGAACAGTTGCTTCATAGTGATCTGAGAAAGGAAGGCCTTTTTATAGTAGCATTACATTGAACAAATGCTTTGCAGAGGTAATTCTTCACTCCAGTTTTGCATATGCTCATTTAACATTGATGATGCACTTCTTCCAAAACCTCAGTGCTGAGGGCTTCCAAGGGACCATTTTAAAATCTATGCTAAACTATTTCATTAGAGAAGTGAGGCACTACACAGAGATCATATACTTAAATTATAGCTGTGTATATATTTGATTTTTCTGCAGATCAAGGATGAATCTCCCAAAACACCTGCACTACTCCCAACCTGAGACAAGTAGACACTCAGCACAGCGTCACCAATAAAAGACCTTCCCATAAGATGATCTCCTGGAGTACAGAAGTAACCTTAATCTCTGCTGCACTGTTTTGTAAATGTCTTTAGCCCACAGCAAGAGCAACATTGTAGTAACAGATATTTGTCTTCCACTTACAGCTTTAAAGGACATCACAGATGTGCTGAGCTTATTCAAACCTATGGAGTCAGCAGCTTTGAAACAATGCTACAATGGTACTAGACACACAATGACCACATCATTAGGTGCTGCAACTGACAAAAGAGATATTAAAGAACACCAGAAAGGACAGGTCTTCATGTTAGTTGGAAGTTCAGCAGGGATACAGCACAGTTGTGTTTGACTTTGGGGGGTTTTGTTTGTTGTGGTTTTTTGTTTTGGTTTTTTTTTTAAACGAGCAACCACAAATTTGTCAATACAAAGATGTTGAGAGTTGAGCTGGTGACAGCTTAACAGTAAAACCAGACCTCTCTGACACCATCCATTTAATTATTTTCTTTATTGTAATTCTTTCAACTTTAAAACAGCTTGAACTTGGGAAGCTCCTGTTTTCTGTCATTTCACAACTCATAAACTGCAGGGCTGTTCCATTTAGAATAAAATGTTAGAAAAGTGATCAACAGTAAATCATTACACTGTGCACTTAAAAGTCTCAAAGTGAAGACCTGGAAAGCAGAGACAATTCACATAAAAACAGAGGGGAGGAGATAATTTGCTGCTTATGGCACAGAACTGTACGTTACTACATCTGGGTTCCATTCCATACATTAAATGTGAATAACACCATGTGCTTTGTAGAAGTGAAAGGAGGTTTTATTCATCAGTATTTATAAAGCATTTCGCGATCCCAAGATAAAATATTTTAGCAAAGCAGAAATCACTGTGTGTTATTTTACTCTGCAAATTATTTTACAGAGCAAAGCAACAGTCTAAGAGAAATACAGTACCCTACTCTCTCAAAGCTTCTGAAAACTGGCAAGCATTTTCAAATATCCATATTAAAAGTCAGATTACCAAAAAAACCCCAACAGGAGTAGATACAGAAATGTAAAGATACAAGATACATAAATGTAAAGGTCAAGACACATAAATCTTGAATTTTAAGCAGAGATGAAACATGTTCAAGTCATGCACTCAGTCTCTTAATTCAATTACTGATGTTAAGTATTGACACTCCTAAATTAAGTTTTACAAAAGCAAAACACATACTTCAGGTGGCCCACTAACATAACGGAGATGCTCATAGGAAGTCAACTTCGCTTCAGCTAATCAACAAGTTTTTCTCTCCATGAAAGCAGAAAATAATCCATGGCACGAGCGCCAACCACAAAGAAACTAGTCTCAAATTTACCCAAAATATTGTAACGACTCAACCCTCAAATAGCAAAATGTCACAGCAGGTGTAGCAGTTGAGACTGCCACGATACACAGAATATCACCATACATTTCAGAAAGCTTTAGGCATTTACCCAAACAGAGTAACACCACACCTTCATCAGAAGGCTTCAAGCATCTGCCCTTCTTGTTCTTTAGCCCAACCTTTTACACCCCTCTTAATTCATGCATGGCACCAGTGTGCCCTCTGTTCCCTTTGGAGATTGGTCAGTGCACCTGGGCACTCCATGGCCCATTACCTTCAATGCTGCTCACCCGCTTTTCACAGCTGTAGCCCATTGGGGATGAGGCTCAGCCACAGCCCCACTCCCAATTACTACAAACTGTGTGCCTACAGCAAAACACACTGGCCTTTCTACCTATCACATCTGGTTTTTAAACTGATGGCCTAGAAGCCAATCCCTCTCCATTTTACCCTTTTGACTTTGTCAGTAGAATCCTGTCCCAATTCCCCTTCCTCCAAAGTAGGGTAAAATTTAAAGCTTAAAAAACACAGATAAAATTTAAAGCTTAACAGTACAGTAATACTAATAAAATATCAAATTTTCAAAAACACCACATCTCAGCCTGACTAATCTTAGCTCTCATTACTTCCACACACTACTACCAGGTAGGTGAGGTATCCTTCCTAACATCCCAGTACAGTCATTTGGAGCTTCAATAAGTCTAATGTCTCTTCAGTATACTTACGGTTGCTTGGACGCTGACTGAGCAGAGATGAGTGACTGCCTTTGAATCACTTTTTATTCTTTTTTTCTCCTCCATTCTCTTATTAAACTCTTCATCTCAACCCATACAATTTTCTTGGTTTTTCTTTTTCAGTTCTCTTACCCATCCCTCTGAGGGGAAGGAAGCAAGCAATTGGTGGGTGTGTAGCTGCTGGGCTGAGTCAACTCACTAGAGAATGTCATCAAGAAAAGGCACAAAAAGACATTTTATTGATAAATCAGTGTCCGAGGAATATCCCATTTGGACTTCAACTGCTTTTATAAAACTAAGAAACAAGTCTTTCTGATATTTTTGAAAGCACTGAATAATTACTCATATACAAAGACATCTGCACTCACTGTATTGCTTCCAAGCGTGACTCAAAGCTGGTTCATCTGAATGGAAATATCAGGAAATGGAAATTACACACCAGGTCCTCAAGAACCTGAAGTTCGCAGGACAGAAGTTCTTGTGTGCAGAGAATGTAAACACAAGGTATCATGCAAAGAAATCTAAAACCAATCACAGGCTTATAAATGGTGCTCAAAATTAAAGGTTTAGGAGAATATAGGAAGGAATTCAAATGCCTTGCTGATAGCTGTTTCAAACAGGTATGTATATGTACTCATGTGGAAGAAAATAACAGATAGAAATAAATAGAAAAGGAAGTTCCAGAAAATGTCTAAAACTGCCAAAGAAAGAATTTCTGAGAAAAGTATTGACTGATAGTAACTCTGAAATATTAGCAAAGAAATTATTTGCCTGTCTGACTCTGCTGGCTCTGAGGCAGGAAAAATTTGGTCTATGACTTATTTATAAGCAGCTGAACATCAAAAAATGTGTCTCAGTTTCTCCTCACATGGGCATCAACCTTCAAGAACCCATGGTTTTGGCTAAAAGAACTACATTTTTTTCTATAAATTTAAACACATCCTATCTCTGTTTTATGAGGATTTAATCTACTCTCAGACAACATCAGGCAGTGCTACTTATTTGTGACCTAGAAATTGCTCCTCAAATCAATATTATTAATACTATCAGCCTTGAACTTCTGCAGAGATTTGGAATCTAGGGAGATGACATGGGGACAATTCAGAATAGGAAACAACAGTGTGATAGGTGAAGACCTAGCCTAAGACAATGCCCCCAAGCTTTCAGATCAATTGCAATGGGCCAGTATCCGAAAAGTGAGATATACACAGATTAACCAGTTTCTTGGGGACTGAACATTGTCCTTCTGAGTTCTTTCTACCTGACAAATAGCAGCTACCATCTTTTTATTACATAAATAACCAAACATCAACATTTAATTAAGAAGCCAAAATACTTCCTGAGTACAAAGTAGTATTTTGAAAACCCCCCATAACTCCCCCTTTATTAAAAATACAACTTATATATCAAACAAGCTCCATTTAATTGACAATAAGGCTGTGAAACAAGCTTACAATGGTCCAGGAAATGCAGAGTCATAAAGATGCAGTTTCACCCCAAGTCACTATTTTTGGAACATAATTTTTCTTTCCAGACACAGAAAATAGGTGGTGCCAGTGGTTCCATTTCCCTGTTGGTTTCCATCCATTAAAAAAAACCCAATAAACACACTTAAGAGCATGAAAGGACACAACTCTAAACTGTCCACAAAAAACAAAAAGTGGCCAAAAAGACAGAGGGGAACAATCCACCACACTGCACTGTATTCTTCAAGGAGGAAAACCAAAACTTAGCTGTTAGGTAGTTTTAACTTAACCAGCTACAGGTATTTCAATACATACTTAAAGCTCCCCCTGGCCACATGATGCATTTGTAACACCAGGTACTATCAGGCAAACTTACTGTTGATTAACAAGGTTTCTGAGGTGCTGTTTTGAAGTGTAAGAAAGCCATCACAATGTCATTCTGAAGTAATTTATTCACAGGAGTGCTGAGATTTGGTTTCAGACCAATATATCCAAATGGTGTTTGCATGACAAGGGAGAAGAAGTAGGTTTCCTAATTAGATATTAGGAAGAAACTCTTTACTATGAGGTTGGTGAGACACTGGAACAGGTTGCCCACATAGGCTGTGGATGGCCCATCCCTGGAAATGTTCAAGGCCAGGTTGGGCTTTGAGCAACCTGATCTAGTGGAAAGTGTTCCTGCTCATGGCAGGGTGGTTGGAACAAGATGCCCTTTCAAAGTCATGTTTCTATCATTCTGCTCAGTCACCACCCTCTGTACACAGCCAGGCAGAAAAGAGAGAGCCTACACTCAGGTCTGGATGTTTGGCACTAAAACCCAATGGGTTGTATGTCTTTTTCTACTCCAAATTATTGTCCATGTCACACACACCCCTGTGAGAAGCTCTAAGATATCCACCACCCAACCTGAAATTAGACTTTAAAGATTTTTTTTTTAAATTAAACTGAAAGCATTGGAAGCCCCCAAAATTGCATAATGTAACCTTGGGAAGATGCAAGGAGCTCCAGGCAGCCGTGTTACAGATGTTTGGGATACTGCCAGTGCTCGAACTTCGTGTGCGGGCAGGGGAGGGGGTACTGGGGAAAGCACCTTAAAAGGAACAGATACACCCAACCCAGCAGTAAAACATGGCTGTCTTAATTCACACTCATGCCACTGCAGCCTGGTTCTAAAAGCTTCTGCTGAGTGATTACCAGAGCCTTCTCTTCACTCACTGTACCTGTGACAAGCCAAGACTGGGATGTTAATTATTCAGCCATTTACAAGAAAAACAAAACAGAACATGCCTTCAGCAAAGAAGTGAAGCTCCAGGTGAATGAAGCCTTGCTTAAGAGGAGATTTGCTTCATAGAAATTCCATTTCTGTATTTGAGACATCTGGAGCATATCATTAGGGGTATATTCAAGGTGGAAAATGCCTAAAGGCAAGTCTGCTATCAGAGCTGGGATCTTTCCCATCCACCTTACCTGTGGTGACAGCAGTGAAGAGCATATTCCCTGATGCCTGCAGAAAATAAGACAGTAACATTTACTTTGGAAGATAACCATGAATTATCAGGCAATAAGACCCCAGGCAGCTAACCCATCTACATAAATATATTATCACTGGATTTATTCCTCAAAGCCATAAAGATCAGCAGGGCAAAACACAGTGGATATTGCAGAGGACCTCCTTAAAGGGAAGCCCTGGCCCTAAATTTTCTCCTGGCTTTTTCTGTGAACAGTATTTTATTCCATGATTTTGTTGGCACTAAACATCTGAGAGAAGGCACTCACTTTCTTCTTGGGAAATTAGGAAACGTATTAAGCAGGGCCATTTCATGGATTAAGAACTTGCAGACTTCTTCCTTGGATGTTAAGTTATCCAACATGTTAGAGGATCCAAGAGTCTCATCATTTCCTGAAACAGCCTTATACTTCTGAGGTAATACTTGAATCCCAGTGATCTTGAAACACAGTTTTAGAACAAAGAATATCTTTCAGGCAGGCTGCTAGCATGAAACAGAATAAGCTGTATTGGACCAAGTCAGCATGTGTCTACGTAACCTTTTGCAGGCAGATGACAAGGCTGTGGCCTTAAAAGAGGCTTGTTCTATCAGCCACCCTTAGCTGATCACAACACAGCACCATGTCCAAGCTAACAAATGCTCCTAAGTTACTTGATAGAAAAATGCATCAAAAATGTTTCCTAACTGCCTGAAAACCCAAAGCACTAGAAGTAAGAAATGTTACTTTCTTACAGTTCTACTGCGCTGCATTTTTGCCAAATAACCAAAAAATTTGTTTCCCAAGGAAATGCAACAAATCTATTCATATATATTTAATATATTTAACTTTTTATTTAAGTTTAAATAAGTGAAACCAGTAGACTGTTTTAACTTTGGACTAAGCTAAAAATAACCATATTTTGCTCAACATAGTTGGTTAGGTAAAGGAACACCTATAAAATGAAATTTTTATTAACCTGTTTATTCAATTTACCCATTATTTTTCTTTTATTAGACCCTCACTGATCTCTAGTGAAATTCTTTCAGAGTTGTTTCTATAGCCTCTAAACAAAGTATATCACTATCTAAGATATCTTTTTGTTTTGTAACTTCTAGAACAGGAATCTTCTATCTCAGGGCTAAATTGCAAATGCCAAGCATTTTTCAGAAAATGTAGGCAGACATCACATTCTACTTTTTTTGTTAACCTTTCTGAATTTACATTTAAATATTCAAGATCAAAATAATTCTTGAAAATAATTTCTTATTTCTGAGATTCCTGGTATTAAAATAAAACATAACAACCAAGGCTACCCAAGCTCCAAAACTTATCAGATTTATCAACATTTATACTAATCAGGAAGTCTGAAAAGTTTGAATGCCTTTTGATAAAAAGATTGTGTTTTATTACTTATTTGGCACTGCACTTAGATTAGTACATCCTCTGGCAGAACATGACCAGAATTTTCAAATCAATAAAAAACTCCAATAAATTGTCAGCACACTTAATCATAACAAATAGCACCATAATCACAAAACATGATCAGATAATGCTGACATGGTCTGGCAAAGGGTTGGGGTCACTTAAAAATTGACATTTATTTTTTGTACTTCCATCTCATTATTTCCAAACCTTTGCTCACCTTTTAGTTTCCACTTTAATGGAAAGTGAATGATTCTTTTCTGGTATGTATAATCTTATGTTTCAGATAAAAAAATAAGGATTTTGACTTAATATATGTGCATTGACTCATTAGTTGTTCTCCAACTTTAAATGAAAAATAAACATGAGAAGTCATTACTTACAATTGCATCTCATATAAATGTCTACTGCCATGTTCTGTGATCTTATGCATTTTTGCACTGGGTACAAATTCTATACCATCATGCCTCACCAGTGAGGTGAGGTGCATCTACCTGAGCAGTTCCATAACTCAGCCAGACTAGAGATCTACCATGATCATCATTTTGACTGCACACTTTTATCAAGAGGTGACAAGGTGACCAAAATTCTTTTACCTCAGAGAAACAGCTTCTGATGGAAAGAGCACCAGAATATATTTTAAATTCGTATTTAATACAATTGCAGTGTAATTTTTGGAAAGTGACACCTGAGACACACATATGGGCCACAGAAGCCAGACATTTGTCCATTCAATGGTTCAGGTTTAAGTGTATCAAATAATTCAAGGAAGAAACAAAGCATTTATTATTTTTGCTTTCTTGGAGCCCTTTCTCTTTGGTAAAGATTTTGACAGCTGTCCTTATTTTTCTCAGAAGAGCTGATGTAAGAAAATACCATGAATTTTTATATACATATTCTAAAAACTGAAAGGAGTCTTGTATTCACTAATGAAATAATCACTTTATTAGTAGAGAATTTTCAAAAGCACTACTACTTATTGCCTAAGGAAGGGGACCAAAGACTACATCACAACCAAAAGCTCCCAGCTATCAAGCACTGGAACAGGCTGCTTAGGGAACCCCTTGAGTCACCATCCCTGAAGGAACTAAAAAGACATGTAACAGGAACATAGTTTAGTGGAGGACTTGGCAGTGCTGTGTTAATGCTTGGACTCAATGACATGAAGGGTCATTTCCAGCCTCAATGATTCTATGATTAATACAGCAGAAACCATAATCTGGCAATTATTTTGTGTGCATGTGTGATTTTCCAGGAAAAAAAACCCTACTTAGTGCGATACGCAGCTCAAAAATATTACATTACTCTTAAAAGTTAATCAAAACTGTGAGCTCTGAGAACTCTATACAGGAATGTATTTCCCAGTGCTCACTTCCAAAATAGCAGTTAATTCTTTTACATATACTGAGATGTTGAACCCTGCAAAGATAGGAAGTCTGCTAAACTCTTTGTCTATAGAAAATAGAGACATATCTCCCATATCCTTCTGGTTTTGCCAAACTGGCTACAAGTTTAAGTCTGCAGAACTGTAGGGATCACAACAAATGAACTGCTCATTATTTAATACTTGTACTGCTCTGAGACTCTCTGACACTTTCTGCTTCCTAAGCTATAAGCTTGGAGCCAGTCCTGCAAACCCACTAGGGGAAGAATTTCTGGAATAAATCATTTCACGTGGCAGTATTCCTCACTAAGACAATAAAATACACCGATTTCCTCTGGGGACTTCTTTGTGATCATGGAAAAAGTGCACATCTGTAAGGGTTTAATACTACATACAGTTCATTTACATGAAGGCTTTTTAACAAAGATGCTTCTAAGTTCATCTACTGGACTGTAACATTTTTCTTTTACCAGGTCACTATCATCTACCTAGCTATAAGTCTTGTTGAACAACTACAAAAAATACAGTTCTAGCATGGATGAGGTTTTACAGCAATGAAAAAGGACAATATAACTTCAGAACCGTTAATTTGATGTACTATGGGTCAGTAAGGCCAAAAAACAAATGTATTTACATTCCTACACCAGCCATAACAAATAGAAACATTTTATTACATTTCCTACCAAAGAAACTGGAAACCTGCTTCGTTAAAAATACCCAGTTATAGGTATTTGTTTACTAAAAACACAACATTCAACATGCCTGTGCTCTATCAAAACAACAAAAAGTTTTCTAGAAAACACCAAGCAAGTTTTCTAGAAAACACAAAATTAAGGTAGGCAACTTCTCTGTCAAAACAAAGAATGTTAAGAAATATCTCCCTCTCGATGGACATGATGCTGGTAACTGACAGAAAAATTAGCACCCAAACTAGTTCATGTACGCCACAATCAGAACCCACTAAACCACAGTGCAGCAGCAGGCCAAGCAAGATGCAGCTCTTTTTTTAATGTCATATTTGAGAAAAGCAAGCACTCATCTCCCATACACAACATTAAGTCGGTTATAAATTGATTCCTTATGAGAAATTTCTTTAAAGTTTAGGAGTTATCCTTAAGAACTGCAGACAGACTTTCATTTTCGATATTTATTTACTTATTTTTGGATATCACGACTGGTTGCCAATGGCATGTTGACCATTTCAACTCCATCCACACTACCTACCTTCCTCCTCACTCTTTTCAGTGAGAGGCTTATGCCAGTCTTACAGACAAAAGGCAACTGTCCAGAAGGATGCTACAACTGAACTGGGGGCTGGGGGCAAAATGGAGTAGAGGGGGAGGTGGGAAAAAGTAACACTAAAAGATTTCCAAGAATGCAGGATGAAAGAACATAAGCATCTCGGGTCCCCTGAATACATTTGCTACCAGAACTTTAATTTTCCTTCTGTTGAATCAAAATCAAGAAAAGAAAAGCTAGATGCAAAAAAATGATGCTGAAAGCCTCAAGATGAAAGTGAAAAGGTTTTATATAAGAAAAGAACTTGAAAAAACAAAATTTAAGAATTGTGAGTGGAAAGCAAGCCAGTTAATGCAAGCAAACAAATACAAATCTTATAGTAGTTCCTTACTTCTTAATACTGAATAATAAATTACAGAGACATAATAGTTAAGTAGAACTTTAAAGAAACATTTGGAACAAGAATAAAATTCCATACAGGAGTAGTTAGTCTTCGAAATTTCCCTTAAAAGATAATGACTTGGTGTAACAGATTGACTTACAAGCATCTTTAATATTGCTGCATTTAGGAAGTGAGATTCTGCCCTATACACCTTTCAGCAGATGTGTATTTTGCTTCTTTATTATATGCATAAGTACTTAACACAAAAGTATAGCTAAGTAAGTGAGCTGCTATTAACATCTGAAAATTAAATATTTCTCAAATTATATTACTTTCCAGCTATGCTAATAACCTTATTCTGAGATATAAAACTACTGCTATTTATTTGGTGTATCATTACAGATTCTTTTATAGGAATACACATTTTCAACATAATAGAAAGTAATCAAGTAATATCTTAGATTACCTGAATGCACAATAAAGAAATAAAGACAGCAAATAATATATCAGAGGCAGAAAGACTGCCCTCTTTTGATGGGTACTTAGAGGACCAGCTTCTGGTAAGAAAGAAGTCAGTCTCTCCTTGCCAGATGGACCTGATGCTACGTGTTCATTTTTCTCTAGCACTACCTGACAATGACATAACTTTTTACTTTTGTTTATTCCTCTACAGGCTGCAAACAGACTATAAACCGGAGAACTATGCTCAGCTTCTTAATTATAACTGGGATGCCTGGCAGGATCCTTCATTTATCTGACTATGTTTATGGATACATTTACTCTGCATTCATTTTCATCCCTCTAATTTAATCCAAGGCATTCACCAATTTACTTTAGTTCACATGCCTATGTATATTGAGCACAGATAAATCAAAATCAGAGGGAGCTCCTGCCTAACCAACATCTCTATAAATCCCCTGAAATATATTTAACACTGTATGCAGTTTTCATCTGCATGAAACAAGATAACAGTTGGCTGAGGTGGGAACTTGAAGCCAAACTCATAGCTTGTAAAGATAGCTCTTATTCTGTCTGTAATTGTCTGCAGTATTTTGCACCAAGAGTCATGAGGAAAACCTTAGCACCGCAGTGAGGCAGTGTGTATTGTAGAGATCTGTTTATCCCCAGCCATCAAAGACTAAGGTACAGTTCCTATTAACAGTGATATACCTGTTTCATGAATACATCAGGCCAACAGTATCTCCAAATAAAAACAAGACAAACTCCAGAGTCAAGGAAATAGCCTTCTTTCAACAGAGGTCCATACTGCTGCAATTACATATTGCAAAGTGTAGACACAATAAATGCCCAAGGGCTAACAGTGCTGCACAACACCACACAATCATTTTGCTGCTTCAAGTCCTAAACAAGCCCAACAGGTTCTGTACAGTTGGTAAATTCTCCATTGCAGGAGAAGTGTGTGTATGCATCTGCACAAGCAAAACTTGTTTTAAAAGTAAGTTCTAGCAAACGAAGCATGGGGTAAACTACTGACATCATTCTTCTGGACTTCCCATCCTACTTCATCAGTTGCCCAGTCTACTTTAATATCTCCACATTACAAAAAAACTAAAACAAACTCATGTTTCTAATTCTCCACTAGGTACCTTATTCTAGTTTTACTTAGGCCCTGACAGGAAAGCACTACCCTAATGTCTTTCATAAAATATATGCAGCACATACAGAAGGATGAAAGGAAACAGCCACTCATGACCAACAGTGGAGTTTAAAACAAGGAAAAGTATCTGAACTGGCAAAACTCAGCACAGTCCCTTAATAACAGAAGGATTCTCTATGATACTGCTGTTCTAGCTGACAGGCTTTGGGGTTTCTTACAGGAAAGAGAAACACTTTGAAAAAATTATTCACAGCCATAATTAGAACAGATGGAGAAGTAACACTTGGAACTTACTCATAGTAAGTAATGTCAGACTTGAAGATAAGGTGCTGAGAGGTCACAAACTTGTTCCTTTTACACTCTCAAGACTGATGTGCACCTTGTAACCAGACTAACCACAACAGATTTTAGAGTTTAAAAATAGCCTTCCATTACTTGAGCATTTATAAAATATAGCAATGACAGCTGAATATATGCTTGTTGCAATAAATAAAAAGCCTCAAACAGATAATGACCAAGCAAGTATTGAAATTAAAAGAACAATAACTACACACTATGTTTTAGGGTCAAATTATCAGGTGGTGGTATTTTAGCAAAGGAAGATGAATAATTTTCAACAGTGAAATGAATAGATAAAGGATCTGGTATCATCTGCAGCAAAACCTTAATCTTGCCTTTTGCTTTATTGCTAAAAGGAAATTACATTGCCCTGTAACTTCAGGGAGCAGGTCACTATACTTAAACAACAGCACAGCAGTAATTTTATTTCTGAGTATCCTATCTTTAAATAAACTAAGAGCCACACATTTTTCTTGCATGTACTTTTCCTCCCCCATACCTACAATCTTCCAATTATTTTTTATTTAATAAAAGAAACAACAATCATCTATGAGGGCCATCTCCCAAACAGAACAATATTTTTAAGAGATAAAACACTAATGGTAAGCATCCAAACACACATTTTAAACAGAGACTGTTTCCTTGCATAGTGAGCACTTACAACCTTTTTGCAATTTACACAGCCAAGAAAGCTATGTCAAAGGAAATCTTGCTGGACAGACCACTGTTTCACTTGAGTATTATTCTCTGTGAAATACATCCTGCTGCTTGAAATTCCCAAACTCACAACACCCATTAGTCAAACATAGCAAAGCACCACTTAAGCATTCAGGAAACCAGTGATGTTTACTTTGAGGTTCACCTTCAAATGAATACAGAATCCATACACCATTTATACTGGTTATCTTTGTTATGAAACATTTGCAGATTTAGCCCACTGGGCATGTTGAAATGATAAATCATGTTTGCCTGTATTAAAAAAAACTCACTCAGATTCAAATGCCCACAGGGAAAATAGCTTCTACCTAAAACAGCACAACATTTTAGCCATTCCTTTAGGTTTTAAACCTAGGCTGATTCTGCTTTAATATCTGCAAATTCCACATCTTTGACAAGTAAATACACACACACCCTTTGTTTCCCACTCCTTTATTTATTCTTCTCAAACCTTCCACTCAGCCAGTCTGTCTTGAACATGAAAGACTAAGGGCACTTGACAAAATACTAAAAGATCTGCTTTGTAATGAAAAAAGTGGCAGGGTGAGGGGGAATATGTAATGCTATTTTGTTATTGTTCTTAAATCTCCCATTGGTGTTTGCATTTCAAAACAAGAATATACGATACCAAAAAATTTTAAAAGCATTCCCACAGTCTTTCTTTCCTTCTCCATTTACCAGCTGACATACAACTAGATTTACAAGCAAAATGTTGTTATTCCATTAAATGCTACAGAGGAATGACCCGCATCTCTCTGCCTCAAGTTTCAAATACTTTGAAACTGTGGTTCTATAGAGTCTGTGTCAGGATGCAAATGAAAGCAAGTAGAGTTTACCATATGAGGATCTTTCAGATGACTTTCCTCTACTGACAGGACAACAATCTCACAGCATTTCTAATTAAATCATCAGATATCCCCAAATCATTGGTCATATTTTTGTGGGCACTATTTGACTGCCATCTCACCTTAGAGATCTGACTGCACTACTGTAAGTGGGCACTATGTGCTTAAGCTGGTCCATACATGGGCAGCTAAGATCAAATGGGCGCAGAAAATCCACTTATTTCTACCACTTAGCTTCAACAAGTTACTAGCATTCATAACCTAGTGAAGACAAGCACCTATTCAGCTGCATCTTTCATTAGCAGAAAAGATGCTCCCTAAATGACACTGAGGTACCCATGCCAGGCCTGATAAAGCCAGCATGACAGGAACAAGCATGCCCTGTTTGACACAGACAGTAGTTCTACAGTTGTAGCTCAGTGCAAATGCATCCAAGGACACTACACACTTCTTAAGGGAAAGAACCAGGCCTCCCTTTCCATGAATAAAAAAAAAAAAAAAAATCAGACAATTAGCCCCCTACCAAAATAACACCACCAGTGATAAATACCACCTTAAAAAGTGAAAGTGTATTGCAGGACCTAAGCTAACAGATTTTGTTGAATGATGCAGGATTCATTCCAGAGTGGCCAGTCCAAGCAAAAGCAAAGAAAGGGAATGCATGTCAACAGTATGGCTGTCAACAACAGCATGTTAACAACATGGTTGCCTCATGGCTATCAGACAGAACCAGGGCTTGGAAAGAGCAAAAGGACAAGGCAAAAAACAATCCTTCCAAAAAAACACACTGAAACCTACAACACCACCTCGTCTTTTATGCCATGAAAAGGGAAACACTGAGTAATTCTTGGTTCTTCACATCAACTCTCACAACATTCCTGCAAAAGAGACTCTCTTTTCCATCCACTCAGTCTTAAAATTATACCTTTCATATGGGTTTAAAGCTGTTTAAGATTTTGGTCATCTTAACTCTGAACATGTCCTCCCCATTCCCCTCAAACCCACTGCAGTTACCTACATTAAACAAGCTTTGCACTTAACTTGCATGGTGCTATGAAAAGCAATGAAAGCTAAATTAAGCTGAGCATTGGTTGCAAAGCAGAATGTTTTAAAAGTTATTGATGTCATATGAAAAGTCTTCAAATTATTTAAAACCATGTTTTGCTGACACAATTTTCAAAATTCTATGTCACATTACTAAAAAACTCCCACATCTTTTTTTGGAGATGCTCTTGCCCATGGAGTTCTACACTGCTGCATATTAATGAAACAAGCTAATATCTTTACAAGATTAGACAAAAATAGACAAATTACTGGGGAAACAGCTCATTCCTTAAATTAGTTTACATTTTCTTTTGTATTTATAATTTTTTCCACAATAGACCCAACAGAGGCAACAGAACTTCATATATTCATGCAAGAGAAACACTCTATCCAAACAATCTAAATTTCTCCTGTATTTGGAAAAATCATCCATTTTTTGAGTCTCCATAATCACTCTGAATTTAATAAAGACTTTGGGTTACATTAAAGCAATTTCTGGTCAAGGCATAGGTAAAGAACAATGCAACCATTCCTTAGTCTTGCTTTTTCAAAACCTAGAATGAAATTGAGTCACTCAGCTGTAACACGATGAACTTTTACTTAAAGATTACCAGAAAAATATTGTCCTGCATGTCTGTAAAAAAGAAGCAGCCCAGTAATCAAGATAAGGATGTGTAACTTACAATGCAGCGCTTCATCAACCTCCTCAGATCAAAAACAGCTGCAGTGTTTTCTTGCTTTTCCTATTTTCAATGTGTCAACAGAATTAACTTTATTTACAAGGTTGTGGGCTTTTTTGTTTCATTTTTAATGCTTAGTGTATAGAACTGTACATGTAACAAAGACCTTACAAAAGCCAAGCAGTCAAAAGCAATTTTGCATTTCTATCTTTGTGAAACAATTCATTGTTTAACCATTTTTATTTCTCCCAGAAATGAAAGTTTTTGGTGAAGCCCCTGTAAAAGTCTCAACATTCTGCTTGCAAGCCTCTTCTCTCAGTGCTTTCTTCTAGAAAGCTTGTGAGACAGTCAAAACCATGCTCAGAGAAACTGTAGGTCCTTCAAGTACCTGAGGTCAAACCTGTGGCCAACCGCAAGATCGAAAGAGAAACGGTGAACAGAAATCTTCCAGACTGCAAAGTTTTGTGGTTATATCCTAAAAAACTCACACTATTACACTCAGCCATCCCTGTAGTAAGCAAGAGCAGAATCAATAGATTGGTGAGTATCTGGAATAACCTTCTGGATGGAAGCCTTTTATTAAAGCCCCCACTGTGATGGAATAGACAATAGTACAAAGTACTTACTCCTCTATCAAGGCTGAACCTGGTCATATGACTATTATCTTTACTTTTGATTTCAATTCATAATAGCACAAATACAAGCCAAGCATACTTTATCCTCCTCTTCAGGGCTGTGTTCAAAGATCTCTGGCCTAAGGGGATGCATTTCTAAGCAGTTTTCTGAGAAAGGCTGGCACACCTATAGACAGCTTTTATTTGAATGATAAGCTATAAGGCAAGGCATAGTAGAAACTTCTTGCACCACAAAAAACTGGGAGGCCTCCCAGTCTTCATCCTGTCTTAAACCATACCCCTTTCAATTCTTGGGCATTCACATATGACCAGATACTCAACATCCACACTATCATTTGTATTTCAAATTACCAGAGACACTGAAAAAGTTTAAGCCAAGTAAGATTTACTTCCTTCCAAGCCATCCTACAAGCTGCAGGACTGAAATTCTTTAAAAGCAACAGCAAAGCATCACTTGCAGTACTATGAAGGGATTATGAGATTTCTTAAGCAAGCAAACAGTCTAAAATAGTCTATGATAAACAGTTATTTCCATATGCAAGATGGGTAAAGATACAATTTTACACTTATCTTGGAACTTCTCAAATATGATTTTATTTGATTTGGAACCACATCCAAAAATTCCACCTCAGTGTCAGCTGTTGGATGCCACTATCATAAGAACAGCTTCAACGTGAAAGACAAACCCCACTTTAAGCAGTTAGGAGTAATCAGAACTGTTGTAATAAATGCATTTGTTACATCACAACAGTTTAGTGGTGTACCCAATGTGGCCTAGCATTTGTGAAAAATACAATAGGGTATGCAATCTGAAAACAGCCAAGACAGTTATTCTTGCTAATTATCACCTGTTTCATCGCTGCTCTTCAACAGCTCAAGAAAGATCAGTTTTACAGGAAACTGAACTAACTATAACAAGAAAAAAATCTCTCTCATAGGAAGTTCCCACCACCTGAATCCAAGACAAGGAGCATATAAAGGTTATACTATTTAAAGTGCTTACTCATATTTTCAAAATACTGAATATCTGGTTGTATCTTGTTCCTTACATTCTGTTTGCTTGCTTAAAGGAGAAAAATTTACCTGATATATTTCAACATATTCTGCTACACCATGGAATCACCTGAGACTTTAACGGGTTTGGCTTTCCATTGTCGTTATCAAACCTAAGAAGTATAATATCACAGAGTAAATACGGAATTATGAAAACTAGATTCCACCACACTTGAGAAGAAATCCTGCCCAACTCCTTTGTATTTCATTAATGCAAAATTCAACAGATGCAACTAGATGACCAAACTAAAGAAACTCACAAAAGGCATTTTTGGAATGCTGCTAGTAAAATAAACAGCAGCTAGCTAAAATTCACCAATAAGGCAAAGCACTAAAAGAAGTCTCCTTCCATCCACCTACTAGCAACTCCAGTGGCCATAAGGCAACTGCATTGGGGATTCTCATGGATGGCATCAAACCAGGAAACACAAAACAGGCAAAATGAAAAGCTAGCAGGAAGACATATCATAGTAGGAATTTAAAAAATAGGAAGCAGTGTCATTGATCAGGCAAATTATCATGGAAAAATCAGAAGCACAGTCTCATTCACTTGAAAGAATAAAAAAAGAAAATAATGATTGGTTGCCAAATAGAGATCACAAGTACAGCATGCATGCATTAGCATTTTTGTGCACTGAACTGTACCAGAAGCTCCAGAAGTTTTCTGCTTGTTTATAAAATATAAAAGGGCATATATCCACTCAGAGACATGAAAAGCTTATTAGCAACATAACTTAGATGGATTCTAAAATATCCCACTTCTAGAAGCAGAGTTCAAATCTTGGTAATGTCAATATAAAGTTTTATTTTTCTAAAGCAGATAGACCAGGTTCCTATGCCATTTTTCATATTTGCCCAGCAGCTTTTTGGCAGAAAATTTTTTTGGATAAGACTTCAAAAACTTAAAGTCCTATTTGGTTTATGTTAATATTCATGTTTTCATGACTTTTCTTCAAGAAATGATGGTTGGCCTGATGCCTCTGACTTAAACAGCCATTCTCTTTCTAAAGCTTGTCATCTCTTTCCATAAAGAGCACCTGCACAACAACCATGAACTATACTAATGAAAACCTGATAGAAAAAGAAAGAATATTCATCAGTAATACAATCAAAGTAGACTTCTAGCATGCTTCAACATCCAAGTTGCAGATACAATGTGAAAAATGTACATGCAAATTCTCTTGCGCCTAATCACAAATACAACATGATGATAAACCAAGACATAGAACACATTCACATAGGAAAGGGAAAAACTCAGATGCCAAGGCAGGGGTAAAAAAAAAAAAAAATTTTTCAAATAAGTACTAAAATTGGCTAGTTTATCCAGCAAGGCAGAGAAGTGCAAGAAGCTGCTGGCAACAGCAAAAAGACAGCTCTTCCAATAAATCAGAAGTCACATGGAAAGAGTGGGACTAATTCACAGTGAAGGAAATAATCTGTAAGAGATGCCTGAGGCAGATTTCTAAAACAATTCTCAACTGCATCCTAAACTGAATGTGAAGTTAGCAAAGATATTTGAGGATAAAGAAAGTGATTTGGGAAAGAAGAGGGAAGAATGGAGGAAAAGAGAGGATGGGAGAGATGGAAAGACTCCCAGTAGAACTAGGAAGAAGGAGTGACAGTCAAACCCTTTCACAACAAAATAAAAACCAAAAAGCATAAACCATATTCTACATCGGTCTACAGGCGGAGAAGGAGAGGAATTAAGCAATACACTGTGGCAGGTTGTTAATTCAAATCTTTAAATTTAAATTGAGTTACTAGATCAAAGGAAGACTAATTAAAACAAAAATCAAGTACAGGGTGTGCAATTCCTCTGCTTAATTATTCCAACCATAAACCTCTGGGCTTCACTAAGTACTTCACATTAGCTCATTTCTTCCACAGCTGAGCTGTTCCAAAGGCAGCAGCAAAGGGATGGTTGCCTGGAATTAAAATGAAATGCCTCTAAGTTCCAGTATAGTCTTTGTAAGTGGATGTGGGTTTTCTCCAACTGGCAAAGCAAAAAGGCACCTCCTGCTGGGAAGACTCAACCAAAGAGGAAAAAGCTGGCTTCTTGGAAGGAAAAAAATATGACTAGCTGCTAAAAGGATTTTAGTTTCTAACCTTAATGGAGCATCCTGAGTCAGGGACAGATGCAGCAACATCAGAGGACTCATCCTAATCGTGAAACAAAGACACCATGCTAATAGACAGATATAATAATTTACACCCTCAAATAAAATTCCCTACACTTTCCTATTCATTTTTATGTTTCTGCAGCCACAAAACCTATCAGAAAGAGCAGTACAGAGAGATGAAACCCACTGGCAAATACTCAAGGCAAAATAAACCAAGATGTAAGCTCCTTGCAAAGTCACACTATTCAAACTCAGTGCCAGGTAACATCTACTTAACACACAGTGGTTTATTTCCAAATGTAGTGACAAATCACATATGTACTGGTAGAGCATACATAAATGTCTATACTAAGTGCACTCAGGTCCTTGCCCAAAAGCAATCCCACAGAGGTGGCAATAACCCAGACTGCTTTCCCCAGCATGTCTTCAGCACGCATTACTGGAGCTTTATCTGCTTCTACAGTACATAAAAATTTTGATTGGGCAGGGCCAGCCTGACTGGCAGCTTATCTGGTGTGGACTAACTAGGGGGCCTTGGCTAAATGTGTATTCCAGTGCTTGAAAGTCACACCACCCACTGCCCTTAGTGCAGTCTTTAACAGTCCATTATATCGTTGCATCTTTCAGAGCGTGGTGCACCATAGAGTGTTATACCCACTCCCAGCTGTGTTCTGTGGCCCAAGTGTCTATGAAGTGGTTTGGGGATCATTATCTGATTCAATTCTTTCTGGAGTACCATGTTGCCCTAACACTTGCTTTTCAAGGCCCAAGATGGTGCCCCATATAGCATGGGACACAAGACATGTTCCTAGCTATTTGTGGTTGCTTCCGTCATTGTCAGCTCACGCTATGACAGGTTTGGGACAATGTGATAAAATCAATCTGCCAGACATCCCCATACTTACATTTCAGCCATTGTAAAACCAGAGAGGCTTTACCCACCTGGCCTGCATTCCCAAGCAACCCAGCTCCAAGAAGACATATGGTCAGAGTATCAGGGGCTGCCAGAAGCCACACATCATCCATGGGCTGCAACTTTGATCAGAGGGACCTGGGTCCCAAGAAAGCATCACCAGGGAGGGGCAATTCTGCACACCATATGTCCCTTGCCCCACCACAGGGGCATGGATTTGGCACTGGGCTCATGGAGACATGGCATGGTAAAGCTTCTAGAAGCCTTGGAAGAACCACTGGGATCTCCTTATATTTTAAAAACATCAGTTAAATAAAATAAAAGATAAAGTTAGAACTCTGTCCTCTAGTAAATAAACATCCATTTTTGGTTTTCAAACACTTTTATTAACCCTAAAACCTGGAATTGGCAGTGTGATAAAACAACATAGGAATACAACACAAATGAAGCTCATCTCTAGGTCAAGTCTGACAGCATTTTCATTAAAATAAGTATTATAAGACCATCAGCAGAAAGGCCAAAGAATGAATCATGGACTAAGTCTGACTAAACCTTCCTAACTCAGCAATTAACCTTAGTGCAGAATCATAGTGACAGGATATTATTGGAGAAGTCCTTACTGCCACTCCAATTCTGAGGACTGTAGGTCCATTACCTAATGCTACTACTGAAAATGTTGAGAATCAACAAACGACCAAACAGTACTGTCTAAAAGTACATCACCAAACATAGCATAAGGTAGCTACTTTGGAATACCCTAAATCAAATGTTTACATTTTGATTAGCAGAACTACCAGCACATTCTTAGCTTTGGTTATCAAACTTAGGCACAGTAAGGAACATGGTATCCAAACTGTTCTGATAATATGACAATATTGTTAGACATCCACTTTGTTAGCAGATTTTTATCTTTCACCTGCTATCAGAGGTCACATCACAAATGTTCTGTGGGAGTAAGCAAAAGTAGAAATAAATAAAGAAAGAACTTTTATTAGAGAACAAGCTGTAAACAACATTTTATGACACCAAACACCAGCAACATGTTTGAAGAGAACCTGGCACTATATATTCATGATTCAGATTGATTATGATTCCTATCCAGTATATTTTATAAAACTTCAACAAACTCAAGTACTTGGAGATGGCCTGCTTGTATTGAAAAAGAATTTGTGCATGGTTGTCTTTTATTCCTAGGAGTATTTAACTGACAGAAAACCTCTGAAACTGTTCTTTCATTAAATGTGCCTATTGCTACAAACAGCTAACTCTGTAACTGAGTTTGGTTTTCTTTCCTACATCATAAAATTAGTAACTCAAGTGCCATCTACTGTGTCTGCACTCAAGTGAAATAGAACACAATGCCAAAAACATCATACAGAAATAACTCATCAATTTTATGCCAAATTTGATATATATCTTCAAGCATTGTCTTCCATGCAGATTAACATACACACTATGCTCAGAAGACTATACAGTCACTTTTGTGATATGAAATTCAAGTTAATATAATGGTCTAAAGGAGATCTTCATATTTTCAATTAAATTAAAAACAGAACAAAGAAAAAACCCACAAAGAATTAGTCTGGTTTTCCTCTCATCTTGATTATGCTCTTAAAACTTCCTGTTTTCTTTCACAAGATCAAGGAACTCAGATATGGGGGGAGAAAAAAACTATCAGCAAACATCAGAGAAACAGCATTTGTCCAGAGTCCCTAGATAACTGTCACAAAAACAACACTGCATTTTGATACACAAGGGCTTTCAACAAAAAACACACAGTATCTCAAAAATCCCAGCATTATTAAATCTTTTAAGTGTACTGCTTTATTAGGGGAAAATTCCAACACTTCTCTTAAAAAAAGCTTCCTGTAAAAGGAGAACACAAGTAAAATATTACAGGAAAAAATACAGCTTGGAGTTATTCACACAGCTTTAACTATCTCATACAATGTCCTCTATTTAATGATGTACAGAACTGTGCATCAAAATCACCTTGCTTCAGCAAAAGAAGTATTCAAGGCAGGTATCCTTGCAACGCTGAAATAAAGTTTGCTGGTGGATTCCTCTCAACTTTCAGCTACATCCTTTTTCATCACACTCTATTAAAAGAGGGCTCATGGAAACTCACTCCTTTTTCTCCCCAAGTCCCTCAGCATGCAAAGGAAGTTAAGATTTGGGGCTAGCAGATTACCCACAGGTGTATTATCAACTGCAGGGCATGGGAGCAGCTCTGGTGGGATGTTAGGGGTAGATGGCAGGTTGGGAGGAGCAGCAAATCCTGATCTTATACTTGCTTATTCTGCTGTAATTGCAGACGTGTGGGAAGCAAACAAAATAAGGTCAGGGCTTCAGAGCTATAACCTCCTTCTGCAAACACAACTCCCTTCATTTGTAGTAGATGGAAGAAACAAATATAAAGAGACTTTCCTCTAATGTTGCTCTTTCCAGAAGAGCTCCCTCTCCAGCTTCACTGGCACATAGAGAGAAATGATACACAATCCTTTAAAAACAAAATAGCCACTCTATCACTGTCACCACAGGGAACCACAAACACCCAAGTTTAGGTGCCCAATGGAATCCAACCCCAGAATGGATGAGAGGCTGCATTCAAATGCCATCTGTGTTCCAGCATTCCTTTAAATATCGACTTTTTTAAAGTTCAAACATATACATGGTTATCAAGTAACAGGGAATATTCGTCCAGACTAATAAAATATGAAAGGTTGCCTCCTACTTATTGGCTCCAAAATAAACACGACAATCAGCATGTGTGATTAAGCTTTACTTCCAAACTAAACACTGTGTCATGCACACAATTCAGGGTTTAAAATACCACAAATATTCTGAAGGGGTCACAAGGTACATAAAGGCAAACATAAGACCATTTTACAGCAGGAAATTTGGCAGAGAGGTACAAAGGGAGTGGTTGGGACTAAGGGATCGGAGGCTAGCTGTTCTGCAAGAAAAGAAGTACAATATGGTGCACACCTGGTTCTCCTTCAGCCCTGATTACCACTGTACTGGAAGTACACACAGCTAGAAGGAGGGCCCTGCACAGATCTCAAAACCAAATTATTCTGAGGCACTCCAATGTCTGTTTGTCAAAGCACCATGCTATGAATACTCAAGTGTTCAGTCTGAGCTGACAACAGCCCTTTTCCCTATCAGCTGTGTTTTGGATTTCACGCTCATTGCCAGAGGGTTCACAGCTGGGAATTACATATAGGTCATGTGAAAACCTCTTTCTTTATAACAGTTCTGTTCTCAAGTCTTATCCTGCAAAAGAAAGCAATATCTGAGAACATATTCCAGCTGCCTCATCTTCAACTGGATTCACATTACAGAGATAAACTACGTACAAGAGAACAGCCAAGGCTATGTCAGCTCCCCTTTGCCCACTCCTCAAACTGCAGAGCACTTGCCTAAAGCACTACACATTGTTCCATTTTCAGGCTCCTGCATAGTTCCAACTATGACCTGAGCCTGACAAAAAAAAAAAAACCTGTTGCAATTCTAGGTGTGATTTTTCTCTGGAAGCATATATCCTCCCTGATTTGTACAACTTCAGTATTTCAGGGGATAATCTTTTCATGATTCAACCAACATGGCTCAATTTTGATTTCCAATCCATTACCTTTCTCTCCTCTGTACTTGTGAGCATCACAGTCAGTTTGCAACCACAAAGGCTGGAAAGAACAGAAAATGATAGTTCACTCTACATGCAGGGAGAAAAGGATACACTCACCTCAGTATCTGAACTTCTCATTTCTGCCAAGCAACAGGCAAAAAGCCAACACAACTTTGTAAAGAGAAATTCCTCTCCCTTTTGGGTGATGAAAAGGCACCACCTTGTGGATGTTGCTCTGTGGGAAAGGCTTCACCAACTGACAGAAAAGATTCTGCCAGTATAGCCAGCCCTAATTCTGTCAATGGGACCATCAAAGATATGTATGATGAAAAAAAAAAAAATCACTGCAGAATAACAAATACCAGAGCGTGTTTCAGCTAACAAAACACTCTGCCTAATTCAAGTGGGTAATTAAAGCATTGTTGTGTTCAATCTCTAAGTGAATACTGAAGTTCTTCAGCTAAATCAACAATGTGAAATCTTAACAAGGGAAGGAATTTAACTTACAACATAAGAAAATAAGACTCTTTGCAACCCCACCTGTATTTATTATTCTCCAGCAAGCACTTATTAGACCCTTATTGCAAGAATTTAAATTAACAATTGATTTGATTGTAGAAATAGTACCAGTTTTCCATAAGCAATAGACAAACGGCAGTCACAATCAAAAGAAAATTTAACTAGACCTTGCTCAAAATACACACTCAATACCTCAGTCTGAAATAAACCCCCCAAAATCACTATAGGACACTACACTGCACATCCTAGTAGGAATATCATATTTATTTCAGTCATTGAGCAAACAAGATTTGCCACAAAGAATTCTTCATCAACAGGCCTGTTCATTAAAGATTCTTTTTCCTGTGCATATCAAACTTGAGCCAGGGGAGATACCAGACAACACAGCTAAGAATATAATCTAAACAACTCCTAACTACTAGAATATATGCTTTCCTATCAAAAGGCCATAAACATCTTCTGAAAGGCAATTGATAGAACACAAAACTAAAGACAATGGGCAGGTGCAATACAAAATGAGTATCAGAATGGAATTCAGAATACCTATATGTTGGGTATTCTGAAAACACAGAAAACAAAAAAGGTCTGTGATTCATCTTTTAAAAGGCTGTTGGTTCCTTGCTACATTATCTCTATATTCTACTAATATTGCCTGAGCATTTATGCAATTTACATAGAATGAGTAACCAAAAAATCCACACAAATAAAAAAATCTGCTTCAGTTCTTGAAAATGCTTCTATGGTTAGTATTTAATGTAAATGCTTATATTTCAATGTCCAAAAAATTGAAGAAAAAATGGATTGCAATGACTTCTAGAATAGGGAATTAATTCTATCTAAGTTTTGGTAACTCAAAAGCCAGTACTTATAGTTTCAGTAAAATTAAAGAACTTTGTTGAAATTATTTCTTACAAATCATCTGCCATACATATATTTTATCAATAGAGAAAACACACCTGAGAAGAACAAGCACATTTAAGTTTAGTCTTAACCCACACAGCTGAAAAACACATCTGTTGTCTAATTAGTGCTCTAACTGAAGTGAGAGGAACAAATAAACAACAGCACAAAAAATCCCCTGTACTGTTCCTGCAAAACACTTGTGCATCAGCACCACAAATGGAAGGAACCTAAATAGGTCGGGTTTTACGTTCTAGAAGGACTCAAAAGGCTGGAGAAATACTTGCAAAAATAAAAAATGGGCAGGGGAGAGATTGATTCAAGAAAGCAGAAGCTGACACAAGGATAACTAAGTTTAAAAAAAAAGACAGCTTGGCAACACAGCTGTTCCTTCCAAAAAGGTGTAGGAACTATAGCAGAATAAAAGTGAGTAAGTCAAAAAAGAAAGGATATTGCACCCTGTCACCCTGGTGGAAAAATTATTCAGGGAAAAAAATTAAATACCTCATAAGAAAAAGTGCATATTTATGCATACAAAAAGTCCACAGCTTTGTCAGAGAATCATGAGTGTTATTTCACCTTCAACCACATATATAAAATATTAGTGAGGCTAAATCTGATGAGTACACCATGAATTTTTCAGCCACACACATTTTTATCCTAACTGGCCAGGACAATGTGGTCGTGCTTATTTCAGAAAACTAAAAATCTAAGAAATTCAACCATGACTAAACAGGCACTGTAAACCAACAGCTGTTGGAAAGCATATGGGGAATATCTCTTCAGCCTTGAACAGATAAAGTGAAGAATGTAAAGAAAGGAGTAGAAAACAAGGCTAGCAAGAAAAATCCCACAAAGGGGTTTAACCTGAATTTAGGCTGCTACTTCCTTCACTATTTCCAAGAAAAACTCACTCTTTATGGAAATTAAATTTAATTTTGAGACTTGTATAACAAGGTGGTAGATTTAAAGATGACTTTAGACACCTAAATTAGAGGGGCTAAGAGGAAGGATAAACAGTAAAAGACATTCACCTTTAAAACAGGGAGGTACATACTGAAGGAAAGGAAAAAGAAAACCTTTAGGAGAAGGACAGATGTTCTCAGCTGCTATATACAACAGATGAAGCTCCATGGTGATGACAGCAAAAACTCCAGAGAAATCTCAATGTCAGTTTTCACTTCCAGTTGCTTTAAACTCTGTTGCAGGAAGATGGAAGAGGGTCAGCTTTCTGCTTCCATTTCAGTTTCATCAAAAACTGTAAGGTGCTTGCTCTCCAACATAACTTACAAGTATTTGTATTTAACAAAAACTGTCTTTATTCTTCTGATAAAACATCCACATGCCTACACTGGGAGAGTGGATCCAAAAAGGAATTTATTAATACCAGATGATTAAGCATATCAGTAGTGTGCACTTTACTAGATCACTCACATTCAAAGGGATATAAATGACCACAAGCATTTAGTCCCTTACAGTGTATTAAAAACCTGCAATTTAAGTATAAACAGAATCTCCAGATTAAATGTCACAGCAGAAGTAGGAAAGCTTAATGTCTCTGCTCATCAGTAACTCCACAGAGTCTAAACTAGACAAAGCAATGTTTACATGCAGAAATACTCTTCTTTACTAGACCAGCTGACAGGCAGGTTTCCCCAGGCTCCTCTTCTAGTAAGCTCTCCCTTTTCCTGACTGCATCAATTGAGCTAATTAAAAAAAAGCCCAAACTTTCACACCTCTTGTATTTCTTCACGTTACCTCATCAGTTACAACTCTGAATTGAGAAGGAGATTTATTGAAGCTGAGGAAAAAAGCTGGAATAGTAGGTCACAAATTGTCTTAGTACATGGGTTATTGAAAAATTCTAGCATTGATAAAAAAGATTTTAACACTATAACTCCATCTATAGTTTTTGGCAGAAGCACATGACAGTAATTAAGTTTGTGTGTATTTTTTAGATTTCAGGAATACAACCTATATGACTTTTATCACTGATACCACAGAATGATGAACCAGGCATCTTTGTCTGGTACCAAAGAAATTTCCTCTTCCTTGAGTTTGTCTTCACATTTAGCAAAATTTATGAACCAAATATAAATTATATTTTGCTTTTAAAAAAAGCCAATTACTTATATCATTCCTTACACATCAGTCTTAAATGTCAGTTACTGAGCTGCTAGAAAGAAGGCAGTTTGCTATGCCACAAGAGCCAATGCTGTCTATCCTTCAGATGAACTGGGGTAAAGTGATCATTCTTAATGACCAGAATTTCTTTGGACATGATCAGTATTTGAGGAACACCACAGTTACAAAAATCCAAACTTATACTATACAAATAATACAGTTAGGTTTAATAGAATCAGTTGCAGTGTTTGCATGACATAAATAGGCTTTGGGCATGGCTACAAATTCTTAGGTTTTCTGCTCCAAACTCCAGAAGGCTCTACAAGCATATCAGGGCTAGGTTCACATTTTTAAGCAGCATCTACCACCCAGGCTGCCTTGCTGATTCCAAACAAGTTGGTGAAATGTACAGAGTTCCAGCAGTTTACTGCACTCCAGTACCAGCAAATTAAATTGTGTGATTGCTATACAGGCTCTCATTTCCTGACTCTTCACAGATCTCCTGTGCTTAGGATCTCCTTGTATTTGGAGGGCTCCATGAAAAAAAGGCAGTACCTAAGTCATTGTACCAATAATGCATGACATAATCACCAGCATGCAGACCTTACCTCTACCATTCAAAGACTCAGCTGCAGTGACTCAGAAGAAAGAGTGAAGGCTTCTGCACAGATTGTTCGGTCTTGAGAGGAAAAACTATTATTCCTAATCAATTATTCCTTCAGAAGGAATGATTGCAAAGCCAACTGCAACACAGCAGTGCTTTAGGGCAAATAGAGCTCAAAGTAAAAATGAGCATTAAAATAACTGAAAAGAAGACATTCTTTCAGAGTAATCCTATTGACAAACACTCCAAAAACAGAAAAAAACCAAGCAAACAAAGCACAAAGGCCACTGAAATACAACCCTAATAACAGACCAGTCTACTACCACTTAATGGCTGGTAATAAGTGGCTCTTGGCAGGAAAATAACTTTAAGACTTTGGGAATTAATGGACACCTAACTTGTTGGGCTGTATTTTAACAGCCAGCATCTTAGATCAGCAAGAGATCCAGTGAGAGGTGAATGGATCAAATGCAGGTGGCACTGTCATGTATGCACAATGCAATTTTTTCCCTACCACTGTTTTTAAAAAGATGACAAATATTTCATTATATCCTATCAGCAAAAATTATGTTATTCTAAGAGACAAAGAAAATTCTTTTAAATTTACAAAAGCATTATTACTTTATAATTGAATAAACTACACATTTATGCTGACAGACTTTACCTGGCACTAAAAAAATGAAAAAAGTGTGTATCTATTATGATTACAAATTGTGGTACTTGGAATTAAACAGCAATGAAATTTTAAAAAAAGCATATGCACACAGAGAGGACCACACAAATACTTTGTGTGGAACTTTGCATCTCCAAGTACCTAGTATCAAACTATTTTGCTTCAGCAATAATTTGAATTGTTATTCTCCAGTAACTGTTCAGTATCAAGCACAAAGTACTTTGGCAATCTACATACATACTACTTTCTACATCAATTGCTATCTTTGCTGCAAACAAATTAATCTTCCTCCACCTTTTAATAGAGGGTGTCAAAAAGCCCCACACATACTACCCATAGCCCCGTTATTTTCAAATCAGACCTCACTACAGGGTCTATCTTCAGATCAGCAACTAAAATTTGCGCAAAATGTTCTAAAAATAGAATGACAAGATACAGGACTGCAACAACTATGTTCAGAACCTCTAATGAGATGAAACAAACCACTATTACTTGAAATAGCTGCTGCAACCAACGAAGTCCAAACAAAAGAACAAGAAAAGTACCACATGCCAAGTAAGTTAAATCAAGATCACAGACTTTCACCTGAACTCGAACTTACAGTCTTGGACAATTTAATAAGTTCTCAGTAAAATTTCCTCTAACTAGCAGACAAAGAACAGGAGCTGGAGATAACTACATTATACAGACTCTTAAAGCACCAGCTGCAAAATCTTGGGTAATAGTTCAGCCATAGCACACTGACAGATGGATATGGAACTATTAATAATGAAGGAATGCAAACATGTTATGAACCATACCAACTCTTCTACGGATTGTTAGACATATCATTCTGAATTTTAGCACAGGAAGAAATACTGCGGTTTGAAAATCTACTATTCAGCATAATTTCTGACCTCAGCTGTAATTCATTATGCATGGATACATTGCAACTCCAAATACAGCATATTATGATGCATTTTAAAATCAGAATGCACAGATTAAAACCAGTACACTGACCTAATAGTGCACAAAAGCCTTAAGCAGTGTAAGGATCGGTTGTATGCAACCAGGCATTGGATCACCTTTAGTCAAAGTACAAAGCATCGTAATAATGGAAGGTTATACAGGCCTTCCTAGAACAGTTCCAAGTTTAAAGAACATTTCAAGCTTTTCTTTGCTCATTCTGATTAATAATCCCTCTAGCATTTTTACTCATGCTATCCTTTTTACTGAAAATGCAGTTCTACACTCAAAATCTGTGCTGCTGCCAGAAACCACACACTCCTGCCCCTCCTTTCTGCCTACATTAGCGCCTGTTCAGCTGCACAATTGCCCACTACATTTTTTTCCCCTGCTTTGCTTTTTCAGCTGGTTTACATCCTTGTCCAGGCTCATAAGCAAGCAGAAACCAGTTGCAAACGTGACAGTGAAATGAATTACAAGGCAGGTAGGAAAGAAAGAATCCCTGCCACTTGTTGACCACCTCTTGGATTACTCACACTTTCTGTAAGCAGGCAATTAAACTACTACCCATGTGTCATTTGTGATTTGCACAGGTAATTTTTTCATCTTGCAGCTTGTACCTGGCGTCTTGTTTCCTAGGGACAATTTCAGAAAGGCAGCTGCAGATCAGTGGATTTCCACATTGCTAGTGGTGGCTCTTCTGTGACTCCCTTAAGCCAACTGAGAAAGGAGATACAGCAGTAAGTACTGCTGCCAATCCCAAACAGGATCTCTACAGTAATTATTTCCTTTCCTGTTAATCTGCTCCTTGAAAATATGACAAGCTTCACAAAGTGTTTCAGCAGCCTCTTTGTTTATAGCAGCTCCATGTTAGGGATATCAGAGACACAGAATAAAACATATCTGCTCTAACACACAGTACTCTAGTTCTGTCCATATGCTGTGCACCCAAGGCCCCCTCAGGAACTTTGTACTCACTGCCCAGGTATGACTGTTCCCATTACAGTTCCAGAAAGAGCTGTGACAGAGCTCTTCCATGCAAGCCCAAAACACGCCAGCCTTAGACAATGCAAAAATTTAAGACTTCAGAGAAAGACACATCACTCTGTACAGAACT
Source organism: Haemorhous mexicanus (assembly GCF_027477595.1). Classification (NCBI taxonomy): domain Eukaryota; kingdom Metazoa; phylum Chordata; class Aves; order Passeriformes; family Fringillidae; genus Haemorhous; species Haemorhous mexicanus. The sequence goes on from NC_082346.1 coordinate 32,238,984, forward strand.
TCCAGCTACCAAGCTCTAGCTGACTAGTATTGTTCATAAGCTTTACAGGAAAATAACTTCGGTTTGGTATGTCAAAGACTGCCAATATCTGAAGCCATTTTGCTTAAGTTAATGTTCTTGAGAAGCAAAGTACCTAGAGCACCAGCAGCCTTAAGCAAGCCCCCTTCCCCCCGTGGGAGATCTTTACGTAAAGTTACACAAAGCAGCTAAGCAGTAAACACTTCTAAAGCAATTTTTCCCTGAAGAACTAAGTTTCAGCCGCACGAAGGAAAACCAGTTCATGTATTGGAACTAATCTTGCTGATCAGAACATAATGAAAAATGTAATACCATGGACTGCCAAGAACCCAGTCAAGACCTCGGATATTGTTGAAGAGAAAAGCACTCTTTGCCTAGGTCAAAAGAAGGAGATACTATGAATACAAAAGTAACATATGGAAAATACTGGAATCCAGAGACAAAGAAAGTTATTTTAATGCTAGGTTGGGCAATATAGCTTATCCAAATTGGAGTATCAAATGTTAGGACTATTGAGTTGGAAAGAAACACTGTCATTATTAAAATTCAGATGTAGTCTCAACAAGAAAAACCAGCGGCTCATTCATTCCTGTCTAATCAAAGCTTTGCAGAAAACTGTTCAGCCCTATTCAGTAAAAATCTTGAAATCTCATTTTGTTTACTTACTATATTATAGCAGAAATGTTATATTCTCAAATGAGATATAGCTATGCATTTTAGAGAGAAGTAACATGACAGTTTTGATGAGGTTGCTGAGATCATGTAGACTCTCAAAGGAATCTGTATGAAATGGCTCTCCCTCCATTTTATACTAGATTTCTACCAAATGAATTAAAAGGCTATTAAAATGATGGGTTTTCTATTTTAAATAGAAAATTGGGTGAAAAAAATCAACACATATAGCTGAAATTTCAGAGAACAATGACATAAAACATACTTGTTCTCAATAAAGAAGATGGAGTCTTCTTGTATAAAAGTCAGAGTGAAGTTTCTCAGGAGACCTTGTGTTATAGATCATAGATTCTAATCCAAGCAAAACAGAGTAAGGAAACCAGAGCAATACAAAGAACTCTTCTAATGCACAAGAGCTTCAACAGCAGAAGAAAAAGTGCAGACTGAAAAGCCTGCCCTGCAAATCTAGATACTTCTGCTTTCAAGGCAGCACAGGATCCTCAACCATCCAGCTGCAGTAGTTTAGTCTGGCTGTCTGTTATTACATGTGGAAAGAAGGAAATTTTGCAGACTGCAAAGGCAGGTTCTGCAATCAACAGCAGCAAGCAGACTACATCATGGAGCTTCCAGACCAAACCTGACCAAAAAGCAGCCCCAGCAGCGCACCTAGTTCCACATGACTGCAATGCTCTCACAAAGCAGTCCTGTAGACACAAAGAGGGAAGTGGTACCATCATTTCTATTACCCCCAGTTCCCAAGAAAGTAAAATTTTACTTTTGATCTCTGGGCACATTTGTATTATAAGAGACATATGCATTGCCCAATCTTAATTTTGTTTTATTCCCATCCCTTTATGCCTCGGGGGAGCTGGTACAATATTACTTAGGAGTAACAATTGCAGAGCTGGTCCTCATTATTCCTAGAAGTCCTGGGGCTGAGTAACCAAAAAGCAAATTAACACTAGAGAATACGGAAATCAAATCACTAATTTGTGTATACTGAGCTCATACAGGAGCTCAAGATTCAACAAAGAGCTCAAGACCCATCAAGATTTTTCTAACAACTTGCAATCTGGTCAACTATTCTTTGCATTGCTATCCTGTCTAAAGACAGGAATCCCTTTCACCTATAAATTATGCAAATGCAGAAATATTCCTAGAGAACTTACAGTTTAAATAAAATCAGAGGACAAGGAAGAAGCACAAGAAAAAATTCAAAAAGCACTGAATACTCAAAACATAAGTATTTCTCTGCTGGGTCACAAATAGACCATTGGCCCAAAGGTTCAGGCAGTTCTTCATACAGTCTAAACAGTACATCTTGTCAAACCCCAAACTCCCAAGACAAGGCATAAAAGCCCATCAGTATAATTAACTGTTGTTTTTTACAGCACATGCAAAATAACAGTGTGATAAGGCAGGGGAAAAAAAACAAAACAAAAACATCCCAAACAAAAAGACCCCAGTATTTTTATACAAATATTGTATTTTTATTTTAGCAGTAGAACATCATATATAGGTATGATACTAAAACTAGAAAACTATAACCTACATTAATCTATGCAAAGTTTATTGTAAAATGACACACAGCAGTTATCAGTGTTTAAAAGTCTCTCATTGAATAAAATGGTACAGTCTGCATGAAGTCTGGTTCTACACAAAGAATCTGTAACAGAATGAATGATCATTTTTCTTGCAAAAACAGGTAAGCAGGGAGGAGACTGCAAGTAAACCATGAGATTAGAATTCAAAATCATCTTGGCAAGTCAGGAAAAATAACATTAGAAGGAGCAACTAGCTAAGCAACGAAGTCAGCAGATGCAGATTCAAGATTTTAATAATTGGTAAGTAAACAGCATCAGGTTGTTGCAAAGAAAGCAAACTGTGTTATGATGCATAAACATGAGGATGTCCTGCAAGGCATGAGAAGAAATCCTTTTCCATACCTAAACTTTGCTAGAGATTCATCTGGAATATTGTCTACTTCTGGGCACCTCACTTACATGATTATGTCAATCAGCTGAAGGTAACCCAGAGAAGCGTAACAACAATGAGGTTAGAAAATACAAGAAACTGTTTATTTACTTTGGAAGAAGTTTTTCAGAAATTCAAGTCAAGGCAGTTATCAGAGAAAGTGCCTGCCCTACTTCATAGCGAATATTGTGCATAATCATACAGCGGATCAAAAATAAACCTGGCAATAAAATCTGATTCCTTTCAGCTCCCTCTCCTATATGTTAACCCCGGTGTGCTCCTTCTACATAATTTCGTATGTGCAATTGTGCAGAATGATAGCTTTTGGCAAAGTCACTTGCACTGTAAAATGGAAAAAGCAATGAAGGGAATACTTTAAAAGAAAAAACAAACTGAATTCAAGTGTCATATAACTTTAACTCCTTCACTATACTTCACCACCACATGAAAACAGGAAACACTGCTCTGTCATTTCTCATTCCTTTTCCTCAGCAGTAATAAACATTTTATGCTATAGATGGTCTAAAAAGGAACAGTGTCAGGCCATAAACTGCATAAACATATATTCTCCAGGCACCTTTAAAAAAGAACACAAATGACAGCAGTACTGAAGGTAGTTATAATTACATTTTAACCAGCCATTTTAAACTAAAACAAAGCTGTGTGCCTTCTGAGGATAATTTATAACGACCACATGAGCCAAAGCCATCTACCCTCATCATTCTAACAACACTTAACAGTTGAATTTACCCCCTTTTATCAAATTTGGTTTTTGCTCAATACTATGGAGTGGAAGATCAATTGAAACAAACATATGCCAATAAAAACTGAGTTTATGAAGTTTCAGCAAGAGCAAAGAAAGAACATTGTTCTATAAGTTCCCATTAGCCGTCTTAGTTTCCCAAGCAAGCAACAACAAAAATTAAAATTCGTGCCAAATCACACTTTACAAATAGCACTATTCATATACATGTGAAATTCTGACATTCACTTTTTAAGCAGGTATTTGTAAAAAATAAAGGCTAACATTATAATACCTAACTTAAAAAATCCAAAGCTATGGACTCAGTTCTGGGCATGAAAGTATTTTGTAGGAATGTGCCCCCTGTTGACAGAGTGACAAGATTATCTTTTGTCTCCTAAAAAAGGAAAAAAGCCCAGAAGTTTCTCTCCTCAATTAGGAGAAAAGACACCTCACAGGACCTTGGGGACTTCACCTCAGACTTGAGGAGAGCTAACTGGACCGGAGCCAAAAAGTCCCAACTAAGCAATTTACTAGAAAAATCAGAGAACAAAGAAACTAATCACTTTTGTGAGGTGTTTTACCAGGAGCAAGAACCTCTTGCCATGGCTCGTTTTTTGTCTCTAAAGAGCTTTGTTATTTTGCCTTTTATTAAAACTTTTCTGTTTCCAACACTGCCACAGAAGCCATCCTGCTGATTTTACGCCATCTGAGGTGGCTGAGCTATCTCGGGTGTGATACAAATCTCCAAGAGCTTATAAGACCTGCCTCGAGGAGACCCTATATCAGCACTTCTAAGTATAACATGGTAGGATATCTTAACATCATGGAATGGTTTAGGTTGGAAGGGACCTTAAAGATCATCTAGTTCCATCTCCTCTGCGATGGGCAGGGAACTTTCTGCTAGATAACGTTGCTCATCCAACCTGGCTTTGAAAACTTCCAGGGATGGTACATTGCAAGTTCTCTGAGCAACCTATTCCAGTGCCTCACCACACTCATTTCACAAACTGTTTGTTCCTTAAACAGATAAAGCACACTGAACAAGGTTAGGCACTCTTCTTTAAACCAAAAAAGATTATGTTTGAAACCAAAAGTTCTGATACAGCTCAGACACATGCAATTTTCTAATGTTGTTCAGCTCACCATCTAATGAGGATATGAGCACCAACATGAATTTTGGTGCAGGGGAAGTGAAACATCTTGAAGAGAACAAGAGTTGTTTTTTTTAGATCAAAGTTAGTTTTAGAAGTAATCTTTGTGACTTAAACAAATTAACTACTGTTTTCTGTGGCTCAAAACAAAGGCAGGTCCACTTAAAGATTCTTTGTTTCATACAGAAGAATAAAGTCAGCAAACTGTTCAATATCTACATTGTTCTAAATATTATACTTCTGTGGATAATGTTCACAGTATGATTAGCCTAAAACACTGGGATCTTTTCATCCTATTGAGTTGATCGGAAGACTACTCAGTTTCTCCAAGAACCTAGTGAATTACATCTAATAAAATTCTGCAGGTTCAAATGTTCTACTGCGTCTTCTAATCAGTCACATTGTTATAATTTTCATGCTCCTACCTAGAGAAATACACAAACTTCCTGGAAAAAAGTATGAAAGGTATTCACATGAAGGGTGAGGGAGAGGAACAACACAAGTAGCAGCCCTGACTGAAAGGAGAACTACATTATTACTTGAAATCTGAGCAAGCAGATGGCCAGAAGTTCAGTGTGATTATGTAGATATAGGAAGATACTTCTATTAGCAGCTGGAAAGGTATTCAAGTTCACCTATATACATAAACCCAAAATATGCTTAAAATTTGAGTGATATAACACTCAAAATACATAAATACCAGCAGCTTAACAGAAAAGGACACATACTTTTCTATGGAATTCTCACCACTAGAAACAGTCTGAACCACATCTGGCCTGAATATGGCTAGTTAAATTCTGGAAACTCAGTTCCAAAATATTTTCTTCTGATAACATTAACTCATTTAATTTCCCACTTAACATTTAACTTCATTAAAGAAACACATGATTTCATGTGGTGTAACTTGTAAGAGATTTCTCTTTCTAGAAAACTTCAAAGTGGAACCAATTCTTTAAGTTTTGCAAGTAAAGTTTCTTTTATTCTAGTTTTAAACAACCTGTAAAGATAACTCAATTACAGTTTCTGTAACACTGGTATTAAACAATTTTTAACAGCTAAGAATAAAAACCAAGTTTACATTTCAGTAGCTTTACAGTCCCGATATAGACAAAATAACCTGAAAGTCTAATGTATCCCATAATTTTGGAAAAGTCATCATACAGCGCTGTTACACGATGTAGCAACAAATCAACTATGTACTTTTACCAAACTCTATAGATATTTAATTCAAAGGGAACTGGCGTCTAAACAACTTTTCTTCAGGAATCTTTTCTTTTGGAATCTGTTTTGCATTCCATAAACTAATATTTTCAAGTATCAGAACAGCAACAGCTGAAGTGCAGAGGAGGTGACAAGCAACCATCTGCGTGGAAAGAGAATAAAAAGAAGCAAGAATGAGGCCAAATGGGAATACTTGATTATAAACAAAAAGAAAAGTAACAGCTTGAATATTCCCTCTGTGCCAACAGAAGCACTTCAGTTTTGAGACACTTTACTGCAGGAAGATGAGACAATACAAGTAAACGCACTTAATGAAAGACAGCAGAAAAGGCACTGCAGATGTCAAGTAATTTCTCCATATGAAGTCATTTTGAGACGAAAAAAAAAAAAAACTTACTCATCCTAAAAGCAAATATACACTTAGCTAAACATTTGGCTTTCCAAAGTAAATGAAAATGTTGAGTATAAGTTTAAGGAGCACAGTGATTGTGAAGTACTGAAACTAAAACCTATGAGATGAGTGTGAAAAGAAAATTGACTGTTACAGATCTGTTGTCATAAATATTAAGTGTAGTTTTAGTTTTTAAATGGAGCATGTAGATTCTAAGTGGGGAAAAATATTACCTGTGGAACCTCTGGGCTTCTTAAACTACTGTTAATTTATTTAACATAGAAAATAAAAGCATTGGAGAATAATTACATAAGGTTTGTCTTTCATTTGCTCTAAAAAACTACCCATGAGAGATTAAAGTCTCTCATCCTAAGTTACTTCATACTTTCAGAAAGAACGTATAAAAAACCAGACCATACTATGATACATTTGCTGGTAACAATAACCTAAATATTGATCATAAATAACAAAGGTGGACTTCAGTGATCTAAAAACATAATCCAGACAAAAACATAAAGGACTGCAAATGCTGTAATTTGATTAGCCTCAGGGTTTTACAAAGCAAATTTCATCATCAGTCTCAATTCAACATTTAAAAGAACGCTTAAAGCAGTTTGGTTTTGCAACCGCTGCCTCCGTAGTACTTTTTCACAGAGATGTCCAGCCAGCTTCACTTATTTTCTGAAGTATTAATGACTAGAAAAATCAGAGTCTATGAACAACAAATTTTGTAAGGTAAATATCTAAATTTCAACAATAATTCTTGTCATATTGGGTTTCAGTTTTAGCTCTTTCCTGAAAAGGAGACATCTCTCAACTAGCACAAACACTGAATTACTTTCACCAAATACCATCTACCAATAATATACAGCTTCCTGTGAATCTGGAAGAAGAGAAGAAAGAAAATCCAAAACATGTTTTACTTTCTTTCTTTTTTGAAAGGCTAAGGAAGTCAGGAAGCTACATAGGAAACATATAGGACTGATTATTGTTGTTTAAATGTGTAATCTGGTAGACAGCATCCACACACATTGTAAGAGAAAATATTCAGATCCAAATGCTCTCAACTACAAGGTGCTCTATTAACATATAAAGGTAACACATTTTTCATATAGATTTCCCTATTCACTGAATTTAAAAAAGAAAGGGGATTTTGTTTCATTGATAATCAAGCTGTCCTTCTCAGTTTCCAGGAATTGCTTTTGATCTGACTGGCTAGTTCCAACCAAACCTGGGAGAAAAAAAGCACATTTTGGTTACAACTCTGTGCAGGAAAGGGAAAAAGGGACACTGCTATGTAGTGCCCCATGGAGGCAAAAGCTTCAGAGACTGTTCAGTCATCAGCAGGGCTGCCAGGTCCCCTGTCAATTGGCCATAAGTGAACTAAACCTCGTGCTGCCTCTTGCCCTGGCATCACTGCAAATGCCTAGAATGGACCTGGGCTTACTGCTAAGTTACAAGAAAAAAAAAAGATCTAAAAAGGCAATCAGGCATCATACTTCACTTTTTGAGAAACAACTTAAGCTTTACTAATGTCCATAAATGAAAAAAAAAAATTAACCTTGTTTTCCTTTGTACTTTACAAACAACAACAAAAAGAAACAAAAAACCTCCAACAACAAAAAATTAGGTCAAGCAAAAAATGACAATCACAAACCACGTTCACTAGCTTCATTCAGTGGCTAACATGGTACCATTCAATTAATATGCTTCTAACTTTTTTCTCATCCCAAGACATGGATTAAGTTTTCATTTACTGTAATTGTTTTAAATTTTATACTGAGGATGGCAACTGCTACTTTCCAAGGAGCATCTATGTATTGTCCTGGACTCAGTACAAGTTCCTTGTTATTAGTAATGACCCTATCCTCACAGTATCCTCTCACTGAACAGCTCTGTCCCATTTTACAACCTGAAAATAGAGGTAGAGAAGCTAATGAACAACGACCATCAGTTTTGGTATAACCAAGATCAACTTTTTTTCCGAATATTTCATGCCATATAGAGCTACCTGGGTTTGAAATAGCTCCCCTGAGTTTAGTAAAAACTATGAGCCCTAGCCACTTTTGCACATCCAACTCAATAACCTGACACCACAAACACATAATTATAAACAGTTAGAGAGTTTATAATGCCAACAAAAATAACTGCATTAAAATCCTTTTAACTCTGGTGTAACATGGTAGCACAGGTTCCACAAACTTAACCCTGTTTGAACCCATTTCCCTTTTAGGAAATGGGGGTGGAATGCCCACTTAAATACACTCATGATAAGCAGCTATTTTTGTTTAGTAATGCATTCCAATGATCAATTAGTCCAGTAAGAACACGCCCCTTATTTGAAGTCTGACCTTGCTTAATTCAGCTTCCAACCACAGAACTGTGGTACACCTGTGTCAGCCAAAGAGAGCTTTTATCAAATGCCTCTTCACTGAGTAGGTGCATATTGACTACTGAAGAAGCCCTTAACATTTCCTTAGCTAAGCTAAACAAAGTAAGCACCTTATGTCTTCTTCACTAAGGCGGCTCTCCCCCATTCATCTTCAAGGCTGTTCTCTGGAAGCTGCTTTTTCACCACCCTCTCTGCACTGCCAACATCAGATGTATTGATATCTCCTAATTTCCAATTCCCTTGTTCAACTACTCACAGTTTTTCACCAGACCTTTAGTTACAGCCAAAAGAATTGATTTCAAGTTCAAATCCTAACAGCCTCAGATTGAATCTCCCTAATTGTTGCCCAATTTAGCATTTAGTTGCACTGATTGTGCCATGAAGAGTTACATTCATGTGTCCAGTTTATTAGTGATCTAAATCACTTTGCAACCTTACTAATGTCCTTAGTCCCAAATTTATATTTACTATTTTCTAGGTAAGTAAAAACATCTGAAATAATGCCAACACAGTTATTTACAGTGAGAACCTCAGATACTCTGTAAGGGAAGTTATTGCAACACATGGAACAGCAGGCTGATTTTGCAGTATGCACCAACACTTGCAGATGCACAACACACTCTAGCCTGAAATGTCAGAGATTCAAACCCAGCTCAGCTTCACCATTTCCATGAAGATGGAGGGCAGACCAGGGGCTATCTAAAGGAAAAGAAAATGGAGAAATATAGAAAAATAGTATCCCATCATAAAACTTCTCCTCTTTCTTGAAGGACTGCAAAATATCAGAGCATACATTATTACACACAATTCTTTCCCTGCTTTGTAAACAATCACTATCAACTTTACTGGGTGCACTGACTGGGATGCTATCTTTTGTACCTGAACTTTAAAGGCACTTAGGCAGGGTTTAATCTTCTCCATCGGAAGTCTTCAGAAGTCACATGGTAGAAGGAAATCCATTCCTCTGAAGTTACATCAGCCAGTTCCACACTTCCTATTTCTGATGTGATAGTTTCTATGACCTCAGGAGCATCAGTGACCAGTCTTACTCACATTCTTACCCCAGCTTGCCTCTTACACTGGAGTGGTGAGTAGGTTACCCATACCAGGAAATACTTTAAAGAGTTGAGTTTCAATTATATCTTTTGAAATTACTCTTTGTGGATCACATAATAAACACACACACAAACACATATACACAGTTTACATCTTCTAAAGCACTTTTCAATCAGGTCTACCCAGTCCTTGCACTGAGTGTCCATGTCTTCCTTTGCATTTTATGGGCAAGTCTACAGACAAGGATTTGCTGAGCTGTTACCTTCCCTTCTGCAGGAATTAGCATACATTATCAGCCACAAAAGGAATTCACACTGTTCCAGAGCATAAGCCTTTTTGAGATTCTATTAACTTCATTAAAAGAAAAAGAGGCAGAAAAAATCTTCACCTACCTAGAGCATGCATTAGGTAGAGTGACAATGCAGTACAATGGAACCATCACGATAAACAATATTTAATGGCAAGAAAATTTAGGATTTAAGGGGGAAAAAAAACAAACCCAAAACCAAAGCACAGAGACAGGTGGAGACTCTAATAATTTCTTATTTAAAGTCCCAAATTAACAAATAAAAGTAATTCCTAAGAAATGTTAAAAAACAAACAATCAAAAACCCACAGAAGAAACACATCAAGCAGAACCATTACTATTCTTCTATTTCCCAACTACATTCCAACTGGTATCTGCTTAAAGATTCCTGCTAGAATCATTGTCTGGTTTCTTCTTCCTGTCATTCTCCTTCTTCACTATCACTTGATATTATAAGGCAAAAACTTAGAAAAGGAGGAAGAACTTACTGGTATTGAGAACTCCTCTGCCAAATACTTCAACACTGATGCTCCTCTAGTCAAAAAGTTACTTCTCTCTGCCAGATTGCCCTGAAGTTTTGTATCAAACTCCTTTCTGACAACTGAAGCAACAGAGTCAATTATTACAAGTTTAACCTTCTTCAAAATAATTTCTTCTTCCAAAGACATAATCCTAAAAAAAAAAAAAAAAAAGTCACTGGTAGCATTATTTACACAAAAGAACCATTTTGAGATTTTTAAAATAAAGATTCCTTTAATAAGCTAAAAGTCAGTCCCTCTTTTTCCCTCCCCACACACCACCTCCATTAACATCTGCATGTATTAAAGAAATTTGGAAAGGAATCTAAGGCTCAGTGGGCCCAAGGCAGGACCTCTCTACAAGAGAGTTTTGGGAGACCTCTGGCTAGCAAAAATATGCTGTACAACCCCTGAATGGCAGACAGCAAGTAAAGTGGCATTGAAACTGTGCCTCACTGAGGTCTTCCAGCACTTCAAGGGGACTTATAAGTAAGAGGGAGAGTGACTTTTTAAATGGGCAGAAAGTGATAGGACAAGGGGAAATGGCTTTAAACTAAAAGAAGAGATTTAGATAAGAATTCAGAAAGAAATACTTTACTCAGTGGGTAGTGAGTCACTGGCACAGGTGCCCAGAGAAGCTGTGAATGCCCCACTCCTGAAAATGTTCAATGCCAAGTTAGATGGGGCCCTGAACAACCTGACCAAGGGGGTTTTATCCCTGCCTATGGTGGCAGGTTTGGAACTAGATGATCTTGAAGCTCTCTTCCAACTCAAGCCATTCCATGCTTCTTTAATATGCTACGAGCTGTTCTCTGATAAAGCTGTATTAGAAAAAACTAATCTGATAATAATTCTCCCACTAACATAAAACACATGATGCTAAAATATAACTTCATTAATTTTCATTACAACATATGTTCACAAATTAACATAAAAAAACCATGACAATACAACACTGCACTTAGGCTGGTGACTGCTAAACAACTTCTCCCTCCCACTGCTGGAGGTATCCCCATCTTCCTGGAAGTAAACTGCTCTGGAGGAACAAACTCCAATTTCATGGAAAATGTAACTCTTATACTATGGTCTCTCCACAATCCAAGAGAATACCTGTCTCATGAACGTTCCCCTTTAAAGGCTTACAAGAATCAGATTACATAGAAATTGTCTATCAGAAATTAAAAAGCATCAAGTGGATTAGTCACATGCAATGAAATTATAAAAGCAATGTCAATCTTCTTGTAACAATGTTACTTTGTTGGAGATCATGCTGGTATCCACATGAAAAGGTCTCAAATTAATTATTCTTCATAAAAATTTGATACAAAAAAATTGCTTTAGACAATCCAGTCAAAATTGTCTTTTCTTAAACTCTAGAAAAGAATACCTCTTCAGCACACTGCAACAGGTCAGCTCTCGGTACAGGTGGATGCTACGGGTCATGCAGAGCAGCTTTTCATCTGAGTCATAATAAGTAGGGAATCTGTTTGCTGCTATCTCAATCAACCTATTTTAAAAAACCAACAAAAACCAGAAGGCATAATAGTGCAAAAAGAATAATGCAAGATAATAAGGCATCAAGTATTCAGAAAGAAAACACAGTAAAGCTCTGAACAATAAGCAGATACCAACTAAGACTGGAAATTTTTTTAAAAGGAAAAGCATACTGTATCAGCCAGAGTGAAACAGTGGAAGTCAGAACAGTTAGATTTTCTTTCCAGTGATGCTGAGTCAGTGGTACACTAGGGAAAGACATCATCTGAATGTATGCAAAGAAAGGACATATCTCCTCTAGAAGGAAAGTTTACTTACTAAGTTCTTCAAGTTTTATACCAGAGATTCCACTTAATGACCAAGCATTTTCCTATTCTAATTATTTTACATAAACATTAATTTCATTTAAATAAAACTACTCTCCAACTCTACCATCTTCCTCTTCACCTTTACCTTGCACTGAAATCATAGACTGGGCTTTGTGTCACCAAAGTAATCTAACAAGCTGGTTAGAAACAGAAGATCCATTAGACAGAAAATTTTTTCCACAAAAAAGATTTTAATTTTTAGTAACAAAAAATACTTAATTGTTTATATTTTAAGCAGACATATCCCACCACCTATAGCTTGAGAAGAGTGGCATCTAGTGGATTATACTTGTTATCTCTCTTCAAACTTAGGCTCCTTTCATTAAAACACAAAGTCAAAGAGATTTTAGGGATAACAAATTTAAAACCAGTTTAGAAAGAGAGCTCAGGAGATTTTGAGACAACATCCTGTTCAATGTAGTGCCAGCTATGAAGTCAGAACAAGTTACTTGAGTCCTTATTTCAGAAGCCTTCAAGGATGGAGGCAGCACCACCTCTCTGGGCAAAGCTTTTTCACCACAAAGGCAGTTAGGAATTGGAAATCTTCTCCATATATCAGCCCAGAAATGAAGCTCAATGTATGCCTGCTGTCTCCCAGCATACACCCCTGTGCAATCTTCTTCAGGCCTCCTCACTGGCAAGGGAAGGCTACTGTTAGATTGCCCCAATGCCTTCTCTCCACTCAACTGAGCAAGTTCTTGGTCTCTCCACAAATGGCAAATGCTCCAGCTCCCAACCACCTTGGGAAAAGGGCATAGGCACCACCCTGGCCCTGATGGTTCAGCTCCTTAAAGGATGCAACACACAAAGTTTAAGATATAGTCAGTCTGCTGAAATTGTGTTTATCATTTGCAACTGAGCAATACTAAATATGATTTAATACATAAATATTCTCATCCTTAATAATATTATTTTTGCCATGTTTCATTTCTACATCCTATTTTCAGCAGATTCAGTTTCATCGGCACCTGCTTTCCTTTTCTTTAGCAGTCATTTCTAAGTGGCAAGTCTTAACTCACTCTTTAGGTCCCACCTTTTTTTACTATTTACATTTCAGGGACATGAAATAAAACTTTAGTGGTGTGAAAGCAGGAAGCACAGCACTTTACAGAGCCATTGCTTGAAGCTTTTTTTCTTTGATATACTATCCTTGAAACTTCTGTGACATTAACTTGACAAAAAGCAGGGTTTGAAATCCCACCTTCTCATCCACAATAACTTGCAATGAATAATCAATGGAAATACATTTACCTTAATACTGCAGAATTGTGCCATGGCTAAAGCTACTAAATCATCTGAAATATATAAATTATTTCACTGAACCTCTTTCTGCCCATTTTTCTACACAAACAAGGATGAGACTACTGTACTTCTTGTCCTTCCCCAGACCCTAAATAACTTTTGAACTTGCTCATTCCAAACAACAGGGACCAAGGAATTAAAATCTCAAAAACATCAAAGCCGCAAAGTTTAGCAATGCTGGTAGTTAATAAACTAGAGCTTCACTTAGTGAAACACTGCAGGATAATTTCAACAGTTAATGAGACAGTTAACATGGGAAGAGCAGCAACCAACACATGTAACTCAAGCAATCCAGCACAGCCCATCGATTCAGCGCTCGAGCACACCCAAGTGCACAGCCAAGCCATTTGGGTTGCATGGGCCAAGCAGGAGATATGAGAAGAACCAGAGAAGTTACAGCAATAAGGTATTACAGTACTGCATAGCTGCTAAGGATACAGGAGATGCAAGGTTACTGCAGAAGGGAATCAGAAATGCAGGAGGGTATTGAACAGAAATAGGATGGAAATCTGAAGGAAAACTGGCAACGTCAGTCCCACTGTTCACTGGAAAACCTCCACTGCCTTTGTAATGAAAGTGCTGTGCCTTTACATCCTCTAATTAACATCCTGTTAACCCCACAAACCAAACTGCAAAGCAAGATTTCAGGTACAGGACTAATAAGACCATTTAAAAATTAAAGATCATGCCATCCACCTTGTCATACCAGACTTGGAATCTACAACCTCATACAAATTAGGAAGGTGAGCAAACCATTTTATTAAATTAATTTCATTGTCTGTGGAATAACTGCATGTACCAGAGGAATGCTTAATAATTAACACCAGTATTAAAAATGCACAATTATTGCTCAGAAAATATTTGAAGGCTCCAAGGTGTGCTAAGAAGTTGCTAAGAATTTTGCATCTTACCTTTCAGCACTGAATGCAGATTCTGTGTCAATGTATATAACAGCCCCATCTAGTCCTCCCATGCTTACAGGCAGCGTGGCCAGAACACTTAACATGATACAAAATTGAGTTTTGCCACAACCTGGTGGGCTAGTTATCTGGAAGGAAAAAGATTAGCAACATAACATTCATTTCACCATAGTTCTACTTTTATCTAAGTCCCATCAGCCAGTGTTCCCCCAGTTCTGCTCTTTCAGTTACCAAAGGAGACAACAGCCATGAAAAGACAGAGCATAGCCCACAAAGACCAATTTGCAGTTACTCTTGGATCTGTACCTTGCAGGCAAATTCATCCCCTGAAGAATAAAAAAGCTTTTCAGACAGAGCATTATGCTTATACTTTCTTTGACAGAAGAATATACTTACCTTTCAAATTTGAGGTCCCCTACTCTCCCCCTCACCTCACAAGATCTTCCCTAGAGACACCTAGCTTTCTTCCATCTGTCCCTGTGCTACCTTGTAAAACAGAGCAGAATTTAAAGGTTCACAGTTGACATTCACATGTCATCAATGGCTTTTAGAGCTGAAAACTAAGTCCAGAGCTATTGAGCTCACAGACATAAACATCTCCTTAGAAATCATCATTACCTTGGTAAAACCAGGTGTCTCCTAGAAATCACAAGGGTAATTGCTTATACCCTATAAAGAATGAATGTTCAATATGAACCACATATATACATAAGACAGATTTTATCTGCCCCAGAGACTACACTCTGCACTATGCAGTGTGTTTTTCCATTGATGTTAACTCCCTATTACCACATTTCAACACCAACACCATTCAATGATCCAGACCAGATCCACAAAGCTTCCACCTGTGCCCACTGAAAGCCCCTGTGGTGAAGCAGCATTCAAAAAGAGCACGCTCAGCTTGTATGAAAAGGCCCCAGTACGATTTCGAAGAGAAAAAGGATCCAAGGAAGACATTGTTTGATGAGATCACCAGTTTCTGAGAGCAGTATTTTTCTACTAGAAATGGCAGTCTGCTGTTCTTTATCAACTGCAGATCTTCCAGAGATTGTGTTTGAATGCTGGGCTCTGTGTTCAGATAATAGCAAGTTCATTACTACTACAGGGGGTCTTTGAATACAATATCACATTGTCACTGCTTCTGGGAAGGGAGATGATGAAATCATAAATACTAGGAGGGCCAAAAACCAGCAAAAATAAAGTGACTCTAGGCAGTGAAAACAGTGATGGGTTCATTCTTATGCTAGTAGCAACAAACTAATAATACAAGGTATAAAAGCAAGCCTCTCCAGGTAAGCTGAACTGCAAAACAAAGCATGCTGTTTCAAAACACCTAGTACTGCCAGAACAAAGGCCTAAACACAGAGCTATTGTTTTAAATTAAAAAACTTTACATTTACTTTTAAATTTAAAACCTTTACAATAGACAGACACTCAAAATCAAACTGATTTTTGAGACTATATGCACGACAGTTTGGTTTCAAGCACAAATACTTTCACCTGAAGATATTACAGTATTGCTATGGTTTTGTTTTAAGAAGTAGCAGCATGACTTGAAGCACAGAAAATTTACAGGGAAACACGGAAGGATCACAATAGCTACAGTTAACAGTTGGTTAAAATCCCTTTAATCACCTTTGTCTTTTAACAAGGCCTGAAAGTCAAGCTATATCAATCAATCTACTTAAAGCTGCAATGCAAGAGGAGCATTAAATGATTTTTGTTTAGAAGCACACACTGCATTTGGTGAATTTCAGATCAGGAATCAGTAATTTATGCAATTATCTGTTCCCCAGCCAGTGTACTTAAATTACAAGCTATCATATCAGCAATACCTGCCACAATTTAATGCGAACCCAAAGCATATATAAAAAGTACAGAGGCAATACACATTCCTTAGACTGTGATTGCCGATGAATCTCACCAGTTGTTTCTTGTTAAAAAGAGGACTTGAAATGAATGAGGGGAGGGCATCAATCCAGTTTGTGAAATTAAAATGTTTAGACAACTGTGATGATTCTATAAAACCATCTGAGGATATGAGCATCATATCCGAGAAAATGGAACCTTGCAGTACAAGGAAGCAAGCCAATGGAACAAGAAAGCATTTGTATTCCCAAAAACAACCATACTTCATGTTTAATCTGCATTCCTTTAAAGGGCCTTAACACAGGCTTTTAAATAATCCACAGAGAAGAATTTTACAAAACTACAACATTTTACTGTAGTTACCACTGGCTCAGCAAGTGTTTAGAACAACAGAATCCTACTTGAAATTCCTCTAATAAATTTAAATTAAATGTCTGGAAAAACTTGTTTGGTTTATGTTACTCTAAATTTGCTCCAAAAAAAAAATCATCCAGATAGAAACACGAAGACCAAAACAGTTCTTTAAAAAATTTTATTAGGCAGAGATAAATTATTCTTCAATAAATTATATACTATTTTCTCTGGCACATCTGTACGGTTTGAATGAAAACACAAGGAGCTTATTCTTCATCTACCAGAAGATTAAACTCTTCAATATTCAGAAAAGGAACTATTTTAATTCTTCCTCATAAAACTTGGACAAAAGCTCTGACCACAGAATTTCAGCTATGATTTAGTCTCCAATTTAAAAGCTAATAGTGGCTTGGAAAAAAAAATGGTATGAGTCAGTGTAAAGCAAATCAAATCCCTCTGGCGCTCAAAAAGAAAGGAGATTTGGCCATAAAAAGATACCACCACAAGTCTTAATCCCTCTGATCAGGTACTCAAATTCCAAGTTTCCAGCCACCCTCACTGCTGAGTAAAGTAACAGAAAGACAATTATTTAGCCCTAGCATTCAGGAAGTAAATGCTGCATTCAGCATACTTATGAAGAGAACTTCTGTCAGACTTAAAATATTTGTCTAATTCAAAAATGCCAAAAGACAATCTACTTGTCAGTCACACTCCAGTGAATTGTAAAAAAGCAAATTAAAATTGTTGAATCCTAAAATCACTCAAATCCAAAAATAAAAAAACAAACCTGAAAGTGTTCACAAGCTGCAGTAGAGGATAAAAGCAGCAGAAGCACAGCATCAAACCAGCTGCAGCAGTAAATTGATAGCTTTCTACTAAAATTTCACCTAGCAATCCTGATGAACACTCAGTGCTGCCAACCTTTTAAACTACTTTAGATCTCAAGACTCTTGCAAAAAGCTTTTTAAAATCCCTAGAACCAGGCTTTAAAAGAAAAGAAGATCAGTTTCTGTATGCTTAATGGTTATCTACCTTTTTATTTCCTGAAAAACACTTAATAGGTGCCCTAACTGCTTTCCACACTTAGTACCTAGAAGGCAAATAAAAAGCAATACACTATTTTATCTTTTTCTTGGACACATCTAATCTTTTGAGCTATTCATCACATTTCTGGTTCCTACCTAGTTATCTCTGTATTATTTCTGACTAAATAGTTATGTATCAGTCACTAACCAAGCTCAAGGCACAGGTGGAAGGGCCTGCAGTTCTGGTCTCATCCACTACATATCTTGTACAGATGTCAATGTCTCCCTACCTTGGTGAGATCTCCCACTGTGGAGAACTACACCAGGCAGGTCCTTTCACTTTTAACCAAAATATCATAGAATACAAAAATCACATTCAGGAGCTTTTTTCCAGAAGAAAACTTAAAAATGCAATATTGTATTTCCTAGTGCTGTGCTTTTCATTTACATTCAGATAAATGTTCGGCCTATCTTTGAATACACTCATTCCTCCCTAACTAACTTTAAGTACAATGATACATAGGAACTATGACTATTTTAAAAATACATTTTATCAACAATTAACTTATATTTAAAGGCTAAATATTCTAAGAAAACACTGAGGAGAAATATTCAACCTGAGTAGTGTGACAATTAACCAGCCTAAGAAGTGTACAAAATATATAGCTCTGGAAAATAAAGCACCTGCATTAACTTCCTGTAGAGCATTATTTTATATCATCTCAGGAAAATTGTATTTGGCATCCAACTTTGAGATCAACTGCTTGCAGAGCTTACTTTGAAATTAAATTTAAAACAAAACAAAATCAACATAAAACTTAAAGGTCAGCTAAACTCCCCTAAAACTCCCAGCATGTTAACCACTGCTTTTCCCAGATCTCCCTCTGGAACAATGCCAAGAACATGGCAATCAGCAAGCCTGAGTTCTCTTACTGCTCTAGAACCATTCCCCATGGTCTTCAGGCCAGAACACCTCAGCCAGACTGCACTGATTGCTGAATGACAGCCCCATTTAGGATAAAGAACAAAGACAAACATTTATGACACTGTTATCTGCAGCCTCATAAATTAACCATGTGGCTCTCAGGACCCAAAAGGATCACATCCACTTGTTCTTTTCAGCAGAAAAAAAAAAACCCATATTCAATATTCCAAATATTTGGGCACCACTCCCAAGCCAGTCACCAGCTCAAATACAAATAATCCTATCATGGAAAAGACCCATTTCTATCCTATTTCTTGCTCCTGCCTCTGCAGCAGTGGCTCTGCATTTCAACTAAAGCACAATTCAGAAGTTTAAACAATGTAAGCACGTGAACAGCCATTCCCTGACTCCAGTGAGGAATGGGTAGTGGACCACTCAGATCTCCTGGGAAGCTAGATCATAGCTGCAAGCAAGCATCATTTCTTTTCAAACACGGACTGTGCTATTTCATTAGCTGACCACATGAACCATAATCCAGAAGAAAAGACAAAGTCCAGCCACTGATTTGCTGATGAAAGAAATATCTTTAGGAACCAAAAGCGCATCTCCTGCTGAAGGCACTATGCTCAATAGCAGCACATTTACAATCTCAGTATTACATGTACTGTGACTACATATACTTCCTACTATATAGGAACAGCTCTTCTTCAAAGAAACAGAATTCAGCAAGTTGTTTCTCCCGGAATTTAAAGACTTGCAGCATACAAGTTCTTCTGACCTAAATTTCTTATAGCTAGGCCTAGATATGAAGAAAATATTAATTCTGACAGATCAACTTAAGTTCATGGAAGCATTCTTAAGCATTTTTATGGTGCATGCATATTCCATGCATGGTGCATATTCCATTGTCTACAAAAAGAAATACTCAGAATCTTTACAAACTAACCTTTAAAAACCCTCATTATATAAGAGATCCTAGAGCAGAAACTGCTTAGTTTCAACTCAGTGTTGCTTAAACTCTAGTATGTTTTAAATCACTGTTAGATTTTGTAAGTCATTTCTATCAGAAATAAAAATCAATCTAGCTTGATTACAGGATGCATAAAAAAGGTATTTTCTTCATACTAAGATTTTTTAACTTCTCATTTTTATTCTTCTACTGTGACAATTTGCCACAGAAGACAAAAAAAAGCACTTGGCAAGGCCTGTTCTCATCCACACATTTTTTGTATATCTTGTATTTGAAGCACCTGACACAAGACAGTCCAACCTATCGGTGACTTTTGATTTCTAGGCAGAATGCTCAACTAAAGTAAAATATATTAAACAAGCTACCTCTGTGAGGGATCCACAAGGCACTCCACCATGCAGGACTCTATCCAAACTATGAAGTGTAGTGGATAAAAAGGCTGAAGAAGGATTGACAGACTTCCTTAGTCTCATTTCATAAGCCTACAAAAGGAGGGAAGACAGCAAAAGAAAACAAGCATATCAGAAAATGCTGTTTTTAATGGAAACAGGAAAATTGTATTTGCTTTCAACAACCTGGTATGACTTTACACTTGAGAGTGTTATGAGCGAATGAGAGAAGTACTATTATATTCAGCTATAGTCTGCCCTTAGCTCATCACCCTTCCTTGTATTTATATTCCATTTATAGCTCACAGAGTAAATTTAAGTGTTTTTCCTCTCCCTTACCACAATACTAAATAATAAGCCCTTAATCATGATGTGACAGAAGTTGTCTCTCCTCCTATTCAATAAGGTTTGTTTTCAACCTATAAAATTCCCTGATCAATGTTCATTTCCAATTTGCTAGCTTCAAATACATGCAGTAAGAGTCATACTAATTCTTCTATTAATAATTTTATTGCAGCATAATAGTGAATTTAGAGTCTCACAGAATTATTCCTATAATTACTATGCCAATTACACATTTGGATATGGATTACTTTTGTAAGGAATAAAAAAGAGTCTGCATTGACTGAGGTCAGAAATGTCTGTATCCTCTCTGTTCTAAAAGACATCTTTTCATATTAATTCAAAAAAGAAAATGCCACTGCATTGCAGCCAACATATTTCCTTCTTGTACCCTCCCCAGTTAGGCTCCTGCAGCCTTAGGCACACCACAACTCATTTACACGGGTGGAAAAAGTCCTTCAGAAATTATTTTCAGGATCCCTTCAATTCTTGGCACCACTTTTATATCTAAACCAAATTTATACCAAACTTTTTATTATTTGCTTGCAGTAATAAAAAGTAAAATATTTTCTTAGCTGCAGGATACATGCTATAAGCAATTTTTACATGCTGGATTGGCAGAGAGCATGACTTATTTCCCTACTGCACTCAGAACTGCTGCTGCAAGCCTGAACAATCTCATGGGGCTATAAAACCTAATAAATGTAACTGTATCAACCTAAAGTGCATCAAAGACCTACATTTAAAAATGAAAACATTATGTCATTGTGCAGTAAAACTGAGACAAGCCTCTCAGCTAAAAAGATGAGCGACAATGTTTAGCTTTTTACCAGATATTGTATCCAAAGCAGTATCAACACAAGCACACTTACTGTCTGCATCTTGGGAGCACAGGCTCGGCTGACTTTACAAAGAAGCTTCTGCACCTCATAGTAGCTCTGTCCTGTCATTTTCATGAGCTCCAAGAGGGAAAGACATAAGAAGTCCTGAAAGAGTACAGAGCAATTCAGAGAGCTCAACCTAGAAATCCAGGCTGGGGACTAAACTGATGCAATCTGTCCAAAATCAGTACATATTCCACAGGTTTAGCAAATCTCCCTTCAGATACTTTTACGCATTGCTGAGGTTCTCTCTCAGTCATCTCTCCTGGAGGCTGAACAGGCCCAGCTCCCTCAGCCTTTCCTTGTAGAAGAGATGTTTCAACCCTCTCTTCATCCTCAAAGCCCTTTGCAGGACCAGCTCCAGGAGCTCCATGTCTCTCTTGTCCTGAGGAGCCCAGAACTGGACACAGCACTCCAGAAGCGGCTTCACCAGGGCTGAGCAGAGGGGCAGGATCACCTCCCTTGACCTGCTGGCCATGCTCTTCCTAATGCACCCCAGGATCCCACTGGCCTTCGTGGCCACCAGGACACACTGCTGGCTCAGAGACAGTTTGTTGTCCACCAGCACCCCCAGGGACTTCTCCTCAGAGCTGCTTCAGTGACTTCCCTACCTCCACAGGGACAGTAAATACATAAAAGTTTAAATATTTTAGTTAGGCATCCATGATTTTAAAGCTCTATTTTTACAAGGCAGCAGGCCAGATTGAGTCTAAAATGCTCCCTACTTTGTAAAAAGTAAAGCTCCCAGTTTAATTAAACTCCCAAAAAGTGAATGCAACATGCATTAAAACAACACAGTCACACACACAAAAAAAAAAAAAAAAAAAAAAGAAGAAAAAGGAAAAAACCTCCAACCTACAAAAAAACAAACCCACACCCAAAACCACCACCAATCCACAAAAAACCCACCCACCCACAAACAAAATAACTCTTTCACCTGACAGGTGGTGATCTGATAGCGGCTCAGCCTTTCACACATTTCCTGAGACAACTGTGCTCTTCTTAGCTTCTTAGCAGCCATGCTTCCCAATCTACAGGGCAGACCAAAAAACGTTTGAAAGATGATTTGAATATGACTGTGTGGACAATTCCACTAACTCCCTGCTAAAGAACACATGATGTAATGTGATATAGATTTCCCATATAAGTCTGTGTCACATCAAATTATACTACCAGTCTGAATACAATTTTGTTAAATTACATCTCATATTTGACTGTGTATGAGAACATACCAGTAAGAACAGCAATGTCTGTAGGACAGATGTTGCTGGGACATAAGAAAGCTAGAAATTACATGGTCATGAGCTGAACAAGAACTCCTTCTCCTATACTGCACTGGCAAGAAATAATTATCTTTGGATGTCTGAATATTAATTGTAGAGCAATCTCAGTAAGCATTCAACCCTAGAATATACACTGCTGGAATACAACACTACGTTTTGGTGACCCATTGACATGGAATTCTACTGCACAAAATGCTGTCCAGCCCAGTACAATCCAAAGCACAATACACACATACGTATGATTGACCATGAAGCTGTTTCACACGTATTATTTAGGCAACATTCCTAGTATTAACTCATAAGGGCAAAACAAAGGTTTTTATAACGTAGTAAGCGCAAATATCGCAAATGTTTGCCATAACACAAAACTGTTACAAGTTTGCAGGTGCACAGGCCTCCACATCTTTACAAGGTGGAAACTTTATTGCCCCACCTACAAAATTCTCCTAAAACAGGAAGGAAGCGCAAAGTTCCAGGCTCCCTCCGCCGCATCAGCCTGGGATACGTGGATGCGCCTGCAGCCGGAGACCCAGCCTGGCCCCCTTGGCCCCCGGCAGCGAAAACCGCGGGCACCACAAAACCCGCTCCCGCCGCAAACCAGCCTCACCCTGCGGCTGGGGGTGTCCCGCCGCAAAGCCGCCCCAGCCCGGGGCTCTCGGCCGGACCGGGCCGGGCCAGGCCAGGCCAGCCCCGCCGCGGGAGCGGAACCGCGCTCCCGGCAACTTTTCAAAGGCTCCCCGCGGCGGGCGCCAGGGGACGGGCCCGGCGGGCAGGGCCTGCGCTGGCGATTGGCTGCGCGCGAGGCACGCCGGGAGCAGTAGTTCCCGGGAGAGCGCGTCTGTGATGGCGGCGGCGCTGCCCGGGGCAGTGTCCGTGTGCGCCCGCTCAGGCCGGAGACTGCTGTCCTGTGCGGAGACTGAGGGCCCGGGGAGCGGTCAGTGTTCCTTCCGCCCGTGAACGCTAGCGGCCCCCCGGTGACGGGAGCCTTGCACGGCGCTCTTGTGCTGCAACGTAGGAATTCCTTCCGATCTCTGCACAAAAGCGTCTGCAAAACCCGCAAGTCTGCAGCATGGAGAGTGCCATGCACGCGGTCAGTTGTTAGTAAAGAATATTGAGATGACGTCCTTGTCTTCATATTTAGGGCTCACAGACACCTGGTCTGCTTCCAGCTGTGAGAGAAATGCCCCATAATGTGAATTACAGAATCAGTTAGGTTGGAAAAGAGCTGTGGGGTCATGGAGTTGCAACCTGTGACCGAACACCTCCTTGTCACACCCTGGCTCTGAGTGCCACATCCACTCTTTCCTTTAACAACTGCAGGAACAGTGACTCGACCACCTCGCTGGGCAACCCATTCCAATGCCCAATCACTCCTGTGAGGAGTTTCCTCCTAACATCCAACCTAAACCTGTCCCCTATGTCCTCATATCCTGTTGGTTACCTGGGAGAGAGGCCACACCCCACCTGGCTACAGCCTCTTTTCAGGTGGTTGTGGGGAGTGATAAGGCCCCAGCCTCCTTTTTGCCACACTAAACAACCCCAGCTCCCTCAGCTGCTCCTCACTGAACTCAAGAACCTTCACCAGCTTTGTTGCCCTTCTCTGGGCAACAAAGCCCTCCCGTACTTCCTGAGTTTAGGGGCTCAGAACTGGACCCAATTCTCGAGATGTGGTTTCAGCAATGCCAAATACTGGAGAAGAACCATTTCCCTAGTCCTGCTGGTCACACTGTTCCCAATACAGGAAATTTCTGAATGTAACTGGGAGAAGCAGTCATCAAACATGACTGGCATGAATATCTACAGGGTGTGCTTTCCAACTCCCTCTAGGTTATCTGTATAGAACTTAGTACTATATATAAGTTATCTGCATAATCCTTACAGTACTAAAAAATAGCCACACTGAAGAAAAAATGGACCAAACTACCTTGGACATCTAACTGAGACATTGAGCACTGGGAACTGCATGGCTGGACTTCTGGCTATTCTGAAAAACAAATGCCACAGCGAAGCTGCAAACTGCAGAACACTTCAGCCACTCTTCCAAAAGAGTGAACAGCAGAAGCAGCAAGAAGCTATCTCAAAATGCCCAACAACCTTAGTGTCAAAAAGGGTCAGGGAATTCACACTTCTTTCATACTTTGAAGGGAGCTTACGTGCTCAGAGAAGTCCAGAGGATTTAAGAAGCTGGGCAGGGAGTAAGCAGCCCATACAAAAGCAACTCAGAGCTGTAGTGAAAAGGTAGCTGAACAGGGAGAGATGGCATGGAGGAAGAGCTCCTCCTAGTGTAGTCGGCCTTTAAAAGTTGACTTGAAAACAGTGAGTCACATCTGAGAAAAGCTGTCTAAGGAGAGGGAAAAGATGTCTGTGGCTGCAGTTTAGTTTCAATGTAAAAAGAAGGACATGACCATAGCATAACTTGTCATGAACTACAGTTTCCTCCTCAGCACAGGGGTAGCAGAAGCCCTTCCTTCCCAGCAGAGGAAAGGGGAGCATTACCTTGATGACTTTTCTTTCCTCCCACAAACACATCAGGGCTTTCCCTTCACCTGCAGGCCAACAGGCTTCCTCTTCACTTTCTACACAAACAAAATATCTGTATTAAACCAGAGAACTGTTTTGGAACATTGAGCAAGGAAAGAAAATCTTACCAGCCAAGTACTTCAGAAAATTTGTTAGCAAAATCAATATAGCCAGGTGCCTCTCCTGAAAGTTCTTTGCATCCCATTTCTCAGAAGTGTCGTGACTGTTCCCCTGTCTGCTTCTCAGATATGCAGATACACCTTCAAACCTGCTATCAAATAATTGTGCATTATCTTCTCCATGTAACTCAAGGGAGAGAACATTCAGAGGATAACCAGAGATGTGTTCACATTTGCTTAGTCACTGTCAATGTTCTCAAGCAGCAACACAGCAGGCAGCATCACAGCTTCCATATGTTTGACTAGTAGCCACCAGGGAATCGGGACACTCTGCAAACTGCTCTGCTCTGTGACCTTGGTCAGGCCCCTTGACAACAGGGTGTCTCTTTTCCACCTTGGCTTTGGTTCTCCCCATTTAGTCTGCAAATAGGGGAAGTAGTGCCAGTCCAATAGACTCATGTGTCGGGCATGATACAGCAAAGAACTATGCTAGTCTAAGCCTTTCACTGCTTCTGGAACTTAAAATAAGAAAGGATAAATAAAGCTGAGATAATTACTTTATAAGAACTGAGTTTCACCACATTAACATAAGAAGGTCATTTAAACTGGCAACACTGGAGGAAGAGTCACAGAAAGGCAGAAGTATAACAGTAACAAAAAACGAGATCTCACAGAATCAAAAGGATCAAGCACACCAATTAAAATTAAAAAGGGAATGGTGATTAGCAGTCTAAGGGGCAAGCAGAAATGGATAGACTCTGATTGAAAGGACACATGATTAAATACTTATCAGTTCTTACCCAAATAAATACTCAGCAGTTAATAATTCTGCAAGTCCCTAGAATTTAAAAGATAATGGTAAAATGTTTCCTTTCTGGAACAGATTCCACAGAAAAGTTTCTTCCTCAAACCCAAGACAGTCTTTTGTGAGTATTTTCAGATAATAATTTACATTCTGGAACATTTCAGATGATTCACATAATTGCTAACACAGTGTCAGCTCACTGATACTGACAACAATCCTCAGGTTCATTACTATTTTCCAACTATCAATTCTTTCCTTAAAATTAGCAGTGTTCCCCTACTCCCGTGAAAATGTCTCCCCAAAAGAGTCTACTCCAGCAGAATACAGCAACAATTCTGACTCACAAGGGTAATCCAGATATTCAGAGCAATTCCCCATCTTATGCTTGCTGACTAGTGTCTAATTAGTCTAATATATTCTTATTCCTTGGGGTTTCCTACTTGATGCCTACCACATTCTTTAATAGAAAGAAATGACCTGTGAGCTCTGGAGACTGCAAAACAGTTATAGAACAGCACATGCTTTCCTGGGAGTAAGGTCCCAAGAGGTTGCTCAATAACAGTACACAAAGGAACTTCCAATGAATTATTCTGTCTGTGTCTGTCTCCCCAAAGGAGCTAAAGATTTACTTCCAATCCTTTGAGGTTTCCCAATCTCAAAAAAAAAAAAAAAAAAAAAAAAAAATCAAAAGATCCCATAAGGAGGCCTGCACCCTGGTTGGTTGAAAACACTTTCTTTTCCATGCTGTCCACACCAGCACAGCTTTAGCAAAGCTACTTCAACTTGAGATTTTGCCAGATGCATCTGCTCCAGGGATGGGGTGGGGGGAAGGAAACCACTATTCTGTTGTTTCTAGAAGCTGCTCAGCACTGTTGCCATTGGCTACAATAAATTAAGAACAATAGACCTGTGAAAAAGTAGTCCATCTTTTCATTTTGTCTTATTCTTCCCACTATGCCTCAGTCATCTCAACTCTCTGTGGACCAGATAAATGCTACTCCCCAAGCAATTAACCTTTTTCCTCCTGCTGAGGAAGGATTAAACCCAATTAATAATGAATCCTCCTCAGGTATTACTGACCACACACCTTTACACCCAGGAAAAGGAAGATTTTTTTCCTCAGGATAGGCAGAAGGCATCTCTCTGTTTTCTGCCTATTCACACATGCTGCTGTGAATCCAGAATTATCCATAACCTCCAAAACTACTTCAGAAATATTCAGTAGCAATGTTTGCAATGTAGCTCCTTTTTTTTTTTTTGAAAGGGAGCATCGGTACCTCCTACTCTTTTTGCAAAAAAGCAGACTGGCCACATTCACTGCTATTGCAGGCAGAAGGGCAGCCCCACCTGCACGTTACAGCTTTGAAAAACTCATCTGCATTTGCTTTCTGCCCAAACTACAACAAACAAATTGAGAGACTTCAGGGATTATTCCACTTTTAGCCTGTACTCATCTAAGAAGATTACCCACCAAGATCAGCTTCCTACTTCATTTAGCTTTTTCTGGTTAAAGGGACAGGAGGAGTCATTCAAGTCTTTGGAGTTTTTATATTTCCCTGTTAAGCTTCTGTTAGATGAGAAGGCCATGAACTGATAGAGCAGCACCATAATAGTCCATGTGAAGTTGCTGTTACAGAGCAGATCTTTGCCTGTACACGCTAAACCAAATTTACCCGACATAAAACAAACCTGACATCCTCCCGCCTTTCCCCTGTACCTTACCATCACCCCTTTTTTCCTGCCTTGTCTTGACCTTCTGCTTACTGAAGTTGCTGTGGTTGTCCCAGTAGTAATGTCTGCAATCACCAGGCCTTGCCACTCTCAATACAGATTTTCCTGCAGTTTTTCCTGAGATGCCGAGATAGACAAAGAAGTGACAAATACCACAGCAGGGGGCCTTTAGGAGCATTGTGACCCTTCACAGCATCCAGCCTCTATTGAGAAGCTGCAATTAGACTAGAAAAATCAAAGTAGTGATTTTTCACAGTGACCAGTAGTGAAAGTGCACTGTGTATCCCTTGTCATCACACTCAGAGTCAGACACCATGAAATTAGCACTGATGGTGCCTGGTTTTAGCAATTAGGGTAGGACATCTGCTGCTTTCAGGTACAGCCCTCACTCCATCTGTAGAGTTCTTCAGTGGGGAAAAGAGACAACAGGAACCAGTGGACTTGACTGAGAGATGAGCTTTTTTGCTCAGACACCAGGAGAGAAGAATAGACCTCAGACACTCATCTCTGTGCAGTTGCCAGAAATGGGGGAAAATGAGTCTTCACTTTGTGATATTACAGATTGATTGCTCTGGTAACCCAGAAGCTGATGTCAACCCAGTAGCTCTTATTTCAAACAACAAACACACAAACCAGAAAGCAAACAAAGCCTGGAACATATTGTTCCTTTAATTGTTTCGGTCTGGGGCCTTTGGCTTTTGCATGGTTTTCATTCTCCTTATTTTTAAACCAACGAATGAGATCCCTATGGCTGGAACTACAAAGGAAACTGCTCCAGACATCCTCACCATTTTCCCCTAGAAGATGCTTTTGAACTGTTTCCAAAGGTGGCCAAGTGGCCTGGAAGACAGAACACACCACCAGTCCTGGGCAGAGAAAGTAGAAGAATGTCTCCACTGCCACAGTATTTGTGCTTGACAGTTTTCTGCTTGCCTGTGAAAGAATGAGACATCTTCACGCCCTGCAATTGGATGTTACTCATGCTCACACACACCTACAAGGAACTCAGCAGTCTCAAACAAGATCAAAACAGAGACCCAGTGTCCTGTGTCTTAGCAGTGTTGGAGAACAGATGGAAGACATTTCTTAGTGGATAATTAAAGAAGATTTAACCACAGAGGGAAGAAGAGATCAGGTTAATTCTGTGGTGATTATTTTTTTACCTTGAAGTATGGAACTTCAATAATATATGCAAATATCACCCCAGTACTCCAGCAGCGCAAACTCAATTACTATAGAGACTATCCAGGCAAGCATGTTTGTCACTCAGTGTTTGGGTACAATGCTATAGCTAAGATCACATCATCCTCACCCTGCAATGACTGCCCATGACAAATTGATTTTACAGAGCCATAGCTATTTTTTAAATAAATCACTGCAGCAAATTGTATGAAATTAACTATTCAGCAAATTAAGCCTATACTCAAATGAAGTAAAATAGGACATTTGTACAGCAAGAAGCTGAATGCATGATTATCTGTTTTGCTGAGCCAGGGTCCTATTAAATGTCTAATAACTGACTCTTGTTTCAGCGGTCTTTAGGATAGAGGCTTATAAATCTGCATGAAGCATCAGAGTCCAATCCAGTTCAGCCACTGAAGGAATATCTTCCTGGACCTCAGTTTTCACATCAAAGAGGGAAAGGGTATGAAATGAGAACACTCTCAGCCTTGCAAAATAAAATGTGTCATAAGGAAAGGTGCCACTGAGCTGACAGAAGATGGAGACATCCTGCATTCATCACTGACTTTCATCAGCTGTGCTGTCATGGCATCAGCAGGGACAGGTGTATCCTGGGCTGTGTGACCCAACAGCCATATGGTACCAAAATTCAGCAGGCTCTCATTCAGCTTCCACTGGGAGCTGCGTGTTTCCCTGACTCACGGTGGGAACTCGCCAAGTCACATACAAAGGCCAAATGATTTTTTAAAGCCTCTGATTTGAGCTGGCTTCATTTTAGGGATTCCAGCTTGAAATGCCTTCCTCCCTAGGGGTGCACAGCTGACATGCTTCTAACTGGAGCCATCTGAAGAGAATCAGGAGAGAAATGTCCCAGACTGGTAAAACTTGAGTCACTCTAAATCTACGGTCACTTTTCAAATATCTAGGCTTGAATGATAAGATCAGGAATATAGACAAGTCATCACAGCTGGGGAATGGGAAGTTGAGCAAGATGACTTGTTTGTCTTACCTCTCAGTGTTATGTTTAAAATATGTCAGTATGTAAATATATCACCTGACTTCCTTCTTACATTGGTGAGGATTCAGAAGGAGGTCAGTGAAGTGAATAAAGTTACAGTAAATCAGGCTAAGAACAGAAGCAGATGTTTGGGTATTAAAAACACGGACCATAAACACACAGTTTTGATTGTTTCTTTCTCTCTGCCTTTTATCTCACTGGGACAAAAAGAAGCTGGGAGGATGAATGAATGTCAGATGTGAAGAAAATCTTGGAGCTTTCAATTTCCAGTTATAAACCAGGACTAGAATAGTAAAAAGCAGCAGAGGTCAGAAATGAGATAGAGTGGGGGAAAAAAGCAGCATTCACCCTCTTATTCCAGAGATAATGGTTTCAATCTGCTGTGTATGAAAAGAGACGCTGGGAGAGAAAATCCAGAAAGAGCAGAATGTTTTACAGGGCAAGAGAGGGATACCTTTAATTGTGCTAGACCTATGTTTGGTTTGCTCTGAGGTTTTGTAGCTGTAATTCTGCCTTCCTACACCACAGTCTTGTACCTAAAGCACAGAGAGAGTGCCCAGGCCCTGCTTTTTCATCTGGAAAGAGACAGAAGATGAAGAACAACTCTGGAGCCATGCAGAAAACAAGACTTCTGTCTCCATCCCAGCATACCCGAGAAGGGCAGATGTTTAGTTTCTGTTAGATTAAGCTTTTGGCTGGAGATTAAGCTTTGCTGTGGGTTAGCTGCTGATCCTTACTGGATAGTTTGCCTTTCTATCTGCCAAAAATGCCTAGAGTAACACACTGGCTTTTTTCGTGCAGTCTGTCAACAGTTGAAATAAACACATAATATAAAATTATGTATTTTAAATGAAATTTAAAAAAAAAAAGCTTGGTATGGACAGGAATTTTCACAGTCTTTCCTTCCCAGTGCTAATTTCCTCTGCTTACAAGTGCCTCCACTTCTCCTTCTGCCTTGAAGAAAAAACTTGAAGAAAAAAGGAAATTGCTGATACCAATACAACCACGAAAGTGTGGATATTGAGGGAATCCAAGGAGAGCAAGACTTTCTTCTAGTACTCCAAGGTGGGAAGACTGATGACTTGGTAAAATGAAATTTATTATCTATATTCCACCTCAGAAACACTTCCTGACATTTATCATTTCTCGCACCATTAACCTCTGTGCATGAGGGAAGGGGGTACGTAGTGGGGCAGTTCATGTTTTTAGGCCAGCGGCACTGCAAAGCCATACTGATGCCCTATATGGCTCTGCAGGTTTTGGAGGGCACTTGCTAAAACCAGTTCCTTTCTCTTGTGAAGATTTCAGTACTTGAGGTAAATCCTGGTTTCCTTGGCTAATGTCCTTTCCTTACTAAAACATGGAAATTTGAAGCAGCTTTGTCTGAGGCAGGATTTAGTAATAAGTGAGGTCCATGTTCCCTTTGGCTTTTATCCAA
This sequence comes from Haemorhous mexicanus, assembly GCF_027477595.1. Classification (NCBI taxonomy): domain Eukaryota; kingdom Metazoa; phylum Chordata; class Aves; order Passeriformes; family Fringillidae; genus Haemorhous; species Haemorhous mexicanus. The sequence goes on from NC_082346.1 coordinate 32,270,364, forward strand.
TGTTAATGATTTCACCATTCAGTGAGCATAAAACATTCCCTCTGTGATTTTGTAGCATTTTACACAGAGCCTGCAAGCATAAGACACAGAATAACAAAGAAATTAGTCCAGACTAAGGATACTACCTTTTCCTTTTTTTCAGGAACCAACTGTAGGAAGGCCCATGTCCGTGCTGTTGTATGCATTTGTCTTGCAAGCAGCTGGGCTGCACAGGCACTCCTTGTTGGGTGTGACCAGCTCCAGCACCTGCCAAAACCTGCCTGAGTACCACCTGCCTGTGCTGGGCCAGGCTGGTCCCAGAGACTACTGAGCACCCTGGCTATGAGCTTGCACCCTGGAGTGCCTGTATCTACAATTGAGTTGGTCTGATACCTACAGATATTTCAGGACTGGATTTTAGAGGGGCTGGTGTCAAGGTTTGGATTGCTGAATCTCGTGTCACTTCTTATTCTAGTAGGGCTTCCTCAGACTTAACCCTTCTATGTACAAAGCAGATAAATTAACAGTTATGCAGGATTTGGAGTAGGAGGAGAGAGCTTCTTTGTAAAACCTCATTAAAACATCTTGTCTTGTCAGTGTGTACAGTGAGAACCCCATGAGGGCTTTCATTGCATCTTTGGACATAATTGTCTCCCTTACATGGTCTTCTGAGCTGGCCAGCTAATGATTTCCTTGGCCAAGATATCTGCATTTCAAAAACACCATACTGTGACAAAGTGCCCATTTCTGCCCGCCTTTACAGAAGCAGACAGTTTTCCCACACAGAAATAACCTTTTAACAGTTCAATGAGTAACTGCTGCTCCTCTGCTCAGGCTCAGCCCCAATACTTGGGCTGCAAGGTGGAGCAGCAATGGGGATATTTGATCCAATGCTATTGTTATAATTAAAGCTATCCCTGACAGAGCTGTAGGTAAAATATCTCTTGGGAGCAGCATTTCCTGCTGACTCCATATAGAAGGCTTGGCAGAATGCCCTGTGCTTTTCAGATATTTTTTGCTGGTAACAGAAAAATCCTCCTGCAGGGCTGTAGAGCCAGCCCCTTAAAGCCCTTGACCCTGAGTATGTAATCTCCCTGGAGACTCAATGCACATGAAGAAACATAATCTTCTTGAAGCATCTGCTGTCTGTATTGTGTTAAAATATGACTGGGATGCAACTCAGTCAAATCTCCAGCTCCCTCATTGCAGAATCCTTTACAGGGCAATAAAAAACGCAATCTTTCTCTATTGCTTTAAGGAGGGGTATTTTATTATGGCTGCAACCTGAGAGGTTTCTGTATCCAGCAGACATTTCACATGCTCTTGTGTCCTGGGAAGGTAATAGCACACAACAGATGGGAAACGGAGCTGTTTCACGAGGTCACGGTCACGGCATCACGTGCAAATCCTTTGCCCACTGGGACCTCGTGGCGCATGAGCTGTGCTGGGGAAGCCAGGAAGAGCTTTCCTGCTTGCTCAGTGACAATTGGCAAGGAGGCCTGGGAGGACAGTCTTGGCAAATGGATCAGTCTGACAGATCAGCTTTCCCGCTGGGCCTGAAAGGGAAGGAGAGATGTTTCTTTTCATAGAAGACACAGAGAAAAGGGGTGTCTCCTGTTTTTTAGATTTCTTTATATGTTTTTCTGAGGACTTGGTGTCTGCTCTTAAGACATTGGTGTAGGGACCAGAAAAGAGTGCTTTAAATATAGAACTAGCAAGGAAAGAACAATCAATATGGCTTGCCAATGATACTCAGATCTGCTCTTGTTTCAGTTTTCTGTATTTTTTTTCAACAGTGTAAACTCATCTCCTTGACATCTGCCCTGCCCTTGCTTTCAGTCTCGGTCTTCCCTTCCCCCACTTCTCCCTTTAATGCTGGTGCCCTCATTTCCCCTTTTGTACATATGACCCTTTCACTATGCAGGGATTAGTATCTCACTCATAAATATGTGAAATAGATACACAGCTGATTTAATTTGTTGGGTTTTGTAGGGCTAGTGAGACAGACTGGCATGGGGAGAAGGGTATTTTCTAGCAGATCAGCTGAAGAAAACATCTTGGGTGCAGGATGACTGATGTGAAACACTAGCACCAGTCCAGGAGGGAGACCTCAGGGGGCAGAGAGAAGGTAGCAAAACATAAAGGCTAGGCAAACATGGAAGAGGAGAAGACAAAGTCAATGATGTCTCTGCTTCTCCCATTTGTTATCTATCTTCCAGGGAGAAATGAGAAAAGTGGGGGACATGAGAAGAAAAAGGGGGCCAGAAATCCACCCCGACTACAGTGGTTCGAGCTGTTGGTAACTCATTCAGGAAGAGATGCCAGAGAAGCCAAGAATAATGCTGGTCTAGTGAGACAGTGGCAAGCTAGGAGGGAGGCAGAGGTCTGGGACATGGGGAGGGGATGGCAGTAAAAGCTGTGTAACTGGATTGGGGTGCCCACACTGGGGACACAGCTGATCTAAACAGGGACTCCCGAGGATGGGGGGAGTGGCCGTAAGGAGGTGACAACAAAGAGCTGGAGATAACCATGCTGTGAAGCCCCAGCCAAGAAAAAATTGTCAAGTAGCAAGGATAAGTCACCAGATACAAAACAGGAAATAGAGATGAACACTATAGCCCTAACAGGCAATAAGACCTTGCCAGGAGGCAGCTAGTGAGGCAGAGAGGAAGGACAGGATGGGCAATGGAAGATAAAGCAGAGAAATAAGGTTTAATGAACCATACATGACAGCAGTCAAGGCCAGGCTTACTGCTGGCCTTGTCAGCAGCCATAAGGTTGCAAGCAGCCTTGCTGGGACAGTGTAACACCACAAGCTTCATGCTGGGTGCATGCCCAGAGGTCAGTGGCCAGGACAACTGCAGCCTGTGCTGTTGTTTGGAGATGTTTGTGCTACTTTCAGCAGTCATGCAGCACAAAGCCCTACCATAAGCAAACTGCTGGGGGCCACGCTGCCCTTATTGCAGGATCAAAGGACAGCTGTGCTTTGTCATCACACTCGTCAACCAAAGTATCGTTATCATTACCATGCTAACTCCAATCAGACCCTGCTGAAGAGCCAGTTCACCATCCAGTGACATTAAAAAGCTGTTTTGCTAGAGAAGGCCAGCATCTGGCTAAGGTGGATACTTGTGTGTCACCTGAAGAGGAGTTGCACAGAGGAGGCTTCTAGTCTGCCACAAGCCATGCACTCTGGTGTTGCTGGCATGCTCAAATCTTTATCAGGGATTTGCTTTCCTGGATGGAAATCCACTTTCCTGGATGGAAGGGGTCAACAGAGGTACCTCTTGGACATTTTGGTCAAGCCCTTCCATTGGTGGAACAGAGCTGGGATGTTTACTCTTATCCTTGAAAATTTCAAGAAACTTTTTTTAATGCTTACTGTCTCTGATAACTTAGCACTTACAGATCCGGTTAGGGATGTGCTTACATCAATGTGACAACAAAAGCACGAGGCCTGGCCTGGACAATCTGCAATGTGACTGAGATTGGAGACAGCAGACAGATCCAGTGGCCAAAAGATGGAGCAGCAGAACAGGACGCCTAGGATCAACATAGCAGCCTGGGTGCAGTACTTTTGGTTGATGCCTTAGCTGAAAAACAGGAGTAGATGGGATGGGTTTGACTCAGCAGGGTACACACTGCTCTCCTGAGCAATAGTAGAGTGCATACAGACTGGAAGCCAAACCCTATCAAAGGAATTAGAAGGTCCCCAAGTGATAACTCCCCTTTTTATAAAGATGAAGCAGGATAGTATGGTATGTTTGCCTTAATCTGATTTAAACACCATATGTTAAACATGTTTGAAAAACCTAGGCCTAACTTCCCTCTCTGAGCTGACTGCTCATCGATTAGAGTCTTTCATCCCCTGATACATCTGAGGCCATACTAAAGCACACAGACACACAGCTTGAAAGGTCAAGAACATCCAACTTAGATCTTAATCTTCTTCATATGTATGTGGGCTTTATTTTGGATATTCTCTGGATTTCATCTGCTCAAGAAAGTGGCAGTGAGTGGGCAGCTAAACAGGGGATGGCTCTTCTTTGCTGGTAGAAGTTAGAATGCATGTATGCCATCAGCTATGTTTGTGCATCTAAACAAACTCACTATATGTATACACATTTATATGAAGGACAAGGTGAAATTATGAATTAGTCTACATTCACCAGAACTCATAGAGATTGACCAGAGAAGCTTTTTGCTGAATTTAGCCATGAAAACCTATTGTGTACCATTGTATGGAAGATAGAGCAAACACACTGAACAGTAATTTCATACTTTCTGCTGTACTTGTGCCTGAAGGCAAGTATGTAAAATGTTTTCTGCTTTTCAAAGCACTGACAACTGCAACTGTTGGGGGCTTCAATGGAAGGTACAGCTCATCAGCAAATATTTAATACAGAATTTTTGTTTAATTGCCAAAGGTGGGGTTCAAACTTGGGGTAGGGGAGCTTGGGTACCTCTCACTGCAGCATAGGCTTACAGTGGAGATAAAGCAGAGAAAAGGACAAGATACCCCAAAGGAGGTACTGGAGAAAGAGAAGCTGTAGGAGGAGCTGTGTTATCAGATGAGTGGTCTGACAACAGAAACAGCATCACAGATAAGCTCTGCAGTAACTGCAACACGAGCTGATAGAGCAGATGGTCACCTCAGTTTAGCCTTTAACATAGCTTGTTGCCCCTAGCAATATTTACCCAAAAGTATTCTACTGATGGAGATGGGATTATGTAGCAGACAGAGGGAATCAGTCCTATTTTACACAAGCTACTGGGCTGCCTATCAGCTCTGACAGTCCCTTCACGTGCTGGCTTTGACTTGGGCAGACAGAGCAATGTCATGATATGCACAACCATTTCTGGGACAGCTTCACATGATGGAAACCAGGTAGCACTTCCCCTGTTTCCCAACTCTGTCGGAATATTATTAACTCACTCCACAAATCTGGAAACCTGATTAAAAGGTAGTGTTAAACTCCCTTTTCTCTGTCTGAAATGAGCTTTTGGGAACTGTCAGGACATTTTCATCAGCTCTTGATCACAGCTATTTGGGGTTAATTCTGAACCATTTCAGTAATTCTTGAGAAGCAAGAATTGTTTCATTAGTTTGTGAAAAGCAGTTCAAAGATCCTTCAGTGAAATGTGAAAATATTTTTATTCTCATTCTCAAAATACTAAGATAAAGAACCACATTGAAATAGCAATATAGAAATGTTGCAACGGTGATTAACTACAGTGGAAAGCAACATTCTTCACTGGAAAGTGTCCCATATTTGAAAGGCCAGACATCTATAAGTATATGCATATCTCACCTATATAATAAATATGGTCTCAACTGCATGTTTATGTATTTTTATTAAAGAGAAAATTGCTTGTACTTCCTTCTCTTTCTTCTGCATTATAGCATTAAAGCAGGATCACATGCCAAACAACAGTACAAACAAACAGCATCACCAGATACTTAAGGGTCTTTAGCTCCTAAATTGACTAAAGCATAAATACAAACTGATGTCAAATATTTGGGATTGCCATTTAAAAATTGCTATTTTCTGAGAAACTAATGAAGGCCATTAATATCAGAAAATTCAGTGCCTACAGTAGGAGGAGTGAGCTGCCCAGACTCCAGAGTAAGGAGTCAAAGAAATGGTCTGCATCTCTTAGAATAAAAACTACCAATTTGCTTTAGACCTCTGAGAAGTGCCAGATACAGAGAATATAAAGAGATTCTTTCAACCTAAATCCTGATGATTTGGGAGTGTCACCACCAGTCCTTGCTCTGCCATGATTATCAGCAGTGTTTTTATCACCCCCTCTACTCATCCCAGTCCTTGTACAATGGAAGCCCATCCTGGCTGAGGACTGGAGCCGCACAACACACCCCATGCAATGCAGAGTGCAGTTGTGTGGTGATACTGACCTGCTCCAGAGCTGTAAAAAGTCCCCTTCCACATTTGGTCTTCAGGGTCTCAGTTAAACAGCTGAAATCTTAAACAAGTAAGAGCACAAATAAGATAAGCAGCAGTGATGAAGCTTATATAGGATCTCTTTCTCCCTCTTAAGCATGGAATTAAGAGTAGATTTATAAGGCAAAATGAATCCCTGAGTAGGTGTTGCTACTATTTCAGGTCCTGAAGTGGTATAGCCAAATGGCAGCACACTCTGAGGTATGTCTGTTCTGCTTCTCAGCATGATAAACTCAGCAGGATGGAGAACAGCACTCTATGGCTTTTAAGACCTGTATTGGCTTAATGAGCATTATCTTGCACATCCCAAGGTCACATATTTTTCCACAAAGTTGTAAGTCGGGAATTGCCTAGAGAGAAAGAGGACTGGAGATTTTGAACACTCCTTCTAATTCAGAGTAAGTTCAAGCAATCATATACTTTAGGGCAAGCAAACATTTGTGTTTCCACAAGTAGGGAAGATTTCAGTGGGAAAGCACAACTTTATATTTGAAGATGTGGTGCCTTTGGACACAAACTAATCAGTGCATCCCCAGCCCCTGCCTAGGCCTTCTGTCAAAACAGCACCTTTTCCTTCCACATCTCTGCTAGTTGCCCAGGGGCAAAAGCAGAGCAGGTGCAGGGGGCACTACCTGCTTCTGTAACTTCCCCTCTTGTTCACAAAGGTTTGACCAGTGGTCAAACCCTTGATGGAGCAAAACCTTGCCATCCTAGAAGATAATAAATAGAAATACTACTCCACATGGTACAAATTCACTATGAGGTTTATGGAAGCCTTGCTTGTGATGAGCCTGAAGTTCAGAGCCTTACAGCTCTTAAAATCAAAGTTGCTGTGCCCAAGTGGAGACAGACCTGTGATAGCATAAAACGTTGAGTGGTGCCAAGGCCCCTGAGCAGCTGCATAGTTTGCTCCATTCTCTGGGAAGGAAGGTGGAAGGAAAGGAATGTTCCTTCCCCAGCAGCTGGCTCAGGACTCTCCAGGAGGAGTAAAAGAAGACAGGTTCAAAGGGAGGCCATTTGCCAAACAAGGACAATGCTCATCTGTTTTTACCAGCTCTGTGACCCAAAGTGGTCTTTAGGTGCCAAAGCAGCTGGGCAAGGTGACACACATTACTAACAGCCCCTGGTTTGGTAAGAGGCCATATAGGAAGAAAAATTTCCTTCTACAACAGGGGATGGACCACAGACAGATTTGGTAGCTGCCAGTGTGCGGGAAGGAAGGAAGGGGAAGAGAGTATTCTCCCCCTCAGGAGGTTCAGCTGCCCTTTTCAGGCAGAGGTGGAGGAAAAGAGCTCAGATCTGCAAGCCTCCCCCTTGAATACAGGGCAGATTGCATGTATTTAGGGCCAAGGATAAATTAAAATAGAAAAATATTTGGTTTCAGTTCACATCTTAGTTGTAGCTCATGTTTTATTTACAGAAAGGGCAGAAGTTTCCATGAGTGAAGAAATCCCCTTTCTTTCTCTGCAGGTTTTAGAAAACCAGTCAGCAGCAGAGCTATGCTAAACTCAGGACTTCAGTCACCTGCTTCCTAATTCTCAAAGCAGCTAAAGCCCTGCAGTCTTTTTTTACCTTTTATAGTCATAGGACTACTCAAGCAAAATCTTGATTGGATTATTCTGCTTTAATTACAAAATGCACTCAGACCAAAGGCGCAATAGTACCTGGTATGTTTGTACAAATTTCTCTCAATTATAACACAAAAGACCAAAATGCCATCTGGTCCTGCTGTAGATCAAACATTCCCCTCTGGCAAGATCTTTGGAGGATGAACAGATACCACAGTAATGCTTGAACTGCCTCTTGTGTGACGGACACCAGACTCTGTATTTATTTATCACACACTTTGAGATCCTTTAGGATGGACTGTACATGAGACAAGTAAGAGAACAGATGCAAAACTGGAACATTGGGGAGTCTATATCCCACCACCCCCTGGAAAAGAAAGGCAGAGATCAGGGTCACTTTCTCTTCGCTGCAGTTAGGACAAGGTAGATAAATCACAAGGTTTTTTTATTGCTGGTGAACTCAAAACAGGCAACTTTAATCTACTGAGGAAGATACACATACAAACAAATGTTAGGCCTTGTGCGTTTTTTTTCTTCTTAATGTAAATGTCTCTTCAACTTCAGTCCAGCTCCCGAGCTCTCACTGAGCTGCCACTGAGATCCTGGTAACATGCTCTGGGCAGTTCTGCAAGATGTTATAAGAAGCATCACATGTATTAAAAAAGGGAGATTTTGCAGAAAGGACAAAGCTTTGACAGCAGCCACATTGCTCAGAAAGGAGAAGTCTGGCTAATCCTGCTGCATTAGGTATGTGGTATTATACACAATTAAATTATTTAAGAATTTGCCAGGTCCTTTTCTGTTTCTGGTGTGCAAGCTGCAAGTAAAGTGCACTTCTGGGTATAAATTACCACTCTATGAAGATGCAGTAGCTGGGTGGTACACATCAGACACCAGTGGAAAGCAGACTACAATGGCTGTTTCAATGACACAGGCAGTAAGAACAATGCCCTAGGATACTAGATGCTGCTGGGGAACCCTTCCATATTTTGAGCAGTTAAATATCACATCACTCAGCAAAATACAAATAAAATGTCATTTATATGGGACCTTCTTAAGTACAGACAATAACAGACACAACTGCTATTGCACACCAGGTTAGCTCTGCAGACAGCCAGTCCTCCACACCATATTGCTAACTCCTTTTAACCTTTCCAAAGAGTTTTGTAACAGCTAAGGAGAAAGCAGGGATCCTAAGGATCTTTCTATAAAGCTGAGGGTTTTACATGATATGGAGGTGGTGTAGGAGGCAGCACAACACCACATTTAAGCTATGCTGTGAGAGGACAACCCAGCTTTAGACACTGCATTTGATGATCATGACATAACCAGGGCCAAAATGGTGGGATCCCAACTGTCATCTGTACCTTGCAATTCTTGTTCTGCTCCAGTAGAGCTCATCTACATTATCCCCCAAACAAAGTTCTTTTATTTTCCTTCCATGTACAGTTTCAGGTGACTATTTTGCCCGGGTCTATACTCCTGAGACCAACAAGCCTGATAAACTACATACTGTTCCTCTGATTTCATAACACTGGCATCATAGCATCAAAAGAACTACCTGTTCAGTGTTTGTTCTCTTTTAATTTAATGAGCTGTAAAAAGGGAACTCTAAATACCCACCTAAGTATTCTCAGTGATTTGGGATACATTGCATATCCAGGGCAGATTCAATTAACTCCTTGCCACCAGTTTTCATATGTCCATTGCCAGCAATGGATGCCATATGAAAAGGGGAAGGGAAGGAATAAAATAATTGCTCTCTGTGTAATACAAAGAAGGATTAACACTGCCCTGTAAGAACAGAACCAAGAAATAATTCTACTTGCAGGGCCAGCAGTGCTTTTCCTCTCAGGAATGGCTGCACCAGGACAAGAGCAAAGTTCATAGCTGAGCACCCCCTACCAGAGGCAAGGGACATACACAGAAATGGCCCAACTATTTCCAAAATAAGAGTGGAATCCTACAACAGATTTGCATTTCAAGCCAAATTATCACTGGTACAGCTCTGCTGACTGTGGTGGAAAGAAAAATTATTCTGGCCTTATTGGACAACTCTGGCACACCTTTCCCATAAATCAGTTCAGAAGTGAGACATCTGACAGCTGGAAGCTCTCTGTTTCTTGCTAACTTCAAAGGCCAAGACTTGACAGAGTGAATTACAAACTTGTGGCTGCCTCTATCAAACACCTTCCCTGCACCATAGCTGTCCTTGTTCTCCATAAGTGTTCCCAATAGGTTAAATTTCAAACTGTCCCTGGTGCAGGTAGGTCTACAGTGAAGCCACAGCAGTCCCTCCTGCTCCACCTCTCTGCTGCTGCTCTCACGCCCTAACTCAAAGCCTCATTCAGGCAGAGCATGAAGAAGTGCATGCTTTTCAAAGACAGGTGTTTTGGTTTTTGTTGTTTTTCTTGTTGTTTGCCAGTGCTGAAGGAACATGGGAGTCAGTGCCAGAGGACCAAATCCCGGGTTAGCCACATGAAGGTTTTGACCTTCAAATACAATGGGCTACAGCCAAACTAAGTCATTGACATCACCAGAAACAGAGGAATCCCTGGAAAGGAAGGCAGAAAAGTCTTGTGGGCTATATAGTCTCTACAAGGTTTGCATGGCTGAGATGGAAGCTGGAATCTGCAGCAAGATCTGCTTTGGGGGGACAAAGGAGATGGGAAGACTTGCACTATTTCTTGTGCCTTTTGCCAAGATTCAGACAGCACAGATTATGGTAAAATTCACTTGGCAAAAAAGGCCTTTTTAGAAAAAAAAAGGAAGGAAGAAAAAAAAAAGAAGGAAGAAAAAAAAAGAAAATATTTCTATTGAGTATCAGAAGTATCAGGACTGAGATTTCAAAAAGTACAATATCCATGTAAGTTCAGCAAGATGTCCAGCACCAGATTATTTCATGGTGCAACAAAGAACCTGGGGAGAGGCCAGTGGGACCTGGTGAGGGGAACACCATCTACCTCCCCAGCATATTGCCAGTCTTAGGTACTCCTCAACAGCAGATGAATTTTGCTTGTTCCTGCAGCATCTCAGGTCCCATGGGAGGTATTGGTTGCAAGCAAGCACCTGAATATTGCCTAATGGAGTAAGCCAATCACTAACTCAGCTGGCGTGTCCATGCCCATCCACTGATTAGGTGGGGTTTTTTAGGATGCATTTCCACCGTAGCATTTCTTTTTTCTTCTTTCTCCACTTTAAAGTGTAAGCAAAAGGACTGCTTTCATCAGTAATAAGTTAAAATCAGAAATGACCTAACTAACAAGTAACTGATATTGGTCCTTGGAGCCCAAAGAGTAAAATCCATAGAAAATCTATTGGTTCCAATTTTTCTGGTATATCCCATGCACACCCCCATTAGAAAAATGGGGTTATGAATCTTATACAGCAAGGAGCAGTACCTCAGAGCCAGAGCTGGCTGTCAGTAGTAGAGATCTCGGCTCTCTCAGATTGCTAAGTATGGCTCTAAGTCCCTGCTCAATCTGTCTTCACGTGGCCGTTGGCCAAGGCAACGGGCGCAGTGGGGGCCCCAGGCTCGGCAGTCTCATCAAATCGTAAGCGCAGGGTGTTTCTGATCACCAGCTGCTCCATGATGAAAGAAGCACAAAACCATGGGATGGCATACTCCAGGGTGATCAGGCCCATGAAGTCAAAATCAAACTGGGAATAGTCCCATGGGCAGGCATTGAACTGGCGTAGGATGAGGCCAGTGGTGAACTCCCAGAGGTATGTCCACAGTGTGTAAATGAAGCAGCGCACTAAAATGTTACACTTGTCTTTGAGATACAGATACATCTTCTCCACAATGAGGATGGAGGTGCCATAGATGAAGAGTGCCCATACACTGGTAACACCGGGGAACTTCCAGTTGAAATTGACCACAAACTCCCAGGCAGCTGTGAACATCACCTCACAGAAATAGCCGTGGATGGCGTAGAGGTACCATCGTGAGAAGGCGGTCAGAGGTTCTGCCGCAGCCATTCTTCTGCACTCACCCCAGCAGCACTCTGAAAGGAAGAGGGAGAGAAAGGGAGAGAAGAGTAAATGAGGATGTCACAAGTCCTTGTCCCCCAGATGGCAGCACACAAACTTGTAACAATGGATAAATCTGAGAAAGAAGTGACTCTCATTTTCACCACAGCAGATTTTAAGTCCTGGGGAAAGGTGGCACCTTACAGGGCTCCATGACTCAGGATGGGCCTGAAGAACATACACTGCTCTGCCTGAAAACTGGGATGCTGCTGGTATTACATTGGCAATAAGGAGGGAGTTGGTAAGTTCAAGGGCTTTGCCAGGAGCAAGGCTGACAAAGAATTTACTGGTTGCAAGTCAGCAGAAAAATATAGTCATCCCACAAGGAGTACACATCACCTGTTTACTCTTTTCAAGAAACAGCACTATACCTTACTTTTCTGATTCTACTGTGGAATAGATTAATTGAACACAGCATTGTAAAACTGGGCCTTTCCAGCTGTTGCCTACAGTCTCAATACCCAAAATTTTTACTGCAGTCTAAAACTGAGCTTTGATGGGAGCTACAGCAAGGGAACTGGAGGAGAAAATTCAAAGATTTTACACTTACAGACACCATACCTTGCACTCGTTATCCCGCTGAACTTTTATTGTGCCTGTTGAAGAACTCATCCATATGAGTTCTTCATGATGCTACTAGCTAGCATCAAAAACTACTAATATATACAAATACTACTAGCATTTGTAAAATAATTTTCTTATGGTGTCAGACTTCCTGATACCAAGTCAAAAAGCACAGAAGAGCCACTGAAATCCATTCAGATTTGGCTTCAGAACAGCAAAGCACAGAGGAGGAGAACAAAAAGGAACAGCTGAGCCTAGAGAGGGGTAGTTACTCATGATCAATAGGAAATGAGAACAAACTCTAATTGTCTATACAGAAAGAAATTGGTGAAGAGTTTTTGAAAAGGCATAATTTGCTTATCACTGAGCTGCTTCATCACAATTAGCTTTTACACTTTCTGTAGAGATCAACCAGTCTGCCATGCTACAGTCAATTACATGAGGTGATTATAAGCATAATTTTACTGAAGCCTTGCAGATTTACACCACAGGATGAATTTGACCTCTTTCATTCTTAGAAACTTACTCTTTCAAGCTGAGTTTCTTGGACTCTTTACCAAGCAATATTTAACTTGCTCTGCATTTGTCACTTCCGTGGCACAATGAACTAGGGAAAGGACCACACTATCTTTATGTACAGTCACTCCATGACATCTGGAAAGAGGCTGTTCCTGCCCTGCCCTATAAACACAGTGCCTCTCTGAACAAAGTATTAGCATGCAACTGACATTCTGATAGGAGATAAGAGAAACTTCTATAAGGAAAACCAGAACTATAATAATAAACATGAAGAAGATATGTACAGGGGAATATTGAAAGTGAAAAGGACAGAGCTGTATCCATGATCTGTTCACACCTCTCTTAACCAGACACACAAACAACCAAAGCCTTGGCAGTTCATATGATTTGGGTGCTTGAACCCCATTTTCTAATGGCAGAATCCATTTTACACAGGACACTGAGCCATCATTACATGCTACAGAGAAAGGTCAAGCACATAGTGATCTTGTAGATGAAAGAATAATCACTAGAGATTGCCTCATGTCTCCTAACAATTCAATCCCAAGAAACCCTGCAAGACAGCAGAGGAGGTGGCATATGAGAAATATGCAGGAGGTGTATATCCACACAATCCATAAGAAATTGATGCATAAGGGCACTGCAAACCAAGGAGAGTTTCTCAATGTAATGTTACTTGGTTAGTTTGCCAACACAGCTGATACGCTTAGGACTCTGAATCCTCATATCATTACTCCATTCTGACATCATTTCAAGAACAAGTCAAAAATCAGAGGTACAGAAGTCAGGGAAAGCAATAAGAAGGTGTCATGATTGAAACCCATCTAGCAACTAAGTGCCAGACAGCCACTTACTCACTGCTCTCCAGTGGGATGGGAAGAAGAATCAGGGTGTGGGGGGAAGTAAAACTCATGAGTTAAGGTCAATTTAATAATTGAAACAAAGTAAAATGTAATAATAATGTAATTACCTAGGTAATTAGCTCAGGTTAGAGCATGATGCTAATAATGCCAGGGTTCTGGGTTTGATCCCTGTATGGGCCATTCACTTAAGAGCTGGATCCTTGTGGGTCCCTTCCACCTCAGAATATTCTATGACGTTTCTGTCATATGTAATGTCATTATCTAGAGTAGAAAACTATTGTAAAGATTTTACTAAGTTGCCAAGAGATTGTATGGTTTTCCTCTCTTTTCTGAGCCTAACTTTTTCACTTGTGATCCTTAGTCCTTGCACTTCTCTCTACAGCTTTACATTAAATGTATTTGAACTGTTAGCTGGGAGCACCCTTGTAATTCTGCACATCTGTTCACAAAGTTGGATCAAATACAAAGAGGATCCTTCCCTCTCCCCCTCCATTTTCATTCCAAGGATCCCCTCACCAATTATTTCTGTTGCCTTATACCTCCCTACAAAAGCCAAAGACTCGCAGAAGCAAGCCACGTCCTGTTCTGCCCCACACTATATCCTCTGTGCAATGAAGATTTCTCTTTCCTGGTTCTGTATCACAAACAATGAAAACCTATTTACTTTCTGTTTCTTTTTTATTGTTTGCAAAATATTTAGTCACTACACTAGAAGTCACTAGTCACTACTAGAAGTCTAATAACTGAATCTAGATCAGGTCTTGGACATCTACAATACAAGTTAACCCATTGCAATGACCACTGTTGAGTTCTTTTGAATCATGTGGCTTTCACCACAACTGCAAAGAGACAAACATCACTGCACTGACAGTCTCCATTTTTGCCTTGTCTACTGTCATGTCTCCAGTGGGCCCAACCTCGATGGAAACTTTCTTTTACAATATGCTTGCAAGAGTCCTCACAGACTTCCTGCTGATTAGGAGCAAGGAAGACAGGGCAGATGCCAATCTATGGTAGCCCAAACATAACTGGTTCCACTGTCCTAGGCACTAAGCAAATCCACAAATCATGGCTTCTCCTGTAAAATATTTCATCCAAAATGAAACAGAAAGGACATAGTAAGACATAAAGGGAATGGAGGATACATTTAGGGGGGCTATCACAAGCCACAGCACATCACTGCACAAGCTGGGAACTGTACAATTTAATGGTTACAAGTCAGTTGAGCATTTACAGAACAATTAAAACTGCAGCTTTTCCTAAGCATTGTATTCCCCAGCCACACCAAATTATTTGGTGCTGGTAAGCAATATTGCACAAGAAGGTCTCGAGAGGGACATAAAGGAGAAAAGTGTTGTTTTATTGGGCAGCAATTCATGATAAAAGAATCAAGCTGAAAAGCATGAGATTAGTGGGAGAAGCATCCAAACAGAAGGCCAAGACTGGATTCAGTAAGAAATAAAGATTTGTGAAAAGCCTTAAGTAGATAATTGAACTTGGTGATGCAAAACTTTTAATGGAGTGACAGTAATACTGACCAAAGGGCTCTGAACATATGGGAGCTATTCAGTCTCCTCAGGAAAACAAATGACATTCATCACTGAGGCACTTATAATGGGATGGGCAGCAGCTTCCTGAAAATCAGAAACACAGCTGCCAGCTATGCAATTGTCTCAGCAGACAGCAAACAATGCATGGAGAGTGCTCATGGATGACCATGCTTGCACTGAGGCTGCTTGCACTGTGTGCTGTTTTGGGTAAAATAGGGAGCTTCTGCATTCAAAGTTTTGAAAATGCTTTCCATCATCATCAAATTATATTTCAAATAGTTAAAACAGAAATAGTTCCTCTAATACAAAGTTATTAGGAAGCCTGAGCTAGGCCAGCACAAAATCTTTCCTCCTTTCTCTAGCAGGACCTTCTTTTCCAGCTTGCTGAGAAAAAAAAAAAAAAAAGAAGGCAAGTCTGTGGAAACCACACATGGACCTCCAAGGAAAACTCAGTCCTTTCCCTGACTGCCCTGACTGTGCATAACTCTGCTGGCAATGAAGGGGCCAAGAACCACTCCACCTACAGGAAACAAGCACAGACCAAACAGGGAAAAGTATATAAAGGACTGGGTTTCTCTATAGAAATCTGGTTGCAGCAACAAGTTCACAGAGGACACAAAGCTGAGAGGAGTGGCCAATACACCCTAGTGCTGCACAGCCCTTCAGAAGGATCTCGACAGGTTGGAGAGATGAGCAGAGAACAATTGCCTGAAATTCAAGACAAATGCAGGGTCCTGCACCTGGGGAAGAGTAACTCCATGCAAGGACAAGAGAATATGGGCAGAAACTGAGGCATGAAGTTCCAGCTGAATATGAAGAAACATTTCTTTACTTTGTGGGTGATTAAGCATTGGACAGATTGCCCAGAG
Organism: Haemorhous mexicanus; assembly: GCF_027477595.1. Lineage (NCBI taxonomy): Eukaryota > Metazoa > Chordata > Aves > Passeriformes > Fringillidae > Haemorhous > Haemorhous mexicanus. The sequence continues at coordinate 32,286,271 of NC_082346.1, forward strand.
AGGCTGTGGAGTCTCCCCCCCCCAGAGATATTCAAGAACTGTCTGGATGCAATGCTGTACCATGTGCTCTAGGATGACCCTGCTTGAGCAGGGAGATTGGACCAGATGACCCATTATGGTCCCAATCTGTCCCACTCTGTGATCAGGGTAGGACTTTGACTTATGGCTGCAAGAAAGCACCAAGATTACCCTTTAATATTTTATAATTTCAGCTCTGAAATGGATATTAATAATCACCTAGGGTGAGGTAAGATACAGACACAACTGATGCACCAGGCCAAGTAAGAAGAAAGGACTTAAAGACTTCTCCACTTTGTGTGAGACCCCTCTGCGCAAGAGGAGCACATCCACACTCACATTCAGTTTTGCAGATGATGCAGCCTTGGCAGGCAAGAGGGAAGGGATCAGAAGATGGACTGATGGTAGACCAAGGAATAATGGTAGATTTGTCTCACACAAGCACTGCAGAGACCTCAGTGGATGTCGTATTCATGCCTGATTAAGTTCTTGAGCACTGCCTGGCTCATTTTTTTCAAAGCTCTCCTTTGCAATGGCTTTCTGCCCATTTCCCTGCTACCAAGCCAAACTGTGCTTAAAAAAAGGTCTCTTATAGATTGTCTTTACTCCCTCTAATCCAGCAGAATTATTTAGATGCTCTGGATGTGTGTAATGAGACCTCCTCAAGAAACTCTGAATTAACTCTGAAGTGCTAATAAAAGAAAAGCACAAACAAAAACCTCCATGAGACAATTCCCCTAATGAATTCTGAGTCTATGAATTCTGACAGCTAACTGATCCACTGCAGGTGAACTTGAACTACTGCAGCACGTTTCATACTCATAGTGCCCAGCTATTTCTGCAAGCTACAGTACAGTATTATTTTACAAATTCATATTTACTAATATTTAGTTCTATAACATGCATGTTCATATTTCTAAGAAATGCCTTAGGGATCTATAACCCTACGTTATATATGATAATTACTCTTAAATTTGAAAAAGTGCAAAGGAGACACACACACACAGTAGGATACTTTAGTCTCTCTAAACAACAGGACTGGGAGTAGCAGGCCAAGCTGAAGTAAAGGGTACTTTCCTCTCCCTGTCCATGAGCTGTACTGCTAATGTCCTCCTTCCTCAGATCCTTAGTACCTAAACAGTACTTACATAAAAATAACTGTTTCTTGTTAGTTTTGAATTACTTTCATTGGCACATCATTGTAGCTACTCTGTTCTTTCTTCAGACTGGGAGAATCAGATGTGTATCTGCTTTTCTGCTTTAGCAAGGATTACAGTAGATTAAAGAATGTGTTGGTGAAAATTGACATGCATTTTTGGATAACACCTGCTTAAGTGTAATTCTTATTTTGCATTTTCCCTGTGAGTAAACACCTAACAAGCATACCTTTGCAACCATGGACAACATTGAATGAATATGCTGCAAATCTGGCTTCAGCATTTTCACAGAGGTATCACACACCATTAGAAGTGAAGATTTACAGAACACTAGATGTGTATGGAACTCTATGTACTAAATTTGGTCCCAAGACATTAGTTCATCAGTGTTTAAAGATTTATACAGTAAAGTCTTAGTGGTACTTATGTGCTGAAGTCATAACTCTGAGGAGATATTCATCCTTCAGGTAACTGAGAGCCTCAATTAACTGTGGCTCAGAAAATAGGATTTCAACTATACTGAAGTGTGGAAGAGCTCCAGCAGATCGATTAATCAAGCCCTGCAATGAAGCTAAAAGCATGCCACAGATGTCTCCAAATACAGACTCTCACTGCTTTCAGAAAGGATCTGGAGCCCTTGGATTTTGGTCAGTTCTGAGTCATCTGTTTTTGCTGCTTTTTTCCATCGGGATGCACATTGTCTCCCTTCCACACACTGCGGGGTAAGAAAGCACAGTCTACTTCCCCTCATTTTTGTCTCTAGCTCCTCTCCCATAGAAGGCACATCATTTCCCTGCCACTCCTTGTTTTCTTGTTCCTTTGCCCAGTTCACTCTGTACCTGCTGGCAGCCTCTGATCCCTGTCTATCTTTCAAATCTGGTCCACAGAGAACTGGGATACAGTAAAAAACCATGACGCCAAAAGGAGATTAAATGAATCCAATTACCAGCCTAACCCAAAGGGATGGGGAAGTGCAGTTCTTAGTGGTAATGCCGGTGTGTGGGCTGCCCAGAAGGTACCATTTCACAACGGAAAGGAGAAAGGTAGGGATTTCTTGGGAAGGAGTGTAGAGGGAGGTTGACTTCTCAGAGGACAAAGAGAAAATATGAAGACATTGTTTAAAGAATAGCTTTCTGATTAAGGTGATCTCGTGAATTCCTGTAGAAGTGCAGAAAGTGGAGACTTTCCATGTCCTGCCACACACATAGCAGGAAATGTTACATTATGTGAATACACCTTAGCCCACAGTGACCACTCCAACTTGAGAACAGATTACGGCAGTAGCTCTTTACTTACAGAGACCAATTGGAATGTTTCCTTTGTACCTGACAGAAGTTAAGATCCCCAAGAGTCATGCAAGTAGCAGACTTGAAAGATACTATGAAAAATTATTGAATACAAACTTGACATCTACAAGTATTGAGCCCAAATCTCCCCAGCATCTTCTTCAGGTAAGGTCACATTCTTCTCCAAGCCTGTTGCTGTAAGGCTCTTGTGCCTTACCTGCTGCCCTTCCCTGTTTGGAGAAACTGCCCTGAGTTCCCAACATTTGCTGATACTACTTCTCAAAAGTAGTTCTCAAAAACACAAATGCCCAGCAACAGCCCAAGTGCCCTGATGTGGCCCCAGGACAAAGCAGAGACCTGGATGCCTGGAGCAGGCACAACTTCCCATTAACACTGAGGAGGAGGGAGCCAGCATTATGGAAGGTCTGTCCTCAAGGAGATGGCATGTTCAGGGAGCACAATCTGCTCTGAAAATCTGTATCAGCCGTCCTTCAGTTTTGGGTGCTTAGTTGCTGGATTCACAGTTATCTTAACCTGGACAGTTGGCTTCTTTCTCTGCAGCGAGAGCTGGCCTGAGTTCCTAGAACCCAGTAGTCAAAAAGTGACACAGGTTCACACACCATGACTTCAGGCCCAGGTCTGAGCACTTAAGAGTTCCCTGATGGGCAACTGCCTGACTCATAAGCTCTTCCAAGCTGGGCCCATTCCTATCAAACTGTGCATTCAAGTACAGTGGCAGGGAGCTGGCTCATAAGGACATCTCATGAATCCTCAGACTAGACCTGATGCCACCTTGGTTCTTTTCCGACTGTTTCTAAGTTTCTTATTGCCTCTCTCCCATATCACAGAACACTAGACTGTTCTCTAGCTTGAACTGGACCATAGATATCCACTTTAAAGAAGGCAAATCAACTTGCTATATCTACATAAATTTGAATTCTATCTACAGCTGTATAGATATATAAAGAGACACCTGCATATATTGTCCTATTTTATTTGCCGATTTGTCCTCTTTTCCCCTTTACTTGAAGGGGATGGATCTTTTTCCTTGTAACTGCCTCTTCTAACTGTGTGCACTTCTGTGCTAAGGTGAGCTTTTACAAACAATACACTACTATTGGATTTATTGTACCTTCAACCTAGCAATCACTTATCACAGCTTCATAGAGCCTCTCTGAAAATAGATCAATTTAATATTATGTTTATACCCTTCTTCCACATTTCCTGTTGTGACTGCAGTGTGTCCAAATGACCGTATCCTACTGAATCCTAGTCTCCCCAATAAAACCAACAGATTCATTGCTGAATACTGGAAAGAATTTTAAATCTGTATTTATTAGTCAACCTAAGTGTAACACTTCGGGGTTCCTTAAGACAGATAAGTCTGTATGTATGTGCACAGGGCTGCTTCAGAATATTCTAAATGCCTGAAGTCTAGGAATTTACCTTTCATAGTACAGCAAGCCCAGATCATGAAATAAAGCAATACCATAGCTTCAGACTGCTTTACAGATGCATCAGTTTATGGTTGAGACCCAACTCACATTCAACCCTTTTCTGAGATCCAGTCTACATATTCAGCCTTCTGAAGAATTCTAAACCGTTTCTTGTGAATAGCAGCTAACATGCATCTGCTTCAGGACTCATGGAATGTAACTGCATTGTGTTACTACCAGCTACTTCTTAACACCTGAAAAAGGAATTAAGTGTCCACCTTAGAAAAGAAAGTCCTTATGAACAGCTAACTCTAATCCTAAACTCAGCAAGGATGTCAAAATACTACTCACCTCTTCACTCAACTGTCAGTCAGCACAGAAGACATTGTCCATTCTCAGCTGCAGAAAGATGGTACAGGTGCAAAAGGTCAAAGCACAATGATAACAGGGGACTTGAATTTGAGTCCACATACACAGCTACTGCAGTAGAAGACAGAGAAATTTTCTTGCTTGTGTATTTGTATTTATTCTGTTTTACATGCTTCAGAAAAGAAAATGTTCCAAAACACACGCAGCTCTTTGTACATATTAATTTAATTCTCAGTGACTGACAAAACAGTCTCATAATTGAAATACAGGCACTAATTGCCCAAGATCCTTGGCCATCCCAGAAGAGAGACAAGATAACAATGTATTTCTTTTACTTGCCTCTGGAAGATGCTCTTTCCAGAAGAGATAACTCACATTGATGCATAATTCAGAAAGTTCATGTTCTCACTATCAGAGCTTCTCTTTCCTTTACAAAAGCACTGATGTTTCCCTGGACAATCCAGACAGTATCTTTCACTGACCCTGAATTCCCTTTACAAAGTATTTGTGATGGTCATGCAGGTGACTTAGGAACATGTGAAGACATAAGCATGAAGAAGGAGGAGTTGGTGGCCCAGTGTCTCCATCCAGCTGGGGCTGTGATGCACAATCTTTCTCCATTGCAGGCTCCACAAGAAAATGCTTATGGCGGGAAGGATAAGCTACTGCAAATCCAGACTTATGTTTTCAGTAACTTTTATCTTACTGCTTTGGTCAGAACAGAGACAGAAACATGATACTCAACTTCAAACAGCTTCAAGCCCAAAGATGGCTTGAGTATCTGCAATTTACTGGCCCACTTCCATCTCCCTCTCAATATCAGCTGACTCTGTAAAACCTATCACCTCTCCTTAGAAAAGGGAATATTGAGCTGCACAAACTTCACCTGGTTTTCAGAAGAGGCTTATTTTTGAAGTCTCATGGCAGCTGAATGCTATGAAACACAGGATACCCTCAGCTGAAACACTTGAAGAGCCATTTACACCAGATGGGAGCATGTAAGAGGAAATGGTAAGACCACAACTTCCCAGCCATGAGGTTCAGTTCATTCTTAACACATCCTATACGTAGTTTCTCTTTTTGCCAAGTAGCGAGCTTCCACTAATTTCTGTCAGCTTGTCAGAGGACGTTATTGCACTCTGCACCTGGTTGGAAAGACTCGTTTTCCCCATGGGGCCTGGCAAGGACAACCAGAAAAGAAAACAACTATGGCTGTGTCATTCTCTGCAGCATGGAGGCAAACCTGCAATCCTGGAGTCTCCTCCACAGGCAGTAACAGCTTTTCAATGGATGGATAATTCAACTGGCTTCCTTCCACTGAACTGTTACCTAAGGCTTTACCTAGCTACCATGTAATTGTGCTTTTGTATTTAGACATGGGAGACAAGAATAAGAGAATCTCAGAATAGTTTGGGTTGGGAGGGATCCCAAAGATCAATCCAGTTCCAACCAACCTGCCATGGGCAGGGACACCTTCCTCTGGATCAGGTGCTCAGGGCCCCATCCAACCTGGACTTGAATGCTTCCAGGGACGGAGCATCCACAAACTCTCTGGGAAGCCTGTTCAAGTGCCTCACCAGCCCTCACAGTAAAAAAGTTCTTCCTAATATCCAGTATAAACTTTCTTTCAGTTTAAAGCCATCACTCCTTGGACTACTGCTAAATGCCCTTGTAAAAATTCCCTCTCCTGCTCTCTTGTAGCCCTCTTTAGGTACTGGAAGGTGCTATAAGGTTTCCTTCTGAGAACCTTCTGTTGCCCAGGCTGAACACCCCAGCTGTCTTAGTCTGTCTTCACAGGATAGGTGCTCCAGCCCTGAAATCAACTTGGTGGTCTTCCCCTGAACTGATTCCAACAGGTTGATGTCCTTCCTGTGCTGGGACCCAGAGCTGGATGCAGCACTCCAAGCAGAGTCTTATAGGGCAGAGGGTCCTGGCACAGACCCCTGAGGAACATCATTTGTTCCTTGATGTCTATGGGGACTCTGAGCCATTTGACCCTTTGGATGCAACAGTCCAAACAACTCCTTATCCACTAAACAAATCCATGACTTGCCAATTTAGAGAGAAGGATGTTGTGGGGAGACCATGTCAAAGGCTTTACAGAAGTCCAGATAAATGACACTTGCACCCTTCCACTGATGGAGTCACTCCATCACAGAAGGCCACTGGGTTGAGCAGCCAGAACTTGCCCTTGGTGAAGCTGAGCTGGCTGTCTTGAATCACACAAGTGTGTCCTGCTCCATTAATGACAGGTCACAGTTCCCAAACTGACAGGGCTTTCCCAGGGTCACACTATTTTCTACCCAGATCTTCATTTATGGTGCCCTTAATACCCAACTTATGTTTTCAGCTTTCCTTCTCATCTCAAGAAAAGTTTAAAGATACACCCGAAACAACTGGTTGTTATTTTAGGAGGCACTGTAATTTAGCAGTTGTTATTTAAGCAGTGAGGAACTGATCCCTTCTTTGAGCAGACACTGAGCTCTCGCTGACTGAAACACACTTCTGACAGTGACTTGTTTGTTCTCCTCCAGTAATCTGCATTACACCATTACTGGACCATGACACCATTCTAACAAATTAGTTATTTGCATGACATGGTTTTATTAAATTTTGGATTTTCTATAAACATTTCATACACACATGCATACAGAGGTCCAAATTAATGAATGAATTTCAGGCATTTAACAAAGGTACCTTACAAGCTTTGTTTCCCTACAGGTTCCCATTTGTAGTTAATAGAGCCTGTGAAGGCAGCTAGAGGTGGGCACATTCTGAAGACAAAAGTGGAGTTTGATCATTCCTGATGCTATCTTTCCTGTATCTTTCCACAACTTACTTAGAGGTGCTTAAAGCATATACAACACTGATTTATTCACCTCTATGAAATACTTTAGGTTATATAGGGTAATTTCAGGTCTTATCAAACAAGATTTTTTTTCTTTGTCTTGCTTTCCTTCTGGGCAACAATAGGCACATCATGCCTCTGGGCAAAATGCCAGTTTCACAAAGATGCCATTTCTCATCTGTGTGTTGGGAACTGACTTGTATTAATACTAGAAAATAATTCCTCAGTTTTAAGTAAAATGGCTTGATACTGCTCACACTGGACACCAAAAATAGCCCCCTTCAAAATTCCCAAATCTTAAATTCTTTTTAAACCATCTTTAAAATCTGTTCAACAAACAGAGCATCAGGTGACCCATAGCAAATAGAACCAGAGAGGCACCATATGTTTTCTTGTCCACATTTATCTAAGATGCTTAGGAGTTGTCATTTTCGTGCTTGTATTGTGCATCCACTATTGGCAGACCTGGAGACACACTGGTCAGCTATCCATTCTTTTTTAAATGTATAGAAACCTGCAGCATACCAGGATTTCAACGACAATCACTAGATATTAAGCAATACACTCTTGGTAGAAGGAGAAAGAATGTAAGCTTTTGTCTTCTGCTAAAACAACCTAAATATCATTTAATAATATAACTAGTCTTGATACATGCAACAACAAACCCATCACATTACACATAGACCAAACAGCATTATCTGCATAACAGTTCATAGCAATGTCAAGGTGTTCAAAGTATTAACATTTTCAAGTGTACTTCTTTTGCATAGGCTTGTACAAACTTAGAAGCCAGATTACACTGCAGCTAAGCAACTCGTTTCACTGTATCTTCACTGTCTCTGAGAGTTCCCACATCTGTAAAGATATGCAAAGTTAACTTAAATATTACATATGCAGAGTGAACTTTTAAACAAATGTGCCTCAGCCAAGGCAGTGCTGCATGCATGGCACAGAGATAAAATTTTTAGCAGTGTACATCTGTGCCTAAAAAGAAATGGAGGGTGACTTTTGACATCTCATGCTGATAGCAGTTTTCTTGGGTAATTCCTATGTCTAAGTCACTTTTCTGAGTCACCTGCACTTAGATACTCTGCAGCACAGTACAAGATGCAAAGTTTTGCACTGCATCCACAACATTGACAGATCTTCCTTCCTTCTCCTCCTGAGTTTACAATGACCAGTATGTAAAGGAATAAGGAGCATCTTCCTATGCATGGAAGCAGCCCCCATTTAGCAGCCTTCTCTCACATTTCCCCTAGTACAGCCACGGCATGTAAAAAGTTCCAAGAGTCTGGCTAAGAGCAGACTGGACATTAGAGGATGCTGAAAAAAAGTGAACCTCTTCTACAGAGCTGCATGAAGGCTCAGCAGTCAAAAAGCAGGGAATCTTAGAGATCTGCTCCAACTTTCATCCTGGGAGTACTAAAACTAAAATATCCACTAGACTAGAGTAGCTCTCCCAAAGCAATTTTAAAAGGCATTGAGACTGATAGATAATACAAAGAATAAAAATTTTCAGTTCCCCTGAAGTTGCTAGATAGAACTTAAAGAGCAATTAGCAAGAAAAGACGAAAGAACGCAAAAGTATGCACACAGGATGATAAATGTAGCTGGAACCAGTGGATAAATAGAAATTAGGAATATACTAGAAGTTTTGGCAAGTTATGTAACAAGAAGCAACATGCATGCCAAAAGAAAAGTTCAGGGAATGGTCATATTGGGGCACTCAGTAAGTACAACCAGAGACCCCTTTAGATGACCCTCCAGGATCATAAAAGGTCTTCCAGCAAGAGGCAGATGAATGCAAATTAGTTCTAGGGAAAGTGATGTTTATGTATTAGTTAGGAAGTATATTGTAATGAATGTATAATCATGATAAATAACCTGTGGTAAAGTTTTATGACACACATTCAATTAGAGGAGATATCCTCTGAAAGTGTCTGGCACTGTAGTAAAGAATGCCTGCTTTCTAATATTTCAAATTGTGTTAGAAAGTTTATTTTCTGTCCAATTTTGGTATCACTACAACAAGGAAGTGAAGCAAAGAGAAGACAGGACTCAGATGAAGAAGCAAAAAGACCTTCCTAAGTCAGTGCCAAGGTGGCTACATAAATGGGGTTTTTGAGCAGCTGTGCTGCCTCATGAAGCAGTATGCAAACTGACGCAAGTCTTGTAAAGAACTACGCTGGCCTTAAGAGAGGCACAAGGGGCAAATAGTGCAGTGAACTAAAACAGGACTGATGAAACCTCTGCTTTATTACTAGGTTTGCCATGATCTGCAGTGTGACCTTGGACATGTCACTCCACCTCTCGGTGCCTCTGACTGCCATCAGGCTGATTAGGCTGAACTATTTGGTGTGAGGGCTGCATCTAATTATAGATTGGGCTGGCAGGTAGCACAAATAGTTATCTATACTGACAAAAGTCATCAGGAAAACTGAATTACAAAGAGCAACTGCATCCAGTCACTTGCAGAAGTGCCAAATTAAGGTGCAGTCAAATAGCTGCACAACTAGGCAGCTCTTAGCACCAGTCTCATTTGCTCAGTCATCTGTGTCACATGGATTCCCAAGTTTACCAAATTATTTCTTTCAGGGAGCCTAAAGGTACATCTTTAAGCCAGATACAAGCATTTTTATTTAACAGCATATTCAATAAGCTTCTCTGTACAGGACTTCAGAGTGAGTAATTAAAGGAAATATTTCTGCAGTAGAGTTTCTCATTAGCAACCTAATTAGCCATCTGAAAATAATTAACATTCCTTTCTATAAAGGGACCAGATGCCCCATTACATCCATTAGACAAGCCAAACAAATGCTGAAGGTAAGGAGTATTTGTTCAGGGAGACAGCAAGAAAGCATCCAGCAGCAGTACAAGTAAAAAAGAAAAAGATGAGGCACAAATGCCTGTGAATCACAAAGATTGGACAATGCAAGTGTGTGTGCAACACTAGCATGTGCATAACTGCCTGATGTGTGCATGCAACATTCACATCAAGCATTTTCCTTCCCCTTGCCTCCAGGACCTACTGGTAATCTCATCACTGAGATGCTGAAAAATTCCACCTCCAACTTGTTTTGAAAGCCAGAATTAATCAACCATTCACAGTCAGAAACAGCTTTCTCCATAGGCAAAAATTCCCCAAGGATCATGTATTTTGACTATTAAAACACTCTCAAAATGCCCATTAAAATAAACCATGATGTAATGTCAGATACAGGGACATGTGAATTGATGTGTATGAATTTCACCGGTCAAGTTTCACAGGGTGGTGTTTGACCAATTAGCATGCCCCAAAAGAGTTACACATACATTTCCTGACCAGTGCATGCTTGATATCAGTGTGGCTGGAGAGTCACAGGCACCAGTGTTGTGGGATGTGTGTGTATATACAGATGACAGAAAGCAAAGGACAGAGGTCAATATATCACTGCCTGGCGCAGCAAGAACTGTGGTATCAATACAGTTGGATGCACTGTTCCAGCGCAGAACAACAGATAAAGGAGAAATGAGCTGAGCTTCTAAACATCCACATATTCAGGTAACACAGCAAATGCAAAATTCATGAAAATGCAGCTGCATTTTCAGCCAGTATCATGTTCGGTACATACTTACATTTCCCTGGCAGGAAAGCTGAACACTCACAGCTTTCAAGTGTGATTGCAGTGAGGGCAAAGCTCAGCTGCACAAAAGCTTCCATAGCTGCATCACTATGGAAACCACAAATCCATTGTGAGCTCTGTTTGTCTACCTCTTTCACTGATGAAAAACAAACAAAGAAAAGGTATGCTTCCAGTTTATCGCCTTTTTACTTTGGTCAAGACCATAGGATGACAAACAGATTTTACCTTCTTCAGAAGCAACCCTTTTTCTTCCTTGACAGCTCTCTCCGTGAAACCTACTCAGCCTCTCAGCCCAGCAGGGCAGTCATTCCTCTCAGCATGCTTCCACCACATTTTTTTAGTGAAGACTCTTCAAATGCAGTCTGGGATTTTATCTTAGCCTCCACAGTTTCCCTCAGCATCTGGACAAGAACAACTCCAAAGGTGACTCACACTAGGGCATATCCAGCTGGCTGACATAATGAGAAGCTGAAAACTGTTCTGAACACAAGCTATAGAGTCTTGTTTTGACAGAAGTAACATTTCCTTCCTTTCCAAGAAGCTCTTTAGGAACATTTGAAGTGCTCTCAAAATGCAGTAGGGCACATTACAAGACAGCTGTAAATGCAAAGGTTGAACTTGTACTTTAAGAAGATCATAATTTCTACAGCTGTTTCTAGTTACAGGTAGCTTCTCCCACACTGAAAATCAGAATACACCTCATCAAAAGCCTAACAGCTAAGAGCAACTCTTAGAGATGCAGAAGGAAAATGGGGGAAAATGCTAAAGAATCTGTAATATGGCATGGACAGTGCAGCCTGAGTATGCGAAATGGCTGGAGGAATGTTCATGCCAACCAATGGGAAGGAAAAAGAAAAAAAATAGTTAAAACCCCTCTCCATCTAAGTATGTGCACTCTGTGCTGAAGAACAGCCTCTGAACAAACCTTCAGCAACACCTTCTCTCACAGTGGGCACCTCTTATCTGAGCCCACAGCAGTTCATGGAAGAATTGGGGGAGAATTGAGCCTCTGCAGCTCTGTAAATCTTTGAATGCCTCTCGAATTCAACTGCCAGCTGACAACTGTTACATAGACAAATGCCTACTAGCAAATGAGTTGAGAAAAACTATGTGTTACAGATGTTTCCAAACAGCCATTTAAATACACTCATCTCCACTAGAGCACTCTGCATGAACAGAGAAATCCTGGCTGTGCTCAAGGAACTTTTAACAGAGGACACTTAGGCTTCTCAGCAAGACAGAGCTAGGAACAAACTGACATAGTCTAAATTCTCTTACAAAACCAAAGCAATGCTACACAAAAGATGTGGCTCTCTCATCTCCCTTTTGCAAAACGGGTGAGAGCAGCCAGGGCTTCCATCTTGCTCCTAACTCACTGCCCTCACCTCAGAGACAATTCCAAGCTGGCATTACCAGATGTGTTCCAAGCCCATTGGTGTTACAAGTATTCCTACCAACAGCCCATGGGATGATAAGAGGTTACTTTTGTTTCCTCAAGGATGTCACAACAATGCCCAAGCCAGTTTAATGAAGGACAAGCTCAAGAGCGGTGATGACAGTCTGCAGGGTCTTGTCCCCATGGCTTTGAAAGCAGATCTGTCTGCATCTCCAACAGACAGCATCCTAAACGGCCTGACTGGATGGAACCTACAGGAGGCATTGGAGGAATGAATAATTCATAGTCTTGTTCTGCTGCCAATGGATCTATGTTTTCTTGTGCCCGTATGGCGCTCAGTTTTTGTTTTAACAGTAATAGGAGACTTCTGCACTACATCTGATAGTTCTTGAGGACAGCAAGAAGCATCATTTGCTCTACTCACAGCAACAGTACCACACACCATAGCTTGCCAGACACAGCTTTCTTCATGGCTGCATCACTGACATAACAGCTGGACTCATACAAAGCTCATTCCATCACCAGCTGCCTTCTCAGGAAGCTGCTGACACTTGCTTTGTTATAACATTGCAGCATTAGTCTGGACTTTGCCACTCAAAAGATGATACTTGGTGACCAACTGAAGCCCTGTAATCAGCTACACAATGGGCAGCACAATCACAGCTGGAGCTCTAGGCAGGAGCTGACCCTGCTTATCCACACTGTTAGCACTGCCACAATTAAGTCTACTGCTTTCCTTCAGCAGCTGACTGGGTCTGTTTCCCAGTCTCAGAAAGATCAGGGGTTTATCAGCAAGAATACACAGAGGAGTGGGACAACAGAACAGTCCAACTATAGTGGATCTCCTGGGCACTACAACTAGGAGAAGGTAATGGAACACCTGAGACAGGACAGACTAAGGGATGACTGTGCTACATGTATCTGAAGTTTACACATGTAGCATGCACATATTCAAAGTGAGTTCCCAGCTAGAAATAAAGTACTGCACACAACCTACCCAGGAAAGCTGATCCACAATAGGCAAAACAATATTGTACCCTGAACCATGTCACATACTGCAGACACAAAGAGCCTGTCAAAAATGCTGCAGGGTCTGGAAATTGTTCTGGTCCCACAACATCCACCCCAATAACCAGAATCAATATAAACTTTTGCTCTGGGATATAAATCACCCTTCCAAACTGATAGCGTTTTACATGCACTGCGTGGAAATGTGATTGCCACAGCGTACAGGAGAGTGGCAAGATGAGGCTAAGAAGATTAGTAGAGTAACACACTGGTGAATCAGGTGCAGAGACTGCAGTGCTTCTTAGGGCCAGGAATAGATTCCTCATCATCCGACTCACACCTGGGCTTTCACGGGAGAGAGCAACCCTCTGCTCTTTACCTACTGCTCTGGTTTAGCTCAGAGATACTGCTCCACTGTCCTGATTGTTTTAACTGCCTAAGGCTATCAGAGTGTGAGGTTTTAAAGAGACAAAAATACTGAAAAGTTTGGCTGTATAAATTACAAGCAGTCAGAATGAGGTGACTCACAGCAGACAGAAATAAAGGGTGATGTGTGCAAATGGCAATCTTAGACCTCCAGAAAACAACTTGGGATTTAAACCAATGAAAAGAACTTTGCACTCTACATATTTAAATTTCAAAGGTGCCATCTACAATGCAGTCAGCTCTGTACTCAGACAACTGCTTTGTTTTTCTGGTCTACCAGTGCAGTCCCACCAGTTTTGGCCTCCAGACCTTACCTTTTCTGGGGAGGGATCCTGGAGCTCTCCCACTCTTTGGCCAGCTCCTAATTCACAACATCCGCAGGTAGACTAGGCTGCCTCCAGCAAGTCCAAGGGGTTTCAGATGCCAGTCGTTTTCAGCCCAGGTGTGTGTGACCAACAGTTAAGACAGCAACCAGACAGCCTTCCTAAACCAAAGAAGTACATTTTAATCTTAATACAGCACAGTGCAAGAGAGGTTTTAAACATGGAACAAGCTACGTGTATGGATAGCTTAGCTCCAGTACATTGGGACCGGGAAGACCTGACTGCTTCAGAGCCCACACACAGCACCTGTACCTGCCCCTTGCCCAGGGCACCACCCTTACAGCTGCCTCTCCTTGGGTGAGGCTGAGCCTTTCTCTCTCCACTGTCCTTCTGGATCTCAGCCACAGCAAACACCCAGAGCAACTGCACTGGAGTCAGTGACCAAAGGTTCACTGCTACCATCTCAGCCAAGGTCTCAGTTAACCCTTGGAGAGCCTACCAGAAATTGCTTTACCTCTATTTACCCTATCAATGTCTCAATTTTTTAAGTAAGCTTCACTGCTAACACCTTTCCATCCCCATCCTATCTCTCCTAATATTGCCTCCTTATCTTCCCTGATCTCCTCTCATCCTCACTTCTCCAATCATCATACTTTTCTTCTCTCTTCCCCATTCCAGGACAGAGTGAGGACTTCATGTAAGCAGGCCCTTCCCAGCACCACCCACCCAGCACCCCAACATGTTCCTGGGGGCACAGGCACTGTCCTCTCTGCTCTAGTGATCTGGCTGCCTTTCACCTCCATGTTTGGCTCAGGCAGCAGGGCTGCACGATCCAAGCAAGTGGAACCCATGAGCTGGGGCTCTCCTTCTCTTCAAATGCTGACATTTGGGATGCCACATTGCTGATTTTCACAGAAGTCATGCCTCAAGGTGACAGCTTCAACACACAAGTATCCAACACCTTATTTACATCAGCCTCACAGATCTTACAACCCAAGGGCTTGTCTATACATAGCATTTTTCTGGATTAATTGCATATGAAGAAGTTAAAGTAAGGACATTTATGTGTCAGACTTTGTAACAAATGAGTTCTTCATGTTATCCGCTTGAATCTCAGCATTTTTGAGCACCAAAATCCAAGAGGAATTCAAGAGAAACGTTCTCCTTAATAAACAAAGCAAAAAAAACCTACCCTCTTTTTATTTAGATGACACTGAACTACAAAACCACTCCAATTAAAAATGGAGATTAAATAACTAATCCTCCCCCCAAAAAATCTTCCCAATGAGATTAATGGAGCAATGAATAGCATAAACCCACTAATTAAATCAATGTAATATGGGTATTATTGAGACACATCTAGTACCTTCTGCGTATGCACTGAAGCTTGCATCTACTTTGGAGTCTCTCTTATAATGAGAAATAGTTGCTATTTTACCAGCTACATATTTATATATCAGACTGGGAAAGAACGTGTTTGCTGTCTAGCTTTGGTATAAATTCTTGCTGCATCAATTGTTGCTGCTGTTCCTAAAAATTATTTGTACATAATCCATTTTCCTTATATGCATTTTGCCACAGTTGGATATTTGCCACAAATTTCTACTGAACTATTTATCAGACATATGCAAACAAAATTTCAAAAGGCATTTCCCTAGAATCACAAAAACACTGAGAATGCTTTTTACATAGTCAGATGTACTTGTCTATAATTTGATATGTAAAAGACTGAAGAACAAAATCATACAAAATAAGCAACTGCAACACACTTCCAACTCCTTAAATGCAGAAACATGAATATTACAAAAGGCTTCAAGTCAACCTAACTTTAGAACAACACAGTCCTGCTCAGTCCATCCCTTTCCCTGGCACCAGCACTCAGGCCATGGGGCTTCACCTGGAGCCAGACCAAGGAACTCATCAGACCTCTGAATGCTACCCTATGCTACCCTAAAGCTTGCTAGTGTTCAGCTGTATCATCATCTTTCAGATTTGGCTCAGAGTACACAGCCCAGCAGGAAGGAGTTCCCTTTTCACAAAATACTGCATCACTTTGAACACAGAGAGCTGGAGAAACCATACCTTTGGTTACAAATGTATCTACACTTGAAAGAAAACTCTCAGTGAAGAAAATCATTAGTAAAGACTATGTCATAATACATGTAAGCAGAGCAGTAAAGTAAAGCTAAAGATTTGATCTTAAGGCTCACATGATTAATACAAAGCTTAAACTGTTCAGAAAAGGTGATTTGTTTTTTGTTTGGTATATAAATGGACTTTCTGTGTCAAAATACTAATGATTCAAAATGTGTAGCGTTTGTAGTAAGGGAAAATCAAACTAAAAACCAGTCAGAGTAGCGTGAACATCCACTTGCATATACAAAAATAGTTAAAAACTAAAATCGCAGACTTCCCAAAACAGCACTTCCTGCTCTGGCTGTTCCTCTGACACAAACATTCTTGGTGTCAGCAGGTTGGGGACTACACATAAGCATAATCTAGCAGTAGTGCTCATCAAGTGAGAATACAAAGAAAAGCAAACAAAAAACAAACTGGAAAGTGGTTAGTTGAGCATTCCTTCAACTGTCTCTTTTAGTATTTACATCCCTTCATTATTTCTACAGTCCTCTACAAGGAGAGCTAAGGCCAATGCAACTAACCGGTTCTAAGTTGAGCAACAGAAAAATCAAGCCACAACATTGCTCCGTGACTTATCTGGGATTCTCCTGCGAACAAAGTGCCAAATTTGGAAACAGAAAGCGAGTCTGTATCTTCTCAGAAACTCCCCCTGTTTTGGCAGGACTTACACAGAGGATGATGCAGATTTCCCTTTTAACTGGAGTCCCACCATGTCTCTTGATGAGGCCTTCTGGACCTCTTCCTACACTGGACTGAAATACTGCAGAGGGACATGTAGGACACAGCTCCTCATCTCCTGAAATGCAAATTACTTTTGTTCCTTTTGGAACACCAAAAAAATAATCGGAAAACCAACTCTGTAAAGCAACAACTTGCACTTATCCAAGGAAAACAAGTGATTTCAAGGTTAATGGGCATCCTTTCCCAGATATATCTAGGTGGGTGCCCTATCTCTACTGAAAACTTCTGTCAAAGCCCTGAGAAGCACATCAAATCTCTGGAGTTTCACATTTCTTCTAAAAGCCATGCCACCATCCAACAGCTGAAGAGGTTTGGCCAGATGCCTGCATCCCCACACAACTACAGTCTCTGCAAATGCTTCTGTGGCTATTTATTGCCAAAATCAAAAATGCATTTAAATAACTTCCTAAAGTTTTTATTTTTTGCTGTTGTTATCTTGCAATATCTTTGAAAAATAAATTAAATTCAAGTTTCAAACAAACACACAACTGAATTCCCTCATGCTGTCTTTCATTCTAGACGATCACTTTTTCCTCTGTGTACACTCTATCCCTTCTTATGTTCCTTCTATTCTGCTTCTGCTAAGGCAATGAAAATGAACCAGCTGGATTTACATTCATATTTTCATGAATTACCATGGCTCTCAATATTTTTGGGCCAAGGGGCCACTACGAGTGTTTTGATGCTTCTCACAGCTTGCCATCCATTCCTGTCATCTACCTTTTAACATAAATCTCTCAACCATTTTCTTCATTTTCATGGTCCCAAGGATGAGCTCTGACCTACTTGTTGTAAGCTGTTGAACCATCAAACACTCACAGGGAATGGTTATTTACTCATATATGCTCACATACCATTCATTATCTTTGAGAGCTCATCTAACTTTGTTGTTGATTTTAGGTTTGGTAAATGCTTTTCTTTAAAACTGGGGTCAAATCTGACCTCAATATATGGCAGATTAAGCAGCAGAGGAGTTAAAAAGGAGCAACTCTTACAAAACTCCACCTACACTTTCTTTATGAAGAGGTACAGCACCCATGTTACATTATGAAAGCATACTCCTGGCGTTTTGGTAATTGAAGGCAGGGTACTGTTGCCTGGCAA
Organism: Haemorhous mexicanus; assembly: GCF_027477595.1. NCBI lineage: Eukaryota > Metazoa > Chordata > Aves > Passeriformes > Fringillidae > Haemorhous > Haemorhous mexicanus. The sequence goes on from NC_082346.1 coordinate 32,304,145, forward strand.
CTTATCTGATTACCATTTTTTCAAGTATCACATGCACATTTAGAGATGTTGCATAATAATGTCTCACTTTTAAGCAGCCTAATCCAATGGGAAAAAAAAAGAGGGGGATGGGGGCAGGAAAGCTACAAAAATTCATGTCTTTATTTTCTGGAAAAAAAGTACAAGATAGTAGCTCAAAACCAGGTTGAAACATTAGCATTCCTGAATGTTATTCCTGCTTTTACCAGCTTTCTGAATGTGCTTATACAAGCATTTTACTTTATCTACTTGTCTGCAAAATGACACTAATAATACCAGCCTCACAGAGACACACTGAAAATTCATTAAGAACTGAGAGATTCTCAAATGAAAGATGCAGTGGAAGTGCTGGTGTTTGCACTTACAGCTTTTTAGTACTCCAGGCGTTGCTAAGCCATGGTCCTTAAGCGTAGCAAATGTTCATCATTGTCATGACATTGTCCAGTCCTTGTTTCTCAAACCAAGGAAACTATATTTCTTGCATTAGAAAGGAACACTTTTCCATTTTCTATGTCTGATATGTAGCTGGGGAAAATAAAAATAGAACAAAAAACCTACTCCCACTGCTGCACACACAAGGCAGCATACCCCAACTTGGAGTAACTGTCTAAGAGAAGGACATGGATTCTAGCAGTTGACCTTTTGCACATCCACAATTTATAAGGTAACAAAATATAACATAATGAATTGCCTTCCTTCTATATGCACCTTAGTATTCCACAGCACAGGAAATGGCTTAGCTGCCCAGGGCACTCCTAATACCATGCTAACCTCTGTCAGCTCAAGTGGCTGAGGCTGATGGTTTGGGAAGTATCTCATCTCCATGGTAAAGTATTAAGCAGCAAAGGAAAACCAAAAGCAACAGCAGCCAAGCTCAATATTGCTAAGGAATCATTACATTACCTTCACAGCAGCTTTTCTCTCCATAGTAAGACATTCAAGCATTTTTATAAACCATGCCCTACATTCTGAAGCTCCTGAACAAGTCCACTTCCAATTAAAAGCTTAATTGTGAAGTATGCCTTGCAAAGAACTGCTGGATCAAAATAAACCACATCACATGGTATCTACCGTACCACTAGGGGAAACTACACACATCTTAAAAACAACAGAAATCACAAAAATAAATAACTCTTCTTCTAGAACTTACTAGAAGCATCCTTACCATAAGCCTTTGCTGACACAAAATACAAAGAAAACACATGGCTCAAAGAGTCCCATGGGTTAAGCAAGGCTGGCTTTGCTAGGTCAGTTAGCAGGAGAGGAAACAGCCAAATCCACGCTTACCATCAGGAACATTGTGCCCCAAGCAGAGAGGAATGACTACCTAGAGCTCTGCACAGACACAGCCCCAGCCAAGATTTCTCAGTCCTGATTAGGCTGGTGGAGCCAAATGATTTGGATCATGATCTGTGCATGCATTCTGGATGAAAGAAATAAAAACAAAACAGACTCCCCATCCCCAGAAGGCACTCGGCAGCACATACAGCACTATGCTAGAGCTACCCATACTAAAGACAGAGCTCCCCCCTTCAGAAGTACTTCATCATGCTCCCAGCAGAATCATGAAAACAGGAGAGAGAGGTGCTCTACAGAAGTTCTTCATATAGGCTACATCCAATAAATGGCACACCTGAGAGCAAAGATCCAGCAAGGAAGAAGTCAAGCAGAAGTTTCACCACACTATGCTATCAACACTCACCTAGTGACTACTAATGCTTGTATCTTATGCAATGAAAGTAAGACAGCATTTGTGATAGGGAAGATTCCCTCAGTCATTTAATCCAGCTTTGACAGAAGCATGTGAGGGCGGGGGAGTTTCAAAATAAGGTTGTGGTGAGCTCTAGTGCACTGACACCAACGAAAATCCAGAACAAAAGAAAGGGTAACATAAAACATTTCCCTCTTCTATGCAATGATTACACACCTCTGACCTAGTAACTGATAGGTATGCTCATTCAGATATGCCTACAAACAAATCTCTAAAGCAGTCTAGCTTTTATTTCGCCTCTGAGGACATGTTAATGAGCAGCATGCACCTGCAAAGCCTTTTACACTCATTTTAGCTGGACTGTAAGGTGCATAAGCTCTGGCTCACAGCAGACATTATTGGGTGTATCATTTACAGTCAGGAATGTGGTGCTCTGACTAACCAGAAAGAGAGCGTTGTTCTGAATTGGCACAGATGTTGGTATCTGCTCCTGCAAAGCCAGAGCCTTTGCCCAGTCTGGCTTTCTTTCAAGACTTCTTGTGGTGTCGCCTGCACAACCACCTTACCGAGGAACTCGGGAACCATGTGGATATTCCTGCCTCACGTATCATAACAGAAATGTGAATACCAGACCAGTTCATTTCTGACGTACACGGCTAACCAGCCCTCTGCTCCCTCACCCAGTCTGTACTGAGCCTGCAGAGCTAAAGCAAGCAGCATGGTCAGGTGAGAAAGCCACCAGAGAATACTGAAACACATACAGGAAGCAGATATGAGAAGGGATCATTTACAAACCTTACCAAGCAAGCCACAAGCAGGTAATACCTTTTATGTTGGAAAACATTAGCTAACTAGATGATGAAACTTCTTTCAAAAGAAGTAAGGAAATATACCATACTTTACATCAAGTAAATTTTGTTTTGAAACAGAACTCCCACTTGTATCATTCAATTTCATTTATTTCACTCCAAAAACAACCAAGGAACACCACTGGACACCACCTCATCTGCAGCTACACAGGAACATTCAGGACAGGAGTGACCACCTATAAGTTTTCTCAGGTGCCACTTCCCATCTGCAGGGAATGGCTCTGGCACCTGAAAGCTTAACAAGGTAGTGCAACTGCTATGGAGGTAGGAAGTGCTTCCCACAAAAGGATGGTGAGGAGTGGGAATAAAGGCTTTTCCTACCTCCTGCTGGCAAACAATTTCTTTAAGTAATTGACCCATTTTCTAGAGAATAATTAGCTCTAAGGAATGAAGCACTGCTGCCCTTTAATTAGCCATGTTGTTACCTCTCCTCTTACCATATAATAGCAGGCTGTCTGAGACTGAAAAAAGAAACAAAACAATACAACAACTTAATTTCATTTTCTTAAACATGGTATTTGTTGAAGGCAACCCATAAAAAAAGAATCCTAAGGTACAATTTGCAACAATAAAATTTTCCACTGCTTCTATGATTTCACCATCAAAACAAGGTCTCCTCCACACCACTACTCTTTAAGCCTCCCCAATATATTTTCTCCTTTTTAAAAGGAGATGCTTTTTCATGATGCTTTCCAATCATCTTCCATGAGGAAAAACTTCTTTCTGTTGTCAGACAGCTTAACAGAAAGGACTCTTTTGCCTAAAACTGAGTCAAATCTCCTGCAGATAATTTTATTAAAATTTCATTAAGTTTCTTGCAACATAGCTCAACAACTTGGATAAGGACAGAAGTTCTTTAGTCTAAGGAAACTAGAGGTGCACACCATGAACAAGGAGCACAAGAAAGCACACCACAGCCAGTGAGGCAACTCCAAAACTTGCAAAGGACTCTCCTAACAAATCTCACAGAGGTGACGCTTAGTGACCAATCCCATGCTGCAGAAAAAGGAGCTGCCTGGCCCCAGACTCTGTGATAAGTACAATTCTGAGGATACAAACAAGACTTGCCACCAAAGCATGTGATGATAGCAAAAAGTTGGGTCTTGCTCCCCCCTCCTTTCTCCCCACCCTCCACAGGAAAAGTGCACAGTCTACTCTCCTCCTCCTCATTCCCCCTCCACACCTTCTTCCTGGCATGATCAGTCCCCAACTGCACTTAATTTTTAACACTTTGGAGAGTAAAACTTAAATTCAAGTAAAACTTGGAGGTAAAACTTAAATTCATCTGACTAATTATGCCATGAGAAGAAATACCCCTCCTGGACACAATGCAGTGCCTGCCAGCAGCCCTGAAACACCTGATCCGAGGACAGTTACGGCCTTAACCAAGCTGACAGGTATTAAAAGCATATTTACAATGCCAGAAAACAACTCCTCTCCCCATTTCTTGATGTGTGGGAGTAAGTAGATCCACAAATTACAAGGCCAAAGGGATCCTTACATCTTGACTCCCTAGAACATCTCCAAGATGCTGAATAAGTATAGATTGTAAAAAGATATGTTAAAAGACTGCACATGCTGTCGAGTTCATCTTATCCAAAAACCTCCTCCTGCCTTACACTCTAATCTAGAAACCTGCATCTCCCTTTAAGGTTAAATTTGCCTTTCACTGTTTGGCACCACATAACATTATGACATTATGACAAAACTGCAGTCCCCACTTCCAGGTACCATTTCCATATGGGTGCAGAGGTCTTGGTTACTCTCAACCTACATGCCTGTGCTATCCATACCTCTTGCTTTAGATCCCTTTACCACTTCTGTAAACTACCACGGGATCTTGCCATAAGAATTCCAAGGTTTGAACTCTCCAAGGAAGCAGCTTGTTTTCTGCCTTCACCATCAGCCTTCAGTAGAGTGGGCACAGAAATACTGACCAAGGCGACAGACATGGGGCCAGAGCCTCAGCAAGAAGTTATGCAGTAACAAGCAGTACTGCCTCAACTTCTGCTTGCTCCTCCATTTCCTTTCCACCAGACTATACTACATGCTTTTTCAACATCCCCATGATCAGAGGATCTCAAAATGTTTCACTTTGAATCAGCTGCTTCTAGCACTTTTGCTGAGCTTTGTTTAGAAAGCTGCTATAGCTACTAGCTAAACCAAACGATTTGGAGTTAAGTCGTGTTTCAATTTGACAACGACCTGTGAAATGCCATTTTCCTACCTCAGTTTCCTCTTCTACAAACGGAGATCCCCATGTTCTTCAGCGGCAGCCTCAACAGAGAAGTATGAAATTCTCATATATACACACCAAGAGCATATATTCCTCAGGGAGAAAATACCTACTTTCAGATTTAGTGAAAAATCTTAACTTATGCACAGTAGCAAGATGCTGTTACCTAACACGGGAAAACTGACATCTCCCCATGCAAGAAGTCATACCTTCTCACTGGAACAAGGTGCTGGAATTCAAGAAGGACCTTCAGGATGTGTCATGGACACGAGAGTATCTTACAGATTTCCTGAACAATTTTCCTCAGTGCTGGCTGAAAGTGCCTACTGGCATTTTGGACTCCGTGTTAATAAGTCTTTCTTTTCTGTTTCCTAATAACTTATAGTAATTTTTGTTTTAATTACTTCCTATTTACCACCAAACAGTAGCTAGCCCCATCTCTAACTGATGTTGTACATTTATTAATGCATTTGTGCCCCTGGAAAACACAGAATGGAGCTCTTTGGGCAATCTGTTCTTCTTGCAAATCCCCAATGCACACAGCTCTGACAGCCACAGAGATGTTACCACCTTGCCTGTGAAAAAAACCAGCTCCTGCAGGGAGTGCTTTTTTTTCTCAGAAATAAGAAAAAACAGGAAAAACATGTCAAATAAACAATGCCAGAGAACAATACAAAGTATTTCAAGTAACAGAGTTTTTCTGCATCTGCTGTGTAATTATGAGGCTTAACAAGTTTGTACATTCCCAGTAGTTTTGGACCAGCAATGTGAAATGATCTCCAGGAAGTCTCAGTGTAATGTTCCAGCTTAAGATGAACAGGACAGGGCAGCCTCCCCACCATCCCGGCTCCTAAGCCTAAGCATCCTAGAAACAATTTGCAAAACCCTAGAGTAAATGAGTGAATGGGGAACAGAAGGAATCAGATTTTCCATTTTGCAAAAATTCAGCTATTCTGAATATTTTTCCATACCAAAAATGGAACAAGAGCAAACATCTTGAGACTAATTTAATTTTTTGGTTTTTAATAGAAAAGAAAAGACTGTAGTATCTGTATCCCTGACCTCTGGCTTTACACACAGGAGTAATTCACAAGGTTGCAGAAAAGTCACTGAGCGGACCAGAGTCAGCTCCCACCTCCCACTTCAGCTCTGCAAACGCTGGGCTCATTCAGAGCTATTTCCCCTTGCCTGGAATAAAGTTTTACAGATATACAACAATGATATACAAGATATACAACGTTTCGAGACATTTCTTTCCTTTGCACGGGAAAAAAAAAAAAAAAAGACACTATCCAGTGAAAAGCAGCTCCGATTTCAACAACCCTTCCACCCTGCTTTCCCTGAGCCCCGAAAACTTCGCAGCCAGGGTCGGGAACTCCCGAGCAAAACCCCTCGACACGCACCGCGCTGCTGCCCCGAGGAGCAGCGGGAGGCGGCGGGGCCCGGCCTGCGGGGCTGCGCCGCTCCCCGGGAGGGGGCGACACACTGCTGCCCGGTGTCCCCGCCGGGCCCGCCGCTGGCGGGGAAGCTCCGCTCGGCCGCCCGCCTTTGTCTCGTTCCGGCCGGCACCCGCCCGGCAGGGGCTGCACGGCCCTCCCGCCGCCAGAAAGCGAAACCAACGGCGTCGGGCGCCATCCCCGCCCTCCGCCCCGGGCAGCGCATCCCCCGCGCCGCTCGGCTGCGGGGAGGCCGCCGCGGGCCCCACGCACCCCCGCCGGGGCGGCCGTGAGGGCAGCGGCCGCGGGCAGCCCCCGGTGCCGCCGCTCGCCCCCCCCGCCCGGCCGCGGCTCGTGTCCTCACCGGTGTCCATGGGTGCCCCGCGGCCGGCGGGAGGTGAAGTGTGCCAGTGACACTCGCCCGTAGTATGGATGCGGTTTCAATCTGCACATGCTCGCTCCCGACAGCCAGCCTGCCCCGCCACCTTCCCTTAACTCTTTCCGCACTGCCTCACACTGCCTCCCCCGCCCCGCGGCGCCGGCCCTGCGTCCTCCTGCCGGCCTGCAGCCTCTTCCCTCGGCCCGCAGGAGGAGGGACCGGCCCGGCGAGCCCTCGCGGGGCCATCGCGGGGCACAGAGCCTGAAGGGGTAGCCCCAAGGGAGGGACCTGCGTCCCCTGGAGAACCAGACCCTGCCCGTGCGGGCCGGTGTGTGCTCAGGTGAGCGTCGGGAACACCCTGCCCTACCCAAACGCCTGGAGTGTTGGCTCCGGCTGGGAACGCGAAGTGGCACAGTGCGCCTTGGCTGAACCTGCAGTACGAGTCCTTCATATTTACTCCTCCAAAGAAATCCGTGACAAAAACAAATAAACATACACACACCCCATCAGCTGAAGGATGTAACCCTCATGCGCCTGTTGGTGGATCTGGACGCTGACAGGACATCCCTGCAGTGCAGGAAATCAAACACAGCTAATCAAAGGAAGTATTTGTCTGCAGCTTCTGTATTAAAATAGAGAAATACAGTCTCTGAAAAATGTGTTTTTCTCTCCAGATTCAGAAAACTGCCCGAGGAAGAATAGTAAGAAAATAAATTTCAAGCATAGGTAGTAAAAATGAATTTAAATCCTTTCTCTGGCTACCTTAACTTTTTGGCAGCACAAGAACACAGGAAAAAAAATTGCCTTTCTTTGGCATGAGAAATCAGGAGAGTGCAGTCCTGAACCAGGGTTCAAGCAAACAAATGCCCCCTCCGTACCTTTGGCTTTCCTCTGAAAAAACAGAGATGGAGGTAACTGGCAGCTCTCTGCAGTTAGGGGTAGCTGGCTGGTGCCTCTGAAGTGCCTTATAGTCTTCAGACAAAAGTGAGCAAGGTTTTTAGTTCTGTCCGTTTTCGGTGAGAGACATTAACATATTCTGGGATAAAATGGTAACCTGAAGTGACACAAATGCAGAAATGGCAATTGATCTTGAACCCAGAGGTCTGTCTTTAACCAGCACTCTGCTTTTCCTAATGGGTTACTGACTTAGGGCTCTTGTCTGATCTTCCCAGGCCTCTGATGCAGTCCACATTTTCTTTCTTACAGGCACAAGGATTCCTGGACTCTCCTACCTTCTGTAGTACCAGAAATGATGAGCTAATGCTTTTAGCAGTATAAGGATGTTTTTATGACCTCTGTTTAATGACTCAGCATTTCTGGTTTCAATAATAAATCGTCCCAATAATGAGGCAACATCGGATCTGTGCAGGCCCCAAAGCAATTATAATGAAGGACTCTCAAGATGTCTGGCAGCAGTGACTGTGTTAAAGGCAGGTGCTCTCTGGAGAGGCTGCTCCTTCAGCCCCAGAGCTGCAGGGCCAGCAGACGCTGCACACACCGAAGGCGCCGCGGCCGAGCATTGATGGCTCTGCGTAACGCGGGAGTGCCCGGGCTGCTGCCCGGCGTTCCCTCTGCGCTCGCCCGGGGAGCTCTGTGTACAAACCTTTGTAGCTTCTCCGAGGATGCCACAATGCAGCAAACCAGCCTGTCACCGAGTCACCTGATTGCACAATCTCGCTGTGAGAGCTGGAGATGCAGGAAGATGGAGCGTTTTAAAGGGGAAATGGAGAATAACGCACGGCTAGCCCTGCCTCAGCAACTGAGCTGTGCAAGCTAGGGCAGCGCTGCTTGTGCTGACCTCAAGCTGGATAAAAAACCCCACAATTGCTCTGTATAAATTTCAACAGAGCTGAGAAGGAAAATGGTAAAATAGCTTAGACATCTTTGATGTTCTAAACAGCACCTTAAAATACCATATACAATTAGGCAGTTGGAGAAGACAGCAGCCTGAAGCTGTGCTTACGTATTTATTGTGAAATAGCATCCTTTAGAAAGCACCGAGGACCATGCTAGAGATATAGTCAAGAGAGAGATAATTTCACAGTATGAGACAGCATGAATGTTTCACAACATGAGAGGAGAGAATGCCTTACAAGGAGCAGATGAAAGGTCAAAGAGAGAGGAAGAAGAGAGCTGAGAGATACTCACCTACAAGAAGGGGAAATTAAGAGCCAAAGATGGATCGGAAAAAATGAGAAGCACGTGTAGAGAATACATAAATCTGTATTCTCCTGTCTAGTCACATCATGCAGAGAGAGGAAGGAGGAGGTAAGGATAAACGAGAGGGCTCCCAGAATGGGGAGAAAGGAAGGAGGAGGCAGTGAAGCAGGGTGAGGGGAATGAAGACACTGTACTGTGTTGAGGGGACAGGCAGGAGGGAGAAATGTCAGAGAGAGCACCTGATGGTGGTGCTGTACACCTGAGAGCTTGTTCAGCTCTCCCTAGCTGCATTAGCTGGTCCAGAAGAGCTGTTATTATTCTATTCATCCTTGTTTCTTTCAGCTTGAGCTAGTAAAGGAAGAGCAAAAAAGAATGAAGTTGAGATTATAATACAGTGAAAGTGGGAGTAGGATGAAGACTGGGGACAAAGGCAGACAGTTTCTAGAACTGCCCTTTTGTCAGGCGTTCACAAGGAAGCTTCAGCTCCCCAAGGCCTCGTGCTGGGAGCGAGCACCATTCTCTGCAGAGCATCCAGGCTGGGATGCTCTGGGTGTGCAGGAAGCGGGTCCAAGATGAAAAGCGTTTGTGGTGACATAAGGGGTCTCTAGTGTCTCTGCAGCCACTTGTAAACAGGCACAGGGAATGCTGCTGATCTTCAGGTGTGTGTTGTCTTTTTCTGAAATAGCATAGATCATATATAATACCTGATCTAGTTCCTACATGTGTGCCCAAAATCAGTTCAGATGTTTCTGCACCAGCCTGTCTGGTTCTGGAAGGGTTTCTTTATTTGGGTCTAGTATAACATGTGGCTGTATGGAAACATCTTGGAAAATGGGATAATCATATTTGTTTGCAGCTATACTCCTGTATCTGGACATGATAAAGAGTGGAGTGCAGCAATACCCAAGCTGGTTCCTCACTCATCCATTCTGTGACAGACAGAGCTTAATCCCTCACTTAAATTTTATTTGTGTGTTTTATTTGTGGCACATTGTTACACTGAAGAAAAAAAAAATTACTTATGTCTTCAGGAACACTTTAATGTGGTCATTACAGGGGTATCTTGTACATCACAAGTATCACTGCCACTGTAATCATTCCCAGTGAGGTAAGATCTTGCTTTGCAGACTGGGCTTTGAAGTTCAAACATGTTTCAGTTTAAAAGAATTCTAAATTTGAGATTCATAGCATCTTTCTTTCCCCAGAGAACTTAGTTTTATATGGCTCCTTATATTTAAATTACAGTTTAATCCAGTGGATGTTCATCCCTTCTGTATATCCAGTCCTGGTCTTGAAAAAGATACACCTGGAAATTAGTCTTACTGGTTTAGTCCAAGTGGCTTGTCTGATATTGCTTAGGAACTACTGAGGAATGGGATCCATATTTCCAGAGCAGGGTTTAAGGCCAGGCTTATTAAGTCATGCTTGGCCTAATTTCTTGATTCTCTTTAAACATGCTAATGGGTTCTGCAGAAAATGAAATGAGAATCTCACCGAATAACACTCCCCATTCTCTACACAGCCCAGCCAGTGCTTTGAAGGAAACATCTGTCATGAAAAACTTCATCACAATTGTTTAAAACCTGTCAAGACCCAGTCAGGGTTTTTCCCTCGCTGGGGAAGTTTGTTTTTTTCTGTCATGTTATCCTGAGGATGTCTCACAATTGGAAATTGGGAATTTCATCTCCCTGTATGTATAGAATAAAGAGTAGATGCTATGTGTTTATTTAATAATCCCCCATGGATGTACATCCAAAACATGGGCTTTTCTGACAGGAAACTGAGGAACAAAGAGTCAATTTAGGCTTGCAAGGAAATTAAAGAAGGAATTTTTTTTTTTTTTTGCCTGAAGGGACCCCAACCACTGTGGTGACAAATGTTATTCAAATACCTGAAGCAGGAAATGGATTTTGAAGAATACCACAAGTCATGTACTGTCTCACATCAGCTTGCATAGGTCTTCATGCAGTACCATAGAAATTGCTTTCTTTGTCTCTTTTTCCTTATGGGGCAGGTAGAAAAAATACAAGCTGTGAATTTGCTGAGCTTTTTGAAGACAACATGAAGGAAATTTTTAAACATGGTTCCTCCAAGCTGGAGGAGACTCTCTGGAATGATGCCTCCTCTCTTTCTTTTGCCTGTGTCAGGACCTTGGGTTTTTTCTATGGCTCAGACACTAGCCCCATATTCATCACTCCAGAGAAAGTAGTTGACTCATAAAGGGATACAGGCAGAAGTTGCATCCATGAAGGTTCTTAGCTTATCTCTGCACAAAATTGAAGCCACTTAACCATTTGTTCTTCTAATGGTGCCTCTGCCAGTCTATGTAGTATGGTGCAGTCCCTGGGATCAGCTTCAAAGTGTTGAAGGCTAGACAGCAACCCAAGGAAGCCAGAGCTGCTTTTGAAAACTCTAGGCTTTCTCTCTGTGACTGCTGAAATCATTTCCTTACTCAGAACATTTTTCTTTCCTTTAGATATAGATTATAATAGTTAAGCTTACATTAGTATTTAGCTTTTCTTTCCTTCAAAGCATTTTTCTCTAACAGATACCTGCCATGCCTTTTGGCTTGGTAAGAGCTTGGCTCTGAAACTAAACACTGCAAATAGGAAATTTTTACTCCTAAGAGATGTGACCAAAGTGCCAGGCAGCAAAGCATTTCCCTGTTTAGGAAAGCTTTCTCCATGGGTGTTCCTATTCAAGGTATCCATGGGAAAAAATGTTAGTAAGACATTATTTCATAGAGACTGTCAAAGCATGTGAGTTTCCTCTGGGATGTTCAGGGATCATCTCTTTGGACTGACAGAAAAATTTCTCAGCAGAGAACGAGTGTCCTCCACTAACTTCTGCCACCTTTGCCTTCGTGTGGGTTAGATGCCAGACAGGTCCCTTGGAACAGAGCATCCTGAGATCTCTAGAACAAGCAGCAGACAAGATTTACCTGAGGTGTGATTGATATCTGACTAAGTTAGCCTGTGTTTGCTTGAGTTTTTAATGACAATAACTAAAAAGAATCCTTCATAGTTTCTATTCTAGATTCAAGGGCAGAAGAAAAGCAAGTATTATATACATGGAAATTACAGAACCTGAAGGGTTTGGTAGCAATCCTGTTTTCTCTTATTTTGCCAGGTTCAGCAAAATGTAAACGTAGGTTTGGGGAGAGGCAAACCACTTTACAAACCTGCACATGTCCAGTCCAACTTGATCCAATAATCTGTTTTGGGGAGATGTGTTTCCCATTAAAAATGGCAGGAGACTGGAGGCTTGAAGGCTTGGGTTGTACACAGATGTGCTTCAGGCCTTCCCAGTGCCCTCAAATTCACCTCTCTGTTTTTCCCCAGCTGTAAAAGAGGAAACACATTTCCTTTGCTAGAAGGCTTTGAGACAAGCTGATGGAAAACAGGATAAGTCAAGAGGTGTTACATTTGAAGAGTTTCTAGAGTGGCAAACAACCTGATGCTAGCGCTTCATTGACACGTCTTGTAACTCTGAGCTAGCTAAGGAACAGAGATAGAGAAGAGACATTGCACATGATTTACCTAAAATGCTTTTGAATGTCAGTGCCAGAGATGGGAGAGTTAAAATAAATAAATTATTTTTCATAAAGTGTCTCTGTTACATATTATACTGCAAAATATAACTGAGACACTAAATATTTTTGGAACAGTAGTTTTTATTTATACGACACGACATGTGCAAAGTGCTCTGATCAACAGTAAAATGACAAGTTTCTGCTCCAAGTCACTTACAATAGATTTCTCAAACATCAGTCAAGTAGTGATAATAAACGAGGGATTAGAGGGGAACGGATAAGGTGAAATGATGGAAAAGACAAGGGTCACAATTTAAAAACAAAGCTAAATGAAGATGGTTGAGAGAAATTACACAATAGGAATGAAGTTGAAAAAGTGTTCCTTTGAGATTTGAAATGATGTGGCGAGGGGATTTGTCAAAGGAATACATAAAATGATTCAGAGATAAAAATCGTGGTTTGACTCTCTACTTTCATGTTTCAAATATCCACAATGAGCTGCCCAGGAACACTCCACAGGCCAAGAGCTTTTAGAATGACAAAAACTTCTGATGTAAGGCCATGTTACTTAGTTATCATAGATGCATGTCACAGCCAAGGACATTTCTAGACAGAGGAACAAAGAAAGAGAAAGGAAGTCACCCAGCAAATTGTATTTCCTTTGTATTATGCTAATCCACCTGATAAAGGGACATCATACTGGAGTATCTAAAGAGAGAAAATCAGTAATAGACTTTTACAGTCCTCCAGTTTCCATCATCAGTTATCTTGGCAACCTAAATTCATCTTGTTATCATTAAATTGTAGCACTTACAGGTCGAAACAGAGAGGAAGTTGCATGTTTATGTACTGCTTCTTGACATAATTATAATAATAAATAAATACATCTTTCTTCTACAATGTAATGGATCTCAGAGATTACTATCACCTAGAATGACCTCTTAGCTATCATAGACCATTAATTTTCATGGATATATTCCAGTATTAAAAGCTACAACTCATTCTTGACAACTTGCAGTTGGCTGTAGGCAATAAAAAATGTCTAATTTTGATGAAGACGTAAGGAGATTAAGAATTCACCACATTAGCTTGTTCTAGTGGTTAATCATTTTCTGTGTCTCATTCTTCACTTGAATTTGTCTGGCTTAAAAGCTCCTCCACTCAGTCCTCAGTAAAACTTAGTCTGCTCAGAGCCCTTTCCTGCTAGTATTTTATGCCTCCAACAGTACCAATTCATTAATCAAGCCATGAATCAAGTCATCTCCTTTTCAGTATGTCAGACTAGTTGAGCACTAAAAGGTTTCTACAATAAGGCATTTTCTTTAGATCATGAATAATTACCAAGCTTCCCATGCACCTTCCCCAGCTTTTCAGCAACCTTTGAAAATAAATATCCTGCATATGATTAGTCTAATGAGTGCCACAAAGGGAAAAACAGCAACCTGGTACTGGTACTCACTATTCCCATGTTTATGCATTCGAGGATTGATTTCACCCTTTTTTGCCACAGTATCTCACTGGAGTAAAACTGCTCCATACTGTGATGATCCTGATCCTTTTCAGAGTGTTGTTTTTTCCAGGGTAGAGTTTCTGATTACACATCTCCTAATCTCCTATCTGGTTCCCACATGCATAATTTTGCATTTGGCTGTAGTAAAAGGCTTTTTGCTTGAACATGAAGATGATCCTTCCTGCCCTATATAAATGCTTTCCCCTCATCATTGCATTCCACCAAGCTTCCCAATACTTGCATATTTTATCAGCAGTGAGTTTCTATTTACTTCTAGGGCAATGATTGAAATACTGAATAGAACAGAATTTAAAACTCATCCTAATACTACTTCCATGGCTTTTGCAAAGTGACATGGCTTTATTTTTTTACTATGTCCAGCAGACAAACTTGTCTGGACTATTTTCCTTGTGCTTCAACCATCCTGTGTCCTGTGTATTTCTCAGAGAATGAGAGTGATCCAGTGTTGCTCCTGATCCTGATTCAGGATAAAATCAAGCAGGATTCACAACCCATACATGTATTCACTCTTGTCCAGTCAGGACTTTCTGTTGGTTACCATGTTATGTCTTTGTAGAACTGCAGAAGGTAGGGCTAGAAAGAACTTTGAGAGCATCTCTAGTCATCTTCTTCTCATGGCAGGGGTGCTTAAATTATTCTTGCCCTTTTTTTAAATTTGCTTTTTAATCAAGATTATTGTGATGCTGGAAAATACATCTCTTTATTTTCTTATTCTTTGTCAAAGAATTCTCTATCAGTTAATATTTTTTCCACAAACTGCTGTTAGCCTTGCTAGTGAACATCTACTGTGATTATTGACTTTGCCATTTTTTAAAAATGTTGCCATAGAGCAGACACTCCTTTAGTATTCTGCTACTTCCTTGCTGTTAGAGGATTTATGAAATATCAGTATCAGCAGGCTAGAGATCAGTTAAATAAGCTCTATTAGTATGCCCATGGAAGCCATCCACACCTGCTGATTTTAAAATATTTACCTCCAGTACATATTTTACATTCCTTCTGGTCACTAACAGAGTGGAAAATTTTTCATCAGCCCATGTGATACAAGTGCATCATCTTTCTTCTTTCCAAATGCAGAACAGAAATATGTCTGGAATATTTGCCTTTTCTGCAACTTTATCAATTCCTCATCTGCATTGAGCAGCAGCATGTACCCTTGTTAAGGTTTCTATAGTTCTTAATATACTCTAAACTCATTTTATTTTCTTAAGCCCTGCCAGCCAATGATTTTCCTCTGTTGTCTTTTTAATTTTTCTATTTTTATATTATGCAACTTCCAATTTATATTGATTGCTAAATATTTCCCATTTTATCTGTTTGCTTTGTAGGCTTTTTATTTTCTAACTATGCCTTCACTTCATACATTGATCCAGGATGGCATTTTAAATAATATTGTTCTCTATTATGCTTACAAAATTGGGACTTTTTTAAAATCCAGTGACTCTTACACAGCTTTCAGTTACCTGCTATATTTTTCCATCTGAGTTTATCTTCATCAGCTTTAATGTGTTTTGTCCTATTCTCTAGTCTGATTCAGAGACTCTTCTTCTCCACTGGTATCTTTTGTTTTGTTATTATTTAGTGCATTAAGCCATTATGCATTAAAGCACCTGTGGGTCTGAGTTACTAATAATCCTAAAATTCTGGGAGGTTGTATCTAAAACATACTAGGTTTTTATTTTTTTAATTGGAAACAAACTAAACCAAGTAATTTTACTGTATAAATTATTGCAACCATTTTCAGAATACTGGTTCAATTTTTTCATAGCAATGAACACAGGAATGACTTTCTTTAGAATTAACATCAATTAGTATTATTCTTAACAATCAATGTATGTGTTATACAACAGTTTCACTAGCAAAAGAGTTCTCTTGCAGTCTCCACTGAATACAGTGGCTGATATTTCACTGTTACCTTATTTTTGGTATGTCACTTTCAGAATGCATTACACAGGAATATTTTTCCCATTTAACCAGATAGCCTTAGGCCTAAAGAAGTTTGAAGTTAATCTCAGAGGACTGAAGACTATCCAGAAGCCTGAACAAGCAGCCTCCCAATCTCATTGTGTATTTCACCTGCCATATACATGCATATGATGAAGAACACATTAAAGTGATGCACAGGGAGGTTAGTGCACTATTTTAAAAAGTAACTCCTTCCTTCCTCTTTTTTCAGATCATGTCTCTGTCCTGGTAGCTGTCCCACAGTAAACACATGAGCCCAACAAATGTCAGTGAGTTAGGCAGGGTGGGACCTAAATGGTCCCAAATCTTTTTGATGACTAATAAGAGTCAGATGAAAAAGACTGTCTCTCAACAGATATGCTAAATAAATAACTACATCATTAAATATTCATCTGTATCTTACACAGCAAAGTTCCCCATCAATAGGTATTGCCCCAACATTAATTGCATAGGGATTGTCATAATATTGTCTAAAGAGTAAATCTTCATTTTGGAAGGTTATTAAGAAGATTTTTTCATAAAGAATTTTATGAGATTAAGTAAATACATAATCCTGTAGAATGTTTAGTTCATTATATGTCCAAAAGAATTTAGATTTTCTGTTATAATGTAACTTACAATTATTGAATATTTTACACTGGCTATGAATGCCTGCTTAAAAATATTCAGTCCAGAGATCTATAGAATTTTCTATTCCAGAAGAGACCAGAAATTTTGTTCCTGATACCAAATAATCCCAGTCATCCTGCAAAGTTCTCAGTTATAATTAGTAAAACTGATGCTGGTCATTAGAAATCAACCTCAGAAATATAAGCACAGAACCAGATCAAGTGAGCTGAATGTGAGCAGAGGTCCTGCTGAACCTCTGTAAAAAATCAGCTGTAAAAGTTATCTACACATTTAGCTGTGACTCTTTACCTATGGACAGATCCAGGTCTTAACAGTACGGCTGCAATTCGCTGCTTATTCAGTTCTGAGAACTGGACACTTCTGCATGATGATGCACTCCATCCTAAGGAGACTAATCAAGTTTCCCTGTCCTCACTGATGATAGATGGAGCCAGATGAGTAGTTCAGGCTCATCCCTTGACTCCTGGGTAGCTGAAGTTAGGCAAAATAATCATAGACTGATGGTCAAACTAGATATATTCTGTTTCATAGCATCCTGACAAACTATATGAGACAGACCCTAAACTGGTCAAATGAGAGTCAGAAGGAAGCCCAAATCAGAGGGTATGCTCTGATTCATAAGCAAATCTCACTTTCATAATTTGACCTCTATCAGACCTATGCCACCAAATGCTTTCAAAAGTTTTTTTTCGTAGTTGTCTTTGCAAATGGGAACTAAATGACCTCTTTTATATCATTCCAAAGTGAAAATACAAGCTAATAGAAGGGGAATTTGAGAGTAAAAGTGTCAGGACTGAATTTCACTTCTTCAGAAAAAAAAAAAATCCATAGTTGCTTTTTGGTTCAAAGCCATTTTAAATTTTGTTGTAATGTTGGGCATGCTATTAAGGGGAAATATTCTATTTTACTTTAACACAGCCAAAGATGATATCAGTTTATAAAATCCATTTGGAGTCAGCTACATTTTCAGTAGGCTTTTTTCTTAAGGGATGTCTGTCCTTACAAGCAATTAGGGGTTCTTTATTAGCCCATCTCAGAAGTACAGACTTCACCATCAATTGATGTTCTTCTCAACTCCCGTAATAAGACCAGAGGACAAAGAAATAGTACATCTTCCCCAAATAAGCTGTTTCTCTAGCATAATCCCATGCATGAGCCAACACTACTAACTGTATTGTACTGACTATTTTATATTTATGTGCTCATAATTCTGTGAACATTTAGCTGTTACTTATTTGCAAACATCACTGTGCCATGAGTAAAACTTGATAAACTAGGAAATCCCGAACCCCACTTCGATTGTCAGACTGTGGTATTCCTTGCTTTTCCCTAACACTTCACCAGGTCTCTACACCCTTAGCCAAATTTTTACAGTTCCTGTATTCTCATTGCCCTTGCTCCATGATCAGGATAAGAAACAAAGAGCAAAGCTCATTACCAGGTGGACATCTCAACAGTCAAATTAACACTTTCTGAAAGAGCAACCTCACTAGACTTGTGCTAATTATCTTGTGCTTATTATTTTTAGGGCATTTTTGGCATAGCAGAACCCTGTTTTCTGGAATTCCCAAGAAGGTTTGTTTAGACAACCTTAGAAACAACTAAAACTGATGTGCACACAATGAGTAAAAAGATACAGGTAGACAAGTCAATGTCCAGGCTGCCCCCACCTGCTGACAGCAGGCCTGTAACCCCCGCTGGCAACCCCAAGGTGCAGCAGGCACTGCTGGGTTTCCTGTGTCCCTTTGTCATGACCCATGAATATCAAACACTGTGACATCCAACTCCTCTCTTTCCGAGAGAGAGTTAAAAATGGTGCTGCCATGTTCCCTGAGGCTGGTAGATAGTCGTATGAAAATTAGAGCAACTGGATACACTCTGAATTGTGCACAAGCAAACGGGCATTCCCAGGGAACACTACAACCATTAACCCTATAGTTCACTATTTGTGTTGCTCTCCTCCCACCTGCTGGATGACAGAAGGAGAGAAAATTATCTGCAGAATTTTTTTTTAAGTGTCTGAGAAGTTCTCTGTGGTGCTTGTCTGTGCTGATATCTGGGTATCCAAAGGTAATAATTTTAAAAAGTACATGTTACCAGTCTGAGTAACAGATACAAACTCTGTCACTGGCAGGAACCAATACAGATTTCTCCATGAACTTAAAAATTTCCAACAATCTTATCTGGAAGCAACCTCTACCCTCTAGCCCTTATTCAGAGTCCATAGCTGGATAAGCACATGGTCTTTCAGCTCTGTCATCTGAGGAAAACAGAATAGTTCTGCAGAGCTGTCTGCTTCTCCATGGAGCGGGAGGTCAAGGGATGTAGTGATGTATGCTTCATAGGGGCACCCACTGATTTTGAGAAACCAAAACATGCTGGAATTACCTCAACAAATTTCAGTCCGTGACTCCAGGGCTTTAGGGGCACTGGGAGCTGGAAAACGAAGCTTTGCTGGATATTATACTACAGGATCAAGGATCCAATTTACAGTGACTCAGGCTTGTGGCCTTAGGTTTATCTCAACAAAGCTTTTTGAGGAAAGGTTTTATCCCAGGTTGCTTTTTAGTCAACTGCAGTTGTTGGAATGTGTCATGACAGTGGAGTTTTTCCTTTAAAATAGGCTCCAAAGCCATTTCAAGAAGGGGTTCTTTTGTTCACTTCAAAAGACAAAAAGACTTCTTTTAAAGAATGTGAACGCATGGGTTGTGCAACTTCACAATGTACAGAAAATTACAGAACTCTATATAACCACAAAATATTAGAATTCAAAGCAAATAGACCTATTTTGGGTCATCATACAATCTTCATTGTTGTGAATAATGTTGTCATTGGGAGTAAGTTTGTGAGATGGAAATTAGGTCAAAGTTTCAAGGATAGTAAGTGAAACAGATTGTAACAAGCTTTCTTAAAAGGTCGTAAAAAACCCAATTTTTCCTTGTCATTCTATGTGTCCTGAGACTGCTCCAGAAAAGACCAGGGACTATGCTGTAAGGTGAGGAAAGTATTTGTACTGGCATAAAAAGGGACCAAGTGCAAACCCACATGTTTGAAAGATCATCATTAGTCAATGGCATTTATGGTGGGCAGAGCTGCATGTGTCATTTGGTATTTTTATAATTCTAGTGAGGTACATGAGTCTTGATGCTTTGTGCAAGTGATTCTCTATGTTTGGTTTAATTTCTTGAGTGTCACTTGTACTCATACAGAGTGGCTCAGGTTTAACATATAGGAGGGCTACTTGCCACTGGGGGAAAAAAAAAAAGAAGAAGAAGGAAAACAAAAATCCACGGACAGAGTCTTGAACTGCATTGGGCTTGATATGAAATGCTCCCCTCTCTGTAGCTCCAGAACAGAAGGAGCTTGGTATTGTTAAACAGTAGCTAATTAGGATGGGATTTCATGTTGCTGAGAGCTAAGTCTTTGGTATGCAGAGCCAAACAGCAAAAGCAAAGTGTAACTATTTAAGGCTGAAGTTTGCTATTTAAAGTGTTCATCCTTGCCCAAATGTTTGTTGCAGTCACGAGTGTTTCTGTTCTAATGGCAAGATGATGGGCTGTCACGATCCCATCCAGTCAGTCCAGATCAAATGTGCTCAGGATATAAGCCAAGAGATTTTTTTTTTCCAACCTGCCAGCACCAAAAGCACCATCTGTGATTGATTTTGTTATAATGGTGTAAGCAGCTACTGGAAATTCAGGACACTTCCCCGAGATTTTGGTCTCTGGGATAACCAAATGTGAGCTTTCAGGAGTGACACAACTGCTGCTATCCAAAACGTGCTGTCTGTTCCACAGAGGTGGTAAGATGACCCAGTCACAAATCCATGTGAGCATAGCCTCTTGCAGGCAGGCTTATGTAGCCTGAACCTGCATAGGCAGATTGGTGGAAGATGTCCTGAATCCTCTCTTCTTTTATGCCTACATGGCTACAATTCACAGAATACGTTTTATTGCAGCAGGCTTACCTTAAACATAAATCTAAGCTCAGATAGGGCACTGTGGACACTGATTTCAGACAAGATTGTAGAAATCTGGAGTCAGTACCCTGCATTTCTGCATGGCCACACACTTCTTTGCAGATGGAATGTAAAGCTAGCAGTTCAGGCTCTGAAGCTCTCCTAGATATGAAAGCAAAAGCAGCCCCTCCCTGCGGTAATGGTGGCATTACTTTGGCTCATTAGAAGAATGACATTGTAATTTTGATCCAGCACAAAAATATTTTGTTACAATTCTTTATTTATGAAAGGTTTAATATATGGCTTTTGATTTCTGTGATGTTTTCAGAGAAGCAAAATAATCTTTGGGCAAATATAAATAATAATGACTCGTCAATTTGTTCTTATGAGGAAAAAATCAAGGCTGAGAGGAGGCAAGTGGTTTCTGCAGAAACATCGGGCTTGAATTTTGACCTGTTGTAAGAGTGGAAGTGGGTCCAACTTTAATGAATATTAGGGAAAAAAGTCTTAAGGGCTTTGCAGATTTGGGAAAATAGAGAAAAGAGAAAATAGTTCTTTGAATTAATGGCTGAACTGAACATAGCTAATGTTTGCAATCATTGACTTAGGAACACTTTTCCCTTCTCCCTTACACAGTACCATATGTTTATCTGGCAAAACAATCCAATGCTTATGTGCTTTTTAGGAATAATTACCCAAGTGCCCACTGAGTCAGGATTATATGTTGGCATGTTCATCCAGTGTCTCAGACACATGGTTTGGGCTAAGTCTTAGAACCCCTCCAACAGGAACCCTTAACAAATTATGGCCGTTCATACTCTCTTTCTCCACAGACCCCCGTTATGGTTCCTAGAAACGGCCTGGGTGTTTGCCTGATCCAAGGTTTCTACTTATTCAAGATGAAGAAAGACCTCTATGAGTTTAATTAGCAGAGATTGCGTTTATGTCTGTGAGAGGGCGATGCCTGACTTTCCCGCTGGGAAGTTTGTTTCCCCGGTAAGGCAGAAACCAGCCAAAGGGGTCGCCCACTGTCAGGACACTCGGTTTCGGAGGGTCCCTTCTGTAGCCCAAACCCTGGAGTAGATCCCGCCGTGCGGAGCGCCGCCCGCCGCGCCGCCTTCCGCCACCAGGCGGCGCCGGAGCACAGCGGCAGCGTGCGGGCACGCTGGGCGCGGCATTGCATAGAAACGCAAACACAGAGCTTACCAGCGGGGTGTTTTATAGCAGATACAAATGGAAAGACACTTCTGACTGAAAGAGAACCCCAAAAGGAAAAAGTTGAACACTCCCAGTCTCCCCCAATTTAGATACCCAAAGCAAACCCTCGTATGTGGGACCGGGGTGGAGCACCTAAACCTGCCTCCTGTACAGCCATGAAGATGTGCCAAGGTCTATGGTGCCCATTAATCCTCTTGGTGGCTCTCTGGATGAACTTCCTATACTTCTTTTCCTCTTTCTCCTTCTGCTCCATAAAAAAATTCCTAGAATTTCATTCATCTGCTGTGAATGAAACTGACTCTGTGACACAAAATGCAAATCCCCCTCTTTCTCCTGCCCCTTGACTAGAGTTTCTAGAATGAAACTCTTCACTAGAGTTTCTAGAACTCACACTTCACAGCCAACTGAGCATTTGTAGCCAGAGTTCTGACCTCCTACTGTGTGCAATTAACACTAATTAAACAAATAAGTAAAAATTACTCATGACATCCTTTGCAGAAGGCCCTAACTCAGTTTTGTGTTGTAGCTGCTGGAATTGTTTTAATTGGCTGTGTGTCTAATGCTGCATCCTGGCATGGGCTTCTGAGAGTGCGAGGAGACACAGAAGACCTCTATACCAGGACTGAGGTTACACCTCTACACTGAGACTGTGGTTACAGGGCTGCCCCAGAGCAGGGGAGGCAATCACGGACAGAGGGAGAGGCTGGGCAGTGACCTTGGCTTCAGAAGCTCCCCTGTGGACCCACAGGACTCTGGGGAAGGGAGCACAGCATGAGGAAATGGATGGGAGTCTCTCACATTGCAGCAGTCAGCACAATGAAAGCCAAGCACCATCTAAACCCACAGCCAAGGTGCCATTTCTCTTACAAGGATTCCTGCTTCAGGCAGTGCACAGAATGAAAGACAAGTTCTAGATCAATCTTTGAGCCTCCCAGGGAGAGCGCATTGATAGGAAATTACAAAATGAAAAAAAAAATCAAATTAAGATAACATTTTCAAAACTGGCACCTTTTCCAGGTCACCCTGTTGCAGGGTGGTGCAACCAACCCTAGGGCTGGTTTTCAGAGAAACCCAACCCTTGAATTTCCCAGCACCTTTGAAACCAAGCCAAGAACATTTTGCCCAGAGGTAGACGCACACAAAATTAGGTTTCCTTTTTAAGGTGCATGTTGGCTGTGTTTGAAAGCCATATTATCCTTTATAATTTTTACCCCTCCCCTCCAGAATTTTCTGGAACCTTAAGCTGAATCACAAAAATTATGCCGATCAGAAAAATACCCTTCAACCCATTCCCTCCATGCCATTTCATCCTGGCAGCTGTGCTGTTTGGCAATTGTTGCTGCATGCAAAGGAGTAGGTGGGTATCAGGCAGGCACCTCCAAACTGCGTGGGGAAGAGTGAGCTCAGTAACGCTGCTTCTGTAATGAAGAAGAGGGCAGGATCAGACCTTGAGAGCAGAGGGTGAAGTCTTGGTGGCAAGGTACTGTGGTGGTAAGACTGAGTTTGTTCCTTGCCCATGAATAGTTTTCATCTATGACCAAGGATAAAAGCTTGAGATTTTGTCTATGTGCTTTCAGACATAGGAGGAGGGCAGGGTGCAGGTTTTCTCCTGAAATTTACAGTTATGTCATACGTTTGTATGTGCTTGCGTGCTGGACCATGCTGTGATACATCCTGAGCTCCTCATCAGTGCTTCCCACTAATCCCAAGCAGTCAAAGTACTATCAGACACTGCTTGTTTGGGCTGCCTGCTGACATCACTTGCCAGTGTTGCCCACAAAAACCAATTTTCAATACCATTTGAACCTTCTTGTGGCAGCTTGTAACATCTATAAATGGGAGCTACTGCTTTGAGTCCTTTGGGGAAGGGTACAGAAATGCTTTCCTTACCAGCTCAGGAAGGGAGTGGGGCAAGCCCCAGGATTGACCCTAGAACTCAGCTGACAATATAAAAGTGGAGTTGTTACCCTCCCCTCAGGCAGATGCACTACCATGTTCTATTATTTGCCTTTCCAAAGAGATCTGTGCTGGTTTTGTGGATTACCGTGGAAACTGCCAGAAACAATCATGCCAGGGAAGCTCAACAACCGCTGTTCTGAGAGTGTGCTGTCTGGGGATCTCCTCTGTGTAGAGATGGAGCTCTCTCCAACAATGTTCACCCAGGGATGACCCCTCCTGAGAGAAGCAGGCAGAGGGATCTCTGCAGGAGCTCTCAACATTTCCACCCTCCGTGTGGAAGTGAAATAATTCCTCCCTTTACACAATGCCTTGACAAGTCTGAAAGATCCCAGAGCAAAGCTCACAAACGTCTGGGAACTGTGTGCCTGGCTCTGGTGTGAGACCAGAAACAGAGCCAAAAACCTCTCCAGCTAACCCCTCCTACACTCTTATGGAGGACAGCCTGCACGCTGGTTTCAGCAACAAAAGCTCTGCAAGTAGGAGTCCTATGGCAGGGAATCATGTTCTTCTCCACACCCTATGCTGACATCTGGCAGCTGTAGCCATAACTTCAGTGCAATACTGGGAAGGCAGCCAAAACACTTCCCACAGACTAGCCCCATCTCTTACTAGTGTCTTCTCTCCCCCACCAGCCAGTACAGACCTCCACTGGTTGTGGAAGGGCAGGGATTCTCCATCAGAGACTGTCTTGTGCAGCTTCCCCGGCCTCTTACCACACAGCTGCCCCAGGTGCCCATTCCAAAGTTCTTAGATCAGGACCCAAACAGAGGGCAAGCTGGGACCTACTTTGGTCTTTACTAGAAGAATTGATGTAACAAGTCTGGAAATAGTATTTTCCCCCAGCTCTGCTATGGACAAGGACAACACCTTCTCCTAGCCTACCCAAATTTCTCCAATCCAGCAACTCTCCTCATAAGTCTAGTGAGGATCAGACATGAGTTCTCTCCCCATGATCTCTTGTGGTCTGAGTTTTTATGCTGAGAAGCTATTTTTAGTGATGGCTGGGTGCAGAACTGTAAGGAACAACTGCAGTAATAGGGGTCTGTGTTCCATGGAGCTCCTCCAGCCTACCTGCAGCACACACTATTGCCTCCTCAGCACTCCCCTAATAAACATGCCCCTCAGACAGATGATGTTTAAAAATGGGGCTGTGATGACCAGTTTGTCCATACAGCTGCCACTGCTGCTGCTGGTTGTCAGAGGGCAGCTGACCAGTGGTTATTTCTTTTACTTGGCTTGAATTCAAACCAGTAATCTATAAATGAATTGGTGCCCTGCTCCCCATGTTGTTTAGATCTCTTTCTCCAGTGCAGCTTTTTGCATTGTGCTTCCAGAGACAGCTCTGTAAATAGGCATTTTCCTGACATTTCACAGGGTACCTCGGGAAGGAAAATTACTGTAGATTGTTGCCTACTTTGCCTGAGCTTCCTTCCCCCTGGGAAGAAAGACCTGTTCCTGCCATTCAAGGAAGGTCTGAGGGGTATGGACTGTCCCTTGCAGCAGCAGATGTGGCCCTCTTTTGCAGCACTGGGGCTGCCGGAGCAGCAGGTCCAACTCTCCAGGGTTCTTCCTGATTCCTTCCAGCACCTTGTCATAGCTCCACCACCCTCTTTCTATGCAGCATCTGGATTGACACAGTTTACCTGTGACCTGCATCATGTGCAGCACCACTTGCACAGCAGTTACTGCTGTAGCCTGTGGACTCAGATTCAAAGTGTGCTGTGGTATGTGGGAACCTTTGGGGCTGCATACCAGCCAATCCAGACACAAGAAGACCACACAAAACAAATACACTTGTAAGGACTGTTTTTCTTCTCTGCAGCTTGAAGACTCCCACATGCCATCCTCCTTTCTTCCCTGTTCTGAAATAGGAGTTGAACAGGCACACATGAGCATGCTGATAACAATCCCAAACTGGCTTTTTGAGATCCAGTTGTCTAATCTATGATCTAGATAAACCTATGGGAATACAAGCATTTAAAAATATTAATTACTGTGAGGGATGTTACATCTGTGTGTATTTTTATAGAGAAGAAAGTTTTAAGTTTTTTATCACAGGCTACTTTAATGGTAGTTAATGACCTCTTAATCTATTGGAAAAAGACATAGTGAAATCTGGTACTTAGAAGCTGAAACCAGAAAAACCCAGAGATGAAACAAGGCAAGAAATGTTAATACTGAGAATAACACTTGGGTTGCCCCTGGGATGACTCCCTAAGGAAAATGGGAATTCTCCATTGTTTTGCTCTGTGCCAGTCAAGACAGTATATGTAAAACATATGTTCTTGCTCAAGTTCTGGCTTGAGTAATACACACAAGTGTCTGTGTGTGAAGTGTGACGGGATGACCATAGCACAATCAAAACCAGCTGACAGAGTACTGGAGGGCAATGGTTTCCTGGCCCTCCCACTGGGTCCTCCCACGAGCAACTGGTTTATGCAGCAAGGTGATCCACAGCTGCCAGTCTCTTATTTTAATGCTGCATGAACTTGTCATTGCTGATTAGAAGAGAAGAAAGGCAGGGGGTTGCAACTCTGCATTGTGTCTGTCAGCACTCTGCAAACCCAGGAGAAAGAGAACTAAGCACAAAGGCCATTTTCAACGTTTTTAAGCTTCTAACACAGGTGGAATTTAGAGAACTACAATATGAAGCCTAAGCTGCTTGTGGAGAGCAACAAATACCTCAAACTGGTGTTTCAAGGTACTGGGGGTTTTTTGTGCAATTTTTTTCCCACACAGGATTGAGCCTTCAATGGGGCTCTGACACATGAACTTTTGGTCTGGCTGGTGTCCTTGTCCATTTGGTAAGTTTTCAGCGGCACCGTGTCTGGAACACAGCGCTCTCTCCCACCTGCAGAACTATGACAACTTTGCTTACTAAGAAAGAGTTCATTCTGCTCTCATCTTCTGACCCCTCGCTCTCATTTATCTCTTTGTCCTTCTATTTAGGTATCTTGGATATGGTGCTCTGAACAAAGCAGTCTGTGCTTGTGTTGTGATAAGGATAGTCTAACAGTGTAGTCTGACGGTGCCAAGCTAGGTCGGCCAGAGAGTTTGTTTTGTCAATAAGGTACTTGCTGTTTACAGTAAATTTTACTTTTTGCTGAATGATTTGTCTGCAGATTGCAAAGACCTGACATACAGTGCTTGAGCAGCCATATTAAAGACAACTGCCAAGGGAAATAATTTGGGAACAATGAGATACTGGTTGTTCTTACAACCTTCTCCTTCTGAAGACAAACTGTTTTTCTATTTTCATCATTTAATGGAAACCATTATTTACTTTTTTTAATAATAATTTTGTTAAATAACAGAAGTGACAGAAGATATAAGGAGGCATATCTTTGAAGAATAATTTCATTAAATGCATGGCAGAACATTGTTATGTGAGTGCTGATGTGGTTCTGGGCCTCCAGGGGTTAAAGCAAGGTGTGCACAGGCAGTTCTTAGGGAGGTACTTTGTTATACAAAGCTCAGTGGCTGAGGAATGTCCTGGCAGTCAAGCTTCATTGCCTGGGAAAAACACAAGGCCAGATATTGACATTTCATTGAGTGATATGATCCGGTTGGCTTTGCTGATGCAAATGAGAGAACTTGACCAGTGCCTTTAAGGGAAGAATAAAAATAGCTTATAAAATTCTGATTAAGAAATATTCTGCTTGCATGCTGTAGTTGAAAGGAGCAAGAATAGGATGGGAGCATCCCATCTCACTTCGTCTTTGGCCAGCCTCAGTTCAGGAGTGGACTCTGTAAAGCATGAAGCTACATTTTGCCCTCTGAAATAACTATAGGAAGGCACAAATTGTGCTGTTTCTGATTATTTATTACAATTCCTTGATCACTGGGCATAATAATTAATACAGACTCACACACAACATGCAGACTGTAGGCAACTGGAGCCCTTTCTACCGGGAATTGCTGGAGAAATCTCTTTGGATGATACTGTCCCAATAGTCAGCTTGGTCTCTGCCTGTATTCCTGCCTGTCCCTCCTCACCTGTCCAAATGGGAGAGCTCCTCACCGGATGCCTGTTTCTTTTCAGTTCTTTGCCTATCTCGACTTGCCTCTCCAGCTATCCCTGTGTAGTGCATTCCTGCTCTCTGCCTGAACCAGCTCTGTAATGCATGCTTTGTCTCTTAGCTAGGAACAGGCAGCTTCATTCAACCAGATTCCCATGGAACTGGAAACAGATGAGAAATCTAAAGCGAAACTGTCTTTAGGGAACTGCAGTGTCCTCAGAGTCTTTGGAAATCTGACTACTTATTTGGATAATGAGGTGTAGATTTCAGAATCTGACTTTATTCACTCCAGTGTCCAAATCTTGACCTTATGTTTTTAGTTATATTTTTATATTTTAACCACTTAATCACATCAATCTTTTCATTTTTGCATAGTAAGTGATTTGGTACCCAATGTTTCTCTGCCGAGACTTCAGTGAAAGCACACTATCAATGTGAGGAAAATGTTTACAATGAATGTTTAATAAACAGCAGATCTTGAACTAGGCAGTATCTGTGAGCCAGATAACAACTCTTAAGATCTTTTTTAACTATGTCTAGTGAATAGTGTTGCTTAGTGTCCTAGGAGATAATTTTGTTCAGTTCTTCTATGTGCTTCCTTCATAGATTGTTGAAGCCTGTTTATTTCAGACTGCCCTGTTTTGTGCAAGTAGTCTCAACAGGTGACAAAGTACAGTTTCAGAGCATTCAAGGATCTCTCATAACCACTCAAGATATCATCATTCTGGTGCAGCCCTTCACCAACAAGCCAGACTCATTTTCACAAGATGAGACCAACTGTCATGGTAGCGAAGGGTCCATGTGGAAGGTCCATGGAAAATGACTGGAAAGATACAAATCAGAATGATTGTTGTTATCTCCACTGAGGGGAGCCTCATATAGACATTTTAAAAGTGTCTCAAATGGAAGTAATGAGCCTGATAATGGAATAAGTAACAAGTAGTTGCTAAACCTGAAGAGCAGAACAAAGGGCCTTTTGCCTTAAAACACACTGGTCTGAGGCCCATGTCTCTAGCGACATTTTGTCCTACCATGCCCATCTGTCTCCAGTCCCTTTTTACTGCCATTTGCATGGTCTGGTCTGCTCAACACAAAGGGCAAGAGCATAGAGCATAAGCTTGGCCAGCCTGGGGTGTCAGGGAGTGGCCAGGGCAGAGGGCAGCAGCCAGTAGCACATGGTGTGTGCACCCACTCACTGCCAGTGCCCAGCCTCTTGAGGCAGTAAGATATCACTAGTTCTTGGTATAACACAGGCAATATACTCCTGCATGTCACCATATATTCATATAAGGCATTGCTTGATGTAAAGTAGCTCAGTAAGTGATGGCCTGATGTCTGAATAATATATTTTGTGTGCTGGCAGCTATCATCAGAAATGCTTGAGGCCCCGGACCTGTTTGTTTAAGCCATTTTACGCGAGAAATGGCCACAGTACGTGTCAGGAGACCATTATACTAGTTTGTTTTTCATCTCTGTCATGGCACCAGCCTCATGACCTAGGGTTGCCTACAACGAGTGAAGGGTGCTAGGTCCATCTAGAGCTTCAGATGGACCACCAGCCCTTCAAGGCTCCAGTGGCAACAAGGGCAGTGTGCTTCTGTAGGTACCAGCTCCTAGCCCGGCTGCACCGCAGAAAACGCCGCTGCCCTGGTGGTCTGGGGGTGGTCTGGGTAGCATCAGCTCCGAGGTCTGGGAGATGACTGCGAGGGAGACCTCGGGAAACTCGGTGGTAGTCCCTGAGGGTGCAAGGTGGGCGGAGAGTGAGATGTCCCCGCCCGGGACAAAGCGCCGCTGCCGCTGTTGTGCCCCGGGCCGCCCAGGCACCCTGCGCTGCCCGCCCCACCTGCCTCGCCGCTGAGCCCGGGAAGGGGTTAAAAGCCCGGGGCGGCTGATGTCAGTTCCTGCGCTCCTCGGGAGGGCCGTGTCTGATATTTGAGCCGGGCTCTCCCGCCCGAAGGAAACCGGGGAGGGAATGGTAAAGTACTGAATGGGACAGGAGCCGTGCCGGGCACCTGCCTGCCGCCCGGCACCGCGCAGCCGCCCGCGGCCAGGGCCGGCCCCGCCGCGCCGCGGGTCGGGAGCCCCGGGACGCCGCCGGCTGCGCCCGTCCTGCCCCGCCGGGCAGAGACCTCCGCGCCGGCCAAGGTGAGCGCGGGCGGGGACGCGCCCCCGGCCCCCGGCGGGCGAGAGGGCGGCCGGGGGCTCTGGAGGGCCGGTCTGCGCGGGGCTGGCTGGCACAGCCTTACTCCCCCGGCTTGGCTTTCTTCGAAGGTGACCGTAAGGGGACTGGCGGGAGCATTCTGGGGCTGGTGTTGTGGCATCTCAGTTAACTGAGGTTTGCTTTCGTTCTGAGACTTTGGCCCTGAAGAGTCATGGAAGAAGTGGGGGGAGGAATGGCCACACGAAGGGGGAGATGCGGTCCGAGAAGTAAATGTCTGTAAGCTCAGCGGTCTCTTCTGCCTTCCTTATGCCTCGGTGTGCAGGGCAAGACCTCTGCAGGTAGAAGAGCACAACTGAGAGCCCATCTTCCTGCCTCCAGGCACTTTTACTAGCTAAGCCACCTGCGCGGATATGGAGGGGAAATTATTCCCCGCTCCCTCCCACTCCAGGCTCGCGACAAGCCTTTTCCTTGCCCTTTCCGCAGTTTTTTGTGTTATTTTCTCCCTCTCTGCCCAAGCTCTGCGCATCTCAGGCCGCACTCCTGAGCGGGAAATGACTGCGTGGCTGAGCAATTCCAATGGCCTCAGTGCTAAAAAGCTGAGGGGTGAGGCGAGTATGAAGTAGAAAGTGAGGTGGCTGGGACAGGGTGTTGATTAATAGCAGAGGGTTTCCCCGCTGAGTTTTGTCCATTGCCTGTACTGCTGACCCCCTTGATGCCAATTCAGTGACACAAGAAGATTCTCTTCCCTTTCATTTATCACTTGTCTAGTGATTCCTTCTGTAGTAAGATGGTAGCTGAAATATTCAGCTCTGGTGTTCAAGGTAGACCAATATTCAGCTCTGGTGTTCAGACACTGGTGCTTTTTATGGGCTGGTGCTAAGAATTGCAGTCCCCCTGTGCTGTGAATCCTCTATGACAGCCTGCGTAAATCTATTGCTGAGCTGAGCAGACACATCTGGAATATGGAAATAGTGCTTCACTTGTCTTTATTGTTTTCACTGCATGAACAAAACTGCAAATACTTTACTTGCATTTGTATCTGCACCCGAAAATCTTCACATTGATTGATTGTTTCGGCTTTTCAGGTGGAAGTGCTCAAGTCTCCTAAGTATTTTGATTTCTAGTTCTGGATCCACCTACATCTGCAACATCAGCTGATTGTAGTCTGAAAACACAAAGAAAAAACCCCAAACATGTGACATCTTGATTTAAATTTCAGCTTCATCAGAATTACAACTGGATGTGGACATTCCAAGCAAATATGATCATATTTATTTTGGATATGGTATTTAGGGTCAGAACTGTCTCTGATGTTGGTCAAAACTTACAGATGTATGCATGAGACTTCTAATTTTGACTGCATTTAGCAGATGGTTGAGTCATTTTTTCTCCCACAGAGTTTTAAGGACTTTTTATCTGCCATTATTGTCACTGACAGTTGTTGAATACTTAACACTGAAAATCAAGCTGCTCTTTAAGAAGTGGCTGTATGCATTTATGAATGAAGTTTTGAAAATCTCTGCCTGTTCAAATAGAGTGGCTGTCTCCTATGTTCTAAATCCCTAAAATAAGAGTGCTGCCTCTGCAAATATCAGGTTCCCACCTTTTTCTTATGCATAAGGGTTAAAAAAAGACAGTTTTATATATTTATATCCTTATAAATTTATCTGCTATGAAGAGGACCAATATCTGGGAGAGGAAGGGGAATCAAAAATGTGCTGAGAAAAAGATTGTTAAGACTTACTAAAAAGGACATCTGAAATGGCAGATCTGATGGAAGTGATTTAAAGTCAGTCTGTCAAAATGAATTTGATGTTGTTATTCACAGAGTACAGATGAACTGCTTATGTTCAGAAGAACAGGGGAAAAGGAACAATGTATTTTAATGGTGAATGAAAATGCAGAATAAGTTTTGTAAATAAAGTTGTACTCAAGAGGTAATATTAGACATTGTGATACAGTATCTTTCTCTGAAAAAGTGTAAGGTTTTTGCTAGGGGGAAAAACTATAATTCTAATCTCTAGTCTTCAGAACTCATTTGGTATGATGACACACGGGGAAGTTATTAGCTTAAGTGGAGGAGATGGAGATTAATAGAAGAATGGTGAGAGAGACAAATGACAAGAGAGAATGTGACAACGCAGTGCTGAGGAGGGGCGGTTAGATGGTAGGTATTTTACTCGTAGGATTGGCTACTGACGCAGGGGATTCATTTAATGACACAAAACAAAATTGCACATTAGAAGAAGTAACAAAGTGGGCACAATATCTGGAAGAGCACTCTTACAATTAGTAGAAGAGGAAAAGACTCAGTTGCATAAACAGTAAGACTTATTCCAGATACCCAAAAACAAACTGTGCCTTTTAAATGTTAAAAATACTGCCTGTATTTGAAAATATAACCTATAGTTGTATTAATCACTCGCAGGGTTACCATGGGCATGTTGAATTTTGCAGTCACAGAATGGTTCAGGTTGGGAGGGACCACAGTAGGTCATCTGGTCCAATGTCCATATTCATACAGGGCCATCCAAGAGCACATTGCACAGGATTGCATCCAGATGGTTCTTGAATATCTCCAGTGAGGAGTTTCCATAACCTCTCTGGGCAATCTGTTCCAGTGCTCAGTCACCTGCACAATAGAAATTATTTCTTATGTTCAAATGAAAGTTCCTGTGCATCAGTTTCTGCCCTTTGCCTCTTGTCTTACTGTGTGGTACTGCAATGGCCTGTAGTACAGAGAATTTGAACTTTCAGAGATCTGGCACAGACCTGTGCTTTAATAAACTGTTCCAATCCATTTGTAATTACCCTCCTGCTCTCCCACATCTGCCATATACAAAGGAAAAGTCAGCTGAGATTCCTTTATTCCAGTTGTGTCAGCTTGTCTGTGAATGTCAACCACCAGTGCAATATGGTTGTAAAAAAAAAGGCAAATGCAATCAGATGAGGCATTCCTTACAAGAGGGGAAAGAGCTAAATGCCTTTACA
Organism: Haemorhous mexicanus; assembly: GCF_027477595.1. NCBI lineage: Eukaryota > Metazoa > Chordata > Aves > Passeriformes > Fringillidae > Haemorhous > Haemorhous mexicanus. The sequence goes on from NC_082346.1 coordinate 32,336,918, forward strand.
CTAGGCTTTGTTGTGGGTGCATGCTGCCTTTCAGATGCAGTTGTGGTCACCCATGGCTATGAAAGGGAGTGAGAAGAACCAGCTCTTTTATATGATGTGCACTGAAGCTGGAACAGGTGCAGAAGGAGAGCAGAGAACTTTTCTGATGAGGAGCCCCTTGTCTCTAGCCTTGCAAATTGAGGTTCTTAAAGAAAAGTTTTTGATATCTATAAATATATCAAGGGGTAAATATGAGGGAGGAAAAGAACCCTAGCTAGACTGAAGGGTAATAATCTACAAGAATTAACAGATACATGATCATAACAGCTGGTTATGATTATGTTTATGCTGGTAATTAAGAGGCAGCTCATTAGAGACATGAGATTCTAGTATAATAAGAATAGTGGGAGAACTGCCAGCATGGTTCTAGGGAAGGGCAACGTTCATTTATGAAAGGGATTATAAAATGCAGTTGCCTATAGTGATAAAGAATAAAATGCAATGATTCAGGACACCTATTCCATCCTAGACCCCCTATTCAGAACAGGGGTATTTTAGTTCAACTAGAAGTTATGGTCTATGTGGAACATAACTTTTGCTTTGGTGTAAATTGTTTGGTACATCAGTTTAATTTTGCTTTGTGTCATTAGAGTCCATCCCATTCATTTGTATGTCCTCTTTGGATTTAAACTTTATGAGTAAAGACTAAAAGCTTGTATGAAAGCTACATAAAAATATGAAAAATACACTTGTGTGAAAGAGAAAATAATTTCATTTGAGAGCTGAATTATTATTTGTGTCCAAAACAGTGTTAGCTGTAAACAAAGTTAACAGTTTGTAGGATCCTTCCATGACTTAGTGCACTCTTTCAGCTTGGGAAGGACTGATACACTTTTAGCGTTTCCTACCTTGCAGGGAAACGCTAAAAGTGTACCAAAGGTAATCTGGTTAAATGCCTGGCAAGGAGTTAAGGCTAGAGATCAGAGCAGTGTGCTGGATGGGCTGTGGAAAAGGATGGCCTCTATTTCTCTAAAGCAGTAAATGTGCTACTTGTAGGAAAGTGGTCTTCTTTCCTATTGTGGAGTGTTTTCAGTGCTGCAGTAGTGCACATGAACATACCTTTGTCTTGTTTTACTGAAACCTACCTTCTGGAATAGTATTTCACAAGTCATTGGAAAAGTAAGCAATCTGCTGTCTGGGAAACTTTTTATTATTTAACAAAGCAACCTGAACATAAAATAACTCACAGGTAATGTTTATAGCCAAAGGGTAGAAAATGCATCTTCCTTAACTCAGAACATCAGACGTATAGCTGGATAGAGGGGTTTGTTGTGTCACGTGTACTCACCCTATTATGTATACTCACAGTAATTTGAATCTCAAGTCTTACATGCAGAACATGAACCAGATATTCTGACAAGTGGATACAACTGGAGGGACATCTTAAACTTTTCCTGTCTGCAGAGAAAGGCAGATGTAAGGGCAATGAGGCTGAGTGACTGTTGCTTTCTTGTAAATCCCAGACTGTTCTTTCATCTGTCACTGTTTGGGACTTGTGAGTTTGCCTGTGAGCTGGTGAGAAGTTCTTTAACAAGTAAGGATTTAATTGTTCTGATGAAGCTGAGCTAACAGCTGTTCTAGCATTGTAAACATTTATTATTGTTTGATAATATAGCTGGCTGCTGGACGGCACGCACTGAGTTGACCTTTTTGTTCATGAATACCTGAATTTGGTTAAGAACATCTATTGCCTAGGTTTTTGGGTCTTTTACTGTAAGTATCTGAAATGTCTAAACTGTTACTGAGTAGTAAAAGGTCTTCAAAAACTACGGCTTTCTTCACTTTCTGGGCCTGTCTATATTTCTTGATGTCTACAAGGATTTCAATAGAACAGCATTTTTTGTCTTTAGCCCTAACTTATTCCTGTATGGATTCTCTTTGTTTTAACAGAACAATTGTTTAGATACTGGGGCACCTCCACTCTTACTGTCAACTGACTGTGTCAAGTAGTTAGGGATTGGGAACAGTTGCTTAATACATCACATCATCTTAACACAGTCTGTTTGAGATAAGGCCCTGGTGACCCATGCTGAAAATGTGTGTGTGATACCTGAGGCAGGAGGTTTTAGTGACTTGAGGGTTTACAGCCATACTGGAACAAAGGAGGCAGGAGTAGAAAGTATTCCTAATCTCTGGGTAGAGGCTGAGCAAGACTGTAAGGGTGGCAGTAAGGTTGTTTCTGGAATATACAGTATAATGCATTAGTAAATTATTTACTCATTCTAAAGGTAAATGTTTATCCATTAAGAGTGACCTCTGGCAGAGGGCAATATCAGTGGCTCAGGGTAGTACCACTTCATCTTCTGCTTGGAGAAGAAATGGCCTTTGTTACCAGTTCTGAAAGAGGGACCAAGGAAAACTAGGCACAGAGGTGGTTAGTTTGCCCTTCTAAAATACATACTTTTTTTTCCCCTTTGATTCTGTAGGATTTTTAGAGCACCTCAGACGACATCCTAAATGGATGATTAACATCACAATGGCAGAACTCACAGTGGAGAATGGCAGCTGTATGGACTGGCAAAAGCGATGCCTTGTGTTGGAGTCCCAGCTCTTCAAATTCCGCTTGCAGGCAAGCAAGATCCGAGAGCTGTTAGCTGAGAAGGTGAGGCAAAGGTGACTTCTACTTTGCAATGAGTTATGACACAAAAGCAAAAAATCTGCAAATGCCAAGCTATCCAATATATCTGTTGTTTGCAGTGAGGATTTCTTTCTTGATTGCAGTACATCTTTGCTCTCTGCTTTATCAGTTGAGATGCAGAGATGTGCCTGTCATGGTGTAAAGTGGCATATAAGAATGAGCCTTGCTTACTACAAAACCACCAAGTATTTGGACTCTAGTGGAAAACACTGTACCAGCAAGATTCTGGATATCTGAAGTGACTGAGACAACAGCAGAGCAAATATGGATGTTTTGGGTAAGAACAGCAGGATCGTAACTTGGATGGCAACAGAAAAGCATGGAGGAGTGCTAATTATGCTATAATGTTAAAAGGCCGGACAGGGATACATGTATTGCCATAGTGTTAGAATAACACTTCATATCCAGTCAAAACATTCTGGGGATACTGAAGAGCAAAGCCAAATATTTTGAGATCTGGATGTCAGAAACTTACATGGCATCTGTGGTTTTAGAGACATCTTCTACTAATGTCTTTCAAGTGCCCTCGGGTGAGTTTGTTTGCATTCTAGAGGAGAGAACTGGTAAAGATCTGAGGATTTTATTGGAGTTTTGGTTTTTTGCTTGTTTTTATCATGGTGTGAATTTTTTGTGATTTTTCTTAACCCTAAATGGTGCTGTTTTTCAATTAGAATTAAAGCTTTTTCACTTAATTTGTATGAAGTCCAAATTTGTAGGTTGCTGGGTGGGGGGGGGGGGCTCCTTTTTTTTTTTCAAAATATGGCTTATGTTATCACAGTTCAGTCCAAGGTTGTCCAGATATTCAATTATTATATAGGAAAGTGAGAACAGTTTTACTAATGAAGTCGAAATTGTACAGCTGACTGCGGTTTACTATACCCAATGACAGATCTGTTCTAAACGCACTTTTCCTCCATTCTGTATTATGTAACTTCTGTGTGTATATTCTTGTTTGTTGGTTTTGGATGTAAAAACATCCAGATGACAGCTACTTGAGAGTGGCATAATTTTCATCCCTGCTTTCACTGTAATTACATTTTCACTCTTGCCATATACTGCATGAGACATTTTTTCCACCCTTCATATTTTAAGGAATTGTGCAATTCTAACCAGCTTCTTCATCTCTTCAAATTAATTTCTGAGATGGACCTTAGTGATTCCTTCCCTTGAAAAACATTGAAAGTGGTTGTAAAGTCCATTTAGAAAAAAGCACATTTAAAAAAAAAGGAAAAAAAAAGGCACATATAGATGTGGAACAGGTCTGCTAAAGACAACCAGTATTCATATGCAATATTTGTAAGTTTGCTGCATTATGAGATCTGTGTCCTTGTTCTTTATTAATTTCTGCTTTGAGAAACTTCCTGACTACCCACACATAAGACAAGCCTACCTACCAGACTTCCTTATTGGAGAACAGACTTGCCAGATATTTTGACTATCTCTTTACTGAATTTTGTGGGTCGTGGCAGAGAATTAAATTTTCATCTGCTTCAGGGGCCTGGCTGCCATTTATCCAGCCTTTTAGTCAAAGCGATGCTCTCTTTGCTGAGATTAAGGAGTAGCTTGGTTCACTGATCAGGTTATTCTGTAACTACTTCTACAGTGCTGTTGTAACTTTACTTAAAGGGTCAAAAAGCTAACAGGCTTGCAATTCCTAACTCCAAATGTCATGTGGGAAGGGGAGAGCCTCAGCAGGAACCATGGGGTAGCTCCAGCAGGCTCTCCTGCTGCAGGTGGACTCAGACACATAGTGCTTATGCTTAACACTTCTCCTGGGAAGTGTCCTGGGCCTCAGGTTCCCAGCTGGTCTGTAATGACTTGCTCAGAGACCTTCCTCCCCTTCTCCTCAGTCACCACAGGACACCCCAGCAGTCACAGCATCACGGGCTCCTGTCTGTGCTGCATCCTTCTCACCCTCAGGTGGGTAGTGATGCAGAACTGAAGGAGGTGCTTTGTTTATGTCTAGTGATTGCAGCTTCAGGGATTTTTGTCATAGGTTTTATAGGAACTGTGATTTGTAAGGGTTTTTTTCCTCATTATGATGATGAAGAGATTCAGATTTACTGGAGAGTCCTACATTTCAAGGAAGGTTTTCTGGGACAGTAAGGGGGGATGATCTTGAAAAAATGCAAAGTCTGCACAGTTTGAAGCTGTGTGCCCACCTGCGGTAAGCACTGTCTTGAGATCCTCCCAATATGGTTTGCAGTAACAGGAATTTTTTTTTTCTTTCAAATACTTTTAGATGGTCAAAGTGAAGAACAGTGTTAACATGGGTGTGATACTTGCTCACCAGCTAGGTTGTCATAGGTGTGGAAGTGACTGAAGGGCTTGAAAACCTGATCCCCACATCTTAAATTATTCTTTATAACTAATTCTATGATTTCAAGACAGGTTTTACTATTTTAACTCACAAAAAACCCAACCACTCATGCCTGGCACTGGTAGTACAATGTGCTCTAACAGTTTAAATACTTGAGATTTTTAAAATCCGCTTAGATTGAATAATCTAGATCGCTGTTCAGAACATGGGGAATTTAAAACCCAGTGGTTAACTGCCAATGCCCTAGTTCACATGGTGTGAACTTCCACATTGATAGCCTGGTCTCAGTTATCGAGCAGAGCTCCCCAAGCTGCACAGAACCTGGCAGAAGAGCCTTAGCCCCTGGTCTCCCAGACAAAGCTCTGCCATCCTGCTGGACCCCACAGGGCTCAAGACCCCTGAGTCCTACCTTGTGGACATTAGCAGGGATTGCTTTGGAAACAGGCAGTTGTTTTCACCCTGATTTTCTTGTACACACACAAGGAAAAGGGATACTCCTCTGCTGGTGAATGGCATACCCGGCTGTTGCCTTGGCAGCAAGTTGACCTGGTTAAGAGTGAGCTCTGGAACAGAACAGCAGGAGAAAAATGGAGCTGAGAGGTATAGAGGCTTTTTTCACTTGTTTTTATATAGCCTCCTCTGAGCCATCAGGAGAGGGAAAGCCTGTGTGAATGGTTGATGGGAAGATCTTTTGCAGTTTTTAGAAGGGCCATCTGGGTAACTTTACCTGCTTCTGTCTTATTTCAATAAACAATGAACATTTGGAAAAAGAATCTTTTGTCTCAGGCAAGCATGGCTATTCAACTAGTCCTGTTTTTGCCATACAAGCTGTCTGGGCTAGTGCTTGAAAGAAGAGTTCCATGCATTTGGCTTGGTTATTAATTTTTTTGTGTGACTTGGTTCACATTGCTTAGTAGCATTTGTCAAATTATAAAGCATTTTGAATGAAAGGACCCATATAAATACCAAGCATTATTATTAATTCATTGAGGGATTTGAAAGAGCCTTACAAGCATGTATGCATTAAATCTGAATGTGCTCCAGTGAGAGTGCTGACACTGGGGATGAGTGAAATAATGATTTCATGTACACCAGGAGCAGAGCAGTTATTTAAGAGGTCATAGTAGGACAACCCAACAATGTAGTACAGGAAATTAAGACAAATACAAGTTCATTTAAGGCTACAGAGGGAATTAGGGTGACAAAAGTAGTTGATTTGGCTGGAACATAGCCAGGTCGCCCTGCTTGTGCAAGTTTCATAACTTTTTAGTGATCAGGAATGGTCCCAATATAGATTCTCTGTCCTGATCAAGATCCATAACTGCTAACAATGCAAAGCAACTGCTTTGGGACAACAAGGAGTTCTTCAGTCAGAACAGTCCTGTCTTCTTAACCTGAATTTTTCATGGAGATTGCTCACCTTGTGGAGGAACAAATTATTAGTTTAAGAGGATATCTTGGTAAAAAGGGCCAGAATTTCATCTGTGCTGTGAGTGTGGACCCTGTCAATTAATCAGAAAACTAGCAGAGACCATTGATTCTGAAACTACTGTCTTAAACACTCTTTGTTTCACAAAGCATATTATGTCTCCCCAATAGTTAAGTTTAGCATCTCTCTTTTGCCTATATGTTTTTCTGCTACCTGTCTGTGGTGATGACTGTCCAGATACTAATAGATAAGTGAGTGGTTACATCAATATTCTGAAGGGGACTCAAACTCATGTAGCATAGACCACTGCTATTCATGTTAGACTGCCTTGAGCTCAGTCTTCAAGTAGGCTCTTTGGTCAGAGCAGCTTTGTATGGCTGCACTCCTCTGTGGTATCCCTCTGTTCCTCTGCCAAAGAAGCATCCTTGATTTGGATATTAAGTTACAGAGACTCTTGAATTTGATTGTTCCACTGAAAAAGCAAATGTGAGAGGTATCATGCTAAATGTAGCAGGTTTTGATCTTCATGCTTCTAATCTATGTCATTGCTTTTATGTTTATGTGACTACTGAGGTGTCTATATGTATGTGCCTTTTGATGTGTTTGCTGGTAGTGGTCAGTCTGCTCTTGTGTCAGTGAGCATGTATGGAAAGAAGAGTTGTCTTGCTGCCATATGAAGGAAGGCAAATGGAAACGGGAATGCTGCCATGTCCGTTTTGGGTGATCAACCCAAGAGGAATAAGTCCATTTTCAGATATATTAGTTTGGTCCTGTTAGTGACCAGCCTGAATACTTGGCTTCAGTGTTTTATCAAAAAGGCATTGGAGAGAAAACTTTATAGTTTTTCTTCTTCAAGCATGATTCTTTTAATCTTCTGAGGATTCTTCTATGTCATTCTTTCCGTTGTAAGTAAGTGCAGCAAACTCCATGAAGCATTCCTCAAATTTTGGATCTTGGTGGATAAAGTCGCTGACTTCGTATTACTGGTCCTAAATCTGAGACCAAGTGAAGATGACCTTGGCAAACACCAAATGAGAGGCTAGGTTGATATTTAAAGAAAAATTTAAAACAAAACCAAACAGACAATTAAAAGAAAACCACCAAAACATTCCCCAAACCAACCACAACCTACCAAAAAAAGGGTTCTACTGGTAAATTATTAGAAGAACCCCAGGTACATCTGATTTTATGAGAATGAAGTGACTTATAAACATTTAGAATAAAATTCAATTCAGTGTCATTTGACTTCAATAGCAGCAATATTCAGATGTTGAATCACATAATTGTCGGTTTGCAAAACTCTTTAAAAAGAAAAGAAGCATAGGAAAATTAGGATCATTATTAATCTTGTCAATTATAAGTCTATGATGCTTTTGAAGCTAAAGCAAAGTATTCAGTGGTTATAATGTGACATTATAGAGAACCTGCTGTGAGCTTTTCAAGATATATTTATTTTTATTTACCATTGGGAATGAATCCTAGCTGAAATAAGATCAGGGAAGAATCGTGCGCTGTAGACAGGCTCCTTGCAGGGTCAGCCCACAGTGTGTAAATTGCAGAGATGAGGTCAAGACTTTGGCACTGTTCTTTTGACCCATGTAATGAATGATGAAGCTCACTAATGAGAAAATGGTTCCGGTGTATTCAAAGTAGGGCAGAAGACTGGAAAAGGTCAAAGGCTTTTTTTTTCTTGGTCAAAGCTGTCCAGTTAACTCAAAATATGCCAAAGTTCTGTAAGCTTGCACAAGTGCTGAGTAAAACATGAATTTCCAGGTGATGTTAATTTATTTTCTTTCTTTCCCCCCTCTTCTTTCTTTTCTGTCTCTGAAGATGCAGGAATTGGAACAGAGAGTGATAGAAGCAGAGCAAAGAGCTGAGGATGCAGAGAAACAGGTAAGAGACTCTTTGATGATGGCTCTGGTACAAGTCCAGCAGTTAACTCACTCTAAATTCCTTCCAGTCTAGCATACAGACAGCAATCTGCAGTGTTATTCCCTGCTAGGGAAACACTGATTTACAGTGGTGAATGGATTTTCTGGTCTCCTTCCCAGTCTGTGAGCCTTAGCTGGGAGCAGGGCCTGAATATGTTGAACCCTAAGTGAAAACAAACACCTTACACCTTTCTGTCAGGTTCACAGCCTTTACCCCCTCATCCATGATAGGCATGCTTGGTTGTGGAAAAGGAAGGGGATGATGTACCTCAGGATTAAATTGCAAAGATAAGGCTGCTTGGCAAGTCCTCAGGAAACAAATACTTAAGAGTACTGGTGAGGACTTGTCTACAAGTAGAAAAGGTTCTGTGAAAGAAGTAGGTTTTGCAGACACACCCTTATCACTTGTTTTGGACTTTTTAGTAATTACTGCTCTGGCTCAGGAGCCCATGGAGAAAAACAGTGAGAGCTGAATTCATTGTCTGTTACTATAATCATATAAAAATTAGGCATATTGTCTAAACTAGTTCTTCTATGCTTCTTGAATAAAGGAGAAGTGGAGAGAGGCACACTTCAGCTTGTGAACAGGCTATAGAGAATAATAGACCTTTGAGAAGCAGACATTCTGCACTCTAAGGAATATTATGGAAACAAAAGAGTCAAGATGAGCCAGGTGGTTTGAGCTCTTGGATCACTGTAGGTCACTGCTGAAGGGAAGGCTTGAAGTGAATGAGCTCCCTCCAGCTGGACAAGAGCTGCAGGACTGAGCACTAAGTCATGGGTTGGAGGGCAGAAATAAAAGCCACACAGCCAAGAATGACTGTCAAAGATAATTTCAGAAGTGAAGGGCTGAATAGGCAGTGTTATAAGCACTGGGAGACATATCACCTGGGAATCAAGAATCAATTTTTCCCCTCCAGTTTGATATTGACATCAAGATTTTTTTACTGACCAGCTTAATTCTAGGAAAGATGCTATGTCTTGACACCATGCTGTTGGCTTCTATGCTAGATCAGCAACTACCTGTGAAGAACAAGAGTTGGTTTTGAGAGTGGTACCAGCCAAGACTGGCAAGGTAGCACAATACAGGCAAAAGTGACAGCTGTGACAGCACCATCAGGAACTACAGTGATTGCCACTGGCCAGTGAAGCTTTCATACTAGTGGGCACCTCAATGACAGGAGCAGAGTGCCCAAGATATGATAAGATGCAATGACAGCAAGGGGCTGGATGGATAACAAGTCAAATCCATGTCCAAGAATGGGCAGGAAAGGGAGAACTTGGCTGGGAGGGTGTAGCAGAAATGAGGGTTGCCTTCACTCACCTGCCACCAGCACTTCTGTGAGTGCTTTAGGCAGGTCCTAAAGACTAGCAACCCTCAATGTTTGCCTTTCCAGCAGCCTTATCCACATCCAGAGATATGTGTTCCTAGAGAAATGCTACATTGCTGCCTGACAGCCTGAAGAAGTGACAGCATAAGAGCAGGACCATTCCCTTCCACTAATGAGTACATTCACCATGAATGAGAGGCAGCCAACAAATGAGAGGGCTCCACATCAAATGCAAAATCCCTTGTTATCTTTCTCTCCAGGAGTCTGGGGGGTTGGATTTGTTAATTCAATGGACTCCCTGTAGCTGCCAACCTCAATTAAGGAAATCACATGTTTGCAGTCCCCTTGCTGAGCCTCTAGTACAGAGTCAGCATTTGGGCATCAGACAGGAAGGAGGGGCCATTTCTTTTTACTATAATCACCCTAAACTCTAATGAAAGCACATCCGACTCAGCAGGCTTAGTTTTCTGGCTCGGATGTTGGGTGCTTACCTTTCTGATCCAGTATGAGGAAGAGGCAGTTTGCTTCTCTGCCTAATACAGGCAGACAGGAGGACAAAACACAGCTTCTGCAAGTATGAAGTGTAGGCTGCTCAGCAGAGCATGACTAACCCTCTTGCACAGACTCTGTGAAGTGCTCACATTGCTCCCTGCCTTCTGTCTTTCTGGTTCTAAGTTCATGTTAAATTTATGGTATTTGGAGTTGGTTTCTTTGCAGATTTAGCTTCTTGGAGGTGTGTTGGAACCAGAGATTTTCCCATCAAATGCTGCAATTAGTACGTTTGAATTAAATCGAAGGGATTCCATTCATCTTTAGAAATGAAGTCTTATAATCCATTGTAATAGAATGAGGCAATGGTAAAATAGAATGACATTACTGAGAAACAAAGCTTTTGAAGAAAGCAAAGAGATTTTAAAAATTTGGTACTGAAATGCTTCAGTAGCCACTGGATTTTAGTGGATTGAAACTTTGTCTGTAGTGAAGGAGCACTACAGTGATCTTTCTCTTGCTGAGATAAAGAAGTCTTGGCACTGGCAGGAGCTCAAAGACAGGCAAATCTTTAGAAATATCAAACATTGTAACTCCTTAGCAGTCTGGAGAGAAGACTTGGCAGAAAGACAGGAGTTGCCGAAACAATATCTTAAGCTGGGGATAGGAGGATGAAGGACCTCCATAGTGCATTTTCATATAGAAATTTTAATCTGAAGCAAATGGCCAGGGGTTTGTGGTATATACCTTGGTAGTGAATGAGGTAAAAATCTGGCCATGATATTGCAAAGGAGAAAGGTGGGATGTACCATGTCTGTATGTGTATGGAGACTATGGTGCCTGTATGGTGTCTTTGATTAATAATTTGATTGTAATATCTCACAACCCATGATGTATTTATCATCAGATTGCATCTGTTACTGCTTCAGCGTTACAATGTTCCTTCCACAAATGTGAATATAAACTGTGACCTGAAGGATGTTGTGGTTTTTAATGGTTTTTTTTTTTTCCTTTCCTGACTTGAAAAATAAGAAACCCACAAATATTCTCATTTATTTTCATTCTCTTACCAGTACACAAGCAGTTCCTAGATTTATATTGGTTTGTTTGGTGGTTTTTTGGTTTATTCAATTTCCTTCTGATTACCATTACAGGTCAGAGTTATGGAAGAGAAGATAAAACTTGCCAATGTGAAGACTGGTGAATCTGACAGCACCCTGCACAAGAAATACCAGGAGCTGATGAGCACAATGCAAGGAAAGGAAGATCTGATCAACAAATTGGAGACACAGCTAGCAAGACAGGTAAGGATATTTTCTACAGGGAGGCCTGTAGGTTTCATGAGTTAGAGGGATTCTGTAATGTATATTTCAAAGATAGGGACTATGTCTCATTACAAGTTAGTCTCTCAGTTGCCTCCAGATCAGCTGTAAGATGATGTCCAGCCCAGTGCAAGATCCTCTCTTTCCTTTTCGGACAAAACATCCACTCAGGTTCAGCAGCCCATGTCTCTTCACCACTGGAGATCAGTCAATGTGCCTAAAGGACTTCCTTATGTTAGTGCTGAGACCCTACACTATAATGCTACAGTCTGGTCACAGTGTTTCTCTGGCTTTTTGGAACAGTGATTGCTTTGCAAAACCGTTGTGTAGCCCATCTCTGACTCTGTTTATGCTGCTTCTTGGGATGGGTCTTTTCCCAGCCTTCAGCAGTCCTCCAGCATAGTTAATCTCTTGTTATTATAAAAGAGCAGATGTTTCTCAGTATGTTTAGTTCTTAGTCTCTCCCTTTTTCAGATGGTGGAAGAAAGCTGCTACATTTCCAGCAGGGCTTGTATTTCAGTTCTAGTAAAGGCCTTGCCCTGTGGTTTTTATAACATGAGGAATAAGGTATTCTTATGTGTTGCTAAGTAAATAACTTAAATAGAAGTAAAATTTTACAAAAAAAAAAAAATTACTTGGCCATTTGAGTTACATTGAACTAATTGCCACCTATTTCAAGGGCTGTTAGTAGAAATCTTCTTCCAGCAACAAGAGGCAAAATGAGCTTCTAGAAATGAAAGCCAAAGCTTGGCAATTCCTGACAAGAAATACTTGTTATCAGAGTCACTGGTTTAATTTCAGAATGGGATGAGATGGTGGCAGGGCTAGAAGGTTACTAAGGGTCCCTGTAAAGCATCCTATTTGTTTTCACTTGAATGGGAAGAGCCATGGAGTTCAGAGAATCATTAAGAGAGCACTGAGGTCACGTCTGGGCCGCACAATAGTGTGGGACACTAAGAATCTCTAATTGCTTTTGGAACTTAATGGACAATTGGCTGCTGTGCCTGAGTGAATTGGTTCTGCTTAGAGGCAGGGCTTACTGCGCATGGTGACAATTGCTGTCATTTCACTGTTCTACTTTAGAACCCTAAATAAAGCTCACCATATAGTGTAGTAATCTGAATCTTTTAGCTCTTGGACCATGTTCCAGCTCAAGTCCAGGACACTAGGAATTCAAAACCAGCTCCCATATGATGGACATTCAGAGATGGTAGACCTACGGTATGTGCTAGATCATTTCAGACCTGTAGGCACATCTAGTATGCTATGTCCTGCAGAGGTTGAGGCTTGATGATTAGGAGCACACACAGTCATATAAAAGGAAAAAAAGACTAAACAAATCTTCTGTTTGAAGCATCTGATTTGATTGCTTTTATTTCATTATGCTCAACTACAATTGTTACAATTGCCTATAATGTTGTTTGGGCCTACTTTAAAGTCAGCAAATGTATTTGAATAAGAGTCCTTAAATGTGCAGTTCTAGTGATAAATAGCACATGGTGATTAAAAGTGATGTGAAAATGTGGGGAATTTTGTGGGGTCTGTTTATCCGTGTGAAAAATTTAAGGTGGGGGGAAGGACTGACATTTTTTGTAATTATAATTGATGGAATTATTTTACTTCAGAAAAAAAAAAATAGAACCACCAGCTGCTACCAGAAGGCATTACCTTTGCCCCTTAACTGGAGAAACCAGGGCTGATGTGACTTGCAGCATATTGTCCTCCTCTCTTCCTCCCTCTGTTGCTCCTGGAAATGATTTATTCTTGCAGTTGTTTAAATCATTATGTAGACAGGAGAGTTTTCAGTGATGTTCCTTCTGATGAAGCCGCACAGAAGATAAAACAGAAAGCTTCAGGTGATCATAGTGTTAATTCAGCATCTTTCAAAGGAAATTTCCAGAAAAGTTAAAAACACAGCTGAGAAAACACAGCTGCAGACATGATGTAGCAGTCTTACCCAAGCAGATACTTGGGGGAACAATGGTCATTGTGCAAATTGACAGTATTGCCATAACACCTTTGTGTGGACTAGAACCTGTTCTAATGGATATGTAAACATACAACCACTTGCAGCATCTGAAATCCTCCTAGCAGATCTTAGGCATGATCTTAATATTTTTCAAGGTCAGGTTATGGAGCTTTTTTTTATTATTTACTTTCTCAATGAGAATATTGTTTGTGTGTGTTAAATATGTTGTTCATATTTGCATCTTGTGCACCTTGAAAGGTTCTGCTCTAGACTAATGCTTACAGCAACTGAATCCTTTTTGCTTGGAATGATTGGTATTTTACGAATCAGTTATAGGCACTGCTTAATTCTTAAATTCTTATTAGCTTTGGCCAATAATATATGTGTAGGCTGCGGGAGCACTACAGATACTCAACAGCAAACAGCAACGTTGCAAAACCATCTGAAAAAGTTGCAGACTCTACTCAAACTGTGGTAGGTTTGTTACCTGACCTGGATTTTGCTAATAACAAACTTTTGAAACAAGCCTCTGAATTTGACTCTAGGGACCATGTAGGACAAATTAGAGCTTGATTTTTTTCAGAGGCCAGCTGAAAAATTGTATCCAGGTAGGAGTCTTAAATCTTATGTCTGGAATGGGAGATTCTCTGTTTCAGTCACTCCTGATGCAGTAACTCACTGAGAACAGTTGTACTCTCCTAATGCGTCTAATGTTGGTTTTTGTTTCTTGGCACAGAAACAGCTGAGGACTGAGGAAGCCAAAATTGTTCAAGAGAAAGCTGCCAAGATCAAAGAGTGGGTAACATTTAAGCTCAGGGAGGTAAGTCTCTGGCTTTCTGCCAGGTTTCAAGGCATGTGAGTAAGTACAGTGGCTGCACTGCCAGGGGGTTCCTATGTAGGACAGCAGCCTGGGACAGTCAATCTGCCACAGGGGCACTCCGCTTGTTTGGCGCTGCACATACTCAGTTGTGGGGCTGGGGTCATCACTCTTACCAAGGGATATTTACTTAATGGGCAAACTATAAATGACTGTTAAGTCACCAGTGCCCAGAAGCAGTTTCTGAAGATTGACTAATCACAAATGGCTTTCACCTAGCTTTCTTTTACCTTTCCTTCTTTTCTCTGGATGCAGCTTCTATTCCTTTCTGACAGAGCACCTGTTACACAAACATGTCCTTTGCTCTTCTATAATTTACCATCTGACTAATGCTGTTTCCCTACTGCCCAGTATTTTTTGTCTCTGACCTCTCTGTTCTATCCATCCTGTGGATTTATGCCTCTATCTGATCCTACCCTCTAGAAAAACAAAGACAGCAATGGATCAGCATGCAGTTTTAAAGATGGAGTAATAATTTTCAGCTGGGAGTGGGTAGTCTGGTCCTTTATTCCAAGTTAAAAGCATGTATTTCCAAGTTTATTACAGAAAGGGAATTTGTGGGAGTTGGGAGAAGCAGTCTTTGTGGGCACTGATTATGTTATGAAATGACTTTGTAATGTCATTAGATTGCCTGGATAATCCACTGAACTGCTGTGCTGCTTCTGTTCCCTGTGTGAGATAACTTAAGGTGCATTTAGTTACTGACTGGTGCAGCACAAAAGAGGAAGCAGAGGGTTTGATTTGGTGTGACCTGCTGTGAATCCAGGACCATACACTCACACTGTGTCCTTACTGGCAAAGAGGTTTGTGCCAGAAGCTGATTCCAGGTGCATAGCATGCACAAGTGGATCACTGCCGGCTGGAGAACTTGGCATCTGTGTTGCCAGTGGGTTACTCGAGACAGCACCACAGGTGATTCCTTCAAGAGGAAAGTCTGTCTGCATGTACCACTGCTGTGTTTAAAAATGGATGCTGAGACTCTTCAAGTAAAGGCATAAAGCAAATTTGCAAAGAATCTCTCACGCCCTAATTGGAAATGTCAATGCACCCTTAATGTTGGTTTGGTTTTTGCTTTTGTCTTTGGTCCTCTGGATCCATGGGATCTTCTTTTACTACATTAAGGGTGAAATAGAACAAATGCTCCTTCTGGGTAATGTTTTTTTGATTCTCTCTTTCATGAGTGTTACTTCTGCAACAGGAGTAAATGATGAGCCATAGCAAGGAAGTAAATTTAAAGATGTATTTGAGAAGTGCCGGTAGTTTATGGACAGTCTTTTTGAGAAAGGACAGCAAAATATTTTAAATGGGTGATCTAGTGAGGTTGCTGATTAAAAGGATTCGAGGTGACTGGTAGACTCACCCATTTTTTTTCCCTTGTTAAGAAACTTGAAAGTAATAAAGATGAAAGCATATTCTGTGTAGTGGATCACATGTGCTCGCAATTTTGCATTGTTTCTTTTTTTATTATTCTTTCGTAGCTTGAGCTAGAAAATTACCACCTGAAAAACTGTAATCAGAGACTGATGGAGCAAATTGGAGCTCTTCAGGATACGTTGCAAGGTAAATGTGTTCAGCTGGCACTGTAGCCTAGTAACCACCACAAGACTGGAAGTCAGCATTCCTGGGTTGTGTTCTTAAGTTTGTCAGAAATGACAGCAGGTGGTAGAGTTCCTGTGTTCCTTAGCTGGGTCCATTTTTAAGTTGGGAATAACATGCTTACCTGCTTTAACTTTTAATTTTTTTCCCACCAACAATTCAGAGTAGACTCTTTTTTTTTTTTTTTTTTTTTTTTGTTAGAATCTGCATTTACCATTAAAATAAGCCACTGAGCTCCTGAGTTGGAAGCATTCGTTGAAATACACAGTGGAATTCTCCATTCACTGATGTATTTCAGTGTATCTCCTTGTGTGAATTATTCTCATCCCCACAGAACCTCTGCTGGCATGTGAGCTGAGTAACTGAATGGCAGCAGCTCCTTGGTCTGCCTTCAGGAGCTGGGTTCCTCTGTGCCATCAGGTTGGGTTGGAGAAAGCTGCTTACGGAGTTTTGGGTTTTTGCAGTTCTTTAGTGGCTGGATGGGAAACTTTGGACTCCAGGCTTGAATTCAACACCTTTGTTGTAACGTGCTTTGAAAAAGAAATTCTCTTTTTTTTTCTTTTTTTTTAAATTTTTTTTTTGTTGTTGTTGTTAGTGATCTTGGTTTCGTCACAGTAAGATGAACTAGTTTCCAGAACTTCACTGGTCATGCAGGGAGGGGACATTTCTTTCCTGCAGAAGTCTTTCTGGCATTCCTATTACTTCACAGCAAGGGAATAGGGCAAAATTCTTTCTAAATCCTACCACATTTCTAGTGAAATGCTTTATGACTGGGTTTCTCTTATCCCCTCTGGCTCTGACTGTTCACAAAAAGCGAATGCCTGGTAAGCTGCGTTAATAATCTGGTATTAAGTGTGCCCTGGATCCAGCTCTCTGGGCAGTAAACAGCACTGCCCTCTCCTCTTATCCCTCACTAGTCTCAGTATGCCAGGCTGAAGTCAGAGGCCTCTGCAGAGAGACAAATCTCTTCTTGCTTGCCATGCTAATAGTAACAGCTTCTTCTTCTTAATCTCCTGTCACATCTAGGAAGCTGCAAAAATACCAGTAATATTTAAAATGAATGGCATCTTTTCAGTCTACACTAATGATTTACCTTAGGGTCAGGGGAAAATATGTGCCAGGATTTGTGTGTACTGTTGTTATGTGTTAGCTTTGCTAACATTCAGTTCCTTCTGAATCAAGTGCCAAGGTCATGCTCTCATGATTGTCTTTTTCTCAGCCGTTTCCAAGAGCAAGTTTCATCCTCTCTGCTGTCAACAGTAATTTATTCTGCTGTTTGCTCTTCCCTCTGTAACTTTGTGTCTTCAGTTTGTTTCTGTTTCCTTGTAAATCCTATGGGTGGTTAAGCAATACCCATGGAGTTTGATGTTCAGGCAGCATTTTCAGCTATAGCTGTGCAGAGTCACGCTTGCCCATATTTTACAATTTCCAAAGCATCTAATGATTTGGTTCTTTTCCAGTCAGGCTGAAATAAATATAAATGCCAAGGTCAATCAAACATCGTCTGCCATTCCAAGTTTCACCCCCACTTTCTTATATTCTAAAGCTGCTATTTGGTGGATTGTAGAACTGAGATACTTTTTTCCTTTCCATAATTATTACAGATTATAATAAGTGCAAAGTGGAAGTACTAAGTAGAAAGGACAATCTAATATCTGTCTTTTATGTCATCCTCTAACATAGTAACTGAAAGGGCAGGGAAAGAACTAAGAAAGGGAAGATTTTACAGCAAAACCATACAAGTAACTATATAAAACTTCATGACATAAAGCACTGTGTGGGTCATATATCACAAAAGGAAAACAAAAAGCTCTAGGGAAATTCTTGAAAAGTGAATAAACTTCCCAGTTGCTGTGATGTTTAAGAAGGTCTGGAAGCCCTATCTAGCCCCTGCTAATGCGTGGAATCATAGCAGATTATTTGATGAGGTAAATCACTGTAGGTCCACTAAAGCCAAAAGCCATGTTTAACCAGTGTTCTGGCCACTTTGATGTATTTGACCAAGTGTTGTGTGGATAGGTACACTTCCTTTTCACATTTTAAGAGAGGAGGCATAATTATATAGGTAAGAATAAAAACTCCTATATTGCATTAGACTGAAAGCTTGCCTAGGCCAGTATCCCAACTCCTGGTTGGCTGTTCACATTCCATGAAGGACCATGCAAAATAATGCAAGCTGTCCTTCTCTCCATATACACTTCCAACTTCTGCTCTCAGTAGTTAAGGAAGTTCCCAGGCCAGAACTGCTGTACTACTGATACATTAGTTTTTCTGGCCTGTCTGCAGCATTCTGTTGGCTTTTTTGTCTGGGGAAAAAAACCTTCCTTCTGTAAATTTCAAATGTGCTGCCTAATTTCATTAGGAACCCCTTCATTTCACTTTTGTCAGAAACAGTGATTAATCATTTCCTATTCATATCTTCTGTGCTAGTCCCAGTTATAAATATATAGTGCTTTGGTTATAACTGTGCCCAGCCATCTCCTTTCTGTTCTATGTAGTCCTGAACAGGCCAGGGTGCTATTGAAATACAACTGAATGTACACTAGGAAGCAACGCTGAAGACATCAAAGTGTTTGAATGCCTTAACCATGTGTTCTCCTTCCTTGTAGATATGACCAGCATTCCTCCCTTTGAATCTCTTTGGAGCTGTGATTCCCTGAAGCCCCAAGCACCCCAGGCCTCTTTTGCTGAGAAGATAGAGCAGAAATCTGTGCTCCTTGCACCTGGTTTCAGAGAGGTGTGTCAGAGAGGACCTTCCAAACATGTCCTCTCTTCAACAAACATAGTCCTTGCCAATGACACCTTTACTGAGAATGGAGAGGATAAATCTCTGCTTTCCCAGAGCATGCTGAAGCTCATGTCTGACCCATCAAGCTGGAATCTCTCCACAGAGAAAAATGTATTTCCAACTGTAAGTTCTGAACATGGTTTAGGGTGCTCTGGTCCCATATCACTGGACCCTCCAGCTGAAACCACAAGTATTCTTGAGGCTTTGACCTTCCAATCATCTTTGGAAGGAAACTGTAGTGCTGTGAGCACCTTGCAACAAGTGGGTTTGGATAGCACCCGCTTCTCTGATGATCTGAATGCCAGATTCCATTCCCACCAGCTGGACTCCTCTTCCTCTGCAGAAATAATGACCATGTTTGAGGGACATCTTCAAACTGCTAAACCACCTCTGGTTGTGTCAACGTCAGGTGTTACAGCACATTCCTTCTTTCCAGGGAGGGAGTGCAGCCCTGGGAGTAGTATGACATTTCCAAAGATAAGAACACCCAATACACCACGAGACAGTATCCAGCTAGCCAAGAGACATCACAGCCAACCACAGTCAGGGGCTAATTCTTTCCATCGTGTAATGCACTTAGAGACTAGCACTGTCCAGCCCATAACAGACCCTCCAGTCAGCTGTGGGCACGTGGAGGAGACAGACATTGATGATGATGGAGTAATGGAGAAGATGGAGACAGAATGTGGCCTGCTGAGGGGAGAAGCTGGAATGTGTGAGGGAATATACCACTTACCTGCAGAGCAAAAAGAAGCTGTGAGTTCTGAGTATGGCACACTTGACCCAGGATGTAAACCTCCCACACCACCACTGCACCGATTCCCATCATGGGTAAGAAATGCACAGACAACAGTATGAGAAGTGCTGCTTTTCTTTGTGCCCAGTAGTTAGGCTACAACACTTCTTGGTCTCAAGGAATTCTTACCTGGGTATCACAGGTTGCATTCCTGAGCCACCAAGTCAGACAGTTCCACATCATGGGGCATGCTGGTTCTGTTAACAATTTTTTTCTTTTATTTATCTTTATAAGGTAAAAAAGATCCATTGAGAAAAAACAGTACATAAGAATCATAGGAATAAAAATGAAAGTCAAAATTTACTGCATTGTGGTTTGTCATTATATGGGTCATCAAAAATCAATGCTTTTTTCTTTTGTCATGTGTTTAAGATAGAAAAATGAATCATAAATGTAGTGAACCAGACCAGATAGCTCCAGAGTGAGAAAAAGCTATGGATGCTAGAATAGATACATGGATTCGATCTCAGCATTCCTATCTCATGGTATGCTCCTCCTGTTGGGAAAGTTTTGTGAAAACCTTTGGTAAAGTGAATATGCATCTCCTGTCATTTTTTCTTACAGTTACTTGTGAGATCAGATAGATGAATTGTTTTTTAGTCCTAGAATTGTTTAGGATGTAAAATGCAGCTTCTTCTCATCCACCTAGCAGGTCACTTGTCATAGAAAGAGATCAGGTTGGTCAAGCAGGACCTGCCTTTCACAAACCCATGCTGTCTGGGCCTGGTCCTCTGGTTGTCCTGCATGTGTTGTGTGCTGGTGCTCAGGATGGTCTGCTCCATGAGCTTCCCCAGCACCAAGGTCAGGATGACAGGCCTGTAGTTCCCAGGTCCTCCTCTGGCCCTTGTAGATGGTGCCACGTTTGCCAGGTTACCCCGGGTGACCAGGGCTGCAGGTAACTGATGGGCAGGGGCTCAGAGAGCTCTTCCGACAGCTCCCGCAGCACCCTTGGGTGGATCCCACCTGGCCCTGCAGACCCGTGTGTGTCTCGGTGGCAAAGCAGCTCACTGGGCATTTCCCCTTGGGTTATGGGAGCTTCATTCTGCTCCACATCCACGTCTTCCAGATCAGGGGGCTGGCTGCTTGGAAAGCAGCTGGTTTTACCATCAGACTGAACAAAGAAGGCATTGAGTACCTCTGCCTTTTCCTCATCCTTTCTCACTGTTTCCCATTCATATCCAATAAAAGATGGAGATTCTCTTTTTTTTTTTTTTTTCCCATGTATTTATGGAAGTCTTTTCTTGTCTTTTACTGCAGTAGCCAGGTGGAGGTCTAGTTGGGCTTTGGTTGTTCTAATTTTTTGCCTACATAACTTCATGGTGTGTTTGTAGCCCTCCCGAGTTACCTGTCCCTTTATCCAGAGATCACAAACTTTGAGTTCAGCCAAAGCTCTCTAATCAGACAGGCTGGTCTTCCTCATTGTCTCATCTATCAACACATGGGGATGACCTGCTCCTGCACCTTAAAGAATTCCCTCTTGAAGATTGTTCAGTCTTGCTTCATTCTTTGTCCGTCAGGACTGACTCCCAAGGGACTCCCATCAATCAGGTTCCTAAACAGGCCAAACTGACACACCTGGTGGAAATCAAAAGAGGCAATTCTGTTTTCATTTGCTTTTTTAAAGGCGTGGACAAACAAATGATTTATTGAAACTGCAAAGTCAAGCACTCATTGTTAATTCTTATGTCTTATAAATTTTTTGGTGTACTTGACTTTGCAATCTTAGGTGCTTTCATATATATGTATTATGTGTATTATTTCATAGTGAATTTTGGTTGTATGCTTTAAGGAGCACCAAGAGGTTTTCTAGCTTTGGGGTTTATCCATTTCACACTAGTTGATGTCTTAGTCATAACTCTGCATGTAGATACAGAGTTGGGTTCCCCCTCTGGAATTTTTATCAATTCATGAAGCACCTGGAGATCCTTTGAACTGAAAGCTCTGTATGTTGTTGTAACTGAGATGCAGGCTTATTGAGATCATTCCAGGCATTTCTTTCATTCCCTTATTATGGAATGGGCATCCTTTGCAGCTGATGACTCAATGAATTGTTCTGGTATAGGGCTGTTCTTAATTCATTTTAATGCATTGTTTATAATTTGGAAAAATCCCATCTCTTTCCAAGCTGTGATACAGTAATTTATTGATAATTGTGTGTAGGTGTTACCGTTGTTTGGATGTCACCTCTGTAGCTGGGAATTTGCGCGCAGTAACACGCTTCCATTAATGGCCATTCACACAACGTATGGTGGAATTCAGCTGTCTTTGTTAGAGAGCTCCTCCCTCCTGCCCAAAAGTGTGACTGTGGTGTGATTCTGTGACATGGGCATTTCTGTCAATAAGAATTACATTTTTGCCTGATCACTATTGTTTGTGATATTATTGTTCCAGGAGAGCCGAATCTATGCCGTGGCCAAGTCTGGCATGAGGCTGTCTGAAGTGGCCATGGTGAATGATACTTCCAGCTGCTGTAAGTTCTGGACTAGATCCATCCTTAAAGGGAGTTCATGGTGACAGTGTGGGACCTGAGCTTGTGGCTGTCCACATTTCTTCATTTCCTTGCCTGTTTTCAAAGTAAATTTGACCTCATAGATACCCTCGGTAAAGGAAGGGAGGAGGATATATCTAATTTTGGGGATTGTTGGTGCAGGGCTGTTTGTGCATCTACATTCAGGGACATCTTCAGAGATTCCATTATCTCCTCCATCAGTTTTACAGCCAGTCTTCTGCCTCTGTTTATCTGTGGCCTGTTTTTACTCTTCACCACCATTTTGCCTGTTAGGGCTTTTTTCTCGTTGTACACGGTACACCAGATTGCCACTGTACCATGGGGAGCACAGGGTGGGTGAGCGGGTTAGGTGTCTTACAGGCTAAGTGGAGGGAGCATTGCAGATCTCTCTGGGAATTGTATGGAATTAATAATGCATCTCCTGGCCTTTCTGAAGCTAGACTGTCCAGGATGGCAGTGCTCCATGTGCTTCTCCATTAAAACCTCCTCTTTTTCACCAGTTTGTATTATTTGCTCTCTTGCTTTCTCTCTGAATTTCCCCAGTTTCCAATTTTTCGTGTTCAACTTCTGGGCCATTTACCTATCTCATCTACAGAAATGTCACAGTGCCAGTCTACACTACGCTGAAGGGGGTAAGGAGTTACCTCACTTTTCCTGTTGTGGAAAGCATGGTCCAGAGCTGCTGCTGATATGAGACAGAACAGGATGGAACTGTGCAGTGAAGGAAAGAAAATTAGAGAATGTCAGGAAGTACTGGACATCAAAAGAATGCAGAAAGAGTAGCAAATTTTAAATATATTTAAGAACACAGAACATTGCAACAAGTTTTGGTCCAGAAAGTTTCAGGGTGCGCTATGAAAAAACCTAGAGGTGATAGTTGGTGCAGCCTAAGTAATGAAATGAAACATAAGGCTTGTGGAAGGTTAGGAGGGTGGAACCAGAGGAGACCCAAACAGATCAGACTAGAGAGTCCAGCTTGGAAGTTCTCAGACTAGAAGGGGAGGAACTGAGGAACCCTGGGGCAGAAGTGGGCAAGGCAGTGTGGAAATGAAGGGCATGGATTGCTCTGTCTCCTGATTGAAGGTAGATTGTCCTGGGGAAACTTCTCTCACATGCTAACCATACAGGTCTGTTTTCCAGAAAGCCACACAGATCAGCAATGTGCCTTTCTTAGATGAGTCTTCAGGCTCTGATGATGACTGTGGCTCCCATGCCAGTTTCAGGACTTCTACTGCTGGATCTGAGAACAGGAAAGCTAGCATGCCAGGCAGCCCTCGGGCCGTGAAGAGAGGTAAAGTGGGAGTATCGCTACTGGGCAGGATGAACTCTGTCATCAGAACAAAGATGCCCTGAGCAGCATCATCAGTAACAGGCAAATGCTCAGCCAGAGTGTTGCTTACAAGGAGCTCTCCCAGAATGCGTGCAGACATCAAAAGTAGAAACATTAAAAATCTGTTCTTGTAGATGATTTTTACTGCTGATAGAGTTCCATTCAGGCAATTGCTTAACTAAGATTGTGGGAAGGATTGCCCTCCCAAATTCATCACATATCTAGTCATCCATACCTTTGCTGTGGCTTCTCCTTGGAAGCAAGCTAGTACTGATTCAGTACAGAAAATGCTTTTTTGTCTTTGTCATTGACTGGTAATTTCTTGACCAGTAAGTACATCTCACCTATCTTTGAGAGCTATCAGGTACTTTGAGTCCTGATTAGGACTATTTTTCTTGCCTGCTGTGAGGCTAAACTGGAATGGAAGTTGAATGGAATTTTTATTACCAAAAAATTGTGCCTGTGCATTGCCATGTACCTGTCTTTCCGTGAAAAGATTCCCAGAAAACAAAGCCCTATTGCTAGCGGAGAAGCCTTTTCCTTAGCTGAAATCAAACTGAGGGGTTGAGGCTTTATAATGGATGTCCTCAGATGAAAACAAGCTCTCTCCCCTTCAGATGACAAGTTTGTTGATTTTTTTTAAAATATATTTTAATTTGGTTTTATTCAGCAATAAATTTATTTCACCTTCAGTATCCAAAACTCACTTTTTACTACCTGTCTTCCCAGGGAAATAAAAATGGGCTCAGAAGTCATGTTAGTGGGGTTTGAGTTTCCAAAGTCTGTTCTGATTTGTCCTCCTTGAACAAAAAAAAAAAAAAAAAAAAGCCTTAATGGTGAATGCAGATATGTTTTTGGAGTGTACAGTATTCAGTGCATGCTTTTGTCTAGCCATGACTCTTCTTCCTTCCTTTATTTTGAGCAGGTGTATCTGTGTCCTCACTGAGCTCCGAGAGTGACTATGCCATCCCTCCTGATGCCTGCTCCTTGGATGGTGACTATTCAGAGCCAGAACACAAGCTACAGCGAACATCTTCCTATTCCACTGATGGTGGAATCTGCTCTGTAAGACTTGCGCTGTAACTGCTGTGTTACACTTGTGCAGGGCTGCAAACAGAGCCTTGGCCTTAAAAAAGAATAGTGTAACTACTGGATACTGAGTAATCCCCCTGCAGAGTGAAGCTCTAACAGGCTGGACTAGTGGTCCAGCTGATTGGTATCAAAAGACACCATCTGGTGCTTCAAAAGAAAGTGCAGTTTCTTTATGTGGTTAGGTAAAAGTATAAGCATCAAGGGTGTATGACCTATATTGATGTCCTGCAGTTGTATTCTACTTAATTGATGGCCTTACACTTTTGGGGCAAAATAAATTTGGGAATTCAGAGGAAGGAAGGAGGAAGGAAATAAACCTCTCAACAGGCAGCATTAAAGTCTGTACTCTTCAATATAAGAGATCAAACATCAGACAAGGAACAGGAGTCTAATCATGGTGTAGAGACAGCCTTCTTGAGCTCAAGGAATCTCACTTTTATTTGGAAAATCAGTGCCTCGGTCAGAAGAGAAATAAGTTTACAGTGCATCAAACAATCAGTGAAATTATCTTTGAGGGCTGCTATTAAACAAAGCAGAAAATTATGGGAGGTGCAGCAAATGGCTGGGCTTGATTTCAGCGCATTTTCATTTGTATTTTGAGAGGTACAAGATGACCTCCTCTCCCCTTTCCTTTGTCCTCCAGGAACCCATGGAGAAATCAGGCTACTTGCTGAAAATGGGCAGCCAGGTGAAGACGTGGAAAAGACGATGGTTTGTTCTCAGAAACAGACAAATCATGTACTACAAGTCTCCGGTAAGTCACTGGGATATATTTCCTCCCCTCTAGAGGCACAGAGAAATTTAGTATACTGAAAAAACACTTTTGGTTAGACATGTCACTGTTTTGAAAAGCATTAGCAGCACTAGAATGATTCACTGTATGCATCAAATGAAGAACAAAGTTATTATTAATAAACTTGTCACTTAACAAGTGTCTAGCTGAATCTTGAAAACTTGTGAAGGTGAAAATTCAGCCACTGTCTTGGTACCTATTGTATGTTGTACTGCCTTCCCACTTAGGGTTTGGTTTGTTGGTGTTTGTTTGGGCTTGCTTTTGTTTTATTAATGGTAATGTCCAATTTGAACTTGAAAAGACAGCATTTATTAGCACTGCTCTTGTTATATAGTCTGCCACTATTGAGGAGACTTTTGCAATGGGATCACACAGTCTCATATTTCACCTGGCAGCCTTAGGTTGTCCTTTCTAGCTCATGAATGCAAACTCCAACCTGTACGTGCATATTATGCTGTATTTAAGTAATCTAAGATCCATCTGAGGTTTCCTACTGAAAAAATTGTTTGCTTTTCTTTCCTCAGAGTGATGTTATCCGCAAACCACAAGGGCAGCTGGAGCTGAATTCTTCATGCCAAATTGTCAGGGGTGAAGGGTCCCAAACATTCCAGGTAGGTGTTGCTTTTTTATCCTGCACACAACCATGCACTCAGCAGCTGGGTGAGTGAGGCACTTAATTCAGACTGAATGGCACTGTGTGTCTCAATTGATATGAGCTCGCTTGATCTGGTCTCTGTTTCCTGGCACAAACCAGGCAGTTAGTCTGATTAATAATGAGGAAAGAGCTAAATTGTAACCCTAATACACCCTTTCGAAACTGAAATAAATTTGCATTTATTTTTGTCTGGTTTTACACCATAATGCTTTCCTTTTTTTTGCAGGAGTTAGAGCTTGAAATCTGTGGGGGAAAATGATTCTTACAACAATTAAAACCAGCTAGTACCTATGATTTTTATGAGAGACTTCTCTCCCATGATCTCAAGCCTGACTTTACATGCCTGGAGGCGTGTAAAGAAACATTTGAATAGTTGATTCCTTTTAGAAATTGACTTCTAAAGTATTAGAAGTTAGCCCATAACTGGGTTCACTTTTAAGTCATTTTTAACTTAATTAGAAAGGCAGCATTAAAGTTTCTTTTATACTTTGAAAGGTACATGGCCTAGCTTGTGAGCTGCCTTCTGCCCTTATGGAACTGAAGTTGCTAAGGCCTAATACTATTAGATTTATAGCATCTTTCCTCTCAGACACGTGGTAATGAAGGCAAAATACAATACAAAGTGAAGGCAGCAAAACCCCACATTTATGTAGTCACCTTTGAAATGAAAAATTAGCAGCAGCACTGAGAAACAAGAAAGGATGAGAGAGGACACAAAGCCACAGCAAGAGAGCTTATGAGAATTTGATTCATCTGAGTTTCGTTTTTTTCATTTGGGCTTTGAGGATTAGCACCTTTTTTCTTATCCTCAAAAGATCTCTCCTGAATAACCAAAAAGTCTTTATGGGATAAAGAAACTCAGCAACTAAAGAGAAGATTTTTAGATGTGCAGGTATATACTTTCTCACTCATTTTCCTTCCAGCTTGTGACAGAAAAGAGAACCTACTTCCTGACAGCAGACTCTCCCAACATCCTGGAGGAATGGATTCATGTCCTACAGAGTATCCTGAGAGTACAAGTGAGCGGTCCTGTTGGTTTTCCTCACACTGATGCTAAACCTACTGTGAAAGGCTGGCTCACTAAGGTAAAATATTTCATACTTTGTGTTTAGCTCAGAAGTGTGCCAGCTTCTTGGTTTGCACAGCAAATGCAAGCAAAAAATCAGTATTTTACTCTCTGTAGGAGTAGGGAAAGAAGGAAAAGTGGCTGTAGATTTCTGTATTTCAGAATGAAACATTTATATAAGTGATAAAGGATGGAACAAACAAGGCTACTGAAAGGTACTGACTGGCAAGTAGGAAGTAATAACAAATATCTAGCTTATGTATGCTTTTCTTCAGCAGAATTAAAAAAAAAAATCAACACTGTTGAGTGTCACATTTAATTGATCTTTAACTTGGTGATATAGGAGAGTTGCAAAAAAATGTCTTGTGTGATTCCAGGTTAGCACTTAGTTCTGTCATAATATTCTGTAGGTACAGTAATACAAAGTGCAATGGCAGAAAATTCTTATTCTTTATATCATTTCTATAGATTAGTTTGACATTGCAAGTTACTGTGACCATTTTAATGTCATTATTGTCAGGTTCTAAGATGGCTAAAGACAACCTGCATCTGAATGTTATTCATCTGCAGTAGGAAACAGCTGTCTAGACTACAGGTTGACTGGTCTTTTCTTGCTGAGATGAACTGATTTGTTTTTATAATCTTTAAAAGGTCATCCTTAATATTGTATACAGAAATGATAAGTAATTATGAATGAGTAAAGCACTTCACAAACTCTTAGACCCATTCTCCTAGGCACCTGTGTCCCATGTGCTTGGGTGGGATGTACTTGCCTGTTTTTGGAAGGGGTGCCCTGCATGTTTTGAGGGGAGCTTATATTAGCATAAAACAAAAAATATATGCAAAGTATTAAGGGAGAGTTGACTTGAAAGTTGAAGTCCTAGAAATTCATTCTGGCAATACTGCTGATAATAAAAGCAAGGATGTGTTTGTCGTCCTTACAGGTCAAGCATGGTCACTCTAAGCTGGTCTGGTGTGCACTGATTGGAAAAACTTTCTACTACTATCGAAATCATGAAGATAAGGTAATTCCTTTTTCTGCTTTTATTCCTGGACCCTCCTTTCCCATTTCTTTTGAAGTTTTCTTGACTGTTACTGCTTCTGTGTCTGAGGTCTCTTTCTTGGTTGTACTTCTCTTCCAACAGCACCTGTTCCACAAAGAGAATCAATATTTCCCTGATTTTATTTTTTTAAGCTTAAATGACAGCAGACTTAAAAGGCAAGTGATTGCTCTTTCTCAGATCACTCTATATCTTGTTCCTCACTTGCTCCATTTAGTCTTGTGTAGCCTTCTGAGCACACTTTTATACAGCAGCTGATAGATCCCACATTATCATCATGAAAACAGATAACATTCTGGGAAGAGGGAGGTAATCAGTGTAATGTGCTTCCATTTCTGGACACCTTGCCCAACAGTCCATTACTTTGTCTTGGTGTTGTCAAACCCAAGTTTTAGAACATCAAAAAGTAGTGTGACTCATATTCTGGATCGACCTCCAGAGTTAGCACAGCTGATAACTTCTTTTTTGTCTGAATCTAACTACTTATGAAATTTTCAAAGTATTTCTTTTCCAGTTGCAAGCAGAAAGTCTGACCAGGTCAGAAGACAGTGGATCAGGATACCAAGAAACTGACCCTCAAATGTAATGGGAAGAAAGCAGTATCTTTTGGGGAAAAAAAAAAAATTATTTGCATTGTCTCATTTTAATCTGTAGATGCTCTCCCAAGAAAAATAAAATTAGTGATACACTTTGTAAGTACTTTATGGAAGAAGAGATTCTCTAGAA
Organism: Haemorhous mexicanus; assembly: GCF_027477595.1. Classification (NCBI taxonomy): domain Eukaryota; kingdom Metazoa; phylum Chordata; class Aves; order Passeriformes; family Fringillidae; genus Haemorhous; species Haemorhous mexicanus. Next base: position 32,365,675 of record NC_082346.1, read on the forward strand.
GTGCAATATTACATTAGCTAAACACTGAATTATTTATTCCTTCCATTTTACAGAACTGTCAGCGTTTTTACTTGGCTTTTCTTTCCCGGTGTTCCCGGTCCATACTGGGAGATGAGTTACATTTATCTAATGTGCTTCTGCTCCTCATAGTGTCCTTTAGGGCATCTGCCTCTGCGTGAGTCCAAGGTGGAAGAAGTAGACCGTTCCTGTGACTCTGATGAAGATTATGAAACTACTGGTGGAGGTCTTCTCTCATCCCACTGTACACTGGTGATTCACCCACAGGACCAGAGTCCCACATATTTACTTATCCGCACCAAACAGGAGAAGGTATGAAAAGCAGTCTTTTTTTGGAGAGCAAGAGTCTTTTGGTAAATGGGCCATACAGGCTTAACCTGTTTGAAGAAAACAGGTCTGAATTGACCCCTCCTGTTCTCATCCTTCTGTCTAGAACACCTGGCTGTACCATCTGACCGTTGCAGCTGGTAGCAGTAATGCTTCAGTAGGCACGTCTTATGAACAGCTCATTGGAAAACTATTGGATGCTGAGGGAGACCCTAGTAAGTAAGCACCACAAACTCTTCCACGGTAGCAAAGCATAAGGAAGAATAATTTAAATTCCCAGTTTAATACAGTCAAAGGTGAGGGAAGGGGATTCTCAGTAGTACATCATATGGTCTCTTGTTCTCAGACAAGTCCATCACATTGTCACATCATTTATCAAAGCCTCTGAAATGTCTGTAACAGTAATTCAAATTAAAATAAAGAACTGGTGCTTTAATTTTTTTTCCTGTCTTTGTTGGTCTTGATTTTCCTTTTCAGGAAATCTTGACCATACAAGTATGTGCTCTTCTCTTTAAACACACTCAAACACATTTGCCCTCCCACCTGTTTCTGTGTCTGCACATATAAACCTTTACCCATCCCCCCCATCCCTCCATCCCTCCATCCCTCCATCCTTCCATCCATCCTCATCTTTGACACCTGCTCATGCATTTATGTTTATGCACCATGTTCTCAAATATGTATTAACATTTGCATTCATACTTAAAACTTTTTTCTTGTCCTCTCACATATTCTGGACCCATATGTGAACCTTGCTTCCTGCTGAATAGTGGCTTACACTAACAAAGACCCCCATTGCAGGCAGCTGCCCTGGCAGGGTTTGTGTCTCTGGTTTGAACACACACCTGAGCAGCTTCTCACCAGAATCCAGCTGACAGGAAGCTCTGGTGTAGCAGGACTGAGGATGCCAATACTTCTTTCTGCTGATGACTAATGCTGCTGGCGACTCCTTATTCATGGTGGGCTTTGCTGAAATCAGTGAAGTGTCACCAAAGATAATGTGGCCTAGTGCAGTGCTGCTTCCTCTGGTGCTCTGCCATCTCAGGAAGGCTCCTTGTCAACATGGACACTGTTCTCTCTCTCCTGTTTCTGACACTGCATGTTTTTGCCCATCTGCTACCTCAGATTCTCCTCTGTGGAAGCATCCTATGTTGTGCTACAGTAAAGATGGGTTGCACACATCCCTCACTACTCTGCCATCAGAGGCTCTACAGACTGAAGCCCTGAAACTTTTTAAGGTATTTAAAGGGACTTTGCATGCTTTCAGTTATTTTGCTATGTTGATGGGGCAGTAACATTGTTTGGTCATGTTGTACAACGTTTATTGTCACTATGGGTTGCTTTAGACAGGCTTGCTGGTTCATTTAATTACAAGAGAACTGTTGGATTTTAAGTGTCATTCATTCTTTGGAGATTTTACTTTTCTTGTGCAGAATCTGGGTTTAGAGGTAATGCTCCCCACAGAATTCATGCTTCAAAGTTAGCTTTGTTCTTCTTTTTCCTCTCCAATGGTTGGATTGAAGGAAACAGAAACAATTCACTGGCAAACTCAGTTGTCTTAGTAAGACCAATGGTGAAGCCGCTGGAGTTGCACTGTCCAAGTATAAGATCAGGAAAGAGGCTGGAGAGTGTGAACAAGGTAAAACACAGGCATGGAAGGCAGGAGGCACATTTTCCCCTCATTTTCTTTTGCTGCCTTGGAAGTTCCTTAGATGGGGGGAGGTTGAGTAAATTTTCTAGTTGCCATAACTAAGGAAGGAGGAATAGGAATTAAGTATTGACTCTCTTCCCTCCTTTCAAGGTTATTTATTAACTGTCTGTAAGTTAATAAATACATCTGGTGAACCTAGCCTAGAAGGTACCAGAGAAAAGTTGCTGTATTAGTAGCATCAACTAACTTCTACTCTTTCACAGTCCTGTCAGCTGTTCATCAACGTTCCTGTGGAGGCGTCCTCTATTGATTACCATGTGTCACTTGCCCAGACAGCACTGCAGGTGTGCTTGACACATACTGAGCTGCAGAATGAAATTTACTGTCAGCTTGTTAAACAGACCAGCTGCCGACAACCCCAGAACCACTCAGTCATTCAGGTCAGTTCCTCTTTATTTAGTGCCACCCTGCAAAAACTTTCCATTTAATCCCATGGTTTTAATTAGTAGCTATCAGACTGGCTCTCCCAAAATAGTGCTTATGCTAAAGGTGTGCTGGTGGAAAGAGAATCTCAGCACTGATCTGCAAAGAAGAGCACTAAGAATATAACTCCTTGAAAAATAAATTTTAGTTTAAATATAACTGTTTACCACTTGCAAATAGTCTATTCAGACCATATTCAGAATCAAAGTTCATAGCTTGTGTTGTCTTGCTATAACTGTCACATGGTATTAATTTTGTTTTGCATTTTGGATAATCAACAGCATACAAGTCATGAATATTATTATTAACCATGAAATCTGAATCTTGCACTGTAATTGTTGGGTAAAGAAAAGGAACAAGTTATAGCATGAATGTACATACGCAATTACAATATTCCCAGCTCAAATGAGACATTAAAATCACGTTGAATAATAATGGATCTAATTTGAAATAAAGTTTTCTTTTTTGGTTATGATTTTCTGTTACATAGTATTAATTTAGGTCTTAATTGTTGACTCAGTTGTAGTTACAGAAATTTACAGAACTCAAATGTTCAGAAGTAGCCAATCATACTGAAGAGCAGTCTGACCATTACTGCCTCTGAAACATCTTGAACTACACATCCAGAAAGGGTCACTCCAAAAAGCACTAGTCACTGTCCATCATTTTGGCTGTAGTAGTCTGTGAAAGACAACAGGTAAAAAGTACAGAACAAGAGTGATTTCCAGTTTTGTGTTCACAGTGCTGGCAGCTCCTGGCTTTATGTGCTCCTCTATTCCTGCCTCAACATCACTTCCTCTGGTACATCAAACAGCACTTGCAGCGACACGCAGACCCCAGGTAAGGACTGCAACAGCATTTCATTCTGCTCAGCTGACTGCCTCTTGCACTCATTGCAGATAAAGAGGGGAGCAATTTTGGAACACACCCCTACAGATATATATTGAGAGAGAGGTCAGAAGGTTCCCAGTAGTGTAAAGCTGTGCCCCTTCAACCAGTCACATTAATTTGTCATTTAGATGGAGCTAGTTCACAAAACTGAGTGACCTATACTTGCAAAAGACCTTTTTGTAGATATAACTGGAGTTACATTGGGAAGTTTTTGCTTATACAGCTACTTTCTTTAATTGACAGAAAGACAGACTGAAGTAATTACTTGGAATGAATTACTTAACTTTTAGGTGGTTACATTCTGCTGTCCGGCAAAGTGCCAGAACAAAAGTGAGGCTTAAACATCTCAGGGAACTATAAAAAGTTAGGAAAAACAAACAAACCTGAAACATGTGCTAGTAGTGTTTTCTCTTACTTCTTTTGTGTGTAATTATGGTAACAGCAAGAAGTTGTTCTCCATTGTTCATGCTGTGCTCTGTGTTTGTTTCCATGGTGATCTGGTCTTCAGTGTATCTCACTGTGTCCTTAGCAGGGAGGTCACTGCTAGAGATGTCGAGTTGTCTGTTGCAAAAATACACTGTTTTAAGACAAAAGTTAAAGAGTAAAAGTAAAAAATCCTTTCAAACAAATATTCATATTCAATTAATAAGCCTAAATCTGCCATTGGACTCAAGCTAAAAGTCTCCTGACACTGCAAAGGAAATGTGTACTTCTGTCAAGCATTTAATTTTCTTAACTGTTGCCTCTCATTTGCTATTTCTTCTCAAAAGCAAAAATACAGGTATTGGGCACTCCGCAGTGTTCAGGTTCTCTCTCCATTTGCTAAGACAACATGTTAGGGATCTCTTGTCTAGTACTAGGAACCATCTCTTCAAACTTGTCCATTATCAGCTCCCAGACAGGCCCATTCAACTCACTAGTGGAACTGCTCTGCTGTTGGAGACTGTTGAATTTCACAAGGATTTGCTGGGCAGTGTGAAACTGATTTGTTACATCAGCTTCAAGCTCTACTATGCTGATGGTCTGCCCAAAAGCACCTTTGTGAACAAATATATGCCAAGCAGAAACAAAGAGGAAATGTATTTATATGATCCAGCTATGAAACAATTATTAGGGCTAGACAAAATCCAAAAATTACATTAAAAAGAGCCTATATTCACCTGTGGTTTAGCTTAGATTTGGAGCACTTGCTAAATGGGATTTAGCATGGCTCCTTCTCCCTAGCTCTAGGAGCACTTACCTCTTTTTGGATGGAGTAGATACAGCTTTTTTTTTTTTCTTGACCAGTTAATTAGATATACTTTCCCTGTTTCCCACAGCAAGCAAGACACTAGAATGTTTACACTGCATAATGCCTATGGGTCTAGATCTATTCTAGGTATTAAAAGATCTTAATTAGAAGAATTACAGATCTTAATTCTAAGTATTGTTTTTTATCACGTGAAAGGTGATCTCAGCGTAGATATCCAGTCTCAGTCTCTAAGAGAGGAAGAAAAGTGGGGCCAAGTTCTAAGTGAGAAGTCACAGGGCTCAGGAGCATCTGGAAACCAGACATAACAGCTTCTTGATGAAGCAAGATTATCTATCTGAATATTGTCCAAGTTCATTACTGGGGAGGTGAGAAATATATTGCTGCAGTGAAAAGCCAGAACTCCTGACTTCCATGCTGCTTGTAGGGATTTAACTGGAGCTTTAGTAATGTACTGAGCTCCTGAAGGCATTTTGAGTGAAATTGTTTTCCCCTAGAAAGTGATAGCACAGTTACAAATCCATACAAATCCTTCAATATCAGAACTTACTGAGTATATACATTCCTAACATTTTTGTGCAAGGTGCAGTTGACCATTCTTGCTTGACTTTGGAGACACATCTTTTTGATGCTGTTCAATGGAGCACTCTCTTCAGCAGACAGTAAACCGATCATCTTCGTAACTTCCCCTATCTTGTATTGAACTGTCAACAAATCTAAGCTTGCTTGGAATCCCTGTCAAGTCTCTTGGTTGGCAGATAGGATTAATGGAAACTTACAATTTGTACAACTGTGTAAATTAATAAACACAGCTTGTAATGCATTAGTCTCACAGGGTTATACAACTCAGTGTTTACCAGGACTTGACACCATAGTAACTAAATTCCACTGGCATGACAGCAAGTTTGAGGGTGAATTGATCTTGACTTGACAGATACTTTGATGGCAACAGGGTACAGAAGAGGGTATGTGTCCAGTCCACATAGAGGCAAGGCATACTCTTGTGTTTCCTACAGAGTCCATTGTCTGCCTTAGTTTTACAGATCCTTGGAGCTCAGGTTTGTGTTGTGGCTTTTCACTTGAGCTGCTAGTCTGTTGAGATGAACAGTGGATCTGCATAGAGACATATCTTTGCTGGAGCAAAAGCCTGAGGGAGGAATGCATGGCACGGGAAATTGAAGAGGACGTGGCACTTGGAGCATGTTTGTGGTTCTCTCCCCCTCTTTGCCTAGGAGTGAGATAGGCAAGTATGCCATCTACTGCCAGAGATCAGTGGACCGCACGGTGCAGGCTGGAGAGCGCGAAGCCAAGCCCTCCCGGATGGAGATCGTGTCCATCCTGCTGAGAAATCCCTACCACCACTCACTCCCATTCAGCATCCCAGTGCACTTCATGAATGGAACGTACCAGGTGAGCCACCACAGCTGCCTTTCTGCTGGGCACTAGAGGACTGCACCATAACCTGCCTCCTTCCTGTGGGTGGGTAGCACCATGGTATTTATACATATCTCCAGTATATATACTGGGAGATAAACAATGCTTCTCCTCCTTGCTGCTTTAAATGATTTCCCAAAAAAGTGAAAGGAATTCACCCCTAGCTCTACAGATCTTAGGAAGAAAAGGTAGCTGAGAAAAAGGGAGAGATGTTGGAAGTGTCTCAGTACGGGAAAGAATGTGATATGAAGGGAGTCAGTACACAAGTGTTGTCCCTGGAGCTGGCAGTTAATCCTGAGATGCTAATCCGTAGGGAAACACCTTCATTAGTTGTGATACCCATCAATAGTCACAATTCTTGTATCCTCAGTTAAGTCCTCTTTCATTGCAGGTTGTAGGTTTTGATGGTTCCTCAACTGTTGATGAATTCATCCAGAGACTGAACCAGGAAACAGGAATGAGGAAGCCATCCCATATGGGATTTTCTCTGTTCACAGATGATCCTTCTGGCAGGAATTTGGAACATTGTTTGCCTGGCAATATGAAGGTATTTATTTTTCTCCTCTGCTACCTTTAGTATACATCTTTTGAAGGACTGCTAAATGATTAATAAATTTTTATTAATGAATTAAGATCAAATAAGCTTGGATATTGTCTATCTAGATTCGGATTCACAGATGAGATTCCTGCACTTGGGTCACAACAACCCCAGGCAGCCCTATAGGCTGAGGGAATAGTGGCTGGAAAGCTGCTCAGAGGAAGAGGACCTCAGGGTCTTGGTCAACAGCCGTCTGAACACATCTTGCACTGTGCCCAGGTGGCCAAGAAGGCCAATGACATCCTGGCCTGTATCAGTGTGGCCAGCAGGAGCAGGGAAGGGACTGTCTGCCTGTACCCAGCTCTGGTTTTAGGCCCCTCACAATAAGAAAGACATTGAGGTGCTGGAGCAGGTCCAGAGAAGGGCAGCAAAGATTAGGCAGCAAAGATCACTTTGCTGAAAGAGTTTCTCAAGCATTGGAACAGGCTGCCCAGGGAAGTGGTGGAGTCACTGCCCTGGAGGTATTTAAAAGACCTGTAGATGTGTCACTTGGGGACATGGTTTAGTGGTAGATTTGGCAGTGCTGGTTTGATGATTAGGCTTGCTCATCTTAAAGGTCTTTTTCAAACTAAATGATTCTATGATTCTATAATTAGCTAGCCTAATCTGATATAGTTCTTAATGGAAAGACCTATTTTAGTAGGTGATAAATTGGTCAATTTTGAAAAACTCTAACTCAGATTTTAGCACATATTAAAGTTTAATTTGTCTTGACTACAAAATTGAAATATGACTGAGCTAGCCAGCATGATCAGATATCACAACTGACATCAAATGTGACACTCCTAATTGAGACAAAATTATGTTAGGCTGTGAATCTTTTGGCATGTCTGTATAAATTCCATCTGTTGGCTTATGAAGTATCTCCTTGCTGTCTCCAGATAACTCAGGCTTTCACTGTTGATAGGAGTATACAGGGGAGAAAGCTCTACTGAGTAGGGCTTCACTTTAAGAAAGAGTGTCGTGGCCTAGATCAAGGGAAAAAGAAAGCAGATAAAGTGTTAGTACCTGTGACTTTCATATGGAGATTTTTACCCATGCTGCAGCTGATTGACTGCCTTAACTGAGCAGACTGGCTGCCATGAATGAGACCCATCAGATTTTGGTACAAACCTGTGAGAATAATTTGTAATACGGCGTTAGTGGAGGAATAGTTGTAGTGCAACTTTGAAGAGGTCCTGATAACTGTAGGGAACTTAAACAATCAATATTACACAGTGTAAAATTTCACATTAAGCAACAGAGGGAGAAGATACCAATAACTTTGAAGAAGATGGTTTGAAAGAAAACTACCACGGACAGTACCAAATTGTATAATTTGTTTTCATGGCCCCATAAAGATCAGGTAATCTGGAGCTTTGCTGGTAATTGGACCATCTGGAGAGATGAGGTATCAGAGTAAACAAAGGAGCTTGAGACAATCAAAGGCATCACTTTGCCTTGGCAAGTAAATAATGACCAGTAAATCTCAGTAGCTTAAGAGAGGTTTAGAGGTCTGATTATGTATTTCATGTGGCTTCTTATGTTCACATTCCTTTAACTGAGATGCCATCAAAAGAGAAGTAGGGGCCTTCATTAGACCACTTGTAAAAGAACTAGAATAACCAGGAGGAGCTGAATGGAAGGAAAAAACCAAACAAAACCCATGTTATTATGAAAAATGTCTGAGTTACAAAGTTGGACTCTAGGACCAAACATTCCCAAAATTTGGACATTCACATGCAAGGGTTTGGTATATCCATGCACATTCCGCTGCTGCTCAGAGGACATTAGTGCTTTAGTTTGGCTCAAGAGGGCACTTTTGAAGTAAACCTAACCAGTCATTCCTATTAACCAATTTTACCACATTCCTCACATTAAGGAGTAATCTGAGAGCAGGAAATTGATTCTTTTTACATGAAACATGAACTGGAAATTGTCATCCAATGTAGTAGAGGACTTTCAGGTCACTTGGTTGCACTACTAGTGTGGGCATGGAGACTTAGGAACTGGTGTTTCTCTGTGCAGATCTGTTCCTCCTGAGCTTTGCTACTTGCTAACGTAGGCATAGCCACAAGAATTACTACCAGACCAGAATTCATGTGACCAGATTTCATTCATTACTACATGACCAGTATTCTACTAGACCAGAATTCTAACCCCTGCAGGTTACAGCTGGAGTTTTCAGTTGGAATGCTTTAGTTTTTACATACTGGGCAACAGAAAAAGGATGTGTTTTGTCACTTTGAGCTGTGTTTATGCTGATCCAGTCTGTCTCTTTATCTTCTGTGTTTCACAATATTTTATTCACTTGCTTTCCCCTCAAGCCTTGGCTATATATTTCACTTAAGTTTGTGTCTCCTCTCTCCTTGATATTTTTTAAAGATCTGTGATGTCATTTCTAAATGGGAACAAGCCTTAAAAGAATTGCATCCTGGGAAATATGAAGGTGGCACAAGAATTGTAAAGTTGACCTATAAGAACAGGTACTGTTCTCTGTTGGGTGGCCTTATTACTGCTGTTAATTAAACATTCTAGACTGCTTATATCTGTGTAAATGACAAGTAATTTATAGCATCGTTGGTGACAAAACTATTTTAGCTAAGATGCAGTTAAATCCTACAGGAGATGTGATGGGTTTTGTCTGTTGCATTTACAAAAGCATATGGCCTAGGGGTAAAACCCAAACCACTTTGCAATAGCAGAATAGACTTAAAAATAGTCAACAACTAGCTGTAGCACAGTAGGGCATCCTTGGCACAATTTCATTTGCCTAGATCCTAAAACACAATTGAAGAATGTGCATTAGGTGAGAGGAAGAGAGACCTAGAGGAAAAATCACTAGTGAAAACAAGTATGCCACAGCTTGTAATTAAGGGAACAATCACAAAGATAAAAAAGATAGAACAATGTTTTAAATCATATGAGCTGTATAAAAGCAGTGTCCAAGCTTTATAAAGGAAGAAATGTCAAAAATTAGATGATGAAAGATGGTAGAGAAGGGAAGTAAAAGACAAAGATCTAAATGAAAAATTGGAACAAGTTAATCACTTATAATACAGGTAGGAATTCTGAATTCCAGTAAATCAAGAGCTGTAGGAGAACAAGGAATGAATTCTCTTTGCAGGTGAAACAAAGGCTGCCCCAAAACTGAACAGAGAGTTCACTATTGAACATGTGAAGATTTTGATGACTGTAATGGTGGGAACAAATTTCTGTCAACTTTGTTAGTTGGTATAATAGAGGTGAAAGCAGAAGCTAGTGCTTCTGACCCAGAAGGTTGTATTTGTTTCAGCAGTATTATTTTGTTGAGCTGGAATGTGCATAGGCTAGACAGTAAGGATGTTTTGATACGGTCTTTCCAAGGCTGGACTGTTCTAACACCAAGGACTCTGATAAAACATTTGTAAGGTCAGTATGGTCCTAAGAGGGTACTTAATCTCAAAGAGACATAAAAATAAATAAACTGATCCACTGGAATGAATATCTCATGTAGTGGAATTGTGGAATTTATAGCCATAGATGCAGCTTGAAATTATTAGGTGAATTAGTTGCTGTGCACTGTAAGCATGAGGAATGATTCTGGGAAGCATTCCCCAAGTTGGTGTCTTCAACCCCAACTAGTAATCTTGCTATACCATGTAAAAAAAATTCCAAGTGTCAATGGAATACAAAACAATAGGATGCTTTGATTTACAAGCATGTTTCCTTGAACAAAGTTGGCTAATTGTGTTTCCTATTTCCTGCTGAAGCAAACTGAGGCATTTTTTAATAAGTCTTCAGTGTAAGTGGTCAAATCCAAGCTGTCAAGTCTGCAAGGCTGCCTTGGAGAAGCTTACACATGTAGAGCAGAGGTAGTTCTCTTTTCTGTGATAAGCAGAGAAAGCCATAATGTAAATATTGCCTATCTGTGCTTGATTGGGATGAATGGATACTGATTTATCTGTGTTTAATAAGGGTTCACTATCTAGAAGTGGCTGGCTTACTGAATTCAAATAGCTTCCTAAGCTAGAATGCATGTTTTGAGCATCCTTGCTCAAATCTTGTTCATAAGGGAAACACCTCTGCTTCCAAATCTGTCCGGTACCTCCTCAGTGAAAAAAAAACCCACACCAAACCACACTTTTATTTTGCCTCACCTTGATTTAAGTTCCAGCTGTACTTTTCTGTTCACAGTATCTTTTTACCTTCACAATCCTCCTTATTTTTTAGATTGTATTTTCGGAGCCAGGCCAAAGGTGAGACAGACCGTGAGCGGTTGCTACTGGCCTTCCAAGTGAGCAGTGAAATAGCCAATGGAAGGTTTCCTGTTAATAAGGAATTAGCTCTGGAAATGGTGGCTCTAATGGCTCAGGTGAGTATGGCAGGAATCCTCTCTTTTGTCCTCCTTTGTCTGTACACTATGTTTGACTAAGCAGCTGCCTTTTACATCATAGGCACATCAAACACACCGTGTGATGTGTCAAACAAACACACCGTCAGATGTACCATGACAGATACATTATAGTAGCATACCTATGTTAGAACACCTTTTGCTGTAGGGAAATTTGCTCTAGCTATGTCTCACTTCCTTCTCAAGAAAAATATCGGAAAAACCAGAGTGAGGCTGAACTATCACTGGACCTGCTCCAATTAGCACCTTAGTAGAGATATGGAAATAGTGTCACCACTAGAATTCCATTAATAGTAAAAAATTCCCCTCTTGCACTGCCAATACCCTCTAACTCAGGAAGAGCATCTTCCAAGATCCTCCATTAGGTCTCCAGGTTTGCATTTAGTATTTTACCACATAAAACACACATTGTGGGTTGTTGGCATGATAAGCAATATAATAGTTTTTTACTGACCTGAAAAACTGAGTGTTGTATTTGTTAAAGCAGTGTAAACTGAGATAAAGAAGCGGGGGATGTGGTCCAAACTATTTACAAATATGCTGTTCTTTTAATTGGCCAATTGAAAATAAATCCCCAAAGCCTGGAAGTTTATACAGATGTGCCTCCTTATAACACATACCTGGTTGAGATCCTGTTCCACTCTCTTAGATCAGTAGATAATTCCTTGGGTAGTCATGTCCTCAGTGGTTGCTCTTTTGTATACATTTGCTATGGTTAATGCTGTAGACAACATTCCCCAGCTGTGTCTTTTTGCATGACTGATAAACACATTAGTTATCAGTATGGGAATTCACGGAATGTTCTGCTACATTAAAAACCTCATAATTCTGTTGCACTATAAACTATAATGTTGTCTTAGGTGGAATATGGGGATTTGGATCGACCAGGTTCTTCAAGTCCTGGGGGACCATCACAATTGAAAATGCAGCATCTTCTCCACCAGGTTTTAGAAAAATTCTACCCCAAACACTACAAGCAAAACATTACTCCTGAACAGCTCAGGTAAGCTGTTGGTTCTTCAATACTTTGCACTGAAATCAGCTTCTTCTTGCCAAATTGCCTTTACATTTAAGAAGTTTCAAGGAGCCCTGTCAAGATTATTTGATGTAGAGTTGCAAACAAAACAAAAGTGTCAGGAAAAGGCTCCCCTAAAGAAAAAGCAATATAAAAAGAGACAAATCACCAACTAGTTTTGCCATAGACAAGAAGTTTAGGCCTTTCACTTCCAAATTAGGCATCTCAGTTTCAAAAAACTAACCCAAGCCTGAGATGAATTCTGAGTTTTATGTTTTACATTTCCCCCAAGTGTCAGTTGAATCCAGATGCCTAACATTTTCAATAAGCTATAAAGCCAGCTTATATGGGTTGCTTTAGGTCATGCAGTAATTCTGGTAGGACATATTTTGGCTGGGTTTTTTGATGTTCTGACTTAGAAATTTTCACACACAGTGCAGAGAGCTCAAATACAAAATTCAGATGTTGCCACAGATCTCAGATATATCTGATTTAAAGGGAGAGAATGGTCTTCCTACAGATCCTAAGCTACTTAGGGATGCAGTGGTGGAAGTAACATAGTTACCTCCTTTTGGAAGCAAATTCCATCTTCCATGTAGCAAGGTAGCTGCCAAACCATCCCTAGTGAGTCAAATCAAGAGTGAGTTAATACATTTTGCCACTCCTTATAGAGCATACTACAGGCAAGGTATGAGGAAGGTGAGAAAGTCTGTGGAAGTAGAGAAAAGCTAAAATAAATTCAGGTTGTAGAACTGATAGTGCTAACAGCCCTGACTGTTAGTGCTGTGCAGAATAACCTTTTTGGAATGAAGAGGTACATTTATTAACTGTTCTAAGACTACATATGTTTCCTTGGAAGACATTAGTAAATAATACTGTCTTGTGTCTTGGATTCCTAAAGGCAACTGACAGACAGACTGGCGACAAAGTGGATGGTGCTGCAGGGATGTTCTCCACCAGAATGCATTCGAATTTATTTGACAGTGGCCCGGAAATGGCCTCTCTTTGGAACCAAAATATTTGCTGCTAAGGTAACTGGAGCACACTTTTTTCTGTTTCCAAGAGTGAATTATCTGAGAAGAGACATACCTACAGTCTCTGGTAACACTTCTATTTCAGAAAGGTTAAAAATTGAACAACTCTGTTCTGAACGAGCAGCCCTGGTACCATATAGGTTGAAGAAGAAGGAAGACAAGTATATTCTAACCAGTAGGGGTTGCTAGTGTTCAGTAAAGAAATACTGAAGGTTCCCTGGCTGTGTCAATTGATCATGATGCAGAGTAGTTACTACCTGTCCTTGCAAGCCTTGCCAAAGCTTTCTCAGGCAGCAATTTTCCTGGACAATAAGGTTGCGATGGCAGTTTAAAACATAACATTTACATACCACAGAGGGGGAGGAAGGGAAGAGTCACCCCTAAGTCACACCTGGCACTGATGCCAGCTGTAAGAAGAATGGCTACTTCAGTCCTGTTGTCTGCTTGACACAAACTGGATGCTTTCCTTGCCACATGAGAGAGGTAAGTACTGCTAATGTCCTGTTGCAGAAACAGAAATGAAAGTACACATTGGGTAAGGTACCAGCCCACAGGCCTCAGTGGGAGAGCAAAGAACAGCTGCAGGGAGCGGTTCCCCCAGTAGTTTGTACTATCCCTCACTCCATTCCAGGCTAGAGCTCTGTAGCTGTTGCTCATGCCTGAGCTAATTTCTTACCACATAATGGCTGTCTGAGAAATCAGACAGGTTTTGGCATTAACCATCTTTCCCATCCCAGCAGAAATTTCTGCTGCTGAAAGCTTGAGGGAGGTCTTCTTCATGGTTACATGTCTCTTGTTTTGAAGTCAAAGCTGCTCTGGTCTAATGATGAAAGGGACCTCTTGAGTAAATATACAAGAAAATAAATAGTAATAAATATACAACATACTTTTCAAAAGACAGTTATTTCCACTGTCAGGACTAAAAGAGGTTGCTGTCAGAAGAGGTTACTGGTATTTGAGGTTACTGACAGAATATGTAATTGATTATACTGAAGAATCAGAATATAGAATAGGTGCACCCACAGATGAAATAGTGTTGGTATTACTGGTGATTAATGCATGTTATAACTTTTCAGCAGTTAAACAGCAAAGCCTATGGCATTAGCCATGTAATAGCAGATTCCCAGGAAAGATTTTCTGTCATTAGTCAAAGCAAGTCATCTTCAACAGACAATTGATGCACATTTGCTGTAAGATTTTGTAAGAAACAAAATGGCATTGATGTGATAGTACTGGGTGCACTGGTATAGAAACCAGCAGGTTTCACTGCCTTCCTGACAGATAGGAGAGTATAAACACATATGCTGAGCAGAGTTGCCATGCTGTTGCTCTGTCTTAGCATTTCCTTCAATTTTAACCACACTGATGGCATCAAATTAACTTCAAAGGCTTTGTTATCCTCGTATCTCTTGTGCCACTACTCCAAAAAGTGTATGTAAATCTGAAAATGTTATTCCAAATTTTGGGGAAAGCTGTCTTAAAAGTCAAACCAGGTCACATCAGTAAGCCTTTAGTAAGCCTTTAGGATTTTTTTCTCATCTTCACTTTATCCTTAAATCTCAACTTTTATATCAGAAATATCATTCTGTGGTGTTCAAGGAATACCTGAATTAATAATTTTATTTCTCTCTAGCCTATTTTGCCTTCCTCATTGGAAGACAGTCCAGTCTGGATAGCTGTGAATGAAGATGGTATCAGCATACTGGATTATAACACAATGGTATGTTGAAGAACACTTTTTCATAGGAATACCTTACCTAGTACAGAAAGAGATTCCTTTCAGTCCAGTGAAAGTCACTAACAGTTTGTCTTTAACTTCAAATGTGAATTATTATTAGAAGTTAGTTTGTAAAAGTGAGAGATGAGGGAAGTCAGTGTTATGTTTGAACACTCCACAGACAAAGGAAAATTACAGCTGCAGTGTAAGGTAGGGCAGCAAACATGTTCATACATCTTGCAAAATCTCAGTGGTGTGTGCTTTACTACCACCATCTGGAATATAACAAAATCTGTGCTATGAAGTAGTGAGGCCTTAAGCACACCAGGAGAAAACTAGAAATGTAATTCTCACTTGAGCTTTCTTTGCCAGCTCTTACATATAGAGCTATCTACTGCCCTTCACTGCTGGAGACCTGGTGTTCTTGTGGGAAAAAGTAATATTAACTAATATATTAGTTTAAGGTAGACATTTGGAGGTTTTTACAGAACTATGACTTTTTCAAACTCTCTGTCTGCAGCATTTGAAGGTCTCTTATTCATACTCTTCTGTGCTGACCTTTGGAGGCTGTCGAGATGACTTCATGATTGTAGTCAGTAAAATGAAAGAAAGAAGTTCTGGAAAAAATAGCACTGAAAAACTCCTCTTCACAATGGCAATTCCAAAGGTAATTACAAATGAAAAGTGAGTTTCTTTCCAGCTGGCAGCATCAGGGCTGGGTGTTTTGTACTAGCCCTGGGGACTGGTACTTGTGACTGCTGCACTAGCTATATGTATTCAACAGATCCTTTGTAAGCTGGAACCTTTCAACAAGAGACTTATTTTACGTAACTCTTAAAGACAGGGCCTCATTTTAAAACTGAACAATTTCATGGGAGAAAGCCATTTACAAAAGCCATGCAGTCAACAGATTCTAAAAATCAAAGGGCATTCTTACCTCTAATTGACCTAGAGTTAATAATTTTCTCTTTTCCCCAGATTGTTGAAGCAACACTTCTGATTGCCAGCTACATTAACTATCGTTTGACTCCTTCACTGCTGTCTTCCACGCAGCCCTCACGAAGCCAAACACCTGCTAAGAAGCCCTGGGAGACTGAAAATCGGTGCTTTTTTCCTTCTGTGCCCCGAAGCACAAAGGGGCCCACCCTGCTCTAAGGGCTTGTTCCACATGAGCTGATTTTGTTGGTTATATACCACAGATTAATGCAGGCTCTGATTCCTTTTCCATAATAATAGACAAAGTTCCTTAGAGGTAGAGGCAGTGTACTTTCTCTTAAAAAAAAAAGTTGATTTGGGGGACTGTGCGGGAGTTTCCTTTCTGTGACACATTCCATCCAAAATACCATTCCTCAGGTCATTTGCCTGCACAGTGCTCCAGTCATTACATCTGCACTCATTCTTCCATCTCCTACTGTACTGCCTTGTTTTTCAAGTACATGGATTTTCTTTGATCCCTCCCATTTTCAGCTTTCAAAAGACAAACTTTTGTGTTCTTGCTCAGACATGAAAGAAAGACATTGCTAAGAAGGAAGAGGAATTAAACTCACGAGAATAATTCTGATGCAAGTCAAGGGTGATTTCAGACCTGAAATAGTGAGTATAGAATTAGAGTTCAGCAGTAGTTAAGAGTATTTTCAATTTTAAATAAAGGTGAAAGCCTAGGGTCTTTTCATGTTGAGTACTCAGAACAGCTGGGACCTGGACAGTGTCAGAGAACGCCCTGGCTCCTACAGGACCTGTGCATTTTGGAAACTGACACTGTTCTATGCAATAGATGAACATTAGATTGCTGCTGCAGGGCAGGGCTCAATGTGTCACATGTTCCACTCTCAGACAAGCACTTTCAAGGACTTTCTGATAACCACTGCTGTAGATGTGTTTGGAACTGCGCATTATCTCAGAAAAAAGAAGACAAGGCAGGCAAATTTTGTACTTTTCTGTCTTTCAGCAACTAGGACAGATCTTCCCAGACAAGCTCTGCCATTTTGACTTGGCAGAAGCTGCTTCTTTTAAACTCCTGCTTCCTTCATGTACCATAAGCAAGGAGGAGGTAGTCAGCAATTGTGTACTCATGTTCTTCTGACTTTCCTAAAGAATGTTGGTAAGTTTGATTTTTTTTTAATCTGTTTCAAAGGGACTTCATTATGAGAAGGTTATTGAATTTTAAACAAATAAAAATATAAATTCTTCATAAAAGATCTAAATCTACTTAGTTTAAGTTCAGCTATTTTGATAAGCATTCTAAAAAAGCTAAGGAAGAATAACTGCACTTTGAAAAGTACCGCATTCAACTTCATAATAATTATGCACTCATGGGCAGCTCTCCCAAATTAAAACAGTATGAATCCAACCACTAGACCAAAGTCAGAAATAGCAAACCAGTTATTTGCAAGTAAACAAACCAACCATACCAGTGTGTCTACTGCCACCAACCTTGACAAATCCAACTAATGCATATGGGGGAGCTGATAGATCAAGAAGGATTTTTTTCATACTTATGATGGGTGAAAAGCCACAGACTAAAAGAGAAGAGCAGGGGGCAGACAAAAATTGTTCTAAGCAATCCTTCATCAGCACCTTTTAATATAAAGCAAAAAAAAAAACCCAAACAAACAAAACAAACCCAACCCCAAACCATCCTCTTATAGAAACAGTATGGCAGACCTAAGACAGGAAAAGATTCTATGAACAGCGACCTGATTTGCACATACTGTAATGTACCCACTTGTTATGAATTTAAAGACCATCCCTTGAAGGTACAGAAAAGGGTAGAAGCTTTCTGAGCCGAAAATAACTTTAAGAAGGTATTTAGTCATTTTTGTTTTCCCTTAGATACTTTCCAGTTCCTCTATGTCTTGATAGTAGTTTGTATTTCCCCTCTCTCTCACAATGATCTTAGTACAGCTGTGTCAGTCAGAATACACAAAGTGTTACTCCTCCTCACTCTGTCACCTGTGCCTGACAATTTCTCCTGTATCTGAAGGTCTGTTTGACAGTTTGCTTCTGGTATTCCACCAGTAACAAAGCTGCTTCAGAATAGGCTGGAGCTGTCATCAGTGCTGGGGATGCTCAAGGCATAGAAGTCTCCAGACTGTATTTCTTCATGTCCTCAGAGACTTGAGGAGACTTGTACCAGGACAAACAGGAAACAGAGATGTTAAATAAACAGGAGCTCTCCTGAAACTCATTATTTTTTGCCACAATTGCACTTTAAATTGAAAAGCATGATACGCAAAACTCTCTTTCTTCCTTATTTCTTAAAAATATTCACCAACACTTGAGTGTTTCAGGGACCACCCCACTCTGATGGATGCACATATCCCTCCTATTTATAGCTTACCTGTCTTCTAACACCCCACCCTGTGTGGATACCTACTTTGTATGATTCTTTGGTAGAGAATATAATTTTTTATTTTAATCAAAGCTTTTGGCAATGACTGTTAATGCAGCATAGAATGAGATGACAAAAGCCTTTGTGTTCCTAACTGCTGTGTGTGAGTAAAAGGCTGTCTGGAAGATACTGTGAGATTTCTGTTTGTTCTTAATAAAATGCAGCTCATGAATTAATAACCATGAATTCAATGTGTATTATTCTCAGAATGAAATAAACTATTTTAAAAGCCAAAATATTCTTGATGTAAACAAAAATGAACATAGACTGTGTTTGGTATCAAGGCACAAACCATAGCTGGTATAAACCTGCCCTAGACTGATTCCTGTTTCTCTCTGCTGATCCTCTCTTAGCTTAAGTGGATGACTACACCATGGGGTGTTCACTCCTCTAAAAGATTGCTGAAGCCATCTTTCAGACTTCTTGCTGTGACACAGCTTCTTGGTAATTTCTTCAGTACACATTCTGAGGACTCCATGGGATTTTTACAGCATAGTCAGCACTCCCAGCCCACTCTTGAGCCCATGACTCTGTCCACTCTGCTGAGACATTTCTCTTCTGACACAAAAGGCAGTGGCACATCCCCAAGCTGCTGCCTTTCACTTGGACAGTATCCACAGAATACTTCCTGTCACATGAGCTAACCTCTGTCTTTCAATCTTTGTAGCACTGTGGAAAGAACCCCACAAATCCCCTTATCTCTACCTTATTGCTTGATGGCATGGTGCCAAGTGTTCACTTACAGATTATGTGGACAAGCATGGTAAAGCATTGTATGCAAAATAAGCATGAATCCAGGCTCCTGCCAACTTGTGGGTTTAACTTTCGACACTTCAGTCACCTCATTAATATTCCAAAGGAGTTATGGAATATAGAGAGAAAAATACCAGTTAAGTGTTACAGTAACTTTTAGCTTATCAACAAAGAAGAACTTCCCAAACCTAGAGTTACTGCCAAGAGCACAGATTAATAAAACTTTATTCACATTGTCATTACCATCATTTTCAACAACAAATGTGCCTCATATTCTCAGAGTAACTGATGTGGCCCTTTAAATGCCACACCTTTTCCACGTCCTCTGTCAATAGGCACTGACCCATTCAGCAATGGGTTCACATTTTCCCTGTGCTCCTTTTGATAGATAAGCACTTACTGAAACCATTCTTGCTGCCTTTGACACCCTTCAACTGATTCATTGCCAGCTGGGCTTTAGCTTTTCTAACTGCACCTTGAACAGTGTTGCTGCATTCTTCCCACATTACCTGTCCCTAATTCCACCTTTTGTATACTTCCCTTTTGTGTTCAAGCATTGCCAGGAGCAGCTTGCTCATCCACGCAGGCTTCCTGATATTTCTGCTTCACTTCCTGCTCATTGGGATGGACTGTTCTTGATCTCAGAAGAAATGATCCTTGACTATCAATCAGCTTTCTCAGATCCCTCTTAGGACCCCATCACATGGGACTTCTTCAAGCAGATCCCTGAAGAGGTCAGTCTTCACATCTCTTATGTTTATTCCATTAAACATAACTGAATGCAACACTTTAATTTTCTGGTTTTGTCCTTCTGAAATTCTCCTGTCTCAAGGAAGTTACTATCTGATCCCACACATCAGCTTTGGTATTTAGAGTGTGTTTTTCAAACAAAGGGTTAAATAAAAACTAAAGAATGTATACTTATGGTGGTCCAGCCAAGGTTATTTTATAATTTTAGCATAATTTTCAGATGCATGAAACAGTAAAAAATGGATGCATTTTCTTGTCTCCCTTTGCCCTATTTCCCCATAATTCTTCTCTATAGAGGCAAGAAAAAGCTTCTTCTGTCTGAGTTCTTCTGAACTGAGAGAAGTTCTGCTCATGGGGCAGGTTTGCTTGCTTTTCCGTGTGTCCCTCTGAGTCCTGCTGAAAGTCTGCTTTTTTTCAGCTATTTTATTTCACTTGAGTGTGGAGCTGTCTTCCTCTGCTCCAGGATCTCTTGACAACTTTTGTACACTTCTATCAAGCAGTCCAGTCGTGGCTTGGAGCTCTAGAAGTCAAACAACAGAGAATCAGGCTCTGAACTGAAACACCAATTAATTTTACCCAAACAGCGGTCAAAGTACAATGATTTTTCTGCAATTCTAACCTGGACCAGCGCAAAACCAGCAAGGAAGTGAAAGTTTCATGGTCCCACAGTCCCTATGATCCTCTAACTTTTGAGCTCCCACAACAGCATTACTGTGTAAAGTCCATCAAATGCCTCCTTGCAAGAGTTGTTAAAGAGAACAAAAGGTCAAATCAGTGCAGGAGGGCTCCTGGGCTGAGTGACATGGGAAATTGTATTTTTGAAGGCTGACATAACTTAGAGAAACCCAATGAAGGAGACAATAAAGTTAGAGAAACCCAATAAAGGAGACAATCATTGCTCCTTCAAAACTAACATACTAACTTGCATGTTAAAATAATTACAGACAGGCACTGAATTTCAAAATGGAAGAGTTCCATACCTCCTTTGCTGCTGGAGTCAACTCTACCAGTGCTAAGGTATCTCCATGAAAAAAAACTGTTCAGAGTTTAATGGTAAAAAAAACCAAAAAAAACAACAATACAGATGCCAGGCAGACCCTTTGAACCTGGAAAGGAGCAATATCAGGTACTAATATCAGGTACTTGAATGCAACTATCTGGAATTTAGTAGTTGTTGATTTCCAGAAAATCTACTTTTTCTCTTGTTTATATGTGAAATATCTAATTTATATTACTGTTACTAAAGATCTTTACAATTGTGGAACTGTGTTAGCAGCAAGTGTAAATGGAATAGACTATTTATACTCCTAAGTATTCAGCTGAAGACTGACTGTATCCAGGCACAAACTGTAGGCAGATTACAAAACAGTCACCAGCAGCAGGTGAATTAAGGACAGAGAGGGCTCTACAGCTCAGCAGTCTAAGAAGTGAGGTACCTCTGTACTGCTTATCACCCCTCATGGATAAGGGCACTGTTGTGTTAGGCATGAACACACACAAAGCAAATCCATTCCAAAAATGGGATTATGAACAGTCAGAACACGTTAGTGAGAGAAGAGAGAGGGGAGACGAGGTAACAGCAACACAAACAAGTTATGATACATTAAACAAATTGGTCACAGCTTGTACCGTGAACTTTGTCAGCAGGTCAGGCAGGGGAAGTCATTCCAATGTCAAGGAGGATTTATGAGAACTTTTGGTACACAGAGCTAAGGGAAAAATCAACTGCAGCACAGTGCCAGAGTTATGGTGGTAACCAAGCGCAGGACTGCACAGAAAGCTCTACAAGTCCTCAGCACCCTATGGGAGCCAAAGACTTTTAGTTCATGCACACTCCTGGCTGGGTTCAGATTTGACACAACTCCCTGCAGTCTGAATGGAGAGCAAATGAAAAAACCCATCCCTAGTATGTAGTTCTGTGAGACTTCAAGTGCCACCCACCCTGACAGCCCAGCCAGGGAAAGGCAACTGTCACCAGCTACCTGCAGCAGAATAAAAATATGTTTAGACAACTGATGCACACACAGAGACCACCATCTGGATTTCTCCACCATTCAGTCAAACTCACCTGAAAGAGTGGCACAACCTCAGATACTCCCTGAGGATCTTCAGGGTCCTGGAGGAGAATACACAGGTAGTAGATAACTTTTTGCTACAAGACAAACAGACAAAAATCATTGGAGTATAAAAATGCTATCAAACTGCCTGGAGTTAGCACAGGAATAGGATCTGTTTCAACTCACTGGGCTGAAGGCAAATGCTGCCAGGTCACAGTCAAGTCTACAAATTTTTATCAATAGCTTTCACTCAATAAAGAAATAATTTTGCCTGTTTTTTTTCTATTAAGTTTTTAACCTGAAAAGAACACACGCATGCTGGAAGGGTAAGGTCTGCTTTTCTACAGGAGCTTTGCAGAAAACCCTGGCAACAGGAAAAACCATCATTTGTGTTATCACAGCTTCTCATCTCTATCTCGATTACATGTGGAGTTGGACATAAGGATTTTTAAGAAAAGCATAACAGTAAGAACTAAACCCACTAGCTCAATGCCAGTGGCATTATCCAAGGGATGGATTTGGCTTTTTGAGGTTATTTGTTTGGTTTGAGCTCTCCTTTAAAGGAAAGAGACAACAAAATAAGGAGAAAAATCTCAAATAAAGCTCCTGATGCCAGTAAGGCTATGGATGGTGCTGTGTTTAATTGCTCTGGTAAATCATGCTCATGAAAATACACTGGATGTGAGTGTGCCCAGACACACAGAGACAGACTTTGTATGATTACCATATGGATGGCTTCATTGATAACCACATCCTTCACGTGACCCATCTCAATGAAGGTTGTGCTCTCTTTCCCTGAGGCATAGGATGAAGTCACCTGAATGCCGAGTGAGCCGATGACCAGCAGGGATTCCTGGTCAATCTTCACGAAGTGCAGGTAAATGATCAGGCCGATCAGCGTGATGAAGATGGCAGCAGAGAGCACCATGCTGTTCTGTAACACAAGCCAAGAAAAGCCAGAGCTCTGGTCTTACAATTACTTTAACACAGCTTTAGAGAAAGTAAAATTGCGCAGTAAATTGTATATTAAAGCTACAGGTGCAAAGCATTTTTACTTAGGTAGAATCCTTTTATTTACCTGGCTGGCTGATATATATGTAGTGAGGTTTAAATCAGTCTTTGAAAACGGCAAGAAAATTCTATTCCCTTCCAAGTTCAATGCAGAAATCTCAATCCAAACAAGCCAGTTGTATCAATGAGAGTATATTGTGCCAACTTCTAAAGATGATGTCACTGACAAAAGAGTGTTGTGAAATGTTTAAAGGAACCAAGGGTGGATTATCACAGTGGAGGAGCCCTCCTTCACGATAAACACTACCCTGGTGGTTTTCATATGAACTGCCAGTCTAAACTTGTTCAAACCTCACCCTCTTTTTGACTTAAATACCAATCTGAAGAAAATCTGCTTTATCCTGTACTTTTTCTAAGGATCAATGTCCTTTGAATGCTGCAATCCTGGGATTGCTGTTGCATTTTAATATATAACTGATGACACAACAGTCCCCAGTAAGTCATCTGAAGACCTGGTAATAAATTTTAGAGGTCCACAACCTACAACCTGTTTCTGGGACATGTTTTAGAGAACTCCAGGCCACCTACCCACTAATGAGAGTTACAACTGACACTTCCTAAAGAACCAGAACTGCACAGCCCTACCATTCAAGCTGGGCCTGTACCACCATGTGAGCTAAAGAAGCCATGGCTTCAGGAAGTACACAGGACTTCTCCAAAAGTTTGCTATCACAGGCAAAAAAACCAGTCATGAAATACAGACACTGAAATCCACAAAAAGAGAGAGACACTTTCAGACCTGATTTCCTGGCAAAAGGAAGAATTGCAGTCACTTGCACGTAGGGTGCAGGAGTGTGTGTAAAGGCAAGCAGGAGGGCAGTGGGTGGTAGTCACTGACTGCGGTGTATGCTTTCAAAAAAAATGAAACTCAGATATAAGCCATCTATTCCTGTCTGACTCCTGACAACTGACTTATAATGCAATCTCTATCTTCATATCTTAGAAAAGATTACTGAAAAAAACAGATGTGCAGCAGTCAAAGTATGGGTCACGGTGACCAGCTTCTTTGGTTAAACTACTAAATTCAGTCTGGGAATAACTGATCTTGGTCCAGTTTTTGATAAATCCAAAAGCATTAGTTTAGATATCAGCAGATTTTTAAATCTGTACTGCAAATATCTTTCCACCTCAGCTGTGAAAATTGATGACATTCATGGTGCAGTGCTCTCTGAGTCGCTCAATAAAATTCCTTTTGGGGATTAAAAATCATTCATCTTCTTCAATGCCTCCTTAATTTCAGATTCTCACAACTCGTCACTCCAAGTGAGCACGTGTTATTTGGACTCACAAACATGTGCCAGGCATCACTCAGCACGCAGAAATACATCCACCCTATCTGTCAAGAGGCTACACTCCAACAGAGGCATCCGAGAAGACACCGGGGCAAGCAGGTGGCAGCCCGCGGCCTTCAGGCTGGCACAGCTCTCCCTTTGCCACCACACACCCATCAGCTCGGCGTCCCCGGGGCGCGGGGGATGTCCCGGGGGGGCGCTGAGCGCCTGCCCACGGGCTCCGGCCGCCCTGCATGCCCCGGGCGCCGCTAGCCAAGGCCGCCCAGCCCGCGGGACTCCCCCGGTGCGACAGCGGGACACGGGCTGAGGGGCGCAGCCGGGGCCGGGCCCGAGCCGCGGAGGGGCCCGAGGGCGGCGGCGGGGCCGGTACCTCGCTGAGCGCGAAGAGCCCGTAGGCCGCCAGCCAGACGGCGGAGGTGGCGGCGCTGAGCGAGCGCAGCTGCAGGCGGGGGCCGCGCACCGCCAGCTCTCGGCAGGACGCGCTGTGCTGGCGGCGCCGCAGCGCGATCGGCGCCCCGGAGGCCGAGAGAAAGCGCCGCTCCTCCGCCATGCCGGGCAGGCGGGGCCCGGCCGGGCCGGCCTCCCGCGGGAGGAGCCTGAGCCGACGGCAGGCTGTGCCGGCTCCGCTCGCTCTCTGCGGGCCGCCTGCCGGCCCCTGCCGGCGCCCGCTCTGGCCGCGGGGTGGTGCTGCCAACGGGTTGTCTCGCTTGGCTGTAGCTCGCCGGGCGTCTGTCCTTAATCCCGATGACATCAGCGCTTTCTGCGGTTTGCGCATATTGACAATTCATTGCTTGCTTCCTCTGTTTGTGGAGTATGAGTTTTGAAGGGCACACGGTTTAGTGGTGTTGCACGTGTCTCTTGCCGTGATGAAGAGACGGAAGTTTTCATGGAATCATAGACTGTTAAGGGGTTGGAATGAACCTTAAAGACAATCTAGTTCTACACCACCCGCCTTGGAAAGGGACACCTCACACTAGACCAGGTTGCTCAAGGCCTTATCCAGCCCTGCTTTGAACACTGCCAGGGCGGGGGCATTCACAGCCTCCTTGGGCAACCTGGTCCGGTGTCTAACCATGTGCAAAGGAAAAAAATTCTAATATCTAACCTAAATTTCTCCTTTTTCCATTACTCCTTGTCCTATCACTACAATTCCTGATGAAAAGTCTCTCTCTGGCTTCCCAGAAAGCCCCTTTTAGATACTGGAAGGTTTCTATGAGCTCTCCATGCAACCACCTCTCCTCAAGAAGTTTCTCTTTCCCCCCTTTGTCCTTACCATCAGCAACTCCAGAAATGTATTTTCTCCTCTGTACCACGCTTAGCTACAAGCTCTTTTGATTTTTTTTTTCCCCAAGGTTTAAAGCAGAGTTTTCTGGTCCCTTGCCATCTAAATAAGTGATAAATTGGAGACTTGGCTTTGCATGCAGAGACTTAATGAGTCTTTGTATTGTGCTCCCTTTAATGCATTTCAGTTATTACTTTATGTGACTTAAGTGGCAGTAATATAAAACTACAGCTCTGTGACTTCCAAACTGCCATCCTGATTTCTTTGGCCTTTCTATTTTTTCCCTTCTCCCACAGTTTTTGAGTGTAAGCTTTAATTGCAGGTGCCATCCTTCTGTGAGCAATTTACTTCATTTGTGGTATCTTCAGAGCTCTTGGGTGGACACTGTATATATAAAAAACATGTTAACTTGTTCTCACAGGGGCAGCAAAGGAGTCTTAAGGGACATGAAAAACCAAGGGGCATCAGAGAATCACTACCAAGGTCTTTGCTTTGCCTGGAGGAGTGGTTGATGGCTGCCATGCATGGGAAGTCTTGTGCAGTACATCCAGGATCTCACTATGACACAGGAGACCAGGTGGAGGGATGGGCTTTCCTCTTCCTCTGGAGAGGAAAGGTGAGCTGGCCTGGAGGGGAAAAAAGTAACAGCAGGCAATAAACTGCAGAAATGGAGAAGAAAATACTGAAGTTCACAAGAGGGTGAGAGAAGTTCATCAATGAAGTAAAAGTGGAAAAAACCCAATAAATTGAAAACAGGCTTTTTGAAGAGGGAAGAAAGGTTTGAAATGGCAGGTGAGAAGGACTGAAGTAAATAAGCAGGAGTTATGACAGCTGGTATGACAGCTTCGGAGGTGGGGACAGGAAGAAGGGGAAAGAAAAATCAGAGCAGGAGGCAGAAGAGGTAAAAGCACTGTGAACAGCCGGGTCAGTAAAGAGGACAGAAAAGAAACGTGAGCTCCTGGAGGAGTGTTAACAACAATTCACATTCACAAGACATGTGGGAGTTACCGACATACAGAGACAGGAGAAGAGCTTGGAAATCTTCAGAGGAAAGAGCAAAAGTATGCTTGGATTTTTTTGTGTCAATGGCAAGTCCCTGTTTAACCATGTTTGTGCTCTGTCATGTCATGAAGTGTCAGCCTGTCTTTCAAGCTTGTACAGAAAGATGGCACATTCGACAGTGGGAGTCCTGCTGCCTTGTCACAGCAGGGAAAGGGGGGGATTAACTCATTTGTTAATCATCCTTCAAATGTGCCTCGAATAGGAACAGCTGGAGACCTGAGAATCGTCTCAAGCCACGATGCTCCGAGATCAATATTCGAGGAGGTGCTGGAGAGGTGGTCCTTCAATGCTTTATCAAGGTCATCAGGTGACAAGCGTCACCCGTGTTCTCCCGTGAAGCCACGGAGCAGCGCTCCTGCACGGAGGGTCTCGGAGCTCGGTGTGGCCAGCCAGCCCGGCTGAGGTGCCGCTTGTTCTCCGAGCCCCCGCCTGTGCCCTCGAAGGAGCGGGTGCGACAGCAGCTGCCCTCGGTCTGCGGGGGGTGCGGCGGGAGGCTGTGAAGGGGCGGGGGCCCGGCATCCCTGCCGCACCGGCGGCGAGCTGAGGCGGCCGCAGTGGAAAAACCCCAGCGGGGCGTGAGGGGAGCGGGGCGGGGCCGCGCGGGGGGGTGGGGGGGCAGGACACACCTCCGCGCGCGCTCGCTGCCGTTGGCCGGGCGGCGCGGGGGCGCGAGGGGCGGGGCCGCGGCGCGCGGGGGGCGGCGCGGAGCGCTAAAGAGAGCGGGGCGCGGGCGGCGCGCGGCAGCATCGCCCCGCCATGGCCTTGCGCGGGCCCCTCACCCGCCTGCTCCGCGCCCAGCCCGACGCCGCGCTCCAGCTGCGCCGCCGGGCGCACTCCGTGGCGCTGGTGGGAGCCCCGCTCTCCAGAGGCCAGGTGGGCATCGCGGGGGGCGCCGGGTGCCGGGGGCTCCCGTACCTGGTTGCCGGCAGCGCTGTCTGACGCGTTCCCTCTCTCTTTGTCTCGCAGAAACGGCGGGGAGTGGACCACGGCCCCGCTACCCTCCGCGCCGCGGGGCTGGTGGAGCGGCTGGCCGGGCTCGGTGAGCACAGCACAGCGCGGCGGGCGGGCGGGGGTGGCGGCGGGGGCTGCGGGGCTGCCCGCATCGCCCCCTCGCCTCTCGGGGCAGCGTGACTCAGCCTCTCGCTGCGGGCGGGGGGAGACGGGTCCTGCCTGCCGTGACTCACGGAGCGCACCGTGCCCCGGCGCCGGCGATGCCCGCAGCCTTGCGGAGGTGCCGGCAGGGAGAGGCTCGTCGCATTCCGCACCGGGAGGAGCCGCACGGGGCCCCGCGGGGGTCCCGGAACAAGGAGCGGCCGGTGGTCCCGGCTCCCCTGCCGCGATGCTCTCCGGCTGCCCGGAACAGCGGGACGCAGCCCGAGCCGCCCGCGCTGGCACAGCGAGCGCCGCACCGGCACATGGAGCGTGTGCTGTTCCCGTGCTGACTCCGGGAGAGCGGGGGGAGCGAGAGGCTGTTTGCATCCCTCTGCGCGCCTGTGGCATCCCGACAAGTAACCGTGATCCTCGGGTTATCGCGTACTGTGGGCTTTGCCTTTTCTTTTTTTTTTTCCTTCTGTGTTCGTTACCAGTTTGTATCTAAAAGATTCCTATGCTTCTAGGTGATGGAATTCAGAATTTTCTGGACAAGTCCTCAATTTTGTGTATGAGGTCTTTTGTGAAGTCTTTGAAAACGCTTGCAAATACCACCCTGTGACTGGGCTGTTTCTGGACTTCTTGTGCAAGCAAATCCATGCACTTAATTGTGATTCAGCTTCTCACATCTATTACTTCTACAAGCTGAGACCTGCAGAAAGCTGTACCACAGTTACTAGAAACAGGACATAAAGTTGTAAAGCTGAACCGTGTCTTGGAGAATCTTTAAAGAGTGTTACGGAAAAGGGTGTAATGAGGATGGATTGCAGGGAGGGACCACAGAAAGTACCAATATCTGCTCCGTGGGTGGTTAGTGTCAGTGGAGATTAGATGCATCCAGAGATAATTGCCTAAAAACCCTCTAACAATTTTATTCTGAATTGTAAGAACTCTTCAAAACAGAAACAATTGTTCTGTGCAGCCCTGTAGGCATATCCTCCATATCTTATGATTCACAAGCTGAAAAATCCCAGTTGGCAGCCACATTAGTAGATATTCTTTTCCTGACTTGTTTTGTGCAAAGTACAGACACTTGCTGTCATTGGCAATACTTGAATTCTAGTGAGCAAGAGCTATCATCTCAGCAAATGTGCAAGAGGGCATCTAAAAGTGGTTCTTTGTACTGGAATAGTTACTGAGCCTGAAGTTTATTTGAAACTAACAAATTGCCAGGTTTGAAAGGAGGATGCTCTTCTAAATAGGACTGTAGGTAGCAGATTATTTTGTACCAATGACAGAATTTTATACTGGAAGGCTTGGGGTTCTCTTTCAAGTGGTTCGGAGCTAATGTTTCCACTTTGTAAGAATTCTTTGATGAAAACCCCAAACCCACAAAACCCAACAAAATTTAAAACTAGAAGAAAAAGCCCTCTCATTTGCTTGACACAAGCTCACTTCAGTAGGAGCTTGTAGAAGGTAGAAAGAAGGGGAAATTCGAGCCCTTTCTGGATTTCAGTATCAAAATGTTATGGGGATAGAAATGAAGCAAGCTAAACCAGTATTTAAAAACCAGTATTTAAAAAATATTTTCACTGCTTAGTTTCTTATAGGTTGTTTACTCATCAGTCAGTTATGCACATGGAGGTACCTTTTTGCTGTTCCCTTCCAGGTTTTAGAGGCTCTTCCTTCTGCAGTTGCAGTTTTCTATTGCTGATGTGTTCTTCCACTAGGGTGAGGTTGGTTTGTTTTTTAAGGTGGTGTTGATGTCTATTGCTGCTTAAATCTCTGCAGCCCTTTAAAGAACAGGTTCTGCTGTGAGGACCCATCCTGCAACAATGACAGAGTGGTTTACAGTGCAAAGACAATCTGCTTGAGGGGAGGGTGCTGGATGGAGGAGGATGCTGCCACATAGCCTTTTGTACTGTACACATTTGTCGTTCATGGAAACTTAACAAATTATTGTTTTTATATGTGGGCTGCTTATTTTTCTTCCCTGGGATGCCAGGATAGCTTTGGCTGCAGTGCTGTTGTAATAGTGCCATTACTTGGAGTCCTGTGGTATGCTGAACTGGCAGTAAAACTTTAGCTGCTTTCTCTGTCTTTCCACGTATGAATTTTCTGCTCATACTTTTAAGAAGGCCACAGTATGAATGGAGCCACAGTATGATTCTAATTATTAATTCAGACATTCTATTTATCTGTTTTATTATAGGAGTTAATAATTTTCATGGATTCTTGATTGTTTTCCAGGATCAGGCAAATTATACAGCAGCAGAGCAGGTTTCTCCTTTAAAAATAAATAACATTTGTCTAAGACACAGGGCATCGTCATCTGTGCTGGCTAGTTCTGAAGCATTTGTGACCACAGAGTCTGTGTATGTGAGTGCACATGGAAAGTGTTTGTTACATGCCCCCGTTCCCTGCTTGGATATGAAAACATGCTATAAACCTGATTTTCCTTGTCATTACCAGTTTGAAACCATGCTTCCCAGTACAAGAGTGAGGCTGGATTCTGGGCCATCTAAAGATGTACAGATGGGGGAAAGAAGCAGTATTCCTTTGCTTTAACAGTAACTTTGAAAACTGCCCTCACTGTCTTTCAAGTGGAAGAGATTTCTGGTGATCAGACTCTTCTGTTTGCCTGAAATGTTCATGTTTGTTTATTTAAGGTTTTGATTTATTAATTTTCCATTTGTAATTAAAGTTCAACTGGATCTGTATAAAATGAAGGTGCTCTGGAGGGTTCTCTAAAAGGCAGAATTTGGGTAGTAAGATGCATATACTATGTTTGTTTACTTTGAGTATGAAGCAGCCACATGGCTCTTCACATTGTCTGTCTTATTTAATGACTTCTGTTGATTATGCTCCAGCCATATCAGAAAAAATGAGAACACTAAACCTTTTTTCCACTTTTTACATTGTTTTCCACTTTGCTTTTACTGTCTGGTGTATTTGGGTGGGGTGGTGGTGGTGGAATTTTATTGTTCTTTTGACCCTATCCTCAGTTCTGTTCTTTCATAGTCCTTTTGCAGTGTTCTGAGCTGCTATTCCAATTTTTATTTTTTAGGGGGGATCCCTCCCTTGAAAGATTCTGTGACCATACCTACATGGTATAGTAACTTCTTGGCTGCCTCAATCAATGACTGCCTGTGAACTGCTTGTTTATGCTTAGGCTGAAATCCGAGGAGGGAGCACAGAGGCAGATGTTGTTGCTAGTCTGTACCAGACTGTCAGAGATGAATCTGAGCCACCAATTTGACTTTTTTCCCCTTGTCAGGAGCAGAGAGATCACAGTTACCTGTTGGTAGTAGCTCAAGGTGTACTTAGAGATACTCTAGCAGGAGTCCCAAGCTAAAAGCAGTGGGTGTGCAAGTCTAGCAGGAGTAAATTAAAGTATAATTTACTCTGCCTGTGGGGATTTTTATTCACCTTGGAGGTGTTTGTCTTTTGGCTTTGCTTCCTCTTCTAAGGGAAACTAAAACATTGTCACCTTAAAGGACCTGTTGCCAAAGTAAACCTGCCATGTGAAAACAGAGACCCACAGCTCCTTGGCATGGGAGAGAAAAGGGTGTATAGCATGTAGGTCTGTGTATTGCTCTAACATTAACAGAAATGGGTGCAATATGTGGAGGCTTTTGGACTCTTTTTGGCTAGGATGGGGGAGATAGGTGGCAGGTGCTTAAGCTGCCGAAGGTGCAAAGTATGAAGTTTTTTAAAGTGAGAATTTCTCGGGCCTCTCCTGTTTGCTGCAGATTAGGCAGAGAATCTGACCAAACTTCAATCCAGAGTTTTTCCTAGTCCTCTTACTTGAGGAGAGAAAGCCCTTACTCAGTTTTATACTTCATAGAGAGCTATTGTTTTTTACTGTAGCCTTTGAGGTGACTTAGAGCATCTGTGCTGCTGCTGGCATGGGAACAAGTTCAGTGTAAGATTTCTTCCCAAGTATTCATTCTTGTATGTTGAATCGTGTTGATTGCTGAATTAATTTTTTTTTGGTCTTTATTTAGAACTGCATGCAGCTGGGTTGCTGAGCTTAGTCAGGCTTGGATTTGGGTTACTGTAGAATTGATTAGCAAAGTTTGGATCTGAGTTGCTGGCTTGACAAGTTGGTGAACTGCAGAGACGTGTGGCTTACACACAGAGGGGAACTGCACGTGTCAGAGAGAATGAGCATCACATCACCATTCTTCTGTTGGACCGGAAAAAAATCTTCAGTCGTAAGTTTCATGAGGCCAGTGTAGTGACTCAGAAAGGAGTAACCTCCTCTAAAAGAGGAGTGGAGCTGTTAATCCCCATGTCTCTGGAGTTACACTACTGCTTTGCCCAAAACCATTGGACTCCTGCTGACATCTGCTGCCAGAAATAGCAATTCAACTTTGCTTCTTCACCAAGATAGCTCATATGGTTAGTATTAGTCTTAATAAAGCATGAGGCAGCTGCTTTGACATATCTCCTTTTTGTCCACCTCAATCTTCTTCAGTAAAGAGTTTAGAAGGAAGATAAGCAGTTTTTTTAGTTATGCATTAATTATGCATAAATAATTATAGGTGCTGGGATTTAGTAGATTTGGACTAGCAAGAATTACAGCTGCATTGTTGGGAAAATAATGTTCATCAGTCCATCCAGTAAATGTGTTTAAAAAGTTGCCTGTATCCCTGAAGAATCTGACAAACTGTACCATTCTGCTTGCCCTGTATTTGGACTGAAATTGGATTTACGTGTTAGAAACAAGATCTGTCAGGAATGGATTATTGAATTCTTGGATTAGATTCTAGCTTTGTTTTGCACTAGCTTTTGCATTGGTTGTTTCTCTTCAAAACCCAGTATTTTAAACTTGCAAAGATACTAGTACAGCCAGTCAAATATCTCTAATCTCTAGAATTCAAATAAACTCTAAATTTGTTGTATAGATAACATCAAGATCTGGATTTTTTTGAGTTATGTTTTCTGCTGTTGATGAAGTGGGAGACAGGCAAAATTCTAAATAACTGCTGGCATTTAAGCAGCATGTTATTTAGTTAAATCTCTGCACTGAGGTAAGACATGCTGTTGAGGTAAGAAATGCTACCGTTCATCTATTTTTATTTCTGATCACATCTGGTGCTAGTACTGTCAAAGCTAAGTATTCATTTGCTAGGAACATCCTCAGGAATGAAAATCAGTTTGGGTATAACATAAAGAGGTCAGACTAACAACTAATTATTCTTCCCTGCAAAGCAGAAATAGGAATGTGTTTTTTTAATCCAGGAACACCCTCTTCCCCTGCCTTTACCCTGGAACAAAATGGGTAAATGACAGTTCTCTTTTCTTTCCTTTCTCTTAGAAACAAGCATGCCCAAACAGTTCTGTTTAATATCAGTACAACATACTTATGTAGTACTGCAACTTATTTCTGGAACCAGACTTAATTACCTCTTTTTATTTATACAAAGATAAAGATCCAGGAGACTCTGCTATTCTTGTTTACCTCTCAAATGTGGATTAGCCATGATTGGTTACCTTCAAAGACCAGTGGTTTGTCAAAATTCAAAGCATAGCCAAAGGGGCTGATTGTAACTTGCATTTGCAATGAGTCTTTGAAATGATGCCACTTGTCAGAATGCATCAAGGGCAGGTGCTGCTCCACTCTGTGAGGGAAGGCAGCCAGGAGCTGGCTCTGATGACCTGGCAGGCAGAAGGAGCCCTGCCGGGGTTTTGGAGGAGAGCTGTTTTGAGGAGGCCTCCACTAAGGCTGTTTTTAGGTTGCTTCTTCCCAACAGACATCAATGGCTGTCTTGCCTTGGGGAGGCTAAGCTCCCCCAGGGGAGCTCTGCTGTGCACATCTCTGCTCAGCAGCTGCTGTTTATCCTTTTGAGTGTTGCACCTTTGATATTTGCATGATTACAGGTAGCTTTGGAAGCCAGGAGAAAAATGCCAACACGGCAAATAGAGTCATTGCAGTCCTTGCAGTCAGTTGGTTCTAATATTCTCTTCCCTTCCCCATGCTGATGGAGCACACAATCTGCCTTGGAATGGAAAGTTTTGTGTCAGCCATCCATTGATCTGATGTTTGTTTTTCCCTCTCCCATTTGGCTGGTGCACACTCGAGGTTGCACTCTATGAAATTGGCTTTAAAAGAGTTTTTGCGAATTTGGGGTAAATGTCACTTGGTGCTTTAACTGTAGTTGTTCTATGTGACAGTTTAGTTTAAATACCTTTAAAAATAAAGCTAGGCTGGTGAAGATCAGGAAAACCTAAACTGATTATTTCTTCCTAATCTTTAAATAAAAGGACACTAGGGTGAATGACCAATGAACAGAGCTCTTGGAGGTTTTGTATTTTTTTTTTATTTATAGTGATACCCATCCTAGATATTTTCATATTATAAAATTAGTTTTAATACATGACTTAGCTGAATTTCTGCACCTATATCATTCTCTCTGGATTGGAGTACGTTTAGATTACATTCTGGTTTATTTTTTTTAGTATTAATTCTGTTGAAGGAGTGGAGTTACTAGGGGGATGCAGAAAGGGAGATGACAGAGGGAAAATTGGGTAATGAGTTGGATTTTGATCTGCTTTACAGTACACATGATCTATTACTGTTTTCTCATTTGAAACTTTAATCACATGCCTTCTTGTGGACTCACAAGACCAAGAGACCTATGGCAGGTGTATGCTTATGTGACTATGGTATGGAGGACTGGTTTTGGATGAAAGGTGGAAATTTCTGTTATACTACCACCTGCTGAAAAGCAGGGAATGGAGCACTGAAGTTAAATACAAAAAAATAAAACCCACAGGCCAACAACCCACCAGATTTTTCATTTGTATATGAAGAAGTGGTCAGATGTTAGTTTCTCCCAGCTGGTTAAGAGGGAGGAAGAGAATTTCAGTAATCTCTAATATATTTTACTCTCCCTTCCTCTCAAGTGTTACCTGCCTGAGTTAAGGAATCTAATATAACTGTTTACTTTTGTAACAGTCTAAAGCACAAGGTGCTTGTTGTTGAGGAAAGCTCTTTTGGCATTGTGATCTTCATGGCTATAAGGGCCCCATTGTGTTCTTGTTATCAGGAGCTGTGTCTGGGTTAAGCTTATTGAAGGGAATTAGAACGAGTGCAGGGTTTGTTGGTGGTGTGGCAGGCGCAATAGCCACACCTTTCTTTCTGATGCAAGCCACAGTGCAAATGTTTCCCAACACCTCAGGCTGACGTTTTTGAAGACCTTTTAAGGTCAACTGCACTGAATTTCATCAGAGATTAAGGTTATAAGCAGTTTTCAAAGGGAAATGAGGTGGCTGCTCGATTTGGGGTTGGAAAAATAATTTTTGGCTCTCTTTATGCAAGGGACATCTTGACTACAGACTTGGGGCAGCAGTTGGAATTGGGTTTGATTGTTGTTTTTGTAGGAGATGAAGATTTTTAAATATTTACAGCCACAGAAACTTTGTCTTAAACCAGACAAAAAACTTCAAATAAAGGGATAGGAATTGCTCAGACAAGAGCTTGCCTTTTAGGAAGTGAAACTTAAGAGCTGACTGATATCTATTGAGCCATCAACTATGTATCCAACCTATATATACCTATACCTCTTCTAGCAGATACCTATTCAGTTTAAAGAGAAGTAGATGCTCTGTAAAGAAGTTCCTAGCAAGCGGGTTATGATTAAATTAGGCTGCATAAGTCTGTCTCTTGCAGTGGGAACCTTGCTAGCCTAATTTCCTATTCATGTAAAATGAAAACATGCACTTTGTTTGTGTAGTTGTAATACACACATGTCCTGAATAATCCTGGAGGGTTAAAACTGCCTTAAAAAAAAAAAAAAAGCTTCAGAATGCATTTGTCAAAATGAATTGAATCATTTGTTTGCTCTTGTGTAACATTTTGACAGTCTCTGAGAAAGGATTACAAAGTCCCCACCATAAGCCAATGGGTTTATACTGAAAAGAAGGATGGTAACTTGGTTTCATTCATGTGAAGTAAAATATTAAGTAAAATATTTGCCTATAAACATTGTGCATAGTAGTCATTGCATCCTAAAAGGCCTTTATATGTTTGTGGTGGTTTAGTAAATGATGCTATAAAGCTGAGAAAGCAGTTTGCAGGAGTGATGCAATATGTGAGCAACTTAATATGTTACATAGTATGAAAGAAGGTCTAGTAACCATAGGATTTCCAGATTCCTTTGACAGTAGTTCACCCAGGAGAGGATTTACTTCTCCCATTCATTTAGGTTTTGGTGTTTTTTTAAAGTCCAGTTCACAAATGCCCAGTGTAAACCAGCAGTGTTGGGAGATCAGTTCTATCCCATGTTCCTTGTGTTTTTGTTCCAATTCCACTTTGCTGCCTTGCAGAGCTGTCGTATTTATTATGTGAATGTGCCATGGGGCAATGTCAGCAAACAGCCTGGGTTTGGAAAGCTGAATCTCCTACTATCAAGTTTGCTGCTTCTGTTGCTGATGCAATTTCCCAGTAGAGGAAGATGGGGGGAGGCTTTCTGTGCTGCTGCCCAGATGTTTTCCAATTAAATGCCACTTGATATGAGCTGCCTGTTTTTACAGAAGAAAATTGTCTAAATCTGTGCAGGGAAATTACTGCAGTAACTGCTGGCTACTGTGTGTATTTTGTTTATTATAGGAAGTGAACTTCAGATGTGTCATACAGCTTGCTAAAAGACATGTTATGTCCCCAGTGAAAGATTATAAAATCATTCACTAATGGCAAAATAACTGAGTTGAGCATGACTAATACATTAACAGCTTATTTGAAAAGGCATGCAAAGAACAGTTTTTTCAGGTAAATACTTAATATGTTGGGGTTTCTTTGTTTGGTGTAGTGTTCTTTTGGGGTTTTATTTTTTTTGGTTGGTTGGTGTTTGGGGTTTTTTTGTTTTGTTTTTGGTGGGTTTTTTTGTGTGTGTGATTTTGTTTTCTTTTTTAATTTTTTTTTATTTGAAGTCTAAGGCTCCTAAGTAGGAAAAATGTAGATCTGTTCTACCTGATACGAGTAAGGTTCTGGCTGTGCAGGCTGGATAAATGACAGGTGTGCATCCCCTGGTCTGCAGGTTGAATGCCTGTGTGATCTTTCCCTAACCTGTTCTGGTCAAAAGAAATTAACCTGGGAATTATCTACTGTGCAAGCTATTTCAAGCTAATTTATTAATTTTTTTGGCTGAAATGTGCCCCCAGGCACATCTGATGACAGAGGGGGAATTGAAGCCCTCAGGATTGCCCTCCTGAGCTGGTCGTGCATTCGGACAGGACTGCCGCGCATGTGCAGGGTTGATTATGTAACCACACTGTGTGCTCCTGCTCAGATTGACACCTTTATCTCCCTTGTATCTCTTTCAAGCTTCTGTAACAGAAATAGATTACCCAGGCCTGCTTTTTTGTTTCCCTCATTTCAAAAAGGGATCTCTGCTTAAGCCAGAGTGTTGGTGGAGCTAACTTGTATGTATTTGGTTGTTACAAATTTCCTACACGGTTGATAATTGACTTATGAATCAAACATAATACATTTTTCATTTGAAAGTAATTTCTGGTAGGGCTTGAAAGTGTGAACAAAAGACTTTTGATCACATTTAGTTTTATGTTCTTTCATTACTAGCAAAATGTCCGTGCTGCTTACTCCTTAAGTACTGTATAGTTATGGTATATTACAATTTAAAAGCACTTGAATCCTGGCTAGACCTGACCTGCTTCACTGACAAACAGTGTGGATGCTATGCTTTCTAATGAATGTAAGGAAGCTCGCTTTCCTATCTGCCCATAGCTTTTTCTACCTTTCAGAACTTGAATCTACTGCCTTTTAGAAGGCCCCATATATTCTTCATGTTAACTTTTGGTGCTGATTTAAAAAGCTGTTTTGTTTCTAAATATTAGTATCTATATAAAATAAAGTATTAGTATCTATATAAAATAGTGTCCCAGCTACTAAAGAAAGTAAATGGATATTGCTTGGTGAGGTAGATTTAGAAAATTTTTCACTAATGGCCAAATAACAGCAAAATACCCCAGATTGCACAGCAGTACAGCATGTCTATCCATTGAGCAATTTCTGTGCACAAATAATGTAGTTGAGAGAGCTATGATTTAAGAAATAAATTTAAACTATGTGCAAGCAGGCAGATGAAATGGAAAGCAATTCAGATCTTTAAGTTTTAGACTAATAGCTGAGATTCAAAACAGAAGCTATGTCAAATTATTCAAGTAGTTATTGATGTGCTGAACTGGTTTTCTTTGTTCAGTACCATTAAGACAAATGTGCATGTTAATTTCATCTCTAGTACCTGATCATTTGAAAAACTGTGTGAACACATGCACTTCCCACACTTTGGGATACATGGCATATCTAAATACTGTGAGTTTCTTTGTCTATGCACTGTCTATTCACTAAGCTTTCCCTTTGCCCTAAGGTCATTTAATCCCAGTTTTCAAAACACTAGGCACCATTAAAAGAAATAAGAAAGAGAGATATTAATGCTTGAGTATTGGATTAGCATGTACTTCTGAGATGAAGCAGATAGCCTTTGGATAGCTGTCTGAAAACATTCCTTATCAGCTTGGGAAACCTGAGCTGTCCCCTGCAAGCACATAAGTACAGTGGGCCTAGAGATAACAGATGCACAAAGCTGAGAAAAGAAACTGCTACAAGGTTCATGAACTTTAGAAGATGGTAACAAAAACTGAAGGCATCTATCATCTTCAACAGACATTAGGCTTTTCTATAAAAATAATTAGAGGGAATTACGAGTACCATGTGTTCAAAAAGTGGACAAGATTGCAGAATTCTGGACCACAAAAGTGTTAAGCTATATAAACCTGATGTGATCCTAAGAAACAAATGGGGTCTTTTATTGAGAAGCTGAACCAAGTCTTTTTGCCCTGCAGTGGGATCTTGGAGGTGGGCAGGGTAAAGCAGAAATTACTAAACACTTGCTACTTCTCTAAACACACTTGCTCATATCTGCCACGTGTGGCCTGCCTTGAGCATAACCTGGAGAATTTTAACTTATTCCTTCAAGGAATCAGTGCAAGGAGTGATGGCATAGTTGGGTTTGTGTTTTATACTGGTCTGGAGGTGGAGCTTTGTGATAGCATTAAAGGTAGTTGTTTTTCATCCTTTAATGGGTAAAGATACTGCCATGTGCTTGTATGTCCTGTAGGAGAGAACAAAACCTAAGTTGTAGTAATTTCTTCCATTACACTGTATAATGTGTTGTCCTGCAATGTATAATTCACTGCACATGGCTCCCAACTGCAGATTTATTTCACACAGATGTCAGTATTCCCTTGTACAAGAGTCTCTCCAAAAGGTCTTGATACCCATTGAAGTCTTACTTCCAGAACTTGTCTCCCAGGCTTGCTCGAGTATTTTCATCAAACTTTAAAATACTGAAATGTGTAGCAGTGTGCATATGTGGGAGAAGTAGCCTTGCAGGATGACACAAATTTAAAAAAAAAAAAATTGTAACATTTACTGAACATCTTGGAACTCGCTTTTTTCTGCTTCTGCACAGCACTAGAATAAACAGGGTAGAAAATGTAGTGGTCACAGAGATCAGATAGCACATTGAAATGTGAACAAAATGGGCTCAAAATTCCAGAGCCTTCATCCTGTTGTTTAATTAGGTATTGTCTATGGGAGAAAAAAAAAAGCAGTTGGGTACCTGTGTGCCTTCTGAAGAGCTGGGAGTGTCATGGTCCTGCTTACTGCTTTAAGTCGCTGCAGAGAATGTGTTTTCTGAGTTGCTAGGACATCTATTCAATCCTTCCTCAAACAGCTGTGC
The DNA here is from genome assembly GCF_027477595.1 of Haemorhous mexicanus. Lineage (NCBI taxonomy): Eukaryota > Metazoa > Chordata > Aves > Passeriformes > Fringillidae > Haemorhous > Haemorhous mexicanus. The sequence goes on from NC_082346.1 coordinate 32,404,979, forward strand.
TCAGCTGACATGTTCACTTGCAAATACCCTGATATCTGCCCACCTCTGTCCTTGCTATACAATGTATGCTTGCCTACTTCCCAGCACCAAATCTGCACAAGTGATTCAATAAATTTCCTTCATTCCTTTCATCAGTCAAAACTCCTTTTAAAATACAGAGAAGTCATGTATTTCTCAAGTAAGCTTTTATGCAATATCCACCAAGCAAATTCACAGAGCCAGCTTCCTAGACATTAGACTAATGGCTTACTGGAAATTAAGCAGGAACCCAGACCCCCAAGGCTGTTTCCTCATGTTGACTTGCCTTAAATTTTTCAAATTGCCCCATTAAGCAGAAGATGGCTAAAGGCCAAATGTCACGCTCTGGTCAGGATGCTTTGAACTGCAAACAGACTAGTGATTCTAAGGAGTAAAGGGGACAGGCATGTCTGGTATTCAGGGTGGTCTTATTAAGCCACTGTTGGTGTAGCTGTAAATACCTTGGGGCCTTTACTGCCCTCATCAGAGCCTGCAGTGAGAGCCTGTCTTAAACTGAGAGTCTCTGAGAGGAAAGGCTGAGTTTTATACCCAGAATGTTCTCAGGTTCAACAGCCAATCAGGCTGTAACTGACTATCCTAGAGAAAGGATCTCAAAGAGTTTTGGAATCAAAGTCCCAGAATTAAAATGCCTTCTAGAATATCTTGTGTTGAGAAAATGGACAGGTTCTCCTAACAAAGCTCTAGTGGATCCTCCGATGGAGTTGCCTGGAAGTACTATAAGAAAGTTATATTATTTGTTACTTGGTGCTTTTGTGCCAGGATTTTTGGAGACCTTGAAAATGTAAAATAACTGTAGCTATAGTTAGTAAAATGTGTAATCCTCAGAATCTTTAAGCGACTGAGCTTATTTGAGGCTGTATGCAATCTGTCTAAATGGGAAGGAAGATGGCAATGCAGACTATAATTTTTCATGTTAGAATTTATCATGAAATAATTTTTTAAAAATCCAAACATTTTCTAAGTGACTTTTTATGATTGGCATAGCTCATTGCTAAATTAAAGCTGTCTTAAGCTGATAATGTCTTAAACTCTCTGATTTGTAATGCGTGACAGTTGCATCCCATGCAAATAGTCAAATGGATCCATTCCTTTTCCACTGTTCCTTTCATACTTGCCCAACTGATTTTGAGCATTTCCCTGGGAAGGTATTTAAATAAGTCACTCTCTCCTTTTGTTGCTGTGTTCCCAGGATGCCAAGTGCACGACTTTGGAGATTTGAATTTCACTCAAGTTCCCAACGATGAACTGTACAACAACCTGGTTTTGTACCCGCGGTCAGTGGGCTTGGCCAGCCAGATGCTGGCTGATGCAGTGAGCAGAGCAGTAGCTGCTGGACACAGATGTGTGACTTTAGGAGGTGATCACAGGTGAGCTGACCTAAAAACAATTAGTGGTTTATGCTGCAGGTCAACACTTGGAGTGCAAGATTTTAATTTAAAAAACAAGGGGACTTGGGGAACAGTTCGGGGGTTGTTTCTTGGCAATACCTTAGGGATGGGCTTTTAGGGTGGGACATAGAAGACAAGAACCTGACCTTCTCAGACAGTACTGCTTAGTTCCAGACTTGTCTGTGATCAGTCGTGTAGACACACAATTGAGATTTTCCTCTTTGGGGAAGTTTGTGTCATCAGGTTCCTTCAGAGGAACTGCTCTGTTCCTTTATTGCTGAATGTTTAGTGATGTGTTTCTTTTCCCTGTCACGTCTTAAGACAGTTTTGTAATGCCTACACACAGACAATTTTGCAACTGATCTTACAACATGAATCTTTTTCCTCTTTTTCACTAGCCTTTGCTCTGAGAATTGGTTGAAGATGGTAGGGCATGTAAGGAATTGTGGGGGAAGGTGTCATGAGCAGAATAAAAAAAGGCTAGATTTTCTGGAGCATTTGGACCTAGAGCAGGTGAAGATTTAAGTGTGTGGGAAGGGTGACAGCAGAGAGCTGTGGCTTATCTGTTACTACAGCCCTGTAGTTACTTGGCCTCCTGGAATCACAGCAGTGGCATGCCATGAAGTTTGTATGGGATGCTCCCTTTATTGTCAGAGATGTCTGATGTGTGAAAATGTAACAGGGCTGACTGAAGCTGAGAGACTCCCCTTTGTCCTTGTAGTTGTTCTGAAGGAGAAATGGTGACTAAAGACTTTGTTACTGTACTTCCAGCCTGGCACTTGGTTCTGTCAGCGGCCATGCACGGCAGTGCCCACACCTCGGAGTGATCTGGGTGGATGCACATGCTGACATCAACACACCTCTCACAACTCAGTCTGGGAGCCTCCATGGACAGCCTCTCTCATTTCTCCTAAGGGAGCTTCAAGATAAAGTGAGTATCCTGATTGTAGTTATCCTATATGGCAACCTCAGAGCATTGCACCATTGCTGATGTGAGGTTCTTTCTTACCTGCTGCAAATGCAGATCTTTTCTATCAGAGTACAAGGAAAAATATGTATTGCAGTGTGTGTACACATGCACATACATGCACATAATATACAAGTGCCACAAACACATGTAAACCCAGATACAGGCACACTTAGAGACACCAATGAGAAAAAGCTTTTCTTTGTGTTTGCACTCTCGTGGCTGCACAGTGAGCTGCACACAGCAGCTGACTCTGGTGCTGCTCCTGAGTCACTGAGCTGCAATGCCGAGGCTGGGCAGGAACCTCCCCTGAGCCCAGCTGAGCTCCCCTCCAGGAACAGCTGGCTCCTGCATACCTCACATGCTGCTTCTGCTTAGTTTGGCTCTTCCATGTTTTGACAACCTTGGGGGCTGACAGGGGCTGTTGCTCTATGATCTCTCCTAACTGACTGCTCTGCCATTGGCTGCACTGTAAATATTACAAATCAAAACAGCTGGAACTGCTTGCAGTGAGCTTTTAAAGAGAGAGCCTTTTTCTTGGAAAGAGGTCAAAAAGAGCTGTTTCCTGGGGCACATGGAGTGTGCATGGCCCGTTTTTGCTGCTGTCAAGATGCTGAGCAATAGGTTGACCTAAGGCTGAGGTAGCCTGGCTTAGCTGTGGGCTGTCAGGGACCTGCAGCACCTGTGCAGTGAATGGCCGAGGCCTCTGCAGTAGAACTTTGATACAACAATCTGCTTCTGCTGAAGCTTAGGCTGGAGAGAGAGAGCAGGATCAGCAACTGCATCTTGAGAACAGACGCTGGAGCTGCAGAAAACCTGACTGCATTATTTTGGCACTCTGCATTGCTAGTATTTACTCCTAATTTTCTTGTTTCTCTGACAAATTTGGGGTGCTGTGTTGCTGGAAGTATACCCTTTCCAAGCAAGAACAAGCATGTTTAAATCTGTATGGCTACTGAAGATACCACTGCATCAGTTCCTGTTCAGCCTGGCAATACTGCAGTCATCCCATAAAGTTCTTCTGCTTTTTATCCTGCAAATTATTTTGAGTTATTTCCATCCACAAGTCAATAGAATCATCTAGTGCTTTTACATACTTCACTCTTTCTAGTCATTTTTATGTGGTCTCTACAAACGTGTTGGAATTCCCAAAGTAATGCAAAACTAATGGGGCTTTTTGGAACACCTCCTGAACATGAAAAGGTTAATATAAAAGGTTACTGTATTTCTACTTTTTTGCCCATAAGTTAAAGGGGGTGATATTTTTTTCTTTTTTGGCACCTGCACACACTTTCTCAAGGGAGATAAGTAGCGAAAGAGAAAATTTTGTGAATTTTAGAGCTCACTTAAGGTGAACAGTTTATGGCTTGGTGGAAACAGAACAAAACTAAAGTTCTGTAATAGCTGAGGAATGAGGACATATTGGTCTGCTGGGTTCCAGTTCTTGAGCAGCATAGAAAAGCAGTAATTTTTTACAATTATTGGGATTTTTTGACATACTAAAAAAATATCTGTAAACTTTCTGGGGTCAGTGGGGGAGCAGGCCTTTCTTGCAAGCAGCAGTAGTGAAGAAAGAATAAGATTAGGCTATGATAAGTGGCAAGCTACTCAGGCATGGTGCTGGTTATGGGATCTGGTCACAAGCCCACCTCAACTCCAGCAGTCTGCAAGCCTCTGCAGAAGCAGCTCACTCAAGGCCTGGCTGTGCAGGTGCACAAACAGGTGTGTGCACTCACTCAGGGGGGCTTTCTTACCCTACTGTACTCCTGTTTAGAGGGGGGAAAACTAACATGAGTCCTGCTGGTACCACGAGACCTCTACAACCATGAATTTTTAAACAGCTCTTTAGCAGTAGGACAGTGTGCCTTTGACAATGGTTTGTCTGGCTAATACTCCTCTGACTCTCTGGAGCAAACCATGATGTCTGCAGAAGTGCATATGGCTCACCCTCTTCCTCTCATCCAATACAGCACCTGAGTCGATAATGGGACAAAAAAAATTATCATCCTCCTTTCCTGACTGCTTCAGGGCTCCTGGAACCATCCAAACTCACAAACTGCTATTAACACCTTCCCATGAAAATGCCTGCCCCTCTGGCTTTACTATCAGCAACTCCCTTCCCATTGTAACAAAGTAAAGAGCCTGTCAAGGGCAATTAATACATTCAATTTCATTTATTTACAAACAAAGAGGTATAATTGAAGTTGCAGTATTAAATCTACAGAATCATCAATACTAGAGAGTATCTGACAATGTTATACCATTATGTCATTACTATGCTCAGTTTATGATGTGGTGATGATAAATCTTGTGTAATTCATTTCTGAAACCTGAATTTATTTTTCCTAGTAGTCTCCAATTCATTTATCCCTCTTCTTAATTTATGACTGGAAAGGTTCAGGTCATTGTCGTAGAGTAGCAAATACTTTATAATCTGTGCTAATTTAACCCAATGTAATTAAATATAGGTATGGGCGTGTTCACCTTTAAAAACATCCAATATTGTAATTAGAATAATTAATAATTGAGAAGTCTAAGAGGGAAACAAAACCTTTTAGCTACTTGACAGCTGTATTGACTGTAGCCATTTTCAGAGCTGGGAGAAGGAGAAATTTGAGTTAATTTAAATCACTCTTAAAATTAGTAAGTGTTACTAACCAAAAGATTTTATAATTCCATACCATGACTACTTAATTGCCAAAGCTGAAAAACAAAGACTTCCTAATCTTTCAGCTGCTGTCCTAGACCTAACCCTCTTCAATTCTGCATCAACAGCCAGCATGATGTAGCCCACTGTGGAGGCCCAACTTCTTGCCCTGCTTTTCCCCCCCCCTTTTATTTTTTCTTTTTTTTCAACTTCCCACTTTGAATTTATCCATCTTTAATACTGTTTTTGTAAGTTTGCATGACTTCTCCTAAAAAGACAGAGCTGCCTTGGTTTTCATTCTTCCACCTAAGCATAATGTACTGGGTAAGTTACAGAGAACCACCATGAAGTGCCCTGTGTAAGTGATCTACATCTGGATATCTATTTAGCACTCCTCCTTACACTCACTGATGCAAATTACCTCCTGCTTGTGAATTCAGGCTTTTTAGTCCTCCTCCTCTTCAAACAGGAAAATGCAGAACAGTTAAAAACTTCATCCATTCACATTCAATTCAGATAAAGTCACATCACTTTACCTCAGCTGAACATAGAAATGAAGGTAAGGACTGATTACATCAGCCAAACACCAAGTGCAGAAGTTTCTCTATTTAGAGAGAGAAAGGATGCTATAAATCAATACAAAGTTTTCAGGGAAGCATTAAATAGCATTTTGTTAAGTATATCATTAAAGTGATCTAATACCAAACCTCTGCCTGCAGGTACCACAACTTCCTGGCTTTTCCTGGCTAAAACCCTGCCTTTCAGCATCTGATATTGTGTACATTGGTTTGAGGGATGTGGATCCTGCTGAGTAGTAAGTTGGTTTAGATTAAACAATTTTTGTAAAGACTGAAATAATAAGCTTGAAATCACATCCATAAGGGTTGCTAGATTTCAGCTTAAACCAATAACGATTGCTTTAAAAAAATTATTTTCACAGCTATATTTTGAAGAACTTTGACATCCAGTATTTTTCCATGAGGGATATCGATCGCCTTGGAATTAAGAAAGTTATGGAAAGAACTTTTGAACGACTGATGGGCAGGTAATGAACTATTATCTCATTTAAACTGGTCTTGTTGAACGTCTGCTTTCCTGATAGTTATTGAAGTGAAGGTCACTTGATGTAAGGCGGCTGTACAGGACTGTGCCAGTGTCCAGTATACAGGGAAGCCTCAGCACTGGAGCCATTTCATGGTGTTTGGCACATGGCTGTGACAGGTGACAATTCACTACAGTTGTGGCTCTGTTTTATACTGTTTGGTTCTGTTAAGTAATTCTGCATTTTCTGCAGTTTGACAGGATGTTTGAATCAACTCAGACTGCAGGATACACATTACACTTTTAAAAATACATACAGCAACTTGACAGTAACTTGAAATGAGCTGTTGGTATGGGAAGTGGAAGCATTTGATGGCTTCCTCCTTGGACTGCTCACACACAATGTCCTGATGGTGGCTGCCAGAGCCAGTGCAGGTAGTAAAGCTCACTTTAACCACTCCCTTACTGCAGTTCACTACTGCCACCTTTGTGACCCTTGTTCAAGTTTGGGGAACCAGGTCAGGGAGCAAATTATGCTAGGAGCTGGGAGAGGGTCACTTAGAAAAGGTAACCTCTGCCACAGGTTAAAACCTGTGCTGCATGCTGCTGTTTTCTAAAGGTGTGCTCACCCTTCCCAGCTGCAGCTGTGCCAAGTAAAGAAGATGGTAATCCAGATGCTTCTCCTTACTGAGTATCTGCAGTAAGTTGGAAGTATGCAGTTTGCCACTTAAGTACTTCATGAGAGTGACAAGCAGTGTCCTGTTTATTAAGCTGTCATCAGCTGGCAGATAGTATAGTAAGTAACTAATGCTTTAGGTTTGAGATTATCCTTTACTATTTCAGCAGTTAGACTACATGGCAGGGTTTGGATGCAGCCTTTAACTATCGACCTGAAAAATGCTCATCTTGATGAACTGTCAGTGAAATCCTTGAGCTCAGTGCTTTCTCCATCCTAGCTGCCATGCACAGGCTGGCTTCACCCTGGCTTTCTGTACAAAAGGAGAAAAGGCTGGATTGTATCCTACACTTCTCTACATCAATCCACTAAGATGACAAATACCAGTTAAGATGGTTTGAACTAAAGTACTTATCTTCAGCCAAATCCTTGCTGAGTAGATGCTTTTTTAATGTATATGAGACATGGTTCAAGGAGCTTGATGCTACTTTGCTGATTAGCCTAGTCAGTAAGAAATGCACATGGAAAAAATGTAAGGCTCTAAGATTGCTTTTCTTGTTTTATTCTGTCTCAGGAGACAGAGACCAATTCACCTGAGTTTTGACATTGATGCTTTTGATCCCTCACTGGCTCCAGCAACGGGGACTCCTGTTCTAGGTGGATTAACTTACAGAGAAGGCATGTACATCACAGAGGAAATACACAACACAGGTAGGAGCTGACCAGCAGTATGGGGCTAAGCAAGGACAGGACAAACTACCCAGAGCTATTACTGGTTATATTTTTCTAGTATAAATAGATAGTAAGTGAAGTCAAAGAAAAGGTCCCTGCAAAGTGAATTCAGCCTTCAGTAAGGGAAAAAGTCCTGTGGTTGGGCAATTCCCTTGGTGTTGGAAGCATCTTATCCATCAACAACTTCAGCTTATCAAAAGAAAATACACAGTATATTAACAGCTAATGTCAAAAATGTGTAATACTGTTCCCTAATCCTAAACACATGAGGCAAGATGGGCATCTGGAATACAAAAATGGTTGTAAACAGTCTTAAATAGTTTGAAGTTCCATTCTAGGATTCAAGAAATCAAGCTTTCATAAAATATACTGCAGTTGATTCAATATATGAGGACTTTTCATCTTATTACCATCAAGTTTTTATTTAGTATGTTTAAACAATATTATTTGCAGTAAAAGAAGGTTAAAAAATCCCAACCAGACAATAGTCTATAGATTCATGAACAGGATGGCAAAGGAATATGAGGTGAGACTATTTTGTAACCTCTCATTTTTGGACTGGGAGAAAAAACATTCCTCTCATAAATGTGTATGGAACATCAAACGATTTTCCTGAATGCTGAAAGCACAAATGAGTGAGGTAGTGACGATGTAAGAAAGAACCAAATTTAAAACACTAATTTGCATCTGAGAACAAACTTCATCCCTTGAGTGCCAGTCTTAGTTGTCTAAGGGGTAAAGCAGGTCACAAACCCAAATACCAGACTTGCTACAATGAATAAAAGGCTGCAAACAAAACCGTGCAGAAGACTGTACCCTTTGTCAGAGTAACAAAGCTGCAAATCATTTTCACAGGAATGCTTTCAGCTGTAGACATGGTTGAAGTCAATCCACTGCTCGGAGCTTCTCAAGAGGCAGTGAAAGCAACTGCTCGCCTCGCAGTCGATGTGATAGCAACGTGCTTTGGGCAGACAAGAGAAGGAGCACACATCGCTTTTGATGAACTCCCAACACCCAGCTCTCCAGATGAATCTGACAGTGAAGAGCAAGTGAGGATTTAAGAACCCATGTTGGATATATTGGACACTACAGAGCTCTGATGAGGCACTTGAGTGCATAGATTGTCAACACTTGGCAAATACTGTTAACATCTCAGTTTTTAAATAAACTAGCTTTTCCATTGATCAGTGGCTACTTTATTACATAGCAAGATTTATTCATTTAGTTAAGTATATACAAAATGAGACAATAAAATATTTATTACCTTCTTATTAATCTTACCAGTAGTTCAAGCCTGTTTCTTTTTACTCCCATTCTGTCTTTCAAGTGTCAGTACAGTTTCAGTTGAATGTTCCATCTCATGACTCAGTTCAACCATCAGACAGTCAAAGGGAGCAGATAGCCCATCCTATTCCTCATCAGTGGAAAAGCTCATCTTGGTCATAAAGGTTCATTTCTTGCGAAAGAACTTGAAGTAGACCACACCTCCTAGGATGGCCAGTTCCAGGATGATGATAATTGACAGCAGCAATTTATTTGTCGTTATTCTAGAGTGAAAAAATAAAAATCCAACTGGTTTTCTTTTTTTTTTTTTTTTTTCAGCTTGTTTATGAAAGTGTATTCTAGATACAGATCCCCACCGTCCCTTCCCTGTTTCAGTGAGACCACACTGTGCTTTTCAAAAAGCTCAAACAAGCAGAAAGGGCCAAACTCAATAGTTCACTATTCATGTTTTCCTGGAAATCCTGTTTGAATCTTCTATTTCAGCAGCAGCAGTTCTGGTCCTCTTCCCCTGTCCCATAGAAGGCAGATGGTTGCCCTATATGTGCCTACTCCTTCAGTCAAGCAAAGAGGAAAACAATACCTGAAGTCCTGTGCTAAAAAACCCTCATGGTGGTGCTTTTACTTGGAACTATATTACTGAGGGAAAATAAAAATCTCAAAATAATGAAGTACTTTTACTACTCAAAACTAGACAGTTATCACAACTTCCTTTGGCAATGGGCATAAAGGAAAGGTTGTGAGGAGATAAGTACCTGCTGGGATTACAATCTATGAACTGGGTTTTCAAGGCTAATTAAAGAATATAGCTAAACTGCAAATCCACTTAAGAAGCCAAGGTTTTAGCCATCAAAATAGTACATGGTCCAGCCTAGGACTAACTGCTCTAGCGTATTGGTGTGGGCTAAACAGATTAGTCCGTGTCATCAGGCATCTAACTCGTCCAATGCTGCAGTGATTTATGGCACAGCTTTTCCCAGCCTGAATGAGTGGCATCTGAAGGCACCATGAGCAGGTCACTGTAACTTGCTTCTGTCCTCACCGTGGTTTGGATGGTTAAAGAGCCCACATCATCCTGACCAAACAGCACACATTCAGTGCTGTTCAACAGCTTGTACTCCATTAAGCAATTACCAGAGAGGAAAACACAAATTAGCATCTGCATGTGGGCACACACTCTGTTTACACATTCCCTAAAACCTCCCTGCAGTCCCAGCTGACATACATTTTTCCCCTAAATCAAGCAGGCACCAATAACCCATGCTATAGTCACACCACTCACCTCCGAGACATCGAGCGTAGAATCTTGCGACTCTTGCTCAAGTTCTCAGTTGTATTCACCAGCTGAGGAGAGCCAGAAGTTACTTGTCAGTTAAACAAGCACACATCAACTCTGGAAAGATGCATGTGAAAACAGCTAGTGTTGAAATGCTGCACTGAATTACAGGACACAATGACCATGTCCTCTCCAAATTGAGACACAGCATTGTTTTGTATCCATAACAGCAGCTGGAAGCATTGCCTCTTTTCCAAGGAGAAATTAAGACTTTTCTGTATACGTTCCCTTAGGTACATACAAAGAAATGCAATTAAAGACCATTTTCTGCCTCTTTAATTAATATACAAATATCAGAAAAGTGGTATTAACTGCTTTCATTAAGTTTCGTTTCTGTTAACTCCAGAAGAAAGTGATACCAATGTGTTCACCCCAGTGCTTATCAAAGTGTTTGAAATGCTGCTCAAGCTCTATCAAAGAAAGAACTGTGTTGCACTCAGAGGTCTAAGTGACCCAGTGGGTACAAGCTCTGAGCTGTTAATGGATAATCCATTTCAGCTTTGTATTGCCCAGAAATGAACTGCCCAGCATACCCAGTCAGCCACTAAGAAACATGCAATGAAGTGAAGCTACAGACAACTAAAAAAGATGCTGCTTCACAGACATGATTCATGATGCATGGCCACTGGTCTCCAGGTAAGATTTCACTATTCCATTTCCAAACATTCTAGGGAAGTGAAGAGTAAGCCAGGTCACTTGTATGACAGACACATGCTGCACAATTCCTCTGTAGTTTAACATATTGCCCTCAACTGCAAAGCTGCTTGTACGTTTCTTTGCACCGAGATGGACTGGACAAAGCTGGGAAGAAAACTATCAAGTCCATGGAGAGCTTAGTGGATTTCCAATCTTCACTATGAAAGAGCAAGTAAGAAGAAAGTCTACTTCCAGTTGGAATGTGTGATTCACACAATTCCACAATTCACTGCCTAAGAGGCTCACAGTAGAAGTCAGAAACCCTGTTTAGTGATGAACACAGCAGTGATGGGTTAACAGTGGACTCAGTGATCTTTGAGGCCTTTTCCAACCTAAACAATTCTATGCATCTCTGAATGATCTGTTGAGAGACTGATACCTGAAGGACTGTAATACTTTTTATTAGCTGAAGGACAAAAACTATACCTACAAAACTTAAGATCAATTTCCCATCCTGCTTTCTAACCCAAACTTTGGAACAGGACAAATCAAATGAAATTACAGAACTACTCAAATGAAAAAGGTACAGGCTTTGTTGCAATGAGTAGAAAGAACTCCCAAAAGCAGAGGTATGCTTTTTGTTTTGGCAGAGTGGGCTTATTTACCAAACTCAGTGTCCCCTGAAGTCACTCACCTAAAAGCTTTACACTCAGGATGATCCCTTGCACACACAGAAAATGCCATCAGTTTGTGAACTCAAAAATCAAACTGTCAGTTTTGCATACATGTGTAAACAAAACAAGTGAACTAGTTTTTGAAGCTTTCACAGCAGAAGCAGAGCTTCTTGAACCAAGGATAAGGAATAGACACCTCGTCTGACATTTTATCCCTCCCTGCAAATATTGGAAAGCTAGTAATTAAGTAATTACTCTTCTACTAAATTTAATTTCATTACAAAAACATGCTAACTGCTTCCAAAATCTTAACTTTAACTAGTAATCTAGTCACAAGGCAAGTCCTTCTAATCTGCAACTTTTTCAGTAATGCTATTTTTTCTAGCAGATCAATAGGTCTAATCTCCAATCTTGCACAGACACAGCAGCAGACATTTGACCACAATGCCTTGGACCCTTCTACAGTAATTTTTCTTTTATGAGAACAAATAGAAATGTGGCAGCCTGAATTTGGTCTGTAGAGATATCCAGTTGGATGACTATGCCTAGGAAGGTCCCTGAGAGTAATTAGTGGCACACAGTTCCCTCTAAGTAACAGCAGATTGTTTCAAAGCAACGCCCAGTTTCCTGCTTACCCTGCTCTTGGTGCGTTCCAGTTGCTCCCGCTGCTCCCCGAGCTCCTCGATGATATCCGTGCCAATCTGGTCGGTTTCAGCCGCGATTCGGTGCGAGCGCTCGATGCTCTCGCTGGCTCGGTTCAGACTGTCTGTGCCCTGGAGAAGCAGCACCCTCTGTGACTGCAGGTTAGTCTGAAAAATAATGGATGCTTAACTATTAAGCACAAAGACAGAAGTATTAGGGCTTGTGACATTAAAAAGTTAGAATGAGACTCCATAGACCATCCATTTGTATTAGCTGTACATATTTCGTATGTTAACTGATGCAGCCCAGTTAATTTTGGCCGAGCCTTGTTCACCTTGTAAGATTATGAACAAATCTGGTTAAATCTCTAAAAAGGAACTGCAGAGTTAAAACAGTTTCAAAAACCTGGTTTTGTAACAATTTACTTTTCCATCAAAGAACATTTACATGAAAATAGTACCTTTCTTTTCCAGATGCTAACTTTTACTTCCATTCAAGTCTAAAGTCAGCCTTATTTTTGACTTCACAGTTGGTTGCCAGGGAAATCTTTAAGAGTTTACAGTCAAAAGGATTAGGAACAAACAGCACTAACAGATGGACTGCTAAGTAACAAAGATCCTCTTTTCATGCCAGTAGCCTGGTCTAGAGGATAAGGAATGTTTGCTGACCTTGGGGTCAGAAGGTAGCTCAAAATAAAGTGTTTTCTTAAGCTTCAGAAAGTCTAATCTATCACCCTGCTCTCAGGTTTTAGAGTAATCAGTCAGGAGGAATTAAATGCAAAAATTTCCCAAGCTGCAGAAGAAGGAAATACTAAGCAAAGAACCCCCCTCAAAACTGGCCTCATCTAAGGCAGAAAAATGAAAAGCCCACCTCCATGAACTTTCTGTACAGATGACAGCACCTTGAAGACAAGAGGAAGATTCAGTCTCACTAGCTCAGATATCTCTATGCCTATTTGGTAAACAGAAATTGCTGTACTTTTTGCATTGAAGCAGCAAAACCGTAGTGAAAAAAGTGCTAGAGGAAAAATCCTTATATTTTCTTGAAATTATTTACACTAAGATCGCTTAAAAGATAATTCTATCAAAGAACCTATACAATACATGATTCACACTTTGCTAGTTTTGGAGATTAGAACTAGGTGAGTTAACCTTTTTTTTCAGTAAGTAGCATCACTTCTGTGTTGTCCCTTCTGTAGGAAGGGAAACCTGTGGAATGATTAAATGAAGAGTTTCAGTACAGAATGTTGCGCAAATTACTAACCACACGTCTTTCAATGAGTTCCATTTTGATTACATTCCGATCTTTGTTTTAGAACAGAAAAGCTCTCCTCTGAGTTCCAGGTGTTCTTTCTCCTCCCTGAGATATTCATGTTACATGCTGAGAGATATACATGGAGTTATAAAAGCACAGAGGTGGCTTAAAGTAGAAGCACTGTAAACAATGCATCTGCACTACCACTCTTGCACAATCACAGCACAGTTAAATAACATTTACATCTAATCCTTACACTCTGTTCATTTTCTGTGGCAAAGATTCCGTATTTTGTATCGCCTTGGTTTCCACGGCCCAACCCCAAATCTGTGCTTCTTATCTCCCTCTGGAACATGGACAGGTCTCTTCTGTAGGCTCGGATTTTGCTCATCATTTGGTTGCGGAAAGGCACAGGAGCATACTTCAGCTCTTCCTCCATTTCCCGCAGCTTTAACAAAAGAGAGCATGTTTATTCTTTAAAGCACCAAATCTATTCTTAGCAGCAGCCATACTCAAAACTCAGCACCAGATGAAAGGATTCACATGTTTGTCTTGGACCCAAAACCCCACAGCCCATCTAGTATTGAGTACATCACGCTACCCAATGCTGTTGAGCCCATGTGCATTTTCACATACACAATGCTGCAATAAAAACAAAATTCCCAAGCTTAAATGCTTGATTTTTTTCCCTAAAATATCACTCTAAATTTCAAAATTTGCAATTCTCACTTTATTATAGTTTAAGCATTTATAGGATGGGTATCAGCTTTCTATTACATCTGTGCAACAGAGACAGGATCATAGGATGGTTTGGGTTGGAAAAGACCTTAAAGACCCCTCATTCCAACACTCCTGCCATGGGTAAGGACACCTTCCACTAGACCAGGTTGAGTACTGCCCTTGAATGCTTCCCGGGATAGGGCATCCAGGGACATCACCCTGATGCCAGGGTGGGGCATCATCTGGGATTTCACCTGACTGTTATGACTTTCTCAAATGCCATGGACATAGCTTAGCAACTACATCAGCCAATTCCCTCAGGACTCTGGGATGCATCTCATCAGGTCCCATAGATGTAGGTATGTTCAGGTTTCTCATGTGTTCATGAACCTGGTCATCCCCTAAAGGAAGGAATTTGCTCCCACAGTCCTGGCATGGCAGTCCACTAACCCAAGAGGTGTGGGAAAAGAGGTAATAGAAGACTGAGGTAAACAAGATGTTGAGTACCTCAGCCATCTCCTCATTCAGATCTATTGCATGGGTAAGCACAAGCTGAACATTCAGGCTTGGCAACTGGAGTTACAATCTGCAAGCCCTGAGATTCTGGATGCATGAATTTTCACATCAATTTCTAGTGACAACTGTAACAAATTCAAAATGTTTAAAGCTGTATGCCAACATGAGCATACAGCTCTCTCACAGTAGGAGCTCCACATCTCATACATCACCTAGTGGTACCAGTCAATAAACCCCAGTAAGTTAGGGGAATAAAGCATCACATTCAGCTGTGACTAAAACACAACCTAACAAACTGCACACTGAAATATGAAAAGAAAGCTTAATTCTTAATGTCTTGTTTTAAAAGATGAGTCACATGGCTTTTTTGGTGCTGTTCCATATCACCTGCTGTCCAGCAAGCCTATACACTACTACAGAAAGATCAGACAGGCTAAGACCAACATGAAAAAAGACAGCAGGGTGATAAAAAACCCCAGGCAGCAGATTGTCTACATGCCTGCCCTAAAACCTCCAGCAATTTTAATTGCACCTCCACCGCTCTACTTTTTTCAACAAAGTGAAGGCAGTTATCAAAACTGAGCATTCAAAAACCCCTCAAAAAACATGTAAGAATATGTGTCTATATTTATGTATCCATATAAGTATACACAACAGTCTCAACAAACACAGACACACGTACCAGATCAATCATCAAACAGTAAAAAACTTGGACTCTTGCCTGCCAGAATAGGATCCATTAAAAAGTAACATTTGTAAGTGCTGTCCTTTTTACGGCAGCAGTCTTCCAAGCATCAGGAAGGCTGGAAGCCTCACACTCACCGTCTCGTTGGCTTCACGCTGCTTCTCATCGAATTCGCGAACCAGTTTTTTCTTCTCCTCTGGGAAGTAAGAGCAGTATGTCAGATAAACTATAGAGAAATGACAACAGAACTCCAACTCAATCCATTAAAAACAAGGAAGCTGCCACAGGCGGCTGGCTGCAGAGCACCAGGTCAAAATTTATCTCAGATGGGAACAGCTTGTTCTTATGACAACTCTTCAGATGGAAGTGGGGCAAGAGAGCAGAAATTGCTCTTCCAAATGCTGAACACTGCCTCTGGTAGACAGAAGAAGTAATTGTCCAAATATTTTTCTGACCTACTGTCCTTCAATGTCCGCTGACAGAATTGAATGTTGAAAAACATTTAGTGTGAAAGAATGGCAAAGAAGCCATATTGGTAAAGAGCTCATAAATATATTTCTCATTTTTTGGAAACACTTGGCAAGATTACTGAAGGCTGAAACTATAATTTGGATTTGAACAGAACATCAGGTTAATCTATATTCTCAAGTGAGCCCTGAAGGTCCTGCCAGATCTGGCACTCTGCATTCCTGTGGTCATAAAGTACCTAAGCACACAGGATAAGCATTCCAGAGCTCTCTGAGATAAAAGATACCACCAAGGTATCACCTCAGGTTCACACACTAAAGCCCAAACGCTTTCCTCTTGCAGAATGACGTGAGTTGTTCCAATCAGCCAACAACACTAGACATTTCTGCTGTTTGAGACAGCAATTTACCCAGACCTGTGTACCTAGGGCTTTGGAGACCAAAGAATGGGTTTCACTGCAGTTACTCTCTTTTTAAACAAAACCTTAAGGCATGTTATTTTTCATGTGTTAAAAAACTATCACATCTCTCTGACATCCACCATCAATGAAAGTCTAACTCCAAAATTCTCCTTATCTCAACTGAGCAAAACCACATGTTCTGTAATATTTTACAAAAGCACTGAAGATGAACACCAGAGGACTGTTATAGAGTACTGCAAACAAAACCAAATTCTATCAGAAATCTGACAACTATGCACCTAGCTTAACTCACCTCTCTCAAAAGAGTATTATTCAGTCTTAAACAAAAATCTAGGCAGCAGAAAATGTAGACTGCCATCTTGGTAAAACTCCTCCAATTTGATTAAAGCCAAAATTACACACAATATTATAAAAACATCACTGCAGTAAAAAAACTCACTTGACAATGCCTTTTGGTAAGCACAGCTCTCTGCAAAAGAAGTAGCTTTTAAACCACTGAGATCTCAACAGAAGATAAGAAAAAACTTGGCGTGTTCAGAACATTGGTATATAGCTCCTCTCAGATATACAACATGCTTATGCTATAGGCTTTCTTTCTCAGCTCAAATTCAGATTAAGCCCAGAATTTGAACTGTGGAGAACTTAAGACAGAAGTAAAACCCACCTTCTAAAGAAGTAGCTGTGGTCTCACGTAGCACACAGAATTATTACAGACTAAGCTACATAATGACTGTTAATATATTACACATCAGCTGGTATCAGGAAATGCAGTTTCACATCCCAATTTATTCAGGAGGAAATGCTAACTTATGAGGTTCTTAAATAGACTCTCCTCAACTTCCTCCATGATTTGCCACCACATACATTTGTGCTGATGCCACTGTTTGTGTAGCTGGGTTACAAGTGAAATCGTGGATATGAACTGTGGAAAAACAGCCTTTGGAAGTCAGTAATTTGTTTCGTACAGGTCATTTCACTAATCTGATTCAAGCAGTGCCCCCTTAAACCCACTTTGCTGTTTCAAAGTCATGGAAACCCATCACAGATCTGGAAAAGCAGCATTTCCCTGCTTTGTTTCTCCTGTGCAGACTAATCAGATGCTGCACTTATAAGCTTGCAGCCAAAGAAATGCCAGCTTCCAAAAGGCATAGAATCATGGAATGGTTTAGGTAAGCCAAGCAGCAATAGCTTGAGACCTTTTTGTCTACAGGCCAACAAGAAATCCAGCAATGTGGCTTGAAAATGTTCTACTGGATCTGGCTGGTATCCAGAAACACCAAAATACACCGAGAGATTCACCTGGTGTCGCTCTGCATTGAACCACAACTCAAAGCACACGGACAGAACTCTAAAATGCTGCAGCACTGCCTGTGCCACGGCAGCATTACTCACATGCTCATCAACATTTAACTGATTTATTTCCAATCAGTTAGAAAGAGATTCAGCTGGAAAGTACAGCTAACTGAATTCATGTAGAGGAAGATACATGATTTGAAACTTATCCAGGTTGTCTCCCCTTTGCCATCTTGTTTATATAGAGTGAAACAGCATTTCCAAACCTCTTCCCCTCAAAGACATCCCAAGGACTACAGGTTTTGTGTTGCTTTTGGAGCATGTGAATTGTTTTAAAAGAGTATTCCAAGGTCTCTTTTATCACCTCCTGAATATTTCAGGATCAGATAACTTGAAAAACAAATAAATATTCCCCTCCTCCTAAGTACAAGAAGCAAACAAAGAACATTAGGAGAGTGGAATGACTCTACCAGACAAACAAATTCCTAAATATTAAACTTTCTTAGAAACACTTTCAAAAAATAGAGTCAGGATTTTTGCAGGGAAAAAAAAAAAAAGAACAGTTGTATTAAAATTCTTTAGCATTCTTTAGCAAATTAAACTTGCAATTATTTGCAATCTATTGAAAAGAAATCTGAGGTATTGCAAAAACAGCTGGTTCTAAATACTCCATTTAAGTCTATGGCTTAGACTTCATTGCTTATTACTACCACAGTGTCATGGAGACCTGACAAAGTTTTACTTCACCAAGAAACTGATCATGCTCATTTCTATAGGAAAATAAGGATTTCTACCAGAAAATATATTGTTTCTTTTAAGTTTTTTATCCTTGTTGACCACTACTGAAATTAAGTCAGGTTTGCAAGTTGTCATTTGCAGGTTTCAACCCCTTTCTTGTACCAAACTTCCTGGAAATGCTGATGACAAGGACTGTGACCCTGAATTTATCTCATTATTAAACAGAAAGCCAGCTAAGAAACAGGATGTTAAGTGTTTCATGCTCTGTGCAGACTAGTATATTCTTAACAAACTGTCTTTATGACTTTACACAAAACAGCTCAATTGTGGGAGAATGAACACTACAGCAGAATGTGGCTGACAGCCCTTGCCCATCACTGGGGTACAAAACCTGAGCTGAACTGCTGCAGCTCATGACAGCCATGGATTACGTTTCTCATGGGAAGGGTTCAACCTGAAGCATTCAATGTCACTGGCAAAATTTTCCTTGTCACACTGCTTCCCTTTCTGGTTCTCAGAACACTGCCAAGTATCAAGGACTGAATCAGAAGCACAGATCCTTGCAGAGGAGTGTTCTGTCAGAGCATTTCACTCACTGGTGTGGTACATAGAACACCCGTAAAACCAGGTTGTGCTTCTAATACAACTTAGTGTGGCTAAAATGAGAGGCTTTCTCTATTTTGTGAGTACATAGTGCACAAACCAGACTTTTAAAACTGTCATTTAAAATGTAAACATTCTTCAACAAATCTACAGACGCTTCTGGGAAAAAACTGCTTCTATTTCTTCCAATGAGGTTTTAAATGTGAATCCAACATAGCAAATTAAGAAAAGGGGGAGACGAGAACCCCAAATCCCCAAAGCACTGAAGTTGTTACAGAACCACAGAACCAATTAGGCTGGAAAAGACCTTTGCAGTCATGAAGTCCAACCTGACCTAACATCACCTTGTCAACTAGACCATGGCACTGAGTGCCACATCCAGTCTTTCCTTAAACACCTCCACGGAGGGTGACTCCTCCACCTCTCTGGGCCGTTCATTCCAGTGTCTAATCACCCTTTCAGGGAAGAAATTCTTCCTAATGTCCAACTTTAACTTCTCCTGGTGCAGCTTAAGACTGATAGACTCCTGTCTCTGGTTGCCCGGGAGAAGAGGCCAACCCGCACCTGGCTGCCGCCTCCTTTCAGGCGGTCGTGGAGAGCGAGGAGGTCACCCCTGAGCCTCCTGTTCTCCAGTTCAAATAGAAACAGCGTGAAATAGCGTCCAAATAACAACTCCTCCTCAGAGACTGATGCTGTGAACCTAGCAAAGCACTGCTTGCCAGCGGAGATGAAATTTGCCAGAGCAGAGGAGCTCGAGGGGAGTGAAGCCACACACCTGCAAAGCCACCAGGACCCGGCGGCAGCTGAAAACAACGCACGGCAGAGCCACCCGCCTCCTCCCAGCAAGGGCCTACCAGAAGCGACGTCCCCAATCTCTGCAACTGCAAATCCCCCCAACAAAGTCTTGAAGGGACACTGCCTTCCCAGGTACTCAAACACTTCTGCCACGGTCCCGCAGCTGGCGGGGCGCCTCCGGCCGGAGGGACCGCGGCCTCGCCCGTGCCCCGAGGGACGTCCACTCCCCCTCCCCGCCTCACCGGCCGCGCTGCCCCGCAGCCGCTCGGGGACGCCCCGCAGGTCTCCGTGCAGCCCGCGGAAGATCTCGTGCAGCCGCTCCAGGTGCTCCGAGGACGCGGATCCACGGCCTGCCATGGTCCCACAGCACCCGCGCCCCCGGCCCGGCCCGGCGCTTCCGCCACCGGGGCCACCTCGCGCACTGCCTGTTGGGAGCTGTAGTCCCGAGGAGGTACCCGTGCCCGCACCGCACGGGGGCGCTCGTCCGCTGCCGCCGCGGAGCGCCTTGGGCCAGCAGCGCCGGTGCGACCCCGGGGCTCCCCGGTACCGGCGTGACCCGCCGCCGCCGCGCTGCTCCCAGGCCTGGGAGCCTGCCTACGTGTACATGGTTGGATGCCCTTTGCCGGGGTTAATGACATGAACCTCGGCGTGGAGTTGTAAAAATGTGTTTCAAACGCCACTGCCGACAGCCGCCGCTGCGCTGTCTCTGCAGACATTTCTCGGCTCCTTAACTGAGGGACCCAGGTCGGAGTAAAAAGCAGAGGGCTGCTGGCGTAACCGCAGGTGCTCCCGGCGGGGGCGTGGCCCGATGGTGGAGGTGTGGCGGTACAGTTGTGGGCGAGGCCAAGGCGGGAGGAGCGGAGGCGGATCCAAAGGGGCGGGCGGGCGCTGCCGGGAGCCGGGCGCTGGCTGTGCGCGGGTAGCTGGCGGCAGCGATGCTCAACTGCTGGGAAGCCGCGCTGGGCGCCGCCGTCTCCGTCCCCGTCTTTCTTTTCGTGGCAGCGCCCTACATCAGGTGCGTCTTACCGAGCTCAGCCCCTGCCCTTCGCGTATGTTCAGCCCCTCAGAGCGGCGCCCGCGTGTGTCTGTGTGTGTGTGGCGAGAGTGCGAACAGCGGGAATCCCGATCTGCAGCCCGCGCTGGGGTCGGAGTTATTCCCAGCTCCAGCGCCCCGGTGGCACTGCCGCGCTGCTGGGGCTCGCTCAGCCCCGGCACCGCCCGGCACGTTCCCCCGGGCTCCGTCCCCGCACCGACATGCTCGCGGAGGCGCGGCCGGGGGCGGGGCCCGCGTTCTCCTCAGGGCGCGGTGGCGCAGCCCATTGGCCAAAAGGTCCCGGGGCGCGCGGCAGCAGCCAATGGAAGCCGTGGTCCCACTTGACGCACGGACGGGGCGGGGCCCGAGGGCGGAGCCCGAGGGCGGAGCCGCGCTCGGGAAAGAGCGGGGGACTGGGGGACGTGTTGCCGGTGTCCCGGTCGCGACAGGGTTGTGACCAGCCGCTTCAGGCCAGGGCGCAGTGGTGAGCCCTAGCGTTAATGCGAACCCCTAGGTTCTGGGTGCTCAGCCTCGGCCGGGGCCCGCTAAGGAGGCAGAAGTTACTGGTGCCTCCCCTCTTGCAGGCGGTATGTCGCTGGAGGACGGTGTAAGTCGACAGCAAGGCTGGAGGGGAAGGTGGTGATAATCACAGGAGCCAACACAGGCATCGGGAAGGAGACTGCCAGAGACCTCGCGCGAAGAGGCAAGTGCTGTCTCGTCAGCGGCCGGAGTGGCTGTGCCTTGTGTCAGTAGCCTCTTTTCTGGATGTAAGGAAGACGTGTTGTAGGCTTATATTGAAGTAAAGTGGATTCCAGAGTTACTGGAGATGAGTCCAAGTGCTGTTCCTTCAAAGGCTGTAACCACTGAGGTGCAAGTTCCCAGTTCCTCAACTGTTTTCATTGCTTGGACTCCAAAAATGTCCCTGGGGACATGAAAATGTGTTGCATTGCAACTGATTTGAGAGGACTGGGGAAGTTCCTGGACTCTGCTTGTATGAAGTTGGGAAATGCCATAGGTCCACCACTGTGCTTCAGTTATGTTTCAAGCTAATTTGATGTAAACGTTATTTGGCTAACTGGTAAGAAGATTAAACTACCTGTTCGCAATCCATTTAGAAATTACTCTGGCTGGAATCCATCACCTTTATGTGCTCCTGGCTTGATGTTCCCATTATAGAGGCAGATAACAACCCTATCAGAGCAGTGTTGTATGCACTCCTGACCTGGGAGAACATGGACAGAGGCACTTAACATGTGCATTTTCCTGGTCTGAAATCATCTTTCAGCAGGACCGTAACTCACACTTGAATGAGAAAGGCTTTGTCTCTTCCAGCCATACCCCCTGACTGATGCTAGTTCCCTAAAGAAACAATATATTGTTTGTAATTGCTGGGCATGGTCAGCCTACTTGTCGTAGCCTTGATCATCCAGTGTGCTCCAGTGATCTCAGTTCCTGTTCCTGTTGTTCCCTCCTTGCAGGTGCGAGGGTAATTATGGCCTGCAGAGACACAGCAAAGGCAGAAGCTGCAGCCAGTGAAATCCGAGCTGAGACAGGGAACCAAGAAGTCATTGTGAAAAAACTGGACTTGGCTGATACGAAGTCCATCCGGGAGTTTGCTGAGAGATTTCTAGCAGGTACAGTCTCTAGATTCTTCTTTTTAGTAAGAATATTTTGCTAAGGACTGCTGTCTGTTCTTCTAACCATTGCCAAATCCCTGCCCTTCTTGTCTCTGTACCTCTTGGTTGCTGTGGTTCATAGCAGGGGCTGGTCAGAGGCCATGAGCTAGTTTGTGGTAGGAGACATATCCTTTTTTAAGGTGATGTGGCTGCAAGTCATACAGCAAGGGGTGACTTGTGCTACCTTCTTGTCTGTATTCTCTGTTTCCTTGTTTAAGGATGTCTGTTGTTTCTTACAGAGGAGAAGGAACTCCATATTCTCATTAATAATGCTGGGGTAATGTTATGCCCTTACTCCAAGACTGCTGATGGCTTTGAGATGCAGCTGGGAGTCAATCACCTTGGTAAGGCCAGTGGAATAATGTTTGCACTCAATATGGAATCATAGAATCGTCAAATAGTTTGGGTTGGAATTGCCCTTAAAGATCATCTTCTTCTAACATCGACTTCTGTTGCAAAATGCCAAAGGAAAATCCTGCTGTCAGATTTTCTCTTCCTCATTCTTCCTTTTACAGGAAGGATGGAGGGCCAGAGTCAGAGTTCTGGAGATGCAATGTGGTGCATTTGCGTCTCGTGGATCCAGTTTAAGTATCTATATGTGTTACCTGGGACATTTTGAAATGTATGACAGCTCCAGCTTTTTGAAGATGAGGAGCAGAACTTGAAGGCCCCAAAAAAGTGTAGATATTAATTCAGGGGAATTTAACAGAAAATTTCTTTTTTCCTGGACTTGAAATGAGGGCAGCAGTAAGATACCACATATAAGCAAGCAGGGGAACCCTTCCTAGAAGGATGACCTTTCGTCTCCCCTCTAGGTCATTTTCTCTTGACCTTCCTCTTGCTGGAGCGTCTGAAGCAGTGTGCCCCAGCCCGCATCGTGAACGTGTCTTCACTGGCTCATCACGGAGGCTGGATCCGCTTCCACGATCTCCAGGGGGAGAAGTGCTACAATCGTGGCCTTGCCTACTGTCACAGCAAACTGGCGAACGTGCTCTTCACCCGGGAGCTGGCCAGGCGGCTGCAAGGCAAGTTCCAGAGGCAGGCGGGGTGTTTATCTGCTTGGCTTTCCGAGCACCATGGGTGGGGAGAGTGGATTGAAGAAAGGGCTGCAGATAGTCTGTGCAGAAATTGGATGGTTTGAGGCAAATGTCACTGAGAGCTCTTTGCAGGAAGAAAACATCTCCTGTCTGTGGAACCAGGAAGAAAACATCTCCTGTCTTACAACACAGATGGTCTTTACAAGAACAGGGTAGAGGAGTTTAGTAGCTTGGCACAGTTGAATTTATCTGATTTTTCTGTGGTGCTTGTAAAATACTAGCTGCATCCACACAGTTATGGTATGTGGATGGAAGCTGCAAACAGAGCCACAACTGCAGGCTCCAATAGAAAACCTAATGCATACTCAGCTGCCTTAAACGTTGGTGGCCCATAGAGCAAGCATAATATTAGACAGTACCTTGTAAGTCACAACATCTGTCACAGTCATGTCATTCAGTCCTATTCATAAACTTAAGTAGTATTTATTTACTACAACAGAAGCAGTGTCTTCCCCAGGAAATGACTATCAGAGTAAGTCAAAAGAGGCAGGTGTTCTCAAAAGCCTGCTAGAAACTGCTGCTGGTTTAGCACTCAGGCCCTCTAGCACTTTGTTTTCAGAAGGCACATGACTCCTGTGTTTAGAAGGGAGCAGGGGATGCTCCAATGTCATGGATGAATGATTTAAACTGCTTCAAGAATCACCATCAAGGTATTAGCAAAAGTGTTTTTAACCTGATGTCATAAAAAGGGTGACTTAACAAAGTATGATGGCAAGGTTCACTCTGTTACTTACATGGAAGACACATACAAAGGAAAACTGATTTTGAATTAAGTTAGAATGATTCACACAGGACTGTGTAAGGAAGACCCTCCTGTTGAATCACGAGGCTCAGCACGAAGCCCCATACTTTTTGAACCCCTTAGGGAGCCTAGGTCCAGCTTGAGTCTCAGACTTGGACGATTTATATGTAATGGAATTATCTATACAAAGTTTATAATAATTATTATTGAGTAGCTACATGGACTAGTAACGTTTCCTTAGTATTAATTCAGCAATAAGTCACTTACCAAGGATTTGTTGCAAGCAAAGGGCCTCTCTGCCTTGCTTAAGGAAGGCTCTCAATCTCAGGTAAGAAATCTCAAACCTTGAGAGGCATCTCTGCTCCAGGGGAGAGTTACTCGCTGTGCAGTCCAGTTGCAGCTTGAGCTGAGGTTCAGCTGGGCTCATCCAAAGGTTTGCTGTTGGTAAAAGGTCTCTGCCTTGAGAAGCAGCCTTGAGAGGTGAGCCAGCTCAAGGGAAGACTGTCATCCTGCAGTCATATCTCCTAGCAGGGAGAGCTCACAGAAGGCTTACTTAGGCTGTAATATTTATGGAATGGAGTAGTTGGCTTGTATTCAAATTACATACAGTGGGAAAGGTACACGAGACTCAGTGCATCCACAACCTTATTTGTTCCTGGATAGAAAAGTATTGGAAAAGTCATGTGCTACTTGTGTTAACTGCCTGATGGGTGTTCCAAATGCATGTGCACTGATACTCACCAGCCTCTGTGGATTTCTTAGAGGAGTTCTGGCCCATTTACATCTCACACCTTTACCTTCTTTGGAGCTTGTACCAAACTACTGCTGATTTGGCTAAGAGGTCAAGTGTATCCATCACATCCAGCATGCAGTTAACTACAGAGGACTTCACTTACTCTCTGTATCCAGTGCTACTTAAAGGACTCCTCCTTTAAGTTACAGAATATCTACAGGTAGAATTGAGGAGTGTATTACCCTTCTTTTAAAGACACTGATCCATGCAGATTTGTTCTGGACTACTTTATTTTGCCATAGGCACTAAGGTCACAGCAAACGCTCTCCATCCCGGGTCTGTCTACTCTGAGCTGGTCCGGCACTCATTTGTAATGACCTGGCTGTGGAAGATATTCTCCTTCTTCTTGAAGACGCCTTGCGAAGGAGCTCAGACCAGTATCTACTGTGCAGTAGCTGAGGAGCTGGAGTCTGTGACAGGACAGTATTTCAGGTGGGTGCAAGCTGATGAAGTGATACTCTGTGGAAGGCAACTTCATTTTCTGAGGAATATGGGACTTACTGTCATTCTTCATTAAGAAGGGACCAGGTAAGAGGCTGTCTGGTAAGACTGAGGGTGACAAACAGAGCATTACCCCTTCCAGTTCTGTTGAAATCACGTTAGAAGAAACACCTGACCTGTGCAACACTTCATACAATAGCATCTGCTTTAGTGCTAGAAATACTAATGTACTAAAAGTGCAGGATTGGCTCTCGCATGCTCAGAGCTCTAATGCTGACCTGCCAGACACTTGGGAAAATCACTTTTCAGTAGAACTGTGTAGTTAATTAGGTCACTTCAGTCAATTCTGGGAAGACCACTTCATTTCCCTTCGTAGTTTTACTCCACTGGAGCAGAAGGGCCTGTGCTCTCAGGGAGCTGGGAGAGCTGATGGAACTGCAGAGGCAGGTGAGATTTTCAGGTCTGGCATGTGACCAAATAACTTTATCCTCCAGTGTGATAGACCCACCAGCTGGGAGGGACTCTTGCTGGGCTGTTTGTCACACTGTCGTGGAAATGGTCTTGTGTAGCTCCCATTACAAAACCTATTATTTTTTGACTTCTTTGACTTACTCCAGGACCCTACATTGTTCTCCTTTTCCCATCACCAAAACCACAGCCCAGAGCAGTTTCAAGTCATCATCATTCTATATTTGAAGACTGCTATTTGAACAGATTCCCACAGATATGTCTGCCAGCTTCCCACTGCTTGTAGAGCACTGTAACAATACTGTTTTTTGGGAACAAATATGAAAAGTCATGGGGATTTTTCTCCTCTCTCACATGGTTGCTGTTGGAGCCATTGTGTCTTTGCAGAGCTATCTTCTTGTGATCTGTGACCAGATTAGTCTCTGTAATGACACTGCCTAATCTTCATTTGGGAGTTAGTACCATCTTAATCAGACCTGAATATATAAATAGACATCTTAAGTCTTCCCTGGCTGTCTGTCTTGGGATAAAAATATAGCATTTATGTCTCAAAGTACAGAAAACTGGTAGAATTTAAATTCATTGAAAAAAGGGAGATTTGGACCTGGTGGGAAACGAGAAGCTTCAACACTAATTCACAATTTACACTGGACTAGCCTAGAATCCTTTTCACTTGCCAGTGAAACACAAGTGTAGACATTAAGAAAAAAATTTGCACGCCACAGTGAGACACGTGGGAGTCCACTAGTCATTTCAGGAATATTAAAGACTGCATGTATAAACACGGAGCCGAATAGAAAACTTACAAGATGCCATTTCTTCTGTGCTCTTAAACTCCCAAGTTATTGAAGCATTACAGTTGAAAACACAGGACCTCTTTTCCAGACTGAGTGCTTTCTGATTGGAGGAGCTGAGAAGAAAGGAGCCACAGTTCAGATGATAATGGAAAGGGGGTAACCATGCATGGTTATTACAGTGTTATTCTTGGGCTTATAGTGGGATAAATGGTTTAGAATTAAGGGCTGTTTGAGTGACTTTTTTGCAGTGTTTTTTTGGAAATGTGCCCCTGAAGAGCTTGGTTGGAGTCTAGGTGCCTTTTTAGTGGTATTATTGAGAATGCACACTAGTGAGGTTTCTTTAAGAGTTGAGAGAACAGATAGAGGTACACTTGCTTGCCAGTTCTTGGTGCCATTGGGAGAGATTCTTCCCTAGTTAGATGGAAAGAAATCTTTCTCATGGTGGCTTAGCACCAACCCTTGCTCATTTGCTGGATAGCTCTCACTGTTCTTGACCTAGTCTTGAATTAAGCTGATAGAGAGCAACTCCCTAATCTTAACACAGACATTTCAGTGTACTAATGTAGATGGAGATCTTAGACTTGAAAGAACTAAAAGAATGTTTTTCTTACAGCGATTGCCAGCCAGCGTACATATCTCCACGTGCTCGGGATGATGAGACGGCAAAGAAGCTCTGGGGCGTGAGCTGTGAGCTCCTTGGCATCCAGTGGGACTGAGCAGCACCAAGGTGTCCCTGGCTAGGCCCAGCAAAGCTTCTCCAGGGAACAGCACTGCTAAGAGACCTCAAGAGTAGAACACTGATACTTCAGCTGCCCTAAGGATGGCTCTGTGGGCACAACATAATTTGAATTTCTGGAATATTACACTTAAGGATTGAGATTTGTAAGCAATCAGTCTCTCTTCCTAGCTGGAGAGTTAGAGCACCAATGCAGGGAGCAACCTGCTTGTTATCTCACGTAGCAGCTCAAGGCTTTTGGTTCTTTGGCTTTAGAATAGAAAGGGAGGTTGCAGTCTTAGGTTTAGATTATGAAGTAACAAGGAATTACTTTATTTAAAGTTTGTTTGGTTTTTTCCCTAACAGCAATAGTAAAAAGGTAGGACTCTAAACTTATGATCTCTGAGATTACTTTCAGTTCCTACCCTCTGAACTGTGAGAGCAAAAATACTCTGGGATATTAGACTTTCTGGAAAGTTATGCAATACAAATAGCACACAGAAACAGGTTCTGGCCTTTTTGTGCCAAGCATTAGGTAAAGTTTTTTACATGGAATCACTTTCTCTGTATGCTCTGTAAGAAGCTGGACCATAGCCACTGAGGTATCATGGCCCTTAATACCCACTCATTGCAGCAGGCTGAGAAGGCAAATCTTCTGAGAACCCAGATTTTGGTGCAGGTGACTAGGAGGTTAAAAGCTGCAAGAGGGCTGCAATTGTGCACAGGCAAATCATTAAAAAAATCAACATTTCTCTTGTGAAGCATTGAACAAAGACAGTGTAAAAGTTGTCACGGTAAACCCCCCAGCTGCACTTTAAATTACTTTAGAACCTAGAACAGAATGAATAAGGAACATCTCAACCATGTTAAAAAATATTAAACAACTTCAGCTGAGACTTTAGCTTTCAATGACACCAAACTTCCTAGAGCTAAATAGCTGAAGCAGGAGGCAGGACTGTCTTGGTATTAGGTCAAACTGGCTCCAGGACAGGAAGGTAAGGCTTGCACAGAAATCCTTGTGTTTGTCTGCCCTGCAGTTACGGGGCAGGCAGTGGCTGGCTGCCAGCCAAGGCTGCCAGCCTGCCCATGCAGGACCACACAGCTTGCACTTCCACAAAGCAGCTGGCTCAGGCCACACAGTGCTGGGACTGCTCCCTTGGAACTCCAGTGCTATGTGAGTGCAAATTGCTGGAGTGCAATCTGTAATCAGAGATTATTTCTGAAAGAGTTAAGCAGTCAGAAACCAAGTGCCACAGCTCATAGGATTATCTCCTGCTTCTGAAAAAATGCCTGGAAGTTTTTGGACTTGCATATGAGCCTGCCACTGTGATCAACTGCCAGTTTTGGAAAACCAATGCTAATTTTAATTCTTCCTGTTTGTATGCTGTCTATGCAGATCAGTCCTGTGCTACCTCTGAGCAATCCTAAATAAAGCCATTTTCCTTTTACAACAGGACCCCGTATGTTCTTTCAGAAATGCTGAATCAGTTTACTTGGTGTTGCTATTATCTGCACCTGCCTTACTTATGCAGAGAATTCAGTCCAGGTAACACTTTAAAAAGTCCCTTTGTGTTTCTCCCTGTCACTCTGCTTTTCTTCCCCCTCCCTCTTTATGCTGCATCCCAATTATGAAGCTAAATCCACAAATATAATGTAGCAGGAGAATGCTACCTACCACTGGGAGCCTTGGCTTGCTTTCTGTGTGTCATTCTCTGATCTTTAAAGTGGCTTCAGGAGCAAGAGAAACCATTTTTAAAAAAAGCAGAAAAGTGTGAAATATTTCTCTGGTGTGAAATAATTTTGCCCTTGCAGGTCAATGCACTTCTCAAAGAAGTCTGGTTGTAGATTTAACATAAGACATATTAAATAAACATTTCCACAGACATACATCCACTCTCTTTGACCTTGAGCAAGTAATTTATACCTCTCAGGTGATCTCTAAAAAATGAGGAAACTAAAGCTCATTTAGCTGTCTCAAAGGGAGGCTTGTAAGGGAGAGTTAGATTAACTTGCAAAGCTCCCTAAAGAGGATTACTGAGTACACGCATGAGGCTGAACTACCTCGGCTACCTAGCTGCTGGGGGAATTCTAAAGATGTGACATTCCAGTTGATCTAAATATTGAGGATACTCAGTAACATGTAAATTTGGCATGAAAGAACAGTTACCCCCCCTTCTAATTAGTCCACTAAGCACAGCCAAAAGCAAAGTGCAGTTCTAGAAAAAGAACCCTAGCTCTGCTGAGACAAAAAATAAACTGAAAATACATTAACAGTCATAATACTTTATTTTTGTTTTAGTTGTAAACAAACCTTGGTCAGTAACAGAGAAATTGTCTTAAACTGGCAGTATTCAATCCCTTTTTCCTGCTCAGAAATTCAAAGCCCCTTGGTAATTGCACTATTTATGACACAATGTAATTAATCGGGGTCAAAATTTCAGTTCTGCTGGTACAAGAAAGATCCCTACAATTCCAGGTTAAGAACATCAAATTACACCAAACACTATATAAAGTGCATCAGGTACAGTGCAAAGAGGTCAGGAAGAAAGGCAGGTAGGGAACTGATGGGTCTGCATGGCAAACTCCACTCTTGGTGCTCTCTGCAGCTGAAGGAACGTGAGCAGAACAGGAACATTACAGCAATCCAGATCTGAATACCCAGTAAATTTTACTGAATACTCAGTAAAATCTCCTCCCCATCATCAGAGATTTTAAAATGACTGAAGCCATAGGTAGTGTCACGTTTTAGGATTAGCCTGATGGCTGTAAGCTGATGGCAAGCTAGGTCAGTCTGGCCAAGGAAACAAAAGCTTTCATTAGTACCGCTCACTAATGAGATAATGCAAATCTGTGGTCAGGGGATTCTAAAAGCTGTATGTGGTCATTTCTGCTCTAGTGAGCAGAGCAGAGCACCTCCAAAGAGAGGTATTTGTGTCAGCTCTTGAAACCCTGAAGAAGATGGTCCAAATCCTTTCCAACACCATGGAAGTCTTTTTTTCATTATAGTGAGCTTGGGGATAGTGCAAAACTCTTACTTCATAGTCTTAATTATTTTATGTATTAAAACTATTTACAATTACATTATACTTCAGAAAACCTGTTGGTTTTTTGATGTAAACTTTTAAATAAGAAAGTGAATTAGTTTTCCTACTTCTTGTGCTGAAATACATGTAAACAGCAAACATAAACTCATGGGAGTGCCATGTTTTGTTCTTCTTTTTTTTTTTAAGGTACTACTATGTCTAACACATTTTTGCCAGTTTCTCATGACCCAATACTATTTGCAGAGAAGCAGCTACCTTTTTTCAGCATCCCTGAACACAGATATTGCACAAAGATTGCTGCTTTTTTTTCATAAAACCGATCAACCTAACACTTCCAGAGCAAAAGCCATCAATACAGGGCATGTCCAGTTCAGTGTTCTATTGTACTTGACAGGGACAAATTATTCTGATAATAAATAAATAAATACATCCCTATGTGACAGGGATACAGACCACCTGTTTAGTTTTGCCACAGCTTGCTCTATCCTTATTCTTTGCCATACCT
Source organism: Haemorhous mexicanus (assembly GCF_027477595.1). Taxonomy (NCBI): domain Eukaryota; kingdom Metazoa; phylum Chordata; class Aves; order Passeriformes; family Fringillidae; genus Haemorhous; species Haemorhous mexicanus. The sequence goes on from NC_082346.1 coordinate 32,435,842, forward strand.
GATGAAAAACTGCGGAAGTTTCCTGTCAACTATTCAGTCATAAAGCTGCATCACAATGATTTATTGGGTACTACTGCAGTAAAGAAAGAGGCACATGATTTTTCAACTATTTTAAAGGCTTATTTTCCCTTTATATTCCCCTTACAGCACATGCCCTTTATAACTTCATTTATTTAGTTGGCACTAGCCCAAGTACCAAATCTATGGCACACATCACACAGTGTGACTGGTTAAGTAGAAATCTGTCAAAAGAATCGGTTCCTACCTTTTCAAACAAACTAAAAAAACCTGGGTACATTGTACTGGGTTGTGGGGAGGGGATAAAAAAGAAGTAGCAATGATTTGTCTAGAGGCTTAAAAAAAGAAATCTGAGTTTTAGTCTTTGAAACGGAAGAACTCTCCAATCTTGAAAATTTTTCAGGAAACATCACAAAAATTTTATACTCTAGGCTACAATGAGTTGATAAAATTTTTCTGTCCTCTCTACATATGTTTTCTGGATTAAAAATAAAACACATATTAAGTCCAGTGCTTTTCAAAAAATATCAACCCCCCCAAAAATTAAAAGCCAACAAAATCCAAAAACTAAAGCCAGAAACAGAAGTGCTCTCTTCCATACACCTAAATCCTTGCTCGTTCAGTTTGAAACTGCCCCCCTCACCCCATCAAAAAGAGAGCCAAAAAACACCCTGAGGTAGTGACTGTTTGTCAAAATACAGGACTGGCACTTGTAATTTAGTTCCCTTCCTTTCACCAGAGGCACATTAGCAGCATCCATTTGCCACCAACATCAGCCAACAGAGTTCCATTTTACCTAGAGGCTGCTGAAGCAGACACCTCTGAGCTGTCCTGAGGCCTCTTCCTTCAGCAGGATGGCACATGTCAGTTACACATTACTTCCTAGTGCCCTGGGGAAGCCGATTTCTCCCCTTGGGCTGGTGCACGGAGAGCCACTGGGCACAGATGGCCTTGACGACGTGGTCGCCGCTGCTGTCGGCCAGCTGGCACACGCGCTGCACCAGCTGCACGGCCCGCGCCTTCTCCTGCCGCACCGCCACCAGGTACGCCGAGCGCAGCTTGTTGCACAGCAGGTACGCCTGGATCTGAGCACGACAGGCAGAGTCAGAAAGCTGGAGCAAACCAACTGGACAAGCTCAAGCAAAGGCTCACGGGAAATACCCAGTTCAGAAGCGTGTTGTACGAGGCAGCAGCACCACGTTACCAAACACAGCATGGCACGAAGCAGATCCCAGTGAAAGAGATGGGCAAACAGGTGTATTTTATTGAGTTTGTGTCTCGTAGACACTCCTTTACTGTATGACCATGAAATTACTCCCAGGAATGCTATCTTGTGCATTAATTACAGTATCCTCATAGCAAAGAGTCTGAATCTGTCATTTCTTCCACTGCTGGCTCTAGAACAACTCCCATCTTTCAGTGACAGATCTTACAGACAAGCAGAATTAAAAGCCCATTTTTCAATCTGCCTACCACAGTGAGTTTGTCATTCAGAGCAGACAGAGGACTGCCAAAAATCTTTAGATTTTATTCCCAGCTATGCCACTCAGTATCTACAACAATACACAAATGCTGAGTCAGAGCCACTTCTATGAACAGGCATCTGCAGTTGTCCAGTGGCTTGGCTGGCTGGTATGAAAGCCAACAAAGAAATAAACTAGTTTAGGCTTCATTTCCTCTAAGAGAAAAAGTCTATTAGAAGTTGGAGAAGTTTATCATTCAACTCTCAATCACCATGGAAATAGTATAATCCTGAAACAATAAGCTGAAGTGGTCATCATTAGCTGTCTGACATTACTAGAAACCTGTGTGCACCTATGTGAAAAGTTGAATAACAAACCAACAAACCCACCAATGTGCCTTTCTGAAATACTTTTCCTCCCACTCAAACAAATGCCCGGCCCTCACTCTGAGGTTTCTCAGGGAACTAACAGAGATAGGCCCAATTGACACTTGTATGTCACAGCTTTACATGTCACAAATACCATGGCCTTGAGGAATTCACTGTGATTTCTACAATCTAGAAAGTAGCCTTCAAAAATCTTATTTGCATGAGGATGAGAGAAAAGACAGTGAAAAAGAGCCTGCAAGCTGCAGACCAAGACTGGGCTGTTTAGCTTTTGCTACTGTGCTTTTACTTACCTTGTTTTCATCACTGTCCATATCTTGAATCAGATTATCAAGATCCTGTATCCAAAGAAGGGAAAAGGTGTTCACACTTAAAGTGATAATAGTCTGAAAAACTTTACCCAATCGGGGATCAAACCCCTGTGGACAGGCAGGGCTGCTGAGATCACAGCAGATGCTTAGACTGTCCCAGCTGCAAGAGCTGCAGATGTAGAAAATACAAAAAAATACTAATTCCAAGTCTTCTCTTTACCCACAGCTTTTCCTGCCTGCCATCTCTGGGGGGTATCCCTAGAGAACACTATGAGTCTCTCATGGACACGACTTTTGTTGCATGAAATGAATTTGTAGGTTCCCCCCATCCCAGCAGGAGTTACCCCATGGCCCACCCTGACCCAAAGAGTGGATGGCATCCCCTAATCTAATTAATAGAACTAGCAGAATGTATTTCCTTCCTTCACTGGGATGGAAAAAACACTGTGGTAGGCAAAGGGAATCACGAAATTGGTTCCTGCGGAGGCAGGAGACTTCTGCCTCCACACATCCTCTGTGTTAGCCAGGGAAGCCTCACTGAAGGGAACACCTCCTGCTGCAATCAGCAGAATTTGACAGGATCTTGTGAAGCAAATGTTCTGTGCCCCCCACAGGTATCATTTGGGCAGGAGTGTGCTTTAGCTACTTATGGTTTCCTCTCAGAATATCTTGTACAAGGCAAGCCATGCATTCCCAATTTGCAGCTATGCCCATAGCAAGGAGCCAGAGCATCCTAAGGACTCACAGAAAGAGTAGTACAGGCACCAGACTTCCCTGCAGCCTGTATGGTCTATATCCTTTTTACTTCAAAGGGGACACAATGCAGGACAGAATTACCTCAGCAGGAATGTTTTTGAACTCATTTAGACAGTTTAGGATAATGTTATCCCCATCATTTTTTGCTGCCACTCCAGACTCATTGACACACTTCAGGAGCTGCTGGATCTCGCTGTACTTCTGCTGCCTCACCAGCTGCTTGGCCACTTTGGTGTACACTTCTGTAGCCTCCAGCTGGAAGTCCTAGAGGTAGTTGGAACATCAGAGCAACACATTGAATGTTCTCAGCAGATTTTCTCAGAGGGAGTTTACACAACTGAGACAGTCTTTCCTAAGGACAAAATACCACATCATGCTCCAAAATGTCAAGACTGTTTTGGGAGTCTCTGGTTTTCCACTCACCACTGCTCAGGGCTCGCTTAAAGGCTTTTTAATAACCAGACTTGTAAAAATCAATCCTGCTTAAGAACAAGGCTGTTACTGCCTTCTTTTCAGGAGTGGCAAAAAATCAGTTTTATTTCTTCTGGCAAAAGCTCTTTCCTAGATCCCTACCCACCTCTCCCTCACTGAGCACACTCCCACTCTATTTCTCCAGCCTCCCCAAAAACAGTCACCCTTTGGATACCCCAAACAGGAGGCAACTGACCATAATACACCATCCACATGAGGGAAGAGATGATAAAAGCTGTGAACTGATCCTGCAATGAGTAAGTAAAGAAAAAAAAGGATGGAAATGGAAGTGATAGGCAGCTGGACTCACTGCTCCATTTTTACTGGAGGTAGCGGCTGCTGCTGCTGCTTACAAGTGCTGTTTTTCTAAGGCTCTCCATCTCTCTACAAAGAAGAGTTCTGCCTTGTACATCCTGACCTGAAAGAAGGAGCAGGGCCTGCCACATCTATAAATACTCTTTCAGTGTGCCATCTCTGTCCAAAAGTGCCTTACTCTATCATCTGGGACTATATGGATGAGAAACACTCAGAAGAGTTTAGAGGCTCGTGAGCTACGCTGACTGATAATCACTCAACTTCTACCCAGACATGAGGAATGAGAGGTCCCCAGCCAGAGTTTCCAGTTAATTAATTTTGCTCTCAAATCAGGAGAATAGAACAGAGAGAGCCCTGGCCTTATTTATTCACTGTCTTTGTATAACTGTCATGAACTGCAGAGAGGTACCACGTGAGAGGTCTCTACAAACATCTGTGACTGTGGTTTGCCACAGTTCAGGCACTGAACAAGGTGCACAGCAAACGAAAAGCTGTACTTCATTCCTTTGTAGGACCTATTACTCTGGAAATGTCCTACTGAAACAGTGTCTTAATTTCTTTACCAAGCTTCCACAAATACATGGACATGTAAGACTTAAACTTGTGACTTTTCCTTAACAAGTTTTGCTTTTGGGGGGATTAAAATACATTCATGGGAGGGAAAAAGCTTTTGTTTAAATAATTGCTGCTTTCAGGAGTTACTTTGCATTAATATTGCTTGTTATATCAAGTTTTTCCATACCTGGAGAACTCTAAATGCAATCCCAAACCCCTCCTCAATGTTTTTGCCTTCCAATATGACCTGAAAAGAGAGGCATAGAAAAGTCTGGGAATGCACATTCCTTTTTCATTATGTACAGCTAAATAATTATAATGCAAATCCAGCTTTTGCCCAGAGGCCAAAATAAAATGCATTACTTCAACAGAAAACACACCATCCCAAGAAGTATAGCAAATTACAGGGTCTATTGTCACACACTGCTTCCCTAAGGGACATTAGGCAATTTACAGATGGAGATGAGCCAAAGTTAAGAATGGTTAAAATTACAGCACTATTTGCCTTGCTTCCAAATATAATGGGATGCACAGACAAAAGGCATATTACTATTTGTATTTTGGATGCTCTGCCCATGAAAATTTGAACTTTGAGGAGAGGAGCTCCTCAAGAGAGCAAGTTCTCACATGTTCTCTGCTACTCTGAGGAAAAACATTAATTTTTCATAAATGATGGGTTGCATTCATGCATAAGTAACCTGCCCAAAAAAATACAAGAAACTGCTTCAACCATCAAATGCTTCAACCTGCATTACACGTTAGTATTGTTGATGAAAAATAGAGCTGTGTTTAAAATAGCAATTAGTACCTTGCAAGCAACATCCATTTTCATGTTATTGTTTCCAAAGAGTGTGGGCAAGGAGGAGTCTGTCATTTGAGAGGCTCCTGAGCTCTCACACTGATGCAGGAACTTTGTTACTTCCATCTGCAGATCAACTGTATTGATGTGCCTAGATAGTGAAAAAATTCTGACTTCATTTTGTAATAGGGGAAGTGTCAATTATTATTTATATGAACTAATTTCTTCAATACCTTCAAAAGAAGACATACTTATAAACAATTATTTTAGTTGCTTTTTGACTTTGTCCATTGTGCAAGTCTGCAGCAATATTACTTTTCAGATCTTTGCACTTAACATACATCACAAGCTGAAGATGAGCAATTATTCACATTATTTCAAAGAAGTGAGCCAGAGAAACTGGCTCCCCAAATAAATATCTGTTCCTGCTTTTTCACCTCATCACACATACGCCCCTCCAGGTTTAAGTTAAGAGTCTAGACTAAAAGAATGAAAAAAGGCCCTAAGAAAGATAAAACCCCCAAGTACAAGAGAGATCAGGCTAAATTTACACTTTGACTTTTGAATACAGGAATCCAGTTATCTCTGGCACCTATAACTTGTACATAGTGCAGTGTTTTGAGTTAACCCCAGTAGACAGTGAAGCACTAGGAAGCTGCTTGCTTTTTGGAGAGGAAAGGAAGAGAAAAATTAAAAAAAAAAACTTGTGGAATGATGTATAATTGTCTGTGCATTACAGGGTTCCTGTTTGTTTTTTTAGATTGAAAGAGGATAGTCTGATATACATACAGATTTTTAGTAGAAACGACTGCCTATCTCCTGGTCTATATTTCTGGGGGAAAAAGTGATGGGAATCCTACACATGTAACTACATAAAAGCAGATTTGAGTCAAGGACAACCAGTAAGTGTTAGCTAAAGCCAACTTAAATGAAACTAATAAAAACCCCAAAGTCTAATGCCTGAATTTCTCTTCTCCTAGAACTTAGCTTCTTGTTTATAAGTACCTCGACACATCTGTAGCAGACATTTTCTTCCGAAAAGTGAATGCCATTTTTTTCCTTCCTGAACTTCTTGAGACCTCCTGCAGATAGACTTTGAGATGGTCCTTGATCTTTAGAAGCCACATCTGTTTTCCTCCAAGTTCAGTGTAAGACTTTGCTCCGTGAGTGAAAAATCTAATGCAGGTCATTGCAGCACGGACGTGATCCTGGAAGAAATGCACCCACCACTAAGATGGACCACAGGACCCCACCTTCAGTGATCACTGTCTGCACTGAAGGGCTCACACAAAGCAGGCAGAGCTCTGCTTTCTTTAATACAATGTGCCAGAGCCATGACATGGATCAGGTCAGCTTTAGTAAGGCTCAGGCCTTTCTATGTTTTCTAAGATTGTAAAGAAGCAAAAATATACTAGTCCAGCATGCAGGTTTAGACCAAAGTAAATAACCAAAAGTCTGATGGTATTCAGCATTTCATTGAAAGCGATGGCACTGTCCCTCTACTTACCTTCATGAACTGTTGCAGTTCATACAGAATATGGTAATAGTTCTTTCTTTGCAAGTATTTGCAGGCTGCAATCAAGTAAACTCCCCAGCTTTCCAATCCCGGATCAATGGCTTCCAGCAAGTTCTCCAACATATGCAGTTTTCCACTTTCGTAACTTGGAATGAAGATCCCTTCAATAAACACTTCTGATGGGGATTCCTACACAAACAGAACATTGGTTGAAGCTAAGCCACAGTAGCTTATTTTCCTTATGTAATATAAAGGTATATTAAGTGACAGAGATCATAAAATTAATAAATAATTGACAATGGAAGGGATTTCTGGGGATTATTTTGTTTAAAACCCCACTCAAAGAATGACTTCCAAGTCAGATCATGCTGCTCTGGACCTGTCTAGTCAAGTTCTGAGCCTGACAAAGTAGAGTGATTCAACAACCTCCCTGTGGCCCTGGTCCTGTGTCTAAATATATGCACCAAAAAAACCCCGAAACAAACCCCAAACCTTTTTCTTTATATCCAGTTGGAATTTCCCTTGCTCCCATTGTGTCCACTGTCTCGTACCCTTTTACTGGACACATAGGAGATAAGCATGGCTCTATTTTTGCTATAATCACCCACTTAGTAGCTGAAAACAGCACACATAGATCTTCTCTTGCCTTTTCTTCCATCAGGAAAAACCTAGCTCTATCACTCTCCTCAAATATCAGGTGTTTCAGGCCCCTAGACACTTTGGTGGCCTTCAATTAGACTTGCTTCACTTTCACAGTGTCAGTTTTGTACATGGGAACCCAGGACTGGGAACAGTTGTTCAGATGAAACTCACAAGTAGTGACCTGAAGGGGTATTTACTCCCCTTGACCGCTTGACTGTGGCCTTGCAAATGCAGCTTCACAAGTGCTTCTTTCCACAGTAACATTGATATGTGTCAACACGGCCACCACAAATGTTTTAAAGGCTTGATATGAAATTTTTGAAATTTTTTTTTATCTCAGAGTAAGATACCAGTGACAAAGTCTGTACACATAAAATGTCTCCAAAAACCAACTGCAAAATGTTTAGTCAGAAGCTTAGTACCTTACAGTTTATGGGGAACAAACCCTCCTCTCTGGTTTGTATGATTGCTACCAGTTCCTTGTCCAAACTTGCGTATCAAACTGTCTATCTAGAGCATTTTCCAAGTCTGCTACTTAAGAGCTTAAATTATGTCACCTACATCATAAAAATATGCAACTTTTCTTTAAAAGCAGATTTAAAATGATGTAAAGGATAAATTTAAAAAGGTAATTCAATATGCAGATGACTGTAAGATGTTAGAATGACTGACGGTACAATGAGAAAGCAGAGCAGATAAGGCAACTTAATTTTCTATTAAAAAACCTCATAACCAGATAAAGACAATGGAAGTTGGTGTTTCAAGTTGTACATTCTCAATCAGTTATTTCAAATAATAAAAAAATAATCAGTAATTCAAACACAAGCACAGCAACTTAGAAAAGGAAACACCACACTCTCACAAGCTGGTGAGATATAATGGATTCACATCTCCTAAAAAGCACCCTTAGTAAGGACCTGGAATAATTTCTAGATTTAATTGTAGTTTAGCACCAATAGAACTGTTTACTCCAGAGATACTTAAGTCCTCTTATATTATGCAGTTTCCTTAAGGGAGAGCTGGAAACCACATTTTGGGCTCCCTAGACTTCTGTCCTCTCTATTCCCTTATATTCCTAATGGTTACAGAAGTGCAAACATAGGTGATCTGATTCAACAAACAATACCACGAGACAGAGGCACAGGGATAGGGAGTAGTGTCTAATGTTATCAGCACTCTGGAATTCAAAACTTTCCTTCTCTCTTCTGAACTCTATGACAACAGTTCCACAATTTCAACTTTGTAGGGAAAAAAAAAATGACAAAGTGCTCTTGTTGCAGGACCTCTATAAAAAGAACCAAAACTGCATACTCTCTTTAGATCTGTAAAGATCAGTGTTGCTCTTCTGTCTCACTGAATTCAGTCACTGGATAGTCTGTATAACAGCATTTCAGGACCTCAGCAAACTCCTGTGCAGAAAGCCACCCAAACACTGCATGATGCTTGTTGCTGTTTTTCAAATTTCAGTTTTGGTGATGAAAATTGAACTACTCACCTTATTTAACAAGTGAAGCAGTGCTTCTCTCATACAGTCATGCCTCATGTAAAAGCTTATTATCGCCAGATTGGTGCCATAACTGTGTAAATAGAACAAGCACTCCTGATAATAGCTGTTGTGTTGAATCTTCCCCTCACACATCACCTCCAGAGACAGACTTCTTGTTCTCAGTGTTGCTTCAAGTTCCCTCAATGTGGCAAAGTAATCATCATCCTACCATTAACACAGAGAACCAATGATAGGTGATCAGCAAGAAAAAATCATTTCCTCAGATAGGTCTTGTCACTCGGCCCTGAAGCATTTCTGTTATGTTGTTTTAAAAACAGGTATTGCTTCAGAGGGGTGAGAATCCAGCAATGCTTTTTATAAACACTAGACTGGAACTCTGCTATCAACAGATGGGATGAATCTTGCTGTACCCAGCATAGCTGTTTCCAAGGACAAGTAGAAGGCTTACTTAAAAAACATTCCAGTGTCAACAGCTACTTCAACAACCCAGTTCAAAGTTGCGCTTTTTTTTCTCCTAAAATATGTACTTGGTCTTTCATCATCATGATTCTGCAGTTATTTAGTACAAAAAAGTAATTTTTTGGTACCTAATCAGAATTCCAAATCATTTAGTAGTGGTTTTTGATGAGAGGAGTGGGAAAGCATTTTAAAGCCTTTCAACTTCTATAAAGTTACCAGAGTTTCAGTAGAAAAATTGCATCACTGCAGCATCACAAAATACTGCTGGGATTGAGTTTACCTTCCTTAGACTGTAGTAATAGTACATTATCCAGTACAGCCTATTTTCCCTCCACAAAGTGTATCCCAAATTGCTACAAAATCCTACAATCTCTCAGGCACCACTTCAATGTGATGAAACAGCTAACAAATTTCTCAGCAATATTCAGTTTGCAATAAACAGTCAAGACAAAGAAGGAAAATAAACACCCTAACACCTGCTATTGTAACATGAATTCCTATAAGATGCGTACTAAACCATAATTTCTTAAGATTCTTACTGTGATGAGTACTGGCTTCACTGTGGACTCCAGGTACTGTATCACATCCTGGACCAGCCTTGAACCATGGTTCAGCTGGTTTAGATCCATGGGTGGCTTTAAACATCGGTTAAACTTCTCTCTTGCTGAAGTTAAATTTCCAGCTTTAAGGCAAGCCATGCCCCAGGCATGCCATGCTCCACCTGGATCCAATCCAGATTTTGTAGAAACCTAAACTCAAAATAATTTGTTAATATTAAAACACAGTCCCAGTACAGCAAATAGGAAAAATGGCTTGTCACTCAGTCTGTGACTCTGACCTTTCCCATCCTAGAGCACATTTCCCATTAAAACAAACAATTGAAAAACCATACAAAAAACCCATGCTGATTATTTCCATGTTACTGGCACAAAAGGCCAACTACCAAAACACCCATGATCTCCAAATGTGGACTTTTTTAAATTGTATAAGTTTAAACTACTGTTTATCTGGGAAATTTCATTTTATGAGTTCTAAACCAGGACATTCTCACATCAGCTTTTCTAAAGCAGATGATTTTTACAGAGCAGAATTCATCAGATTTGTGGTTTTAAAAAAGGCAACAGAAGATGCTTCATAAACTGCCAGGATATTTTTTATTTCACACAACTTTGCTGATAAATTTTACTCCTGATTTTCTTTAGTAGATCTAAAGCTCTTTAGCTGCTTTCAAACAAGAACTATTTCTATTCAAATAGGTCATCTATTCTTGCTGTTTATTACTGCTTAACAAATCTTAATACTATTTGTAGTATCATAATCCTGTATTTAACAAAGTGCAATGCCAAAAAAGAGAGGCTTACAAAATCCTGGGAGCAGGATTAGATGATGATAAACCACATGAGATGAGCTCTGATGTACAGATTTTCCAACATTGCTGATTTCCAAGTAAATGGTTGGGAAAGGTGCCTTACCAATGTCTGCTGTCAGATTACAGACAAAGAGAATCTAACATTTAAGTTTCAGATAAAGTCCTATCACAAAGGGTGTCTCACCCCTTCTACTGGCTGCAAGATTCCCCCATTTAATGACTTCCTTGCAGTTAGTCCATTTCAATCTTAACCAGAAAACAAGGCTGCTTATCCTTCCCTTCTGCAGCCTGCCCCACAGCAGGACTTTTCCATCTCAGAAGTTTTTTCCAGCTTTCACTAAATTATTTCTTCCATGTTTAGAAACTTAATCTCAGTTTGTAACTGTTTAAATATTGTCCATTTCACACATCACATCCATCTCAATTCAGGAGGGAGGAAAACAAAAGCCACTACAGAAGAATTAATGCTGACATCCCTCCACGGGTGTTACCTCTATAGCTAGTTGATAGTACTCTGCTTCCAAAAGCTGATTTCTCAGTCTTGTTACTGCTGCTGGGAGAAGGATCTGATCCAAAGATGGCACTGGACGGTAGGCAGCAGCAACCAAAATATTCAACACATCCACTTTGCTGATGTAGCTAGAGGTTAAACAAATACATACACTTTCACTATTACTGTACATTGAAGAACTTAATGCAAAGACAACTCTTAGAACAGTGGTTTCTGATCATCAGTACACCACGTTTCTCTATCCATCATACTATCCCTTCAGAATATTTGTTATTGTTTGGGGTTTCTTTGCCATGTTCAGTGTAACATGCTGACTGAAGACAGAAGCAAAACAGTACATGTGAAATTTATATATCACACCTGCCACCTCAAGCTCTGTGGGACAAAACAAGAAGTGTAAGATGTTCATTCTCAGGAAGCACAGGTTTAAAATCCTGTATTAAAATACAGATTGAAAGCAGATACACAAGAGCACAAGTAAAATATGTACCCATCTTTGTGAATAATTTCTTCCTAGTCGGAGAATTTTCTCAGTAATTGTTAAGTAGTCATATGACTTAACTTCTCCTATTTGAACTTTCCCATTATTCCTGCATTATGAAATTCTCATTTAAACTGGTCCACAGTACAAAGACAAAGTAACCCTTCCACCTTCACTCCGCAATCAAAAAAGATAATGCTCTTGACAGTACCACAATACATTCTAGTGAATATCTGATTAGAGTCACCTGTCACAGAGAGCTAGGTCCTGGCTCCTTCCAGCTTTAACAAACATCATTTTAGCACTGAAGAGCAATTGTTTCATGATGTCCATGAGGAGTCCAGCATCCACCTCAGGATTAGTGAGCCCTTGGGACAACTTGCAGCAGTGTTCTATCAGCTGGTGGCCACACACTATGCTGTCACTGTGCAGGCTAAGGATGGCAATACACAAGGAAGAGCTGGGAGCCTGACAATTTGAGGAAAGACAGACAAATATAGGTATTGAGGTAGTTCTCCAGTGAACTGCTTATATTGGACTCTCTTGTGACCTCACCTGCTCATAATAAAATTCTCTGCGTACAATTTCATTCTCCTCCTCATTCAGGGAAAAAATCCATTCAAGATCAGTTGCCTTGGGTATTTGTACCACTGTGGAATATTCATTATTAGAGATTTCTATAGCAAAAAATAGAACACCAAGTAAAATCATTGCACAAGAAGCAACAAACCCAGCTGGGCATCAAGCACAGCAGCCTTCCCTCCTTAGCTTCCCCTTAGGCAATTTATTAAATATTTCTGAGCAGGAAGGAACTGGAAATATGAGAGCTGTGGGTTTCAGCTTGAAGGGGAAAATGAAAAACAGCTGTAAAAGAAAGAGGTGTTTAAGTCAATTTACCCTATCTTCTTTTCAAAATTCAGGTGATTTGCTCATGGAGTCCATGAGCTTTAGGCCAAATGACTTTAAGAAGACCTAACTCCTCATGTTACATTTCTTATAAAATAGTACTGCAGAAAAAATTGAGTTCTGATCAAATGATTCAAGAAAGATAATTTCTGTGAAAAGTAGTTCTATTTCCTGCAGACTAAAGAAATACTTGTTTTGAAACTTGTAACCCAGAAGAGTTATAAATTAAATACTGTCTGTCATCTGAGTGTAGCTTAGAGTGCACAAGCCCTCAACTTGATGATCAAGTTTGTGATTGTGGTTCCGAAAACACAATGGTCAATCTCACAATGCCAAGAAATGGAGAATAATGACAATTTGTTACTCTTGCCTCTGATCAGCTTCCTCTGAAAAAAAAAATTTAGAAAGTCTCAAAATGTACTCATTTAGAGTTCACATCCCTTTTTAGAGCGTTGAGTAACTCTAAAACTGTAGGGTGAATTTAAAAAACCCAAAGCAACCAAACCAAACCAAAACCCAACACCCCCTCTACACTTTTCCAAGTTGAACTGGAAACTGAATTGCAACAAATAAACTAAGCTACAAAATATTTAGCCTTCTCCACAGTCCCCCCCAGGTAAGTAAGAAAAGCAAAATAAAATTCTTTCCCTCTTAAATCTGAGGATTTTCACATTGTTCTTATCTACTCTTACTGAATGGATCACATAGTCCGGTGATGTGCAGCAATGCTACACAAAAGCTACATTTCTGCTGTTTCAGTCTTGAAACAAAGGTAGCAGTAAAGCAAATTTCTATCAACAGCAGAGGAAAAAAATTCTCAAATAGCCCATCATACTTTGAAAAGGAAAAAATGAGAAAAAATATTCTTATTTGCTTTGTTATTACACAAATGCAAATTTTGCACCATGTTTCATGCTACTGTTATAAGCACTTCAACTAACTGTGTCTTGTTCTGACAGAATTTCACATCAGTGTAGGAAAATTTTGCAATCACCCAAAACACCAAAACCAGTAAATACATCCTGAGGAAAAATGGCAGAGAAAAAGTCAATTAAATTTTGCTATTATTCCTGAAGCTTAAGATATTAGATTTGGAAACTGAGGCACCAAAATGCAATTACTATTTTCACACAACCAACACAGGAAGTAGAACTCAGGACAGGAGAGGGGCCTCATGCTGGGCTACCTCTTGGCAGCATGGGGTATAAAACACCACAGCCTACTGCAGTGGTACTCAGAATTGTACTGTCATGGTTTATAAAAAGAGGATCCCTTAGCACCGCTCTGTAGTGAGCTAATTAATTCCTACTCACACCACCCTCTCACTGTTTCTAGAATGAAAAGTGAATTCTCCAACTCTTTTTCAGTTCCTTTCTGTAACACCCATCCACGCATTCAATATTGCCCCAGATAGCTCTCCCAAGTCTCAATATCCAATCACAGAAGTTTAAAATGCTCAATTTCAGCCTGCACATGCAAAAACCATCAGTGATATTTTGTAACTGAAGTTTTGATCACCCTTTAGCTGCAATCAGTTGTATCAGCTTCCAGTATCTAACTGCTAATCAGGCACTTAAAAAAGCTGAGGTTTAACATTTCTCCATTCCTTACCTTCCACTTGGTCCTGATCTTCTTTTCTGCTGTAATAAAACAACAGAAAGAAAAGTCATGCCTACTCCAGAACATTGAGGGAAACATGGTTTTAAAGCAGACATCAATATGGCTACCCTCCTCAGAACACTGTTCTGTAAAAATCCAACAGCTATCCCTACCTGTCCTTTTCAACACACTGCCCTGCCCCTAATCCCTTCTGCTTGGAAATTTAAGATTCTGCCTCTGTATTGTTGTATTTCAACTGCACTAAGTAATTGGCTCTTATGACCTTCTGTAGGAACAGCACTGTCGCACACATCATAAAAAAGCAGACACTGAGAACAAGAACAGCCCAATATCAGGACATGTCAGAGTTAAAATTAAATTTTCAGTATCCAAGTCACTGCCCTTTAGATTTACTTGTGATTTACAGGGCAAGTATAAAAAGACCCAGACAATTAATTAAAACCTGGCAGGTGGCATTCAAGCACAGTGTTGAGCAATGCTGGCCTAATCTGGCAATGTAAGCAACTATTCTGACACAAACTGTTCAGCTGCAAGTTACTGCTTGTTTTTTCACAGGTTCCTCCTCAGAGCTGCACAGAATTGCTCCTTTCCTAAGAAGCCTGCTGATACTGCCATAGTAGATACTGCTATCTGCAGGCTCGATACGAAAAGGGGAAATAAAAGCATGGCTGGAAAGAGTAATTCTTACTCTCTGTGACCCGATCAAGCCTGCTCAAGGTCACAGAGGGTAAAACTCTTTTCAGCTGCGCTTTTCACCAGCTAGCCTGTGCACACACAATGAATTTCAGTCCAATTCTCAGCTGAAAGCAACCACATAATGAAAATCTGTCATCACAGCTGTCCCTTTTATTAAAGGCAGTTTCAAAGCCTATCTAATCAGAAACTTGCTTTTTAATCCCCAAGGGTTCAGGGAGCCATAATCGAGGGATTATGGAATAACCAAAACACTGATACGTCCAGCAGAGCTAGTCAACATGCAATATCAATCCAGAAGTTGAGTATACTGCAAGGAACTTTGTCACACTGTAGCAATTTGTGCTATGTTTTGCATCAAAGCATTCAATTCTTAGGTTAGTGATTAACTGATGCTTAAAGAATTATTGATACTTAAAGAATTTGTTGCCTGGCCCTATAATGTTCTATCCAATGTGAAAAGAAAAGTGAGGTTAAGGAACATTCCCACACCTACCAAACCTGAAAATCCCAACAGCTGGAGGCCAAATGGCTGATGTTACATCATCCAGATAAATCCAAATGCTATGTCTCTCTCAGTCCAATCATGCACTCTGCTGAAAATTGAGGAGAACTAGGACAGAACGACTTACGTGCTTGTGTCTTGCACCATGCCAGGCAAGTTTTCTCTGTTGTAGTAGCTATAGCATTGATCACACACACGAGACAGATTTTCTCTGCAAGCTTCTATTTCCATTTTCTTGGTGGAGCAAGAGCTGCATACCAGCCTACCACAGCGCCTGCAGTGATGGCGCCTGTTAAACTAAGCACAAGAGGTCATGGATGAGCCACAAAGAGAATTTACTAAGTCCCCTCCTTGTCTCTCTCTACTTGTGAGTAAACTTATTCCATTTGAAGAGAGGAAACACCATGCAGGATAAGGCTTTTCAGAATTATACAGAAATTGATTCTCCCTGTTAAAACTCCTTTTTGAAAAAAGCATAGCTAAGAAAAAAAAAATCAAACCCCAAACCCAGAGGCCAGTATTTAAAATACATTTGCAGCAGCCTTGGGCTTTCTATTACTTAAATTATCCCAGTTCTGATCACAAAGCTAATTAGATCATGTCCTGGAAGAGTTAAAAGCTCTAGACTGTTTTTCCTGATGCCATTCTAGAAATTTCCAAATTCAAAAGCAGCAGATACACTTTTGAGAAATCAGTACTGATTCTAAGCAGCAGAAGATAGCAGGCTGAAAGCACACTTGCAAAACTAAAAATTAATGTTCTCCCTTAGAGCACCCATGCAGTTCTCAAGTACTCTGTGAAACAATAGTTTTTAGAAGAAGTGCAACCACAAGCAAAGATTTCATTTTCTATACTCATAATCTGAATCATACAGTGACCATGTTATTTCTTGCCAGCAGAGTCAACTAGACAGTCTTCTGGAATATTAATACTGTTGGTATTACACATTTTTGAGATCCCATAATTGTCTTCTCTCTGATGACCAGATTTCCTCTTTAGGCTCTATCACTTCACAGAACTCTGCAAGGAGCTAACTGTTGCCAGTCTCCTCAACCATTCTAAATAGAAACCAATGGTTAAATACCAAAGGACTGGCAATCTTGTTGGGCCCATGGTGATGCAGACAAACCTGCTGAAGTAGCTCAGGTCTTTCAGGAAACAGACTATGAGGAAGTGCTCATATTAAGGTCAGAGTTCTAGGAATGTCTGTACTTCATTTTTGCTCCTTACCATAGTAAAGCGTTCAGTTTTGCAAACCATACATATTGTTTCAGTGTCATCAGGTATCCATTGCTGCTTGGGTGGTGGCTTCTCAGGAGGCACAAATTCTTGAGGAAACAAGTTCTGTGGCAGACTTCTGTCTCTGGGACTTGCAGATATGGTTACACCTGAAAATGAGCCAGGCCAAGAAAAATATGGAATGGGATTTAAGCTGTTTAATAGCGTCTCAAGTACCAGAAAACACTACAGACTCAATGAGGCTGTATGGTCTTTCTGCCTCACAAGATGACTACAATCATTACCTTTCAGCTAGGCACAGCAGAGTAACATTGTATAAGGCATGTATAAGCTTTAAACTAAATTGTAAACTTATAGTACTTCAATGCTGACAAGCAAGAGAATGTACTTATTAAGAGACCTTTTCCACAACAATTACAGAGCTGTAAGACAATGTGTCAACATCTGGTCTTGTATCACAGAGACTTGGAGGAAGAAGAAAAAATGGTCATTTGATACCAAAAAGTAATACAGGATAAAATAGAATCTTAAGTATACCCAATGTTGACATTCCTGAAGAGGAATTCATGGGAGTTTCCTTGTTATCTCAGGGGAGACAGCAACAGCCTAGGCCTCCCTATTCTGGTCGCCTTTTCAATCTACGATGGGGAAATCAGTTCACAGAAGCAGGAATTTAAGTGTGGCCTTTGGCATCTTTGACCCCAACAATGAAATACTCACTGAATGAAGTTTACAATATTAGATAGGCTTTTAGTTTATATGATGTGAGTCAGTCACACAGCAGGTTAATTAAAAAGTTCAACGTATCTCAGCAGCCCCGCAAGCCGCCTTCTCTGTGCATGCATATTAAACTAAAGAAGAACAAAAATCTCCATTTCACTAAAGCTCATTCTCATTCAAGTAGATACCACATTGCAAACAAACATTAAAGGATTGTGCATTCAAGTTTTTTAACAGGATAGAGATATTAGGCTGACCATTGTGAGAAAAAACTGAAGAGCTACACAGCCCAATCCAAAACACTGCTGTCACTTGATGTAAGCAAGAAGAGTCTTCATTTCAGGATACAGAAGCAGGAAATAGTTCAGACACCTTAAACTGTAGAATATCAGAATATCATTCTGCAGCTCTAGTCCAGGCCCATTACTTGCTAAGAATCATCACCCTTGGAGGTCTGAGGATATTCTGCTAGTCCTTCCCTGAGAGCACACACAGACTGTGCATCTCTTGCATGAGTTGCTGAACAGAACCTGTAGAAGAGTTTCTGTTTGTTTCTTAGCTACAAATATTCTCCAGCTGTTCTGGCTTACATTACTTAGTTTCCATTTTTTTTGTGTTTGAGGACTGTGAGTGGAGCCTCTCAGACAATTCAAGGTGTGCTATTTTCCTCAGGTCACAACAGCAATCCTAGGGAAAAAGACTTCAAGGACTGTAGAATGGCATACCCAGGGAATGAACTGGGAGAAAATTGCTGGCAGGGGTTGATCCACACTGGAGAATGGGTTGGGCACCAGTCAGCAGGTGGTGAGCAATTGTATTATACAGCATTTGCTTTTCTTGGGTTTTGTTCTTTTCTATTTTTCTTATCTCCCTTTTCATCATCATTAGTACTATATTTTACTTGATTTCAGTTAATAAACTGTCCTTACCTCAACCCACAGGTTGTAACCTTTTCCAAATCTCCTCTACATCCCACATGTGAAGGGGCTGGTGGGGGAATGATCAAGCAGCTGTGGTTGCTGCTGAGGTTAAACCGCAAGAGGCACCAAGTCTTAACCTTACCAGTAAAGCTGACAGGAGATAGTTCTGATGATCCTGATTTAGACACTGCTTCACACTCCAATAACTGATTGACACTTTCTTGAATACGTATCAAAGAATCTAGGTCAAAGAGAAGAAAGAGGAGAAAAAAAAATCAGAGAACAATACAGGTCAATATATCTACCTATTTTGAAAAAGATTAAAGGAATCCATTCACAGGAGTATGTAAGAAGGTCAGCATAAAACAGGCCAATGTTTTGCATGCAAATTAGTCCACAGCAATTAATGCAAAACTGTAAAATATTCAATTACCTAAAAAACAAAGAAAGGGATCCTTATCAAAGCAAGGGAATAATGACAGCTATAGGAACAATACAGCAGAGATGTGAAAACCATTGGTTAATACAAGATGCTCATGGCAAATATTAAATGCTTCACATTGCAGTGGATGGAACGTGCATACTTGCGAAGTTATAGACCATTTGGCAAGAAGAGATAAGTCTGATGCTTTTATGTTAGCAAGAGCTATATCCTCAAATCCCAAAATGAAGCCAACACTTGGAAACTGGCACAATGCAAATTGGTACCATATCAGCAGGTATAAATAGATACAGATAGGTACAGAACCCCATATGTTTTTAATATAGTGACCAAAAGCATTGGAATGGATCCACAGCACCCTCTGCTGTACCAGTTCTAAAAGCTTAAAAGAAGCCAAGTGCACGAGACTCAAAGACAACATGGATGAGAAGGGATTGGCAAGCCAGAGAGGAGAACCGTAACAAGACTGTTAAACAGAACTATGAGTCTAGAAGCTTTCTATATGAAAAAGGAATAGGACTCTGGTAGGAGGAAATACTACAGAAGACTAAATCCCCATTCTGCTTGAGGGCAGATGTAGCTGGCTGCAGGCTTTAGAAGTGCTTAAGTTCTAAGTGACTTTGCGTTAAACAGGAGTAAAATAGAACTGATCAGTATTACACAAGAAAAGAAACCTCAATAAGGAACAACGGAGAAAAGTCTGAGAAACCTTTGGAGCTGTTGGTCCTTGAAAACATCTATTGACAAGAAAGGCAAAGACCTTAAGAACATGTTCTGGGCTAGAGGGAGTCTAGAGGCACACATCTAAAAAATGTTATGGCATGATTGCTGAAATTATTCTGGCATGATTTTGGCCCTTCTTTCTCAAACAAAAAACAGCGTTCTGACAGACATTTACCTGATCTCTTTTCCTTTAATGTGAAAGGGAAGTTGAGAGCTTTTTCTGCATACTTGGAAAGCAAACTGTCAATGTCTTCTACAGTAATACCAATTTCCTGCCCAGCTAAGAGCTGGTGCAGGGTCTGCACAGCTACAGCTACCCAGTCCACCTTCATATTCATGAGCAGCTGTTCCAGCATGAGCAGTGGCCTTGAGGAGAGGTGGAAGTAGTTAACACGGGAGACCTCAGGCAGAGTCAGCAGCACCTGAGACACAAGAAAAAAAATGTATCATAAAATTACACACCTTTAAATATGTGTTTCTGTGAGATTAGAGACAAGAAACTAGAGCAATAACTTATGCAGAGTATGGAATGACAGTTGGAGGTCAAAAAAAGGGGGTGGGACTTCTTGGACCAATTCCTACTTCTGTTACAGAATTACTGAGAGGATTTGCAAAATCACTTAGCTTCCACTTTGCATTCTGTAAAACACTGCCTTATTTCAGAGAATATAGAAGAGTGAAACCTGTGCCCCTGTGACAAGTATGCTGTTGCAGAGTACAGCACATTCTCTTATTAAAATAAACTTATAAAAAGCATATTAACCCAATCCTTATCCTTATCCTTTCCTTATCATTTGAGGAAATGTTAAGAGAAGAAAGTAAGAGCAATTCTCCTCTATATGGACAGCTAATATGGATGCTTTTCAAACTAAGTCATATCCTCAGAAGGAACAAGTAAAGAAACAGGCAGCCCAGCAAAATACTGTTGTGGAACACACTGGAGCAAGCTGCTGTTTACAGTCCTTCACAGAAACAGACATTACCAAAAGCACTGCATTTTGTTTACATGTAATGCATTCAACTAAGGTTATCTGCTGGTTAATGCATCTACTAATAGGCTGAGCACAGAACCTGTGTGATTTCTGTAAAGGCAGG
Source organism: Haemorhous mexicanus (assembly GCF_027477595.1). Lineage (NCBI taxonomy): Eukaryota > Metazoa > Chordata > Aves > Passeriformes > Fringillidae > Haemorhous > Haemorhous mexicanus. The sequence continues at coordinate 32,456,264 of NC_082346.1, forward strand.
GGCCATCCAGAAAGAGGAGTGATACTTTCCAGCTCTGGAAGGCACTTGGGAGAAACATGAAGTCAAAAAACCACCATATGGGTGGGCATACATAGGACATCTGGTGTTACTGACACAAAGAGTAAGTTGAGGATGCTTCCTTCTTCACTTGGGACAAAGATAGCAACTTTTCTGATAAACTCCACAATTTTATTTTTTTCCATGCTATCCTCTTTCAGCCTGTGTGTTCCTCCACTCCCCATAACTCAAACCCAAGACTGCTTTGTTCATACTATGGAACTGCAAAAATGGAGAAAGAAAAGAGAAGCTTTAAGCCATTCCTAACTTTCCTTTGAATCCTGAGACTCAGGACCTTAGACGGGGTGTGGTGAGAATGCTCTGGTAAAACCTATATTATGAAAATACTAAGCATTACGAAATTACTTATACAGTTATTTGTTGCTGTTAATCCCTCAAGGCAGGGTTTTACTGACCTTGGATCCTATATAGAGTGCCTGGATTTCATTCCGGCGTGCCGTTGTCAGACTGGCATAGAAGTGAGCTGTGAGGTAATGAGCCAAGAAGTGAGAGGCTGCCAAGTTCGGATGCTGGTCCAGGGACTGCTCACTGATGGCAAGGCAAACACCAGGGTCTTCGATTCTTTGTAAAAGCTACAAAAGCAAACAAAACACAGTGAAACTCTACAACATTCCTAGATGGCAGGAATGTTGTAGAGTTTCTGTCCATGACAGTTTATTACCCCACAGTGTTCCAGCAAGCAAATTAATTCACACTCCAAGTGACAGCTCCATCATTATTAAAATCAAAAATGTTCACACCACTAATTTGGGCACAGCTGACTGATTCATGTTATTAGTTTCACTTCTGATTCTTCTGCTTAAGCAGCGTGGACATGCTTCATTATGATTTTTCAAAAGAAAGGAGCCTTGTATTTCCATGAAAGTGACATTTATGCTATTAGGTCCAAGAACTAAATTGCCAAGCTGGATTTTTACTTAAGCATTACAGGGGAGAGCTGGGATCCTAAAAGCCTGTCTAAGCAAGTAAGATCTCTTGAGGGTGGAACCAAAAAGACTATGAAAACACACAGCGAAGGCAAGCAAAACAGATATCAATTTATTTGATCTATAGACATGAGACTGAGAACGTCTTGCTAGTACCTGCAATGCCTTTTCCATGTCTCCCATCTCCAGTAAGTGAAGAAGGTGCTCACGGTGAAGGTTGATCAAGTCTTCTCTTGGGACAGGATACAAGTGTCCCCATTCCTCACACAATTCATAATCCTAAGGAATTTTTTAAAAAAGTAAAAACAAAAGGACAAACTCTACCCTCCCTGATACAGTTGCTTCTCCCAAAGTTCTGATCAAGAGATTCTGTAGCTTAGACTCCTCTCCCGGATAAAAAAAATAATTACACTGACAAGGGAAGATGACAGCCAATTTAAACAGCCACAGTCTGCATTTAAAATACGTTGTTTACTTAACACTAAACAAGCTAGTTTTCAGAAAGACACTAAAAGCCAGCCAGATTTACAATATTAGCATTTCCCCAATAATCACATCTGTATTATGACCAAAGTTATGCTACTTTAAAATCTTCAAAATTGTAAAAGAAAAGAACAGGTTATATCTCAGAATAAGAGTTTAAACTAAAACTTAAGAATTATTAGTTACATGTAAATCTTGATATTAAACACAGATCTCTATTTGTTTCTGTAGCCCAGAGCTCAGTAAAGGAATCCTTCCTCCCAAGGTAATCTCCACTGATCATTGTTTTAAGATGCCATTTCAATGAATTTATTTACTTGAAATTTAATGCATTCTAATTCAACAAAATTCACATGGTGATGTCTAACCTTTGCTTTCAGAATGATATTCATGACAGCCTGAGGGTCATCAGTGCAGGCTTTTTTCAGATCCTGCCAGTCATTCCACAATGGTTCATTTTGCACATTCAAAATCTGAAAAAGTTAATATTGAGTAGCATAAAATATAGAATTGCAATTTATGGCAATCAATAGCCTAAGAAAACAGCTGAGCTCATCATATCAAGAGCTGCTTCATAGAAAGAAAAAGTCAAAAAGGAGACCACATTTAGCCCTTTTCAGGGATGATGTAACATCCTTGCACTCAAAAAAAAAATCTCCACAGTTTTCACAGATATGAGTCTACAAAGCACATTTATAAGGGAAGGTTTCTGAGAGATTAGATGGCAATAATTATGGATGTAAAAGTACACATTTACTGCAGACATTGCTGGCACTAACAGAGAGACAACTGAGCTGTCAGTTAGCAGAACTCACACCAGACAGAACTCAGCAGGGATGGCTCCTTATTTTGCTGTTTGGCTTTTCAGTCTGTGCTGAACTCCAGACCAGCCTGTCTGACTTCAGGGTTTCTGCACTACACTGCAGTTAGAAGAACTGATTGCAATACAAACTTGCCCCTTGGACCACTAGTCTTGTACACCATCTGCTTTTCTCAAACTTGTAAAATGATTAACTGTCATGGAAAGCTTCCAGAGGCTCTATAATTTGCATAGAATGGAAAATACTTTGCAAAACAATCAGACTCACAAAAATGTTTATATCTGAACATGTTTGCAGACCAGAATGCTAATAGGTGAGTGGGAAAGTTGTGAAGGATGGAAGCTGAGTGTTAATTGGATACTATAGTACTTCACATGAACTGTTTTGGATAAAAGACTTGAAAAGTTTTCATGACCAAAAAAGAACCAAGGGCTAAAGCTTCTCAGTGGGCAAGCAATATCTGCTTCCTGCTGCCGACTTCATCTCACTGGTTAATTGAAGAAAGACTTTGTACCTTTTGATAAACCTGAAGTTCTTTCTTCCTGCTCTGTAGATTGGCTTTTAGTTCATGAGGTATGCCCAGATCAGAAATGCAGAAAGCTAGAATTTCCAAACAGGCATCAAGGGGCCATTTGTCCAGACAGCGCAGGGCCAGTCTACTTCTCAACACTGCATTTTCTACACGGAACAAGTATTGCCAACCATCCTTATCTGTGAAGGAAACAAAACACTAATTTGAAATTTAGTTTCTATAATTCAGAAAAGAAAATAAAATCCTTATCCTTGCTGGATCACATCAACAAAAGAAACACTGTCAGGGCTGAAAAATCTTTGTAAGAGTTATCCCAAGCATCAAATTTTTGGGAAGCATCCAAAGTTAGCACGAGATACTTACTATTCAGACTCCAAAAGGCACCTTTTACAGATCACATCACCCATGCATAACAACGACACTGCCGTAAGAGATGTTCCATTTAACAGTACAATGATTACTGTGTCCTGATGTATTCAGCTCTTCAAATAAAAATAACACAACAGCTGCATTCCAGTTCTCTTGTACTAAATTGGTCATGATTTGCACATTTGTGAAACAGAAACACCATCAGAGAAAGCAAATTCAGGATGAAGAAAGGAAAATTATCTATTTCCATCTCTGGATTTGCCCAAGGACCGCTACTTTAGTTTCTGTGTTTTGATCCAGGCTGCATTCTTTATTTTAAAAAAATGGATTAAGGAAAAAAAGAGGAAAAAAGCCTGACTTAATCCTTCTTACCTTCAGCAGCTGCACAACTCAGCACAGCATCCTTCACCCTGACCACTTCCTCCACATCCTGACAGTACAGATCCAAGACCTTCAGAGCTCTGTCCCAATCCTTTGCTGCAAGAGCTTGTTCAAAGACTCCCGTTAATACTTTAACAGCTGTGGTGGAATGTAATCCTAGGAGAACCAGAGACATGTATGCTTTGCCAGAGAAGACAGCAGACAAACTGCTACCTTCCTCTTGATTCCCAAGTGGGTCAAACATAGCAAGAAGAAATCGTTCCAATATTGGGAACTCCTTCAACAATGCCTCACACTCCCTGGAAATCTGTTCCAAGCCTAAGGGCACTTCCCGTTTGCCCCGAAATTCCATCCAAGACAAACTTGATTTGTGAATTTTCTGTATATTTGATGCACTTAGACATGCCACTGTAGCCATTAGCTTCGACTGAGACTTCAGGAAGTCTAGGGAGGAGGCAGTCAGTGTGTGCTGGTTCAAGTCATTCAGAGAGGATGAGGCCTGAGTGGAGATATCCTCAGAGGTCACTGCAGAATTGTGAATAGGTATTTCAACATCTGGCAGGCAGTGGCAGGCACACTGGTGTGTCAAGTTGCTGATGTTGGTCAGAAGAGACTTTGCCTGGCTGTTTTGCCTTGCACTGCACAAGGACAGTGGTTCACAACAAGAGTTAACAATGACTTGCTGTACATTCAGGTTCAATCCTTCTTTAGCCAAGAGAGAAGAAAGTCTGTAGGATTGAAAACAGAACCAGCTTACCCAGCACATATAAAAGGTACTTTATAATTACATATTTTCATAAAACTTCCAAATGCTTTAAGAACAAAAGCCCCCTAATATTCTGCACAGGTACCTGCACAAGAAGATTACATATACTATTTTAACTCAGAGCTTATGCTGCCATTCCTTTACAGAAAAGGAAATTACTCCTCAAACATTGACTTTCACTTAAATGCAAGCTGCTAAAAGAGCTCACCATTAGTGCTTGTCTTTCTAAAAGCTATCTTATCAAATCAGACAGTTTCCATGCCAATCTAATTTGGCAGTTGCAATGGAAGGAGTCTAGATTATCCAGTTTACCTGCAAGGGCAAGAGTCATGCCCAGTATTCTTACTAAAACCTACTGGCCTACTTTATTGTATTACATTGACAAGCTGCAAGTGCAAGTGCTCCTCTGAACTGTCACATAGTTTAAAAAAAATGCACATAATTCCACTCTCACTTCATAACAGATAGTAATTGTTAAAAATATGGAGCCACTGTTCTCCCAATCAAAAATCTTCAGGCTGATGGAGAAGGCACTGATTAAGCTCCTCCCTGCACACCAATTCTTGCAGCATCAAGTGATCAGCCAGTGGGACACAGCAGGCTGTACCACATGTGTTAAGTAGCCAAAGAACTTAATCGTGGCTTTGTTAAAAGTCACCAGTACCAAAATAACCTGCAGGAGTACATAATCTGAAAAAGCACTGACCTGTCAGGATGAACTTGTCTCTCAAAAACAAGCTGGGAAAGCAGCTGAGTTGGACTCTGCTGTAACAGTATAAACGGGTTTCCCACTTTCACTTCTGCAGATGCATCTTAGGGAAAAAAACACCAGAATATTTATTATAATACAAACACATTAGCCAAATACACTAACCAACTTTTATTTTAGGAATATAAATTTTAAGGACTGGAGTCTAAACCACTTTGACTAAATTCAGAGAGTTCTAAATTCACATTAGAATGGTAAAATCCAGAGTAAATTGCTAGGCATTTATGATTATGATATGCCTCTCAATCTTGGCAACATTATGCCAGAGCTATTACCAAAACAGGTAGAGCAGAGATTCTTCATCCTTTAAGCAAGATCTAGGTTCAAACAGTTTAGCAACTCTACTTCAAACTTTCAACAAAATATGTACTTGTGGTGAGAAGTAGAAAACATGCAAAATTATTTCCTGATGAGTCTCTGGATGCTCTGGATGTAGACTGGTGAGTCCATGCTCTATCCAAGTCCATTAGCAAGGGCAGAGGGAACTCACAGGTGTACAGGTACTCTTACAAAGGAGTGAAACCCTGGCCACTACTGCTGGAAAGCATTTGTATCCACTACTGAGTTATGTCAGGTAACTTTGGACACATTCTCCTAAGCTCACCTTCTCCTTTCATCTTCCAACACAATAACATTTCCTCCAAACTCACCCAGCCCTTGAATATTTTAGTGCAATTTTTGGCTTTGGCAGTTAGCCAGTGAGGACTAAATCATGTCCATACAGAAGTTCCGACTGGCATGGCAGTGACCTCAGCCGAACCAGCATGTCTGCAAACAGATCTCTGCCCTTTTTTCTCATCCTCTTGGAAAGGTAATCCCTGAAATCAGTACTGTGGTATTTTACATTAGTGCAGCTCAATTAGTGTCAACTTTAAAACACAGATAAGCATTTTTACTCTGAGCACAGTGAATTGTTCTGCTCTTCTGACAGCTTCTTCTGACATGTGCTGATGGTACATTCCTTTTCATGGACCATCATCGGCTGATTCTATAAAAAATTTCTGCCTGGTTACCTCTGCATGGCCTTCTACACACTCTTTTCTTATCCCTGTGGAGCAGCAGAGTGCCTGCTGCCTCTAAAAGAGCTATAAGTTATACAGCATGCTGATCTGCTGGATGTAAAAATCAATCTCGCCTTACAGGGGTAGTGCTAAGAATTTTTGGATTTCAAGGGCTATTTGTTTTGTCTCCACTCTAAGTGGAGTGCAGAGTCTGGGTCAGTAGTTAGCATTTGTGTTCTCATTTTCCCACTGACATCAACTATTTTCATGTGAGCTGTGGGTGGCATAGGTGTTATGAAATAAAAGGGAAAAAAAAGTAATAATCAGTTGAAATCAAAGGCACAGGTAGTAGGTACATTTGGCAAGGAATCATTTTTGCACAATTACTTTCCAGAATTTGGCCAGACTACACAGTCTGAGTAACTCCACCTAGGTTCAGACTTTCCAGCAGAAACTCCTTACCTAGCTCTGCATTCAAGCTTCGTAACACCACAGCAGCCAGCGTAGTGATGTAGTCAAGGAAGGCCTTCACAAAGTTTGTCTGCGTGTTGTTCTCTGGCAGGCTTTGGGTATGCTGGTCAAGAATTCTCAGCAGGAGCTGTGTTTGGTTCCAAACCAGGTGCTTCTCCAGCTCCATCGGTTTGAGAGAGCCCTGCTCCACCAAGGTGCCAAGCAGGCTACCTTTGGAGTCTGGTTTAAGAGAACAGACCAGAATCAAGAATGAAATGTCAAGAAGGGAGACAGAGAGGTGGGGGAGAAAGAGAGAGAAATGCTTTAGCTTTATTTCCGCTCTGTAATTATTGATCTCCGTATAAGCATTATAATTTAACTGAAAGCAAGGGAAATTTTCACGGTAAGCATTATAATTCAATTCAAACCAAGAGAAATTTTCACAGCAGAATAAAAATATAGTTCATCTAAATTAGTAACCACGTCTCTGAGAAGTCAGAACATATTAAGGCAGACATAAAATATATCTACTTCTGTGTCATTAACATTTTTTCTAAAACACAGGTGCTGACCAATCCTTAAGTTCCATAACATTTAGCTCTTAGAGCTCTCCTAGATTTTTGCTCATTAAATATTTTAAGAACACCAAAAAGCCATTTAGAAATTTGGTGACTAGAAGAGAAATACCAGTGCTATTTAATGAAGAGAACTGTAAGAAAAAGCAACTGTGAAAAAGATTAGATGTTTTATGATAGTCCTATAAAAATTGAAATGTATTATGATATTACAAAGGTTTTGTAAGTTTGTCTGCATTTTTGTTACTAAAAAAAATAGAGAAAAAAGCAAGAGCAGAATGCACCTAATTATCTATAAGGTGCCACATTAAAATACACTTAAAAGAACTCCTTGCTAGGACTGCATAGAAATAGAAAAAATAACATCTCTGACAAGTTCAGAATTTCAGCTGTGAAAACAAATATAAGAATTACAGATAAAATTTACCCTTTGCATTTACAATTTTTAAAATATATATCTGTGCATATGTCAAAGAGCATTACTACTGGATTTATAGCTGCCTGGAAAGGCCAAAGCAAAAATTTAGATCCATACAACAATCACTCTTTATGTTCACAATAATAACTCACCCACAGAACGTTCAACACAAGTCAGTGCTTTTAGGATATGATCCAGGTTTTGTGATAAAACAATTTCATTAGTAATACTTTCTTCAGTCAAGGCTGGGTAGCAAGCTTGCAGAAGGTCTACAATACTGCATCGAAAATGACTCCCTATTTTCTCATCTGACATCTCTACAAAGAGGGGGGGAAAGACAACAACTGTAACAAAGAAACAAGTATTTTTTGCATAGAAGAAGGCCCACAAAACCAGAAGTGTACGATAATACAAAAAACCAGAGCATTTCAGATTATTCAGAATTGAGCTTGGTCACATCCCCCTTGCCTTTTCTATAATTATAAATACTAAGCTAAAACATGGAAACTTTGAATTTACATTGCAACAGAAGACAAGAATTTGATTTAACAGAAAGCCTTATCAGCAAAGCATACTACCTGATCTGGATTGACCTTGTGATGTGCAGGAATAGTTGAGAATTTTACTTATTTGCTGGAGAACTGCTGGAAAACCCTTTACACCTTCAGAGTGCAGTAGAACAAAGTCAGGTTGGTGGCCTGGAACAGTCATTGTGCAAAGGGAGACAAAATCAAAGTTGGGAGTGGAAAAAAGAGACAGCAACATGAAAGTAAAAAATGAGATTTAATTAAGGCTTGGGTGTTAGCACTAACAACACAGCACTAAGAACACAGAGAGGCATTTTCTGTTCCCAGGCCCATGCTGATAAACAAAAAAATCAAAAGCCTACCTCGAGTTTCAAGGCTGTTGTAGAGTCTTCTTTCTGCTGTCTCTAGAAGTTGTTTACATGTCTTCCAGAGACGGCACTGAGTACAAGCTAGGTCAAATGCTGCCATTGCTGAAGGACTGAGGTCCTCAAGGACTTCTCGCAGAGGATCAGTATGCTCCAGTTGGATGTTCCTGATCCAGAAGTTTTCTTGAAGAGTAGGGGCAAGACTTCCAGAAGTTGCAAGCAATTTATCAGTAACATCTGAGATGGAATAAAATACCATACCTACAAGTGTCATCAAAAACACAGAATCATTGGTTAAGAGCATAATTAGATCAGATCCTGTAATGGGTAACTATTTTTTTAATCCTAAGAGAAAATAATTCCATATCTGGCCTGCTTCATGGATCAATCAATTACTGTAGAATGGATACAACTAATTGGGCATCAACAGCAAATTTTCAGCAATCATAGTCTCTTTCTAACTCAAAAAAACACCACTTACCCTTCTGAACAAACACTACACACATTTTGACATTATTCAAGTTATTTTCTCAGATTTTTCACTCCTCCCCAACCCTCTGGGAGAACTCAAAAAGCCCAGTCCTCACCAGCTGCTGCTGCATTCCCAATAGCTTGCAGTGTTGAACGGCCACTGCCAGATTTCCTGATGCCTCCAGTGCCATCTGATGCTTGATTCTCAATATTGTGCTCCACTCTTGCCATTTCTTGTACTGCCTCTTGGTAACGCTCCATGAAAACCAACTCACCATAGCAAGGGGAAGTCTCCAAATTAAACATCAAACCCACCTTTCAAAAGTAACAACAGATGTAATTACAGAGCATGTCAAATGAAGTTTTCAAAGGTCAAGGAGGTTGGGGGGGGCTTTAGAGGAGACAAAGGAATAAAACAAATACTTGAACTGAAAAACATCTCCACAGACACAGCAGGCTGAAATGGTGGGGTTTTCTCCTAGAGAGTTTTAAGTGCCTGAAAAAAAAAGACCCTCAGAGATGTTTTTCAATTATTATTATAAAGCTTACCTAATATTTGTTGCAGGACTAGGGCTGAATTAATTTTCATAACCCACACCTTTCAGAATGACTCTTCACAATTTCAGTACACTATGTAATATATCTATCAAGTTTGCCTCCAAAGAAGACTATCTCAAATAAATTCTTATTCAGCAAGGAATACCCTCTCAAAATTTAAACACAGAGTAGCTAAGCAGAGCTCTGTGCATGAAACTCTGTGCATGAAACCAACAACCAAAAATCAACCAACCTATTAAGAAATCAACAACAGAACACAAACCAAGCTTGAATGCTTTCTTACTGGTGATACTAAAAATCAAGGCAACAAAGGAAAACAAAATGCTCCTTTGGCCCTGTAAGTAGGGAAAAGACGAAGTGGCATGCCTGGAATCAAATAGAACTAATTGCCTGTAGTAACCTGATGTTAATGCAATGTTTAAGTGATATGAACTGCTTCAGCATGGCTATCCAAAACTCAGCCAGGTCACAGTTTTGACAGAAGACCCACTAACTGATGCACCTCAAGATACGTTTTCAGAGCATGAGCTCAAAAGCCACACAGAGAAAGGTATGCACAGCTGTGAAGAAGCAAAGAATCACAAATCTGCAGACTGTCAATTTTCAAGGCTTTCTGCCTGTTTTCAATAACACAAATTTAGTCTCAAAACATAACTCCTTCCTCTGGGTAAGGAACACTTTTGCGTGTTTCTACCAGGCTTACAAGTGGAAGAGTGACATGATTTTGAAAAACAGATTAAATAAAACAGTTCAGATGCTGCTTCCTCATGAGACTTCACATGATCCCTCTGTTCTTCAGTCAGTTGAAACACTATGCTTGACTAGCTCTCATCAAACATTTGCATGCTTTGAGAACCCAGGTGCAGAGAAAGCATTTTTACATAACAAGGCAGAAAAAACCCTGCATCCATGGGATGCTGGTTTGGAATATCTTTGTTCCTTCCACTTGCTTCTACTTCTGAAGTGATTCTTCCACGTGGAAGCCCTATGTTTGCTAAATGCAGAAGAAGCAGGAATTTCATTCAAAAATCAAAATACATGCATCTTATTTACCTGGTGGGCTTCCACAAAGTTCCCTCTCAAAACACAAGAAACTAACAGTGATTCTGGTGGGGAAAGCATCATAGGAATGAGGGAGTTCTGCTGATGTGGTCTTGCCCTGCTTTCCAAATCTCTCAAGCCAGACACACTACTGGTACTTCCCTCTGCAAGACAGAATTCATCAGTATACTATTAGGGAAAACACTTTTCACCAAATAACAGCTACCTATCAGATAAAAGCATTTCACATATTTAACACAAAAATATAGGAGCAGAGTTGCAAGCAAGTTTTAGGGTAAAGAAGTCAACATAAACATCCTGTTAAAAATTCTCATCACTCATTCTCATTTCACTCTTTGGTCAGAATTTGCAGCTTGTATCTCATCCCTGCGTAACACTTTTGAGCAGCTACATAACATGCAGACAGTGTTAGGCACTGGTTCAGTATGGACAAAGGGAGAAGTATAAAGCATCTGACCTATTAGATCAATCCAGCATGCCTAAGCATGTCTTAGCTTACATGACTATCAGTTCATTAGCTTTTTTGATGGTTTGCAGATCACTACTTTGCTTGCATACCATTTCCTGCAAGCCAAAGATATCAAGAAAAAAATCTAATTCTTATTCCAGAAGAAGACACATGTGCTATTCTGACTACAAAAGACTCATCCAAAAATGGGAGCTCTGAAAAGCAAAAAGATATAATTCTGTCCTGCACACAGCAGTAATTCACATTAACTAGTCAAGTAAATTCTTCATCATGCACATTGAAAAGACAAGAAATACTACTGTTGTGGCTTATTACCTGAGGTACTGGTGCTTAGCTCACTACTTGTGCTTTCTAGTGATGGACTGGAAGTTCCCTCTCTCCCATCTAAAATGGAAACAAATCAAAATCAGCACATTAAATGCACTTTTACTAGACAAGGTAATTAAAACTTACTGCAAATAACAGATTAAGCAACCTCAAGGGATCTTCAAGAGTATCATGCAAATGAGCCACCATTGACATCTCTGATAAATGCAAAACTGCTGATTTGAAGAAAATGCTAGGCTAGAGACTATGCTGGGTGGTCCATCAGTGACTCATGTCAGATACTTTGAAGCTTCTTATTTTGGAACATGCCGCTCCAAAACCAGACATGCCTTTCAAAGGCTAGATAGAAAAAGAGGTGAGGAACACAACTTTCTCCTAAGGCTGCCAATTTATGCCACAGACTCCTGTTAATTCACATCCTACATCATACCGCAACAGGAAGGAAAATATGCTGAACGGTTATGGAACATAGAAAACACAGGGAAAAATTAGTACTGTAGTTGAAGTTCTCCCCTGCCCCAAACCAGACTTGATTGGAAAAAGTTATTCTTCTTGGAAGAAGTTATTTATGCAAGTAAGCTTTAGAAAACAACCTCAATCCAAGTGGAATTGGTCTGACACCTCAAACCACCTAGAAGAGGAAATAAATCTAGTTCTCTACTCCTAGGCTATGAAATCTAATTGCATTCAGCTATGAGCTCAGCAAAATTATGCACATTTCAGAAGTACCTTCTCCAAGACACTTTTTCAACCCACCTGTCTTGTACCTCCGATATCTACTTCGTTTCTTAAAGCTGGAGTACCTGATTAAAGAGCAGTATCTCCTGGAGGCTGCAAGCTGATGCTCTGTGAAATATTTAAACAAAAACAGTACCAAGTAGCTTTATAGAGGAAGACTTGACAAACAGTTGAACACATGTTTGGAAGCTTGCAATATTTAAGGTCCAGACTGTGAAGTATTTCTTGGGACACGGAGCTTACATAGTCTGAGATACACAATAAGCTACACATCACACAAGACAAAACCTCATAGCAGCAGGGCTAACAAGTTATGGGCTATGGAGAAGGGTGAGAAACAGGCTCCTGAGTGTGTTGTTTGAGCTACTTCAACAATCATTCAGAATAATACAACTTGCTCTGATACATTGTCCTAACGTGTTTCCAGATTAGGCTAAATCAACACTGTCCATGAACAAGCTGAGACTATTTGGGCTCCACTGGATCCAATACCACTGTGTCCCTTCATACCATTGCAGTGTGCCTTGTGACAAAGGGGTGGGATAAAGGATAACAAAAGCAGTGCATCCACAAAGGGAAGAAAAATGAGAAAATGACCCAAACTTTCTGATTAGAATAGGGATCACTTCTGTCGGAAAACGAAAGCACCAGGTGGTCTCCAAGTAGGTCACTCTCTCAGTATCTGCCAAAATGCACTCCCTCAGTAAGATGCTCACAGAATTTAGCCTTGAGATCACTGTCTGGACAGCTGTAGCATATCAGAAAGTACCAAATACAAAGCCTACCTGCATTTCTGTTACTCATCACCACCTTGTATCGCCAGTGAGCTTCAGAAAGGTATTTGGAAAACTGTAACACGCGACTTCCAAAGGCATCTCTGCTTGCAGAAAGATTCAAGCACTCAACAAGCTCCAGCTCTTCACGAAGAACATTACTGGAGTCCCACGGGAGAGAACTCTGGATTTCTTCCAGGTGGTTGAGAAGAAGTGTGAGGAAGGCCTCCATGGCCACTTCATCCACTAAAAATCCAGTAACACCACCGGTGAAGTGTTTCAGATCCAGCAGCTTAGAAGTTTCATAGCTTTTGCCATCTAACACAGAGTCACAAAGATCTCGGGTATCTGTATGAAGTGTTTGTGCAGCCAGCAGATGCTTCTCTGATTTTTTTTCAGCCTCTGTGAGGTGTCGTGGACTTTGCGAAGTGGAAGACCGCCGACTATCACTGCCTTCTACACTCAGAGTAGCACTCTTTTTGTCAAGGTCTTCATCCTCTGCATAGTCCTCAGGTAGAGGAGTGTCAGTATAGAGGTCATTATAGGAAATGAAAAGCAAGGAGAAAATATTCTCCAAAACCTCCAGGCGCAGAGGAATGGGAACACTCCTTAAGAACTGCTGACACTTTGCAATGTACTGAGGAAATACTGAAGAGCAACCTGTACAATTAAAAACAAAAATAAAGAATATTTGCTACATTTTTCAGGATTCCTTGCACCACCTTGTGCCTTTTAAGAAAATCCCAGAAGAGGGAATTAGCCCAGTGGCTCAGACTAAATCACTCCTCCAAAAACCAAGTAAATATATGTCCAACATTTTTCATTTAGAAAGGTAGTGTGCCTCCCCCTTCTGAGCAATGCCAATTATCACTTTGTTCAATGATGTGCAAATTCAGATTCCACCAATTCTAGCCATTAAATCAGTTTCAGCTTGGGGAAATCATAAGCTCTTACAAAATTAGCTACATCCTATCTATGATCCTACATCTAGTATCACTTCCTTTTAGCACTGTATTTTTTGTACAATTGCTTTAAATGTTTTAAAACAGAGCTGGTAGTTTATTCATATCTATTATTACTATAGATAACAACACCCCAAAGAAATACCATTATACTTGCTTGCAAAGATTCCATAGCCTAATGAATGAAATACCATACGTACACAGGGTGCAACATTATCTCCATCCTAAGTGATAATTCAGAGCCCAGCAATTGCATGGAGAAGCACACATTACTGAACCTGAGAAAGGAGGCCAATCACCTGCTGGTTGTCCAGAAGTTGCATCCTCAGGGAAATCACGAAGAAGGCTGTGTAAACAATCCTTGCACTTGGCATGCCTGTGTGAATTCACACAGAGAGCATAGATTGCATACTTCATGGCACAGAACGCTTGGAAGAGGGCCAGGTTGCGCTGCTGACTCAGGGTGTTAGGGAGTGTGGCTGCTGTGGAGCGAAATCAGGGCGGTGAGGGGGTAGGAGGTAAACAAGAAAACAAGTTAATTTTCTCCTGAAGTTCCTGCACAGCAACATTTATCCAGTATTTCTTCCCCAGTGCTGTTTTTGTCTCAGCTTTGATCTATGTCACTGTTACTTTTGGAAAAAAAAAAAAGCCCAAACAACCCAACCCACAAAAGATGGGCACAGAAAAGTCAGGTCTGGATCCCCTTCTAAAAATGAAATTTTCTGTGAACTTGTGTAGCAGGACCTGCCTACAGCACAGAATGACCAAAATCCCTCACAATGACTCTCATTAGCAGTGTGTGGTTAAGCTGTACCGCTGCATTTACAACAGAGGGGCAAATCCTGTTTCATTGAGCATCTTAGAATTCTGTGTTATAGAACACAGTAGATGAGTAGGGAAACAATATAGACAGGCTATGACTGTAGTAAGAATAGAGTACCACCACCTCTTCAGATTTGTACTAATAAATAGATATCATGGTTGATTCACAGTGGCTGACACTGTGAATCAAAATACAATCTGCAACTAACTAAAGAAGAAGTCAATCCCACAGTTTCCTTCACACATTTATGATAAATGCAAACTAGAGAAGTACTGCACACACTTCTCCTCCCCTTTGGGTTTTTTTTTGAGGAAAGGTATCACGTGCCGAGACATGATCCCTTCTGAGTACAAGAGAACAGGACAGCTGCAAATCGTAAAAATCACATTATCATCACCATCATCATCCCCTTCACCCAGGAACACAATATAGTGTCATATTTTCTGTTATGATGAGTTTAGATGAATTATCCATCTACTGTAAAAAGGTTAAAAGAGCCCCACAACAACAAAAAAAAAAAAAAAAAAAAAAAAAGCCCTGACAACCACACACAGTGTTAAATTAGTGCTTGGTATCCACTGTCCTGTATTCTTATACAAGTAATGAATTGTCCCTCTACCTGTTGTCAAGCAGGAAAAGCATTTGCCAAGTTATCTTTTTTTAAACAAATCATAGGTACAAAGCCTGATGTACTGACAATGCCCAAATTCTGGAACTGAACAGAACTACCTAACCTAAAAACCGTTTCAGCACTGTCCTCCACAAAGTTTGAGCACAATTGCAAAGAAAAGCACTAGTCTGAACTCCTCTGAACACTACAGAACAGCCAAAGCAAAAGGACTGAGCACAAACAGCTGGAAACACTTATTCCCTATCACTGCCATTCTAAACAGCGACAGTGATGGAAAATGTAGAGAGCAGACAGAACTGAGGATACATCCACATTTGAATCCTCTGGAGAACCCACACAGCCACTGAAATTCTATTGTTGCTCAGAAGCTCTACACTAATATTTAAACACCCAAATACCTCTCAATACCACTGCCTTAAGAGGACTTCAGGCAGGTAAAGCCAGAGATTTGATAAATACAATACTCTGGGAAAAAAAAAAAAATAGTTAGCTGGAGATACTATAACAAATACTGGTAATCAAAAGTAAGTTTAATACACTTTTGCCCCACATGTGGAAAACCTTGGATGCAGTGAGTTGAGTCTGCATCAGTATTTGCACCTAAACCAAGCCTTTTCCTTTAACCAATACTGAAGAACAATCCTTTAAGAAATAACACAGTTTTTCCTATGCCAGAAATACTAACACCTTCTTTTGGAATACTGTAACTCATGAGGAAATTGCTGTCCACCATGACTGATCAAAACCAGCGTTTTGCACAGCCTGACCTCAACTGTTTGTCACTACCCTGGTTTCACTACTGCAGCTGATAGATACATACTAAAAAGAAGGGGGAAAAGGGAAGTATGTGGGCTGATGGGAGGAAAAGGTCTGTTAACACCATTACATCTGACAAAACCAAAGTTTATGACTCCACTCTTCCCTTTAAGGCTCAAAATAGATTATCTTAAAGGAGATCCTATTAAGCTGTGTTTATATAGAATGATCTGAATTCTGCAATAATTGCTGGATTGAAAAGAGAAGGAGGACTTGTCTTCCATTAATTATTTCTATAAATTATTGTGACATGAAAAAAAGAAAAGAAACTGCAGCTAGAGTTATTTTGCTACAGTCATGCAGCTCCCAGAAGATATCATGGGACTGCCTCTTCCTGCTTTTGAAAGGCTTTGACAGAATTTAAGCAGAAAATAACTAAAATGTAAGAACTGTTTAAAAAAACTCACAGTACCAGCAACAACAAAACAATTTCAGGAAGCAGGACATTGAAAAAAAGGATCTATATAAAATCTCAATTCCTACAGCTTCTAAGATTATTCAAGACAAGTGTCATGATAATTTTAACACCAAAACTTGTAGAAGTATCGCTGGCCAGGGGCTATGTACAAATCTATGTACTGCTTAGCTCTAATCACAATTCTGCTGTCTCTGAAGCCTGCCTTTTGCAGCTTTCCCAAAACCCTCTGATTTTGTAGACTCCCACATAGAAGTAGGAATAGGAATAAATATCACAACAACATGATATGGAAGGAGAGAAATCTGCTTCCCACTAGGTAATCTGGAAAAATCTGTGCAAGATCCATCACTGAGAGCTCTCCATGCAACTCAGGTTGCAATTATACATGTCCAAATGCACAAATATAAAAGCAATATTTAGAAAAGAAATATTGCACTTTCTTAGGTTCTAGTACATGCAGAAAAACAGAGCTCCTGTATCATTATTAAGAGGACCTATCAGAAAACAGCTTTAAAATTGCAGCAGCTGAACCTGGACACAGGCTGCAATCAAAGGTGTGTCCAAAGAGAGTCACGTGTAAGTGATCCAATGTGTTTAGTAATTGCAGGTATTTTAGGCACCCAACTGAAACATGTGACGATGAGAGAAGTGAGGCAGGAGTGATGTAAACACATGCTGTAGCTAAGTCTTACTGATTTAAATACTAAATTTAAATTTGGTAACAGTTATATCAGAATTAAAAAAACCCACTTTTTATCTCTTTCAAAAATGAAGATGTTGTAATACAAGATATTGTCAATTTCATTTGGTTTTGATCTTTGATTTTCAAATAAAGTGCAATGAAATACAAACCATACATCACCTTTTCAAACAAAAGGTGTTACATAGTACAGAAGTTACAATGAGCAGCAAGTATCACGAGCATGTGCAAAGTCTTGTTACCATCTTGAAAAAGCTCAGACATCTGTCCTTGTAAGATCAAAGAGATCTCACAACTCCTTCCTGAAAGATAATTTACTCCCCAAAAGGTTTCTAAGATAGTTTCCAAATGCTCTCTAGATTTCTTCCATAAAACAGGTAATAACTGGTATCTTCCAGAATCACAGGTGGAAGCAGGTCAAGAAAACAAATCCTGGCAGAAGTACTGAACATACATCCTCAACAGATTGTGAGTTTTCTGTGTTCTCACAACCCTACACATTTACCCTGCATCTGCTGATCTCTAGCAGGAACTTTTTGAAGAAGCTCAATAACATCATCTTCATTCAGTGCCAGAAGATTGGTGAGATGATGCAGAGAATACACCGCAGTGTGGCAATCCAGATTGTGCAAGTGTTGCAACAGAACCTCCCTTGGGACAGTAATACTACAAGAGAGAACAAAGAAGTGACACAGATTGATGTTTCAGCCATGTTTAAAGATATAACTCCCACTCTAATTGAACCAAACTACTACAATTAAAAAGAGAAACAAAGAGCATAACTGCAACCCATGAAAAATTTCGAGAGCTTGTATATACAGTCACTATTACATGATTAGCCAAGAAAATAATGCCTTCTCTATTTGCATGTGTAAGCTGACTTAACAGGTAGATTTGGCAACACAGTTTGGAAAAAGTCCTTCTGATCATTTTACCTGTTTCGCTGCATGCACCATTCAAGAACCTCCACATGAGTCCACAGTCCATCACAAAAATCTTTCAATACTGAATCATTGCACAGATCCTAAATAGAAAGACAAATAAAAGAATCTCATTACAACAAATCCCCCAGCCAGACAGCAGAACCAAGCTTGTGTCACACATGTATGTTTGCAAGACTTTACCTAGTAATAAATTTCAGATACAGAAAACTGCCAGATTTATTAAAGCCAGCAAAGGAGGGCTATTCTGATAGAACATAAAAATCAGTCAGCCTCCCCTTGACACATCTACAGACCATAGAAAGGTGGCTACATCCCTTTTCAAGAATAGCTTATAAAATGCAAATTAATGCTACTTAGTAACAGTCTAAAGGCAATCTCTAGAACTAATCATGTACTCAAAAGATGACATACTGGGTAGCAGATGGTTATTCTCCTTTCCCATGTGCTTTTCTACTACAGATGACTGCCTGCTAAAATGAGATCTAAGAGTTTAACTCTGCAGAAGCTACTAAATAGACTTTTGGTGTATTACCAACAGAGAGTAACTCCCTTAAGGCAGTATCAGCTTAGGTCTGCACTGTGACCCAGCAGTACAAGGCTCCTCATCTCCCCACCTCTGACACCTAAGCCAGCCAGCAGGCATCATCTGAAGTGCAACTACACCTTCAGAGCTGGAACCCCGTTTCTTTTGCACAGATGAAGACTTCCCCCAAACAAGGAAGACCTTTTGCTCACAGCTCTTGTCATTTATCATTTTGCTTTGAGAATGAATATGGGGAATTTCTAAGCTACCCTGCTGCTAAACTCAGGCCTGAATTAGTCACTACCCAGGGATGACTCACTGAAGGAAATTATATGAAAGAAAGATGCCCCAGCTCTTTTCAAAACTAATCAACAACCATTGCTGTCTTTTCTCTTTATGCCGCTCACGTTGACAGCAGAGGCAGTTTATGAGTTAAAGAGAAACTTTCAGTCTCCTTTGCAGTCATGCTGTCTTCACAGCCAAGAAATAAGAAGAAAGGCAAGTGTCTCTACATAATGTTACCTGCATATCACTGTAATAGCTTAGCTTTTTCAATTCCATCTTGAGGAAGACTGACATTTTCACTGAAAACTGCCCAGTTCTACTTGTTTTTGCAAACAAATTGCATTATTTGGACTCAGACTGGAAGACTGCCACTTGCTTTCTGCTGATTTACCTGAGTTTTGTGTAGAGCCCATAGCAATGCTTTTGCTGATTCCAAGCTTTGACAATGGGTCCATCCTAACAACACCAAGAGGCGGCTAAGGGGGTTGAATTCTCTCCTCAACAAGCTCTTCAGGCCTGAGTAGTCTTCTCTTTTTAGTAAAGCTAATGCAGTCACCTAGAAAATAAAGAAGTATTAATTTTCCAAAATGTGTAGACCCATAATGCCTGGCAGACTATGTAAGCAAGTAGCCATTTCAATATCAGCTTCACTAAAATAATGAAGTTCTGAACTAAGAACTTCCCTAAACTTATATTGTCCAAGCCATCAGGATACTCATTAGTAAAGACGTCATGAGGAAAAAACACCAGTTTTCAAATATTTACTGCAGAGCCAACTCACATTCCACTCTACACTATCTTGGCATTCCTTTTATTTATTACATTTCTACCAAGGACACAATGTAAAAGACTTCTACAAGCACATTATGCAAAAGTTGAAATATGCTCAACCTTAAAACCTCAAACTTTAACAGCGACCACCTGCCTCTATTATGTTTCTTCTACCCATGTACCTACATAAAAATCAATTAAATCATAACAGACTGTTTTCACTACAAATTTTACTGTGCAAACTATTCTCAATGCCCCAGGTCTACCAGCATCAGAAAGCAACAAGTTCAAGGTCATGAGCTAAATCGCGTATCCAACAAAACTACAAGCAGAAAATGAGACTTCTTAAACCCTGAAGATTTAATCTTCAGTCTGCATGCAGATAATCTTTTCCAAAAATCTCACCAGCAGTTTTATTGTACTGCTGCACATAGGGGAGTTATCACCATTACCTCCTTGCTCCTATTAGTCATCACCCCTGGCAAACACTATTTGAATACAAAATGCTTCTGTGCACCACTGAGATATGTTCAACACAGGGACTGACTTTAGCCTCCATTGGGTTTCCCTGTTAATGATTTTATGGCTGTACCAGAATCTGTTCCAGAAAGTGCTTGCTGCTGCTCAAGCAGTAGAAATAGGCTGTCTTCCAAGAAGGAGCTTCTTTGGGATCTGAGAACAAATTCATCACAGTTCGCTCTGTATCCAGCTGCTCAGATGAACCTAAAAACATCACAACAAGATTACCTTCCAGTAGAGAGGAGTACCTCTGAGAGAAGCATAATTGCTGTTATTTCAAACTGAGAAACACTCAGTATTTCCTCATTCACTAAACAGCTGTTACATGTTACTACTGGGTAACAGGAAGACCATGCAAACAAATTTGACAAAGGTCAGACAGAAAACCAGAAAAACTGTATTGACAATCATTAGCATAGCAAAAGCCTGCTCGGCACACAGGTTGTTTGCACCAGCTCAGGTCACACTGCCTGACTTTCTTTAGCCAAGCACATCCTTATCTGTGAGTTCCACGAATTCCCACTTGTGCTCGAGACACTGCACTACTCTGCAGGGCTTTAGCAAAGACTTGTCCAGCCCTGGAACTTCTCAGATCTGTGCAAAGCGAGACCCAAACTACGCCAAATGAGAGTGATTGTATGTGGATCTCCATTTCTCTTTCCCCACAAGGAAGCACTGACTGTAGTTACTATCAGAATTTCTAGAGTCTGCCATACCAACCTGAGCTGCCCTTCAGCCATCCCTAAGTGAAAGGAGAAGTGAGGATACAAAACCCACTGACTTACACCACAGTGAACAGAGGTGAGCAAAAGAGGGTAGGCATTCTAGCTTTTCCCTCCTTGCTACTTCACTGACAAGGTTATGGACATCACTTGCCATTCAGCTTCAGCTGAGATCCTCAAAGAATCACAGAATATGCTGAGCTGAAGGGACCCATCAGGATGATCGAGTTACAACTAAAAGTACCAGTCACAGGCAGATAGACAGAGGCTGTGAAGCCATAGTTGGTACAAAACCAACAGCTGGGCTCTAGCAAGTGAGCAGGTATCAAAGTACATCTTCCCTCCTGCTGGGGTATCACCCTTCTCCACAGCTCCTTCCACTTTCATATTTTCTTTTTGAGTATTAAGGGGTTTGAACATTTTGGGATTACTGAAGTTACTGAACTGCTACTGGCCAGAAACAGAACATACTCCAACACAGACTATCCTGAGTTGGAGGTGAACAAATAAAAACTGTATACATATGGAGCAGCAAACTTACAAGCAAACTTACAAGCAAGATTTTCATCAAGCAAAATGCTGAGCAGATTAAAATAGAAAACAACAAGGCGTGGTAAAGGAAGTGATCACAAAACACAGCATAGACCGCAGAAATGTAGGGGAGAGAACCAGTGTTCCTATGGCAATTCCTTGCTTAAAGGATCATTTTAGCATCATCTTTCTAAAGACTCCATGGTTTGTTAAGGGACCTTAGCAAGAGCATCGTCTGACTCCTTGACTACTTGTCTGTTTAATGCCTTAACAGGTTTATTAAGCAGGAGATTAGTACAGGGCAAAAAGTGAAACAAACCTTTTTGTATTGATTTTGACAACAAAAACTTTTCTCTTGCTCTTTCTGTGACAACACTGCTATAGAGGCTTAGCAGGCCATGGCTCTGTTTCCTCAGCATACAGTTTAGTAGCTTCTCTTCCCTCAGTGGGCTCCCCTCAGCCCAGCATAAATCCAAGAGCTCCCTGAATAAGTGCTTTATTTCATCTGCTTGATGCTCCACCTCAAAAGTCACTATACTGAGAACAGCATAAATCGTATCTACTAGTTCTCTTTGATCTAGTTCAGCTGAAAGCTCAGAGCTGCTCTGAAGCCTCTGCAGAGATTTCAAGGAGTCACAAAGGAACTCAACAAAGATGTTTTGTAGCGAGCGATACTGCTGGAGTGAGGAGCAGTGTGTGCCTTGCTCCCCCTGGAAGAACTCCAGCAGGGCTTTTGCCCTCTGGGGAGCCCGCAGCAAAAGCTTCCGGAGAGCTGAAACAACATCCAAACTGAATTTGTGAGAACAGTCATCTCTTCTTTTGCTCTCTGTGATGGGCTTGTTCTGTGTGCACTCAAATGCTTCAAACAGTTCCTGGTAGGAAAACAATAAAAGAGTAAGCCTTTTAGACTACATTAATATATGAAAGTAATTATTTAAAAAAATAGAAGAAACTTGAAAGCAAGATAAATCAACTTGAAAACACCATACTACTAAATAAATCCATTAATAATGGTGACCTTATCCAATATCTTTCCTAGAAGAGTGGATATGCCTGAATATGTAACAAAATACAAAGAATCCTGTAAAACACAAGTAGACTACAAAGACCATATACAAGGAAGGAACCACAGCAGTCCCTATGGGAGGGCTGAAGCACTGCCATACTCTAAGCAACATCCTAATGTAACTGTATCTTGATAGGTCTCTAAGAGCATAATGATGTGTGGGGGGTTTTTTCATCCTACTTTTCCAGATTTGTACCATCTATCTACCAACTATATCATACTCATCAATTTTTAAAATCTGATTAAAACTGGCCAGAAGCAATCTCACAGACTTTTCTTAAGCAACAATAATTTTTCTACCTATCAGAAGCAAACCTACAATTTCAAAACTGGAAAGGGGAAAACAAACAAACAAAAAATCCAATTAGCCCACTCAATAAGAGTTGGGAAGGTGAGGGACATGCCAGTTGTATAGCACCACCCGAGCAGCACTTTTGGCACTCCTGGAATTATGTGAGTGCGGCACTGGCCTCAAAGAGACACCTCAGAGGTTACACAGGGGAGAGGTGGCTGGTGTGCACAAAGAATGAGAACAGAAAGCAAGACCACAATACCTTTTAGTATTATTTGCTGGATCAAAATGTAACTCTACCTACCAACATGCTTCTGACAGAAATTGTGACAAAGATATGAGATTATTGAATTTTATGTTTCTGTGCAACACTGGTGGACAGTGTGGACAATGGTGGAATCATTCATGACCTCAGAGGTGAGATGGTAACATGCACCGACTTCATTATTCATTAACAGACTTCAAGCAGATTTATTTTAATCAACATTCAAGTTTACTTTGATTGCTTTCATCCTGTAATTGCCAATTCTGCATCCTTAGTGAAATACTGAACAACTTCTCCTAAGCTGAAATAGCCCCTGAATACAGCACGTTTTCATTTTCCTCTTAAAATATAGACAAACGAAAAAAGAGTATCTTTAAGGAGTTAGAATCCGTAGGACTAGAAGCAACATTTTATGACATTTCACACACCACGTCAGATCCGAATCTGCTGTAACTACCATCAAATTAGGACAGTTCTACAGACAGTAACTTTACTGATATTCTGCTCTATACTTGCTTTTGATATAAATCCATCTTTCCACATTTCCACATACTTCTCAAATAAATCAGCCTGCATCTTTTAATTAATAATAGAAAATGGATCCTGGACCTCAGAACACACACCATACCAATCCCCAAGCAATGTCAGCAGTAATAGTAGAGTATCCAAAAACTTCCAGAAAGGGGGAAAAGGGATGAATAGGAGATGAGATCTCAGAAGAAAGAAAAAGAAAATACACATACTTTTAAAATGTTCTCAGTGACTATAGTTTATTTTGGCTCACAGTGGGTTGCAGGTTTATGATTATTACAGGTGTCTATGGATTGAAGGCTGTGGCAAGCAGCTGCAGTCAGGACTGACGTGTGTTAAAAACGGCATGTAGAAAAACCTGCTCCTTGCCTGCCTGCAGCCTCCACTCTAGCCAGAGAAATCACTTGCAGGCACAGATTAACTTCACAAAGGGATCTGAATTACACTCTCTCTCAGTTGCCTAGAAGATTAATAACACATTAACATCTCAGGCAGTTAGCAGGAAACATTAACTTCAATCTGCTGAAGCTGGGCATACTGCAGAACAAGAAGAAACAGGGCACAGAAGTAGCTCACCTTTAGGACTTCCTCAGAGACATCTTTCTGTAGTTCTTCCAAGAACAACAAAAATTCAGTTTCTCTCTGAAGAGCAACTGGAACAGTTTTCTGAAACCATATAAGAATGGGAAATATATTAGTCAATAAAACTTTTGTTTACACTAGCATATAAACATAATCATAGCTATTTCATTAATACTTTGAGGCAGACTGAAATATCTCTCTGAAGTGACCTAGTCCTCAATTAAAGGCTATTTCAGTCAGGTTCTGCTCTCACACCAGTTGATTTTATTTATCCATACATTTGGAAACAGACATCATCAAGAATCACAAAACCATCATATCCTCAGAACGGAAAGAAAAAATGTAAGTCTAAGTAGTGCCAAGGACAAATTACTTTTTAAAAAAGGTATGCACATCCCTCACCATCTAAAGCTTATAAAGAATTGTCTGATGCCTGAGCTATTTAATCTTTACTGTAAGAGAGGTGCTGCACAAATGCAGCAGTTGATACACACCTGATTTTCATTTATATGAATGTGAAAAGCTAAAATGTTAACTTCGAATATCTTTAAAGAAAATCCCTAGTTTTTCTCTTCAGTGTGAATTTTACATTTCTTTCTTGCTAAATTTGTGAAATGCAAAAGCAGTGCACGTCTCTAGATAGCTTGAGAACTTAATTCCATGAAACATGGGAAAGCCTACATTTACATAAGCAGCTAGGGAGACATTCTGCACTTGGAAGTCAGAGCTATAAAGTGCATTTGGAAGTCATCAAGATGTTTCTGTACCTGATTCATGGCAAGCCATTTTTCCAGCACAAGAAGCCAAAGCCACGCAGCTCTCGATGGGCTAGAATTCCGTCCACATCTACAAAAGCAAAGAGCATATACAGGGGGTTATACAAGGCTGTCTCCATATCCAAGATCCAGGAAAACACTATTGGAGATAACTTTGATTTTGTATTACTTTGAGTAAGACAAAAACAAAGACAAGTAAGTAGCCAAAGAAAAAGGAAAGAAAATGCAGAGAAACCAGAATATTGGTGTTCTTGCACATCAACTCAGTGACTTCTGCTGAGCAAGTAACTGCTTTTTAGATAGGCCAAATACTACTGGCATATTTCCTCAAAACAAAGAAATGTAGTTCTGGTCCAAAGTTCAGTCTGTCAGCTCTCTTTGAGCACTTCAGCAGATTTCGTTGAAATGTGACCACTTGCCAAACACTGTTATTTCCTGTTCTGCCTATTTCTACCAAAAAAATGAAGCAAATTTTTAGGTCACAGCACCCAAATTCAGCTCTATATCCAAATTAAAAGTGAAGCAATGTACTAATTATACAAAGAATCCTTCTAATTTCCATCAGCATTTCACATCCTCCAGTACTTCAACATCCCAAAGACTACACAGTTGGAAACATATTCAGTACTGTCAAAAGGAACAGGAAAAGGAGAAAGCACAATATTGTTTCCTGTCCTTTAAAGATCTCAGCACTACTAACTAAAGCCTTAAAATGTGATAGCCCAGCTATCACAGATCAAAAGATTGAAAATTCTTATGTCTCAGTGGCTGTTAGCAATATTCATCTAGCCACGAGCACACCTTCCTCCAGACTCCTTCATCTGGTGTCAGTGTAAATTGTATCTTAGAACCTTTACTGAAATGTTACACAAACTTTAATGTGAAGAAGTATGATCATCTGATTAGAAAGGGGGAATACCAATGTTCCCTGAAGCACTAGAAAGTCACCCTTCATATACGACTAACTGAAAAAATAAAAAGTAAGACATAAAAAGTAACTGGAATTGAGTAAACCTAATGCTATTCCAAAATATAGTGTGAGAGAAACAAGAAATCAACAGCATAATTTGAACTTCTTAGAATTGCAGTTTTAGAAATTAGGAGATTTTTCAAAAGTTGGAAACAAGATAACATTTTAAATAACTACACCGCTGGTCTTGGTGCTTCCATTTCTAAAATAACCGAAGCTCAGTGTCAAAGAAATGTAATTTCAAGAGATGGTCCCTTTCCCTCGAAAAAATCTAAAAAAAACAGTTCTGAAATGCTTCCAAGTAGTTTAAAGCTTGTGTCAATCACCATATCAGCTATGTAAATGAACACAAGTCGTTATCCCAATGGGATGGGCAGCCTGCTAAGCTCTTGGTCAGTGATAAGACATCAAAGTTCAGACAACAGCATCACAAGACACCTCAGCACTGAAGTGCTACTTCCCTGATTCTGCCTGTCTCCCACAGCCAACACTAAGCCAATTGCTCCTCCCCATTTCACATTCCAGTCCACGGAACCAGAGCAGTACCTTACTTACCTTACCCCCACGGGACAAGCTACCAGAGCCTGAAGAATTGCCTCCACCTTCTCGGGGCCGTCCCCGTGCCACCGGCTCAGCTGGGGCACGCAGGCCTGGGCAAGCTCCCAGTGCCCACGCCGTACGCACTCACAGAAAAACCCGAAAAGACGCTCCAGAGAATCCGCTTCTTCGTTCCCAAAAGAATGCATCTTCCCGGCACGACCCGGGACGGGGTGTCACAGTGACACACGCGAGGGCGATGCCGCGCTCCCTGGCGGGGCACGGCGCGGCCCCAGCGGCGCTGGGCTCTACAGCACCGCCCCGGCACCGCGGCCCCACCTCGCCGCCATCTTGGGCGCCGCCTCAACTAACCGCGCCGCCGGCCGGGCACGCGGGCAAGGCGCCCGCCCATTGGCCGAGCCGGGGCGGAATGTAAATAAACCGCCATGTTTGCTTGGGGCCCTGACGCCACTGCGAGAGCCCGGGCAGAGCAAACCCCGCCCCTACTAATCCCGCCCAGTCCCCGCCCCATATTCCGCCCCCGCCCCTTGTTCATGCCTCGCTAGGCTCTGATTGGCTCTCTGCTGAAGCTCCGCCCCCTGTGCGGACTCTGTGGGCGTGATGGGGCGGCAGTGGCTGAGGCGGGGGATTGGTGCGGCCGGCTGTGGGTGCGGGTGTTCTCGTAAATACAGCTACACACAGCTGCAGAAGTGCACGTACGTGTGTGTGTGTGTGAGTATATGTATCTCCTGTACAGCCCCGTATGACCCCATACATATACTTCACTCTGGTACACATATACATACATACATACATACATACATACATATATATATATATATATATATATATATATATATATATATATATATATGCTACAGTGTATACAGTACATATAGGTATATACATAGCGTGTACAGGCCTACATGTAGGTGTACGTAAAAGGCTGTAAATGGTACATACATAACTATATATATATATATGTATATATACATATGTAGGTATGCATTTGAGAGGGGAGACGGTATCAATAAATGAACTGGGGTTTGAATGTATTACATATACAAGTATGCGTATGTAGTACATACGAGTAGGTTGTGCACCCTCACCCGGAATTTTCCATACCTGTGTAAGATGTGTAGGCACAGCTCCGGGTGCCGCTCACCGGCCGTCCCCCTGCCCCCGCACCGCGCCATTTGCGAGCCTCCCCCACACGGGACCAGGCGCAGCGGGAGTGACTCAGCTGCTGGGCTGGGTGGTGTCCAGCCAGTGTTTGGCAGAGATAAGACCCCCCTCAACATCCTCCCTTTATTCCGGACTTTTTGTTTGCTTTTGTCCTGACACGCAAAACAAAAACTCCTCCGGGGACTGCAGCGGCGAGGCAAAAGTAAGAGGGAGAGCGGTGATGACAGAGGAGAGGTGTGCCAAAGTAAGTGACCAAGTCAGTCCTCAGGGCTCCTGAATGGAAAATACGGGATAGGAGCTGTGCCCATGTGCATATGCTGGGACCCACCCATGAACTCTGCAAGAAGCTTGCAGGAGTTTCTACCATTACTTCCTGCATCTTCCTGAGAATGTCTCACCTGTACTGTTAACTAGGTGTCCACAGATAAATGCTCTGTGGGCAGTCATGCCTCCGAATTTTCTCCAGCCAGGCTGGATCAGCTGTAACTCTTGAGACCATGTGGTCGTCATTTGTTCTATTCAGTTCTGATACCCTGTGCCTTTAGAGATGGTACTTACTACGGTGCACCTCTGCACAAACAATTTCTCAATGTGCACTTTAAATTTGGGATAGTATTTTGTATCGTCTCTAGGCAAGGAAGAAGCTTTAGTGGGATACGAGACCTCTATGAGCATGAACTTAATTTATCTTGAGATCTTTTGTGCTTATTGCCCGCTTTCTAATTGCTTATCCAGTTTAAAGTATATCCCTACAGTCAGATTCTTTACTTGACAAGCAGTTTACTGATGTAAGACATGTCAAGTGCTTGATACATTTCTTTTGGTACAAAGTTCAAAACATACTTGCTGGAGTCACCTGTACACTACTGCAAGAGTAAATTTACATCATTAATAATTAGTAGCACTGCTGTCATTTTTGAAGGTAAATTTTAAAAGTATTCTTCCAATATTGACCTTGTTAGGAATTAGAGGTTTATTAATATATCCATGAAGCTCTAAAGGTAGCTGAATGGGAATATCTAAGTGGGAAAAGAAATTGTATAAGGTCATCTTAGCAGAAGACATGACTAGTATAATAAAATTAGGAAATGAGGTACAGGAAAACATTTTTTATCTTGAATTTGTGTGCATATATTGTGCAGATCTTCTAGCAAAACTGTCTGAATTTTTACCTTGGAACACTGAAACGATAAAGCTCTTTTTATCTCAAACAGGGTCTGTTGTGCCTTGCCTTGGAATATTATCAGTGTTACGCAAGTTGCTAATAACATTTAGTGTTTTATAGCAGCTTCTTTCTAAGTGAATCTGCATGGGGAGCGATTACATGCTGCACTGTAGTATTCTGACATTTACATTTTAAAGCCATTTCTGAAAATGAAGCCTCAAAACATCCTTATCAATTGTTTCCAAGGTCTCTTTAATATTTCCATGTCAGCTATGGCCTGTATTAATTCCTCTACTGACCATCAAAGCTGTTAGAGAATTGCTTGGGAAAAGCAAATGTAGTTCAGATCTTTGGGTGCAGGTCTCTGTGAACAGGACAAAAGCAGATCCACCAAGAAGTCATTTTTTGCCTCTGAAAAATTGTGACTTTTCAAAGTCACTGTCACGAAAGGACTGGGATTGCCTGTGAGGATGTGGTCAACATGCAGTGGCAGGGCAGCATCTATGCTGCTTTTACAGTGAAGGACAGAGGCTGCCTGGCCTGGTGTAAGGCCTGATAGTGCCAAGTCAGCCCACCAAAATCTGGTAGCAAATTTGAGGTGGCAGGACAGAGGACTCTGCAGGTTCTAGCAGAGTCTGCACCACACATCATGCTGCCACAAAGCTTCTCATCTGCTGTGACCGGAGCAACTGGAGTGCTGTTACCAGATTTATTGTGTCAGCAGAGTGCAAGAAGTACTTTAAGCTGGAAATACTTTTAAGTTCTTTTGTACATATAAAAATAAATCCGAGTCATATCAGGTTATGAAAACAGCTGTTAAAGCTGGCCTACCCACAGCATGACCCTCTGAAGCCATTTTCACTGTTCCCTGCAGGTGGAGCAGTATGTTGGTGAAATTAAAGGTGGCCTGAGACCAACCATGAAACTCACAGTCATGGGCATGGTACACTCCAAACCCAAGAGGTAGGTGAAGGGACTGCTGGGGGTTCACCCTATTACACATGCTCTTACCTGTCTTCTAAATTCAGACACTTTCTTGGAGGTATGTGCTCTTTGAAGGAAGAAAGTCAAATAAATTAACAATTTATGGCCTTATTTAATTTTCCTGCTCTCAGACTAAGATTAAAAGATCAGGGAGGAGTTCACTGTTTGGCCTTTCTGACTGCCCCAACAAGATTTTCTACTCCTTGCCCTTATCTAATGTGAACTGGAGGGAACACACAAGTGGCATTTCTCCTTCAGGAAGAGGTGCAATTTTCAACCTGAATCTTGGTTGTCTGTGGGGGGGTTGGAATGAACACCATTTAAAAACCAGTTTAGGCACAGGAGGTGGAGGTTCATTGCTGTCTTTTATCTGGATAATAGCAACTATGCTCATCATTACACTTTTTTTGCATCTGCAGCTATCAGCTCCACTGCTTCCACTGGTGAAGAGTATGCCGTAAGCTCTTTTAGGACACAAATGAGTACATGCTGAAGGGTTTGATTTCAGTCAAAACAGAGGGAGAGCAACATCAGATATCATTAGCATTCTACTGGACACTGGGGCAGGAAACAAAGACCAGCCAGGTCGCATCCCTTTCTCCAGCTTCTAAGCCTGTAGAAGTTCTGTGTTTCAGTCTGACATGGAACCAACAGCTGTCTCTAGTCTCTATAAGCATCTGCCATGTTCACCATGTCCTTTCACGTTTCTGAAAGTTCCAGTCATTTAACAGATCTTTTTTCAGCTTTTCAGTGACTCTGCTCTGTGATCCAGTGGATGCCAACAAAGATGTTGGGCTGTTATTTACAGTTAACTTCAGTGAGAAATCCATCACCCGAAATGCACGAATTGCTGGGAAGTGGGGAAGAGAAGAGAAGACTATTCCCTACTTTCCATTTACAGCAGGTGACACATTCAAGGTAATTTTTCAGGTACTATGAATAGGTAGAGAAAAGGAGGGGAGAAAAGCTGAAGGCTATGTATATTACCACAAACAGCCAGCTACTGACATTGCCAAGTTAACTAGTCTAGTATGGCACAGACAGCAACAGTTCAAGCCCTGAAGGGAAAGAGGCATCCCTTTCTCTAATCATAGTTAGAGTACCCACTGGAGCTTTGCAGTATCTATCATCTCAAAGGAGGGTAGGTTATTTATTAGAGGCATTTCAGAAGAACTGGTAGACTTTGTGCTTCACTCTCCCCGTAACATTTAGTTCTAAGTCCATGCTGTTGAAATCAGCTGAAATCAGCTGCTGATCTCTAACACCCTTCTCTGTCCTTTTCCACTGCAGATGGAGCTCTTATGTGAACACCAGCAAATACGAGTTTTGCTTGATGGACGGCAGCTCTGTGATTTCACTCACCGCATTCAGCCTCTGAACTTGGTGAAAGCTTTGCGCATCTCAGGGGACATCAAGCTTACCAAAGTGGCTTGAAAAAAGGAGACCAGGATGCCACCAGAGGACAGAGGAAAATGTACTTTCTCTTGTCTCAGATATGTTTTGTCATTTTCCCCTGGCTTATTCTGGAGAGTGGGAACTGTATCTTTTTAATTCGCTGATGTGTTTGAGATACACACTTTTTTTCCCCCTTACACACTCACAAGCAATTGCAGAGCTATGGTTGGTCTGGATAAAACTCAAAGCCTTTGCTGAGAAATGCTTCTAGCTGAAACACTCCCAAACTGTAAGATTTATGATGTTATGCAGTATCTCACATCCTTATGGCTCCTTATCCCTCAGGCATGCCAGGTGGCAGAGCTCAGTCCTCTGTGGTGGGTGGCTGTTGTTAGTCTTGTGACTAGAACTGGGCATTATGCAGATGGTGGGTCTGAGAAAAAAGAAGGAGGAGATTTTCTTGTAAATGAATTAGGGAGTCTGATGGGCCCCAGCAAGGCTCACATTATAAGGAGGGAATTGCTTTTTTTGGAAGCTCTGCTCAGTCAGCACAAAAACATCTGTGCCTTCCAGCAGAGAGCAATAAATGCCTTACCTGCCTTACCCTGTCTCTTCCAGGAAGCTTTTCCAGAACTGAAAGGTTTTGACAGCTGTGGATTTCACAGTCTTCTCTGGACCAGCTCTAGGAAATGGTATCTGCAGCTGAAACTGCACTGCCCATTCTTGTTCTTGCATATAATTAAAACTGCACCTTTGCTGGCAAACTTCTTTATGAGCTCTCTTAAATATTTGAACGCATGTAAGTATTGTGCTGTTATTTCATTGCTGTAGCTTTTGAGGGAAATCCTAAATACATGGCTATTCTAATGAATAAACAAGCATGTATCATACTCTGCCTTTGGTGATTAAAGGACTTCTTTTCAGTACTCAACTCAGA
Source organism: Haemorhous mexicanus (assembly GCF_027477595.1). Classification (NCBI taxonomy): domain Eukaryota; kingdom Metazoa; phylum Chordata; class Aves; order Passeriformes; family Fringillidae; genus Haemorhous; species Haemorhous mexicanus. The sequence goes on from NC_082346.1 coordinate 32,488,453, forward strand.
GAACAAAACATCTGTGCAGAAATGAATCTGTGGATAGAAGGTTATCAAATTCCTCTATGACTTCAGGGAAGATATCAAGCATGCTGCCTTTTTGAAGGCTCTGCAGAATCTGGCTGTCAGATATAGGTACTCAGATAAAACAAGAAACTTTATGAAAATAGTGTATCAGCAGGCTGATAGGGTGTTTGAAGAATTTCTTACATTCCATTTTATCTTCTGGTGTCTCAGTTTATATATAAATCTAAAATTATAGTGTATTAAACAATTTTTTTCATATACTCAAACAGCCCTCTGAGAAAAAAACACATCTCTAAAAAGCACAGGATATTCAAATGCACAGGGGTTTTTTGGGTTTGTTTTTTTGTTTTTTTGGGTTTTTTTTCTGTTGTTGTTGTTGGGTTTTTTTTATATTTAATGATATCAAAGACAAGTTTAGTAGACAAATAATGGAAAAAAGAATGACTTAAGATAGAAAAAGCAATAGTGAGGACTGCTACATTCTCTGTCCAAATGGTGCTCCAACATAAATGGACTTACAGTAATTATCAGAAGGAAAAGTCTTGCTTTTGTGGCTGAGGGATTTCTTCCAATATATTCAGCACCAGAAATTGTCTGGAACTTCTACTGGTCTGCTTTGATACTCAGGATCCTATTCTGATGTGGGACATTACCAGCATAAAAGTAATCTGTATGGGTGAGGAGCAAGATCTTTTGTTCTTTTCCAGTCTAACAGAGAACTAAATAGTAGAGCAGATGGACAGACAGACCCCTTGTTTGTTTTGCAATGCCTATTATCTTGGCAACTGGGTTGTGGCTAAGCACAAGATTAGTGTGGTAAGCCAAGAAAGGCAGCCTCAGACACCAGCACCTTTCATGACTTAGATGTTTCAGATGAGCCCCTTTATAAAGGGCAAAGGAGCAAGACAATTCTGCTTTAAGATAAAGCACAACCTGGATCTGTCAGACATAGACTGAGTAGTGGTACAAAAGATCCCTTTCTTCCATCTTGGAATATCTTGACATTTCTTCATTAAGCACCATTTGTCTGTGTCCACCTGTTTTGGTCTCTTGGTTAGATGGTAAATTTAAGGTGGAGGAATTATTCTGGATCTACATGATTTGGTCTGCATGGTCTCCCAGGACCAGGTCGTTGTTATGGTGATTCAAATAATGAATATTGACTATCAAGGGAAAAGCAACACTCCCGGACAATGAGAGCAGGAAGTTGGTCATAAATGTGGTTTGTTATTTGGCATGGAGTCCACATTACTCATGTCAGCGGCTTGATTGCCTCGATCCACTGCACTCGCTCTGCCTTGGAGCTGGCCTGGATGTAATAATGAATGTCATTTTTGGTGATGATTTTGAAAAGGTTGCCTTGCACATTGCCCTTCACTCCTGCAGAGAAAAAAAAAAAGGAGAGATCAGGAGGGTGCACAGAGAAAATCTTTGTGGCAGATATGAAGCTTCATAGGGAAGAATTTGAATTTCATAAATTAGGGAATCAAATCTTTCCTTTTTATTATGGATAAGACATTTAAAGCTTTTGTGTCTTTGATTTTCATCTTCAAAACCCCTGGAAGTATTCAAGGCTAGGCTGGAGAGGGCTTTGAGCAAACAGGTTAAGTGGAAGTTAAGTTCTCATAGGTTCCACAGACCCTGTCTGTGGCAGGCGGATTGAACCTAAATGATCTTTGGGGTCCCTTCTAACCCAAACATTTGTTGATTCTGTGATTCTATGAAAATAGACACTCTTGTCACAGATTGGATGAACTACTGTGCACTCTACTACATATCTAAAATAGTCTCTGGTGGAGACTATTACTTGAGTTATACACTGAATGAATGACGAGCCCCTACCATTTTGTGTGGTAGATTAGATTTTCTCCTGCCCATAGCTGGGTTCCTCTTAGCAAAAAGCTCTATTGTTCATCATGTGCCCCTGCCCCCCAGACCAAAGTTTTTTCAGACCTTCTCTTTAAAAAGATGCTCTGTATTTGATATCTACACATTGTGCTTACTGTCATAAAATAAATTGTTTTAATAGCAGAAACACTTATCTATGAGGCTGAGGCTCTAGACAAATGCCTGAGCTGAGCCTATGCTCCAGCAGAACTGGTTTTTTATTGCTGTCTTTATGTCTCCCCTACATTTGAGTTCGAGCAGGTCAGAAATGAAAAGGTAGAAGCATACAAGTTGAGAGGACACAGAAATGGATGGCATCAGAGGATGCCTCAAAACTTCGAGTTAAACAACATCCCCAAAAAGAAAGTGGTTTTTCTATGTCTGTTAACTCTGGAATATTAATCAGTCTTAGGACAGTCTCAGAAGTCAAATGACTAAGAAAAGCCCATATAAAGAGAACACCCAAGATATGTAGAAATAACACTAAATAAAAAGAGTCCCCTTTGATGTGGACAACCCAGCAGTACGGGGACTTGTGACATGCCTCTTCCCTTGCTTGCAAATGGAAATGGAAAGGCAGCCCACCTGTGCATACAAGCAGCCATATATACAAACCCATACCCAAAGACTGTTGCTATGGCATACATACAAATGTATGAAAGTTCAGAGGTTTGTGCTCACCTGCTGGGACTCCATTGTCCTCCAGCGCCGAGACAAGACAGCCACGAAGAGAGAATCCACCTACCGGCTTGTTGTCTTCCTGCAAAGAAAAAGGAAACAAGGGATAGCTGAAAGATATCATCATTTCCCAGAGCACGTGCATCACTTCTGTGAAGTTGGAGACATAATGACAGTTTTTCCAGGCATGAAACACCTATGTCACAAGAGAAATCAATTAGAACATGTAGTTAAAGGCAGTGCTATGCTTTTTCAGTCCCAGACGTTTCTCTGATGTAGCTGGGCATGGTGTAGATCAGTTAAAAGCACAAATGCAGGCAATCACTCTTCAAATGTATGTATGGTTTTATCAATAACAACATAATGAATTATATATATTTCTGTAAGTATTTAGCTTGCTGCTTTTCACTGAGACTGTATGGGAAAAATCTGGCTCTTTTCCCTACTTGGCTGGCACTCTTGTTTCTTGCCTTCAGGCTCTGCAGTTTTAGCTTATAGCCTAACAAGGATAATTTGCAGTAAAAAAAACCCCAAACCCATGAAGGAACAGGAAACAAAAAATGAACTGGGTCCATAAGCTCTTTTCACTGGTATATTGCTTCTATTCTCTTTAAAAGTCACATAAAGCATTTCTATACATGTTCTTCTTGCAATCCTGTTTGGCTTTGTGGTACCCTAAGTATCTGAGTTGCTCACATTGACTATTATATTCATGAACATAAATACTACTTTTGATGAGAAAATTTAAAACTGAGTAGTAGAAATTCCTATACACACTTTGGCATTAAGAAGACCCTATTCAATGCTGGAATAAGGATGCAAAAAATCCTAGTATCAGTATGATCCTCAGACAGTAGGATTTCAGCCCAGAAAGATCACAACCCAAGAAGAAAGCCTGTAGGACCATGGCCCCAGACTGCGAGGGTACAGCAAGAGAGCAATCCCAAGAAGACTGCTGCTGCTTAGCTAAGGAAAAGGAATCTCCCTGGGAAAAAAGACAAAAGATGCAGAGGTACAAAATCCCACAAGGACAACCTCCTAGGGTAAAGGCCAGAGAGGTCTAATTCCTGGAAATGGATAGAGGAACCCAGAGTGATACAGAGTGAGTGATACCCAGAGGGAACACTCAGCGTAACTGTATCTTCACTATAATGTTAATGTTTCTAAAAGGATTTCTGGGGATGGTAACTTCCTACTCACTTACCTTGGTGGGATCATAGTAGTGCAAAAAAGCAGGATCAGCTCTCAAAACAAATTTTCTCACCTTCCAGTTTTTTCTCTTGTGCCCCTGCAAAATGGAAGAATTGAAATTACTGCCTCCTAAAATGACCATTTTCCTACAGGCTGTAGGAGAGACATAAGTAAATACCAAAAAAGAGGGTTTGGACCCAACAGAGAAAAATAATTTCTAACATCCTGGTAATTCCCATGACCTTCTGCTTATCTTTCTTCTTCATATGTTGACAATTCCTTCATCTCTTCCTTGCCTGTACTGAGAACTAAGAAAGCAGAGTGACAGGAACAAATGCTTATATCCCTCATTCCCACTTTTCATTTCAGATTAAATATGGGTTTCAGATTAAAACCCCATGCTGTGTGTGCTCCAAAGGGGTTATGTCAGGTCCTTTTGCAGCTATTTACTCTTTCACCACAGCCCTTTCACTGCTGCCAAGCCTGTGCCAGGTCTTGGGAGCATCCCCTCTCCTGGAGGTTTGGTGCTGGGATCAGGGCCGGCCCGGGGCTGGGGCTGCTGGAGGCTGTCCCTGGCTGCTGCTGCCCATGGGCAGAAGCTCCTGGGCAGCTCTTGTGTCCTGTACTGATGGGGGCTGCCCTGCCAGCCTGTGGGGATCCTGCAGCACCCCACCAACCCTCACGGAGCCCTGGCACCTGGAGGAGGGAGGGTTGGGAAGCATCTGGTGATCCAGTTTGCACAACGCTAAGGTGGGGGCTCGGGATACAGGCTTCAGAGTAAGAGTGTGGCCATGCAGTGCAGGTAGGATTCCTTTTGCAGGTGGCTGTGTTATGCTTTGAAAGAGTGATTGACCCTCTTGAGTGATCTTGTTCATAGCAAGCATTGGAAACTACATTTCACAGATTTGTCAGATCTTGGAAACAGTTATTGCCAATAGGTACTTGTGCCCAAAAAACATGTTTCACCACCAAAAAAGCACCCATGTGTACATGATGACTGCCCACAGGTAAATGTCTACTTCATACAAAGGTCAAGCTACTCAGCTTTGATATTTCTGAGGCCAGCAACATATCCTCACTGTTCACACCACCTGGATGGAATAGGTTAAACCACAGGAATGGTGGCTCTGCTTGGAAGTGAATGTAACATGTCTGGTAGGCTTTGGAGTTTGTGTGGTACTTCTGCTTTTGATGCTGTTTTGTACCCTTGCACCAGTATATGCTCAAAATGTGCAGAATATCCAATTAATTCTGCCTGAGCAAGTTCCATAGTTCACTTCTTTATAACTGGATCCTCTTAACTGCAAGACCTCAAGTACTGACAGGCAAGTTTGTTCTGCTGGGCGCATCTGTCCAGCCATCATTGCACAAGTCACATTTACTCTCTAAGAAACCCTAAGAGCTGTACTTTTTCTTGTGTCCCAGGGCAGGTTCCAAGACTATGCTTACCTGTTTCACTAAGAATCCTTGCTTCACAATTGTGCCACTTAATTCAGAGATGTTAAAATGGACCTCTTCCTTGGAACTAGTATTTTTCTTACTGCTCTCAGCCTGCAAATAGGGAAAAGACAGTTCCACTTTTCTTTTTAATCTAAACAGACTTTTAAGTAGAAAATTCTGCATTTTCTTTTTCTTAGCTGTTTTTAGCTTATATTTCCTGAGTAAATTCTCCTCCATAGCTCTGCTGCTCAGCCTTGTAGGGCCAAGATTCACAGGCAACAAATTAGAGTTGTAAATCTGTACATGCTGGGTATAAGTGCGGTGCCCTTGAGCTGTAGCACAACTACAGCACTGCCTCCAATACATGCAGACACTGCACTGCACTCCAGGGACACACCTCTTTTAATGCCTAATTATGTAATTTGTAGATCCCTCCATACCCGTGTAGCTATTTGGCTCCAGCAAAAGTGCCAGAGTAAGTACTACTAAGAGACTAGAGCTGCTCCTTCTGCATTTACTTTCTGAGCCTGCACATTTGCCTTTGGTTGCATGCTGTGCACCTGTACCCCAAACCAAGTGTGTGATGAGGGCCCGTGTGAGAGCTGCATCACTCACAAACATGTACAGTGCGGTGGAGTCGTCGAGGAACTTCTCGGAGGGGTCGCTGGAGCGCGTGGCCTCGGTGCTGCGGACTCCCACAGGCCTGATGAAGTTCTCATCCATCAGCATGGATGCCAAGGTGACAGCCTCGAATCGTGACACAGCAAAGCTGTTGGAGATGAGCCAGTCCACCAGGGCAGAACCTGCAGGGAGAAAGGCAACTCTCATACCAAGACAGTGTGCTCTTCTCAGGGTAGGCAGATGGTCTCCTGCCACACAGGTTTTTACTTGCAGAAGCCATCCCAAAGGTTGTCAGAGAAGTGCAAAGTTGACCAAAAGTCGGGGTTCTAAGTATGCTTCCATACATCCAAAGAGTAAGAGAGAAAGGTGTTGGAGAGTTTGGCTGCACTGCCAGGTTCTACTGGGCCAGAGCTTATCCCAATATGAAGGCAGTACAGTAGCTCCCTTGTCCCTGTAATGTGGCATATCAGATGTGAGGTGGCTCTTTTCCTGCCAGATGTACCTGTGAAGGTCTCTTTGTATCTGTTGCCTTGATCCAAATTGCGGGTCAGCTTAATTCCAGTGCTGCTGTCATACATTCTCTCCACTATATTGCTACAAATGAGAGCACAGCACAACATCAGCAGATGAGAGAGACAGGCAGAAATAGCTGTATACTTTCTGTCAGTGCCAGGGATGTCCTCATGATTACCCACATAAAGATGGGAGGTATTCTAGGTACTCTCTCAGAAGCACTGTCGTAAGTACATTCCAGGAAAACTTTATTCTCCCAATAGCAGCACTAAACAAGATGCCTCACAAAGTATCATTCAATTCAGAGCACTGCAAATGGATCTATAGTCAGCCCGATTTACCCGTTCAACACAAATCAAATTAATGTAAGTCTTCTGTTTCTTAATCAGTCTCCATTTCCTTTTATTTAAGATGATGCACCCTAAAAATCCTTGTCTGGATTCGAGATACCAGCTTTGAAAACTCGGCAACAGGGCACAAAGCCACCACCCGGTGCTTCCCTGATGTCACACCTGTGAGGTAAATACATCTCCCCAGTGAGAACATTTGCAGCTGACTAGGAACAGCTTCAAGCCAGCAGGGAGGTGCAGAACCCACATACTCCCAAAAGATGATGGTCAGGAAAAAGTGCATTCTCTGGCTAAAGTATGTGCAAACCCAGGCAAACCCAGGGCAGCCAGTTCAGGGGTTCATGGCCACAAAGGAGCAGATCTGTGCAGAAAGGAGCTTCCCTTGGCCCTCCCCATCCATCAGCTCAGGCACTTTGCAAACTACAGCAACAACAGAAGGAGAAATCATATACACTTACTGGAGGCTGATATTTTCTAGCAGTTTGAAAGAGTTCTTCATTCTGTGAAGTTCTTGTACCTGTACTGGATGACCAGCATGAATAGCTCCAGTGATGTCCAAAGCCCAAGAGTCACGTTCCTCCCTGGAGCAACATTCAAGGAAATAGTCTGTATTGGTTTTTGTCTTTAGTTTGATGAGTAGCTGTGGAGAAAGACGGACAAAGCAATAACATAATTTAGGTATTTCGCTTCTCTTGCATTTTTCTTTTTTTAGCACTGGCCTAAGTGACACAAGTAAGTCTGACAGAGCATCCCACCTGAGCAGTTCAAAGCAATTCTTGTTCAGAAGGATGGTTGGCACAAACCTGGGCTGTTTTTGGTGGGGTTGTGTTTGTTTTTGTTTGTGGAGTTTGGTTTTTTTGGGTTTTTTTTTTTGGTGGGTTTTTTTTGGCTTTTCTATCCCCCTCAAATCCCTGGGTTTTCAGTTATAAACATTGTTTACATGCATGGAGCTCCTGGAGAAGAGAGCAGACCAACAGATACCCCACACAGAGGAAATCTGCATTGCTGCATGGGAGAGCAGAAAAACACAGGAGGAACGTTTTCTTCCAGAGTCCTCTTGCTGAAAACTTTCTACAGCAGCAATATCCCATTGGTGAAGGAAAAAGGAGTCTGATCTGAGTGCCTGGGAGCACCCCATGGAGCACACTCAGGCTATAAGGCAACTATCACATGTGATATTTCCCTTTTTCCCCACCCTCCTCAGGTTCTGTTGGGTTGTTCATGTCCTCTCGCCACACACTCTTGGGCTGATGCACTTTCATTTTTTTCTCCTCGCTGTGTGTACAGGAGGAGTGGTTAGGGTTGTTTTTTTTTGTTAATAGCTGACTCACATTAGGGCACACAATGAGGGAGTTCAGTGCCTGTCCCAGTTACACTGCTAGTGGCAGCTTGCTTTTGGCTGGGCCTGATTCTGGAAGCACCATAGTGGTATGGTTGCAGTAATCAAAGAAGCTTTTCCTCTCCATAGAAGAGAGGAAAAGAAAGGAAGAAGTTAGAAAATAAGTGACATAGAGAAGAGATACATTTTTCCAGTCATACCGGTCTGTTCTCATATTCCAGGCATGGACAAGTAATAGTGCAGCCATCCAAAAGGATCCTGCCCTTTGGAGAAGGCTCCTTCTTGCCTCCTTCAATTTTGTAATACAGCAGCTTATCCTGCAGCAGAACAAACCATCTCACTTTCCAGTTACGAACAACGTGTCCCTGCAGGGGGAGAAATCCACATCGCTGATTGTAACACAAGCACTGAGAAATGACCATATTTTCTTTTTGGCTTCTTGTATGAAAAGAAGCCCAAGAAGTTGTTGTGAGTCCTGTTCTCCCTGAAATACACATTTTAAGTAACAAAATACCACAGCTCCATCCCTATAAAATCATAGAGGGATAGAAAAGCGCGCTGTGCTCTTTCTTCAAGAACTTTGGAGAACTTTGCTGGCACAAATTCTTGTTTCTTGTAAAAGATCACAGGAATTATCCCAAAGAGCCGATGTAGGTGCACACCTGTCTGCTGACATCACAGGCAGCAGAAGGGCTAAATCCAAAATGTGTGAGGGCTCTTGGCAACCAGCTCCTCCTCTCTGGCGACCCTGGGTGGTGTCTTTTTCATTTTGATGTGGCTCTAGGTGCCAAGTGGTTTTGCAAGAGCTTTGCTGGCTGAATTGGCTTTTCCTCACATTCCCCCCTTACTGCTAATGAGAAGTTCATTTCAATCCCACCTGTCTCCAGCCTCCCGGGCTAAAACATTCCCTGTGCTACTGTTTCCTGTAAAGGAAATATGCTTTTTGATGACAAAAGACTGAATGAAGGCTGCTGTTGAATACCTCATGGATTATATGATACAGACAAATCCTCCTATTTTTCCTCTGTAAATAGCCCCCAGCTCTCTTTAGTCTGGTTAAAGGACAGCGAAGCCAGTGAGGGCTGACACTGGCATGCTTAGTCCTGTCTGATGGTGTCTGGTCCAGCTTGGCTGTGCAAGAAGCTGACTCGTGTTTCTACAGGGATGGAGCGTTACAGCCAGCAGGCAAAAGCAGGGGGTAAAGGAAGTTCTGACACCTGGGATAGGGTGGGCATGGCTAGAAGAAAGAAACACGTAAGGTCCAGTTGTGGCATGAATCAAAGCTCATTAGCTCTCTGTAAATAAAGGAGAAACCCAGCAATCTCCAAGTAAAGGTGGAATAACAAGTCTCTAAAACCCAGGGCACTGTAGATCCAATGTTTTCTAGTCCATACAAAATACAATTTATCTATCTCAGGTTTGTCCTCTCCTTCCCTTTGTGTTCCTCAGGTTTTTTTTCACCTGTTTTAAAGTTACTTGGCCATTTTTCCTGTATGTTCTTTGCTGTGGCTCTATTCTTTCCTTCTGGAAAATGTTCTCTTTTCTCAAGAGGTCGCCTTACCTTTTTAAATTTATCTTTACCTAATTCCACACATTCATTTTATATTTATAATGCATTACAGTATGTAACTCTGCCATTTATAATGCCTTTAGATAATCTCCTTACTTCTGTTCTCTTCTTATGAAAGCTCTGTTTTCATTACCTGATCCCATCCCTTTCTCCTTTTTTCTCTGTGGATCCCTGGTTCCCTTGTCCCTCAGTTTCCTTTAGTTGCCCCCTTTGTGCTGTCCTTCCTGTCAAGCTGTGTGTTTGGGTGATGCTGTACAGACTGGCAGTCACAGCTCCGTGTGCTGCCAATAACCTATTCCTCTCACTCACTTGGTGCCTTGGCTTCCCATTTGAATTCAGTAGTCACTTCAGAGCCGAAAAGGACAGCTGTACAGAGAAGACACTGGCAGCTGGGACTGCTCTGCCCTTGCTGCAGAAGGCAGGATGGAGAAGAGCCCCTTTTCCACACAGAACTCCATTTGGCCAGTGTCTGGCCGGCCAACTGGCCAGGAGCCCTGCCAAGAAAACTCCTGACCAGGATTACCTTCATGTTAGCACCAGAAACACTGCCACGTACTGCACAAAAGCATTTCCCTAGGCGTGGCAAAGCTTTGAACAAACCTCTCAATCACATTTTTTTCTATGAAATCAAGGATCATATTAATCATTGAGACAGGTTCTTGGTACTAAAAGCAGTTTATGCCCCTTGCTAAATTGCCTCCTTGTGTTCCAGCAATTATTGACTTGGTCCTACAGGGAGAAGTGTTGGGAAGGTTGAAATCTTTCAGCTCTTTTCACCACATTTTGGCTAGAATTTTCTAACAGAAGTGCTCGAGGAGAACGGGAAAAAAAATTATTTCAAAAGCATTTTTAAGTTTGCATTGCTTTGATCCCCTTCAAAAAGGGTATCAAAAAAAGGGGTGGTTTCCCCATTCTCTCACATGAAATGGGAAACTGTGCACACACACGTCACTGAAGAAGGCACCAGCTATCTTAAGCGACCCAAAACTCCTCCCGTCTCTCCACCCTCCCACGGTGGCCCCCCTGCTGCCGCGGGTGTGCTCCCTGCAGAGGTGTGCGTGAGGTGCAGCCGTACTGGCTTTCCAACACCTGAGGAATCAATCCTGATGGCTGATTCACCTTCCTCTGCAGAAATACCAGCACAGGGAAGCTTGCGGGGGGGTAGCGGACGGCTGCAGTTCATGCAGCTCCCCTGGAGGCACCTGCCCAAACCTGGGGGAGCTCCATTGCCAGGAGGAGCGGGCAGGAGCCCCTCCGACCCAGCGCCCCGCAGGCTCGCTCGCCCTGAGCCCTGGCTCGCTGCGCTCCCTGCCCAGGAGCCGCTTCTGTCGGAGCAGAGCCGCTCGGAGGGGAAGCAGAGCACTCACCCGTTTGACGAGGAAGCCCTCCTTCAGCACTCCAGCTTCTTCCTCCATCGTGGCCGGCAGGGAACAGAGCAGAGACCCGCCGAGAATCGCCCGAGCCCTGGCAGCCTGTCCCTCTGCACATGATTTGTTTAAGAAAGCTCATTTTTCTTTGCTCCCCTCCTCCAATGTGACGCACTCTCCCTCCCCTGTTTTTTTCCCTCCCTGTGAGACATTAGTTAAACAGCGAGCTGGCTCTATGTATTACCTGCCCTCGGGGAAGTAAAACAAAGGGATGTCTAAAAAGGATCTTGAAAGAATTTCACAGAATTTAGTAAAGCAAAAAACCACCACCGAGCGAGCCGGCCAAAATAAGCAGCTAGAAAATGACAAATCAGGTATTGCATGGGAGGGGGAAGCATAATTTAAAAACCTAATTCCTCAAAACTTCAGACTAAACAACTACCATATAAAATTTCTCATCTGACAAACCCATCTCTCAGGAGTTCTACAAATCAGCACAACTTGTAAGTGTAACATACAGGATATTATGATTACAAGGAGACTTTAACAAATCTTACAGTAACTTTTTGCTGAAAATTTATTTTCCCAAAGAAGATCCAAAGCACCTGAGAGTCCACTCTACTCTCAGTGACCCCTTGGTATGTAAACCAAGATTCTCTACCTAATATCCTAAATCTCTACCTAGGCAGGCTTTTAGTAAAGCAGCCTGATCCTTGAACATTGCAGTGACCTCTTGTACCTCTGAATGCCTTGAAACAGAGTGCCTTTTGTGTCTAAATACAATCTTAGATGTTTATTGTATTTCTGAAGACTTTACCCACCGTGACAAATCTGTTTAATATGAAGTAATATTTCAGAGAGTGCTGCAGTTCAGAAATAACAGCCTTTGCTGTACTGTCAGCATTCCATGACTCACTAAAATTAAGGTGATGAATGTGGGCAGAGCTGTGGGCTCTGATAAGAAATACAAGGTAGTGTATAGCAAATAAACAAAACCACTCGTTGCTATGTTAAGAGTCCAGAGGTCAGTAAGACTAAGTGACTCCAATATCAAGGGACACACTTTCATGCACCAAGGAAAAGGAACAAACAAATAACTTCTTTACACATTTTTATAACTCTAAGTTAGGAATAGCAAGACACTGAAGAATTGAAACCAAAACTGTGCTGGAGACAACTCAGAGAAGCGTCCTGCAAAGGCCATAAGAATACAATGGGTGACTAAAAACTGCTGGAAGTTAGAAAATTTCATTCTCTATAAAGAGAAAACATGCTGGCTGAGATTTCAAAAGCAGCAGTTACCTATGTAGCTCCTACTGTACACCTTTTGTCTCTTGGGAAAAGGCAGGCAGCTACCAGGCAACAGGCTCAGTAAGTCATATCCCAGTATGTTTGTTCTTCAGTTCACCTAAAGTACAGTAACAGAACACTTGGAAAAGTACTTTGTGCTGCTGGTATGTAATATTTTCAAAGTTATAAATGGAAATTTTTGTAGTTTTTAAAAATATAATTGTAGCCTTAAATAAATAAATAACCCAAGTGTTTTTTTGTTAATTGAAAAATAATCTCCATCTCTGTAACATATATATATATATATTTGTAGATAAAAGCTGTATTCAGAAGCAGAATCTTGGAGAAAAAAAAAACCAACCTGATAAAGCCAGCCGGAAAATATTCAGCTCACGATGTTTTGTACATCACAATTGCACTGGGGGGGAAAAAAACCCCAAAAACTTGAGTCCACGTTCAGAAGAGACATTACTGTTGCATGCATTTCCTGAACATGCACTCTTTATATAACCAGCTTGAAGAATACAGTGTTCCTCAGCTTGGTATTTGAGGTCTGACTGCACATTGTTCAGCTTGTTACTGCAGGCAATTTATTCAAGGTGCTATTTCATGCTAGGGAGGACAGGTAGAAGCTTGCAGGGGGCTCTCGCTCAGACAGTGATCTCAGAATTGCTCCATAAGCAGTCCTCACTGAAGATCTGACAAGCTCCTTTTCTCCAGCATGCAGACCACCCACAACCCTGCAGACAGATCTTGGCAAAATTAACATTAGCAACAAAGAATTCTATTGTCAAACTGCTAGTGAAAAGTGAAACAAACCTTGATTCAGCTGGCCATTAAATAACAGGTTTTGTATCAACTACTTCTTATATAGGGCCTTCACTTCCTTCAATACCTCAACTCAAAAGTACTTCTTCAATACTTTGGATATTTATGATAGACACACCCCTTCCTCCCTGTCTCATTCTGTAGTTAATCAAGGTTGAAAAACTGCCCCAGTATTGCTCCCTGAGGCTGAGTAAACATAGCTCTTTCAGGGTCAGGTAGTATAAAATGAGTCAGTAGATCTGAGCTGTTGTATTCATGCATGGGCTGGGAATGCAGGTTCTGGCATTGAACCCTTCCGGTGGAAAAGGACATGCTTTGATCTGTATAAACTTAGGGAGCTCTACATCACATCTTCTGTGGGCCTTAAAACTCACTGCAGAGAAGAGTACTCATTTCCTCTGATCCATTTTAGAATGCTTTCCACATCAGTGTAGTACTGTAACAAAAAAAGAACAGTTGAGTGCTTGACATTTTCTTGCCTTCAAGGTGACTCCCAAATACTTTATATGCTATAGAATTTGGAATGGGATGGCCAGAAAGAGCTGCCTTCAAGGCCACAGGATGCTACTCAGGCATTCAGGGCAGGGAGGAGCAGCCCCCACAGTTGTGAGTGCAGGCTGTGCTGTTTCAGCTAGCAGACCCTGCTGGCACCTCCCACTCAGTCCTTCAAGAAGTCTCACAGAGCTGATTCAGGGAAGCTGCCCAAAGGAAAACCCCGTCCCATGCTCTGCTGTGCCCAGCATGTATCATCATGTCACACACAGCACTGGGGCATTACAGACACCACCGTTTTCAAAGCAGCTTCTCAGGACTTTGCCCTCCAGTGCAGCACTCCCAAATTATTTCCTTTAGTGAATTAGGGATGAATTATGAAAACAAACCACATCAAAATAAAGCATGATGAAACATTTCTAGATAGACGAGAAAGACAACAAGCATTCAATAGTATTCTGACATAATAGCAATTTTAAAATTAACTGTAGAAAGGTGGAAGTATTTGGAAACAGTTGTTTCATTGACTACTCTTAAAAATCAAAGTGCAGATTCTGCTATGAAGAGCAACACACCAGGTCCACTGCACCTAAATAAAAAACCTATGAGCCAAAATCAGAGAGAAAACAGCAAGGAAGGATTTGTCACTGTATTAAAAACCAGACAAACCACAACAACCGCAAGGAAGCAGGGAACCCCTTTTTAAGAAACCACTATTTTCCCTCATTAGAAACAGGATAGTGGGCTGTGTGTTACCAGACCTGAGCCAGTATACCCCTGTTTGGGTTGGATTTTTGCATTAAGTCCTTACCAGATATTATTATAAAACTGTTTCCAAGTTTTCAATCTTAGAAAATCAATTTAGGGTAGGAAAGTCAAACTGAGATCCTTGCAATGAACACATGAGGCTGAGCCCTGTCCACAGGTATTCCTTTCCCCTTCCCTTCCATTGACTATGTTAGGCGCAAGTGGAGTGTTGGCCTTGTGATTACAATGGTGCAAACAGCACAGTAGCTAATGAACAGCAGGAATGTGCCGCCCGGATTTAGCAACTCAACAGAGACATTCACAAAAAACCCTTATTTTAAGCACTTGGTAAGCAAAGGCAGTTTCACGAATGGAAAAAGAGCCAGTTGAGACACAACATCAGCTCAGCAGCTCCTAAAGGTCTTTAAGTGGTGGAGCACAGCAAGACCCCAGTAATCCCTCACTAACAGGCCTCCAAAACACGCGTTTTATACCTCCTCCTTCCTGCTTCTGCAATGCATGAGAGGGATCCTCCAGGTTGTCTCGTGTCTTTTATTTATTCTTGGTTGAAATATGCTCAAGAGAACAAATTGAAAGAACCTGGGGTTTTTTTTTCTGCCAGGATGACAAGAGATTGGAATGCATTTATCTGAACCGGCTTTGATATCATCCTCACTGTCTTCATCATTTTTTTCAGGCACCCAGAACCAACTCGAACTTTACTCACCAGCACATTCCAGCTCTAATTAAAAAGTGCTCTGGTAGCTAGTGCAGAAATTTAACAAACTTCTAAGTTCCTGACAGAAACAATGCTCACCAATTAACACACCAAAACAGCTGTCACAGATTATACTAATTATAATCCCTTCATTGCACTCCTTCCTTCCTTGGAGCATTCATGGCTCACTTATCAGTCCTTTTTCCTTTACAGAATTATTATGGCATGGAGATTACATGGTGACAGTTTTAAAATACTTTGTTCTTTACTCCAAGTACCCACCTATTGTGTTTAACAGAAGTCAAATCACTATTTTAGTGGATGGGCACAGTTGGAAGGCTGTCACACGCAGCTGCTGAAAAGACAATTTGAGAAAATTATTAAAAATATATTTTTCTTGATTTTGCGAATTTGCACATTCGAGTATTTTCCAATCTGTAAACACTGAAAGTTATTTACTTTTTTGGCTTTGCTTTACTGTCAGAGTTGGGTACACATGAACTTCTCTGGTACCCCAGCACTGATGAGCAACACACTGCAGCATGTACGCCCCTTTAGAATGCCTTTTGTAGCAACTCCATGTAGCAAGTAAATAGTTTGTACCATGGCAGTAATAAGAATGTCTAGTTAAGGCTCAAAGCCTCATTCTTCATGCATTTTTCCTCTAGCATAAAAAAGTATTAACAAAAAAATGGGCAGTATGGGACATGGCAATGACAAAAAAAAAAAACCCAACACATTTAGAAACCTAGCAAGTTTGAAAGGTTACTTAAAAAGCACAACTCTTTCCCTTTCAGAAAACACACCTTGTTTCTCTTCTTCAGAGAAGAGAAACAGTTTCTTTTTAGAGTATCTCAGTTCAGTATAAATGGGATACAGGGTAGGCAGAACTGAAGGTCACGTTGCAGCGAACTCACAGACAGTGGCTGCCCATTTTGAACTACGTTTCATTAAAGCTCCTGCTATATTCATCCATCAGAGCAAAGTGCAACTATAAGTAGTTTTTCATTTATTAGCTATGTTTATTGGAATGGAAACAAGCTATTTTCAAAGTTTTCAAGTTCTCGGTCCCTAAATGCAGATGGTAAACAACAGAAATGCTAATTTAAACATGTCTGCACCAACAAACTTGCACAGAAAACATTAATGTAAAACATTTTGTTCCACTCATTCTCAGCTTGATTTAAAGCAAACAATAGAAAGCCCTTTCAATGGTAAAGAGAAGTCTCCCATTGATCATACTATTCCAGGTTTTATATTCACACCACTCTAGGTCATATGACAGAAGAGGAGGAAAAAACCCAAAACCTTGGAGTTACATAGCCTAGAAATTTATTGAATACTTGCTCAAATACATTCTGTATAGAACTGTTCCACTTGTTTGGTTTTGCTGCTCCCACGAAAGATCATGAACAGATTCATTGAGCTGTAATCACCAATTAGGAATTGTTATGTATGAAAGTGTTAAGTATGGGGCTGCAAACTCGGTCTGGCCAGATCTGTGTCTTCAATTTGACTAGGCAACTTCCTTTCAAAGGGTTCAATTTGTGTAAGTTGCTGCAACAAATGTTATTTAGAAAAGCCTTTAACATTTTGTTCTTTTTAAAACAGGAAAACACTTCATATATTTGCTTTTGAAGTTTTCAATACTGGAATAATTTAGTCCAGAGTGTTTGCAATGGGGTTTTAATTTTTTATATGATCTAAGTATCCCAGAACATTTAGTCTTCTGTTTTGGCTTCCATTTCCTCGGCATCATCATCCCCATCCACTTCAGCATTTTCCCTCTCCAGTCTTTCCAGCTGTCTTGCAAGCTCAGTCTCGTCTGTGTCAGTGACCACCTTAGGCTGAAAAAAACCAAAACAGAATACATGGCAAACTGTCACAAAGAAAGGTCACATGATTTGTAGACTCTGATTTTACATAAAGAGCAAGAGATAAAATACATCCTGAAGTCACACAATAAAACCCAGGAAAACCAGATTTTCTGGCCATTTGTTTATTTCAGGAACAGAGAGTCCTGATTTTTCTGTTTTTTTAATAACTTATCAACATTTTTTGCTGAGATTTCTTGTTGCATCACTGATCTTGCTCTACTTTAGAAGTAGTGCAAGGAAAAAAGTTGTATTTTAGAATGTAATTTGTTCTTACCTCCATCTGCACATTAAAGACTCCCCTCTTCTCCTCAATTTTTTCTTTAATTACAGCCATGGCTTGATTCAGAACAGACAGTCCTTCAGTTCTCTCCAGTGTTGTAGTAGTCATCACATAACGAGGAGGGGCTATCAGATTAATCTACCACATTATAAAGATTGGGGAAAAAAGCAAACTCAGTAACAAAGGAAAAGATATTAAGCCTAGTTAGATCAAAAATTAAAAACATTAAAACCCATATGTTTTCTTTTTTTAAAATGATGACCAAATAAGTAAACTATTTTTTTTGTTATAAGAGACCATTATAAAAAGTAATTTTCAAAGGAGAAAGTACTTCCAATTTTTTTTTTTTTTTTTTGGAACATTTAGTCAGTAGTTCACTTAACATCCAAAAACTGTTGGGGAAGAAAAACTAGGACTGGGTACAGCAGTCATTCTACCAACACTCAAATGTCAGTGGAGCAAACTTTCCTTTTCTTACACAATCTTATACCTGAAAATAAAATTTATTGCTGCCTAGTTAAGACTGCATAAAGGAACAGTGGGTCTGTTCTGTGCCAATACTAGACTTTAATATATTGAACAGAATGAATACAGCTTGCCCAAACTTTGAAAGGTATTGCACGATCACAGGAAGGACTGCCAGCACATGGCTGAAGGAAGTGTGTTAGAGCCCCGCTGGAGAAGAGCTGGAAATCAGGCACATGGCTTGATGGGGCAGAGCAATTGCACACCACTGGTCCCTGAGGGCATCAGAAAACTTTGCCTTTGATTCCATTTTTAAGACTGACACTCACTTTGATGGGCATGTTCTCCGTGGAACAGTTCAAGCCTGCTCTCAAAGCTTCTTTTACTGCATCTATGCCTTCATAACCATAACAGGCCACCTCAATATCTACAACAGAGAAATACAAATAATAAAATTTTACCATTACCAAGAGCTGAAAAAAATATTTAAAGCTTTTAAACTTAAGCTTTAATAAATCTTTTTAGCAACCAATGTTTATCCACAATGAGAGCCTCAGTAGCTTCCAAATCTGAGGAAGGTATTACATTTGCTTGACTTATAAGCTGAGGTAAGAGTCTTTATAAATTCTTTAGACAATGCAACATTTTACCTTGTGCTTTGAAAAGCTGGAATACAGATTTCCACACTCATATTCACTCACTTCTCATCCAACAAATACAACACCAATAGTTATGTACTTCACATAGAGAGATGAAGATATAAAAACAATAAATACCAAAGAAAATGCAAGATCAGAAAAAGTGAAACTTGAAAAGGAGCACATCCACAAAGGTATGGAATTCCATCAGCAATTACAACAGAGGCACAGAGGCATCACTTGAGGAGCATTAGAATACATTTTTATAAGGTTCACATATGGTTAGAATTATAGCTAGCTATAGCCTTTTGAAGGTGTTTGAAAATCAAGGCATAAATATTGGTGATATCTGTAATACCCTGATCAGTGTAAAGTCAAAGATTTCTTTACCTGCATAGCAATGGCACAAGACTAAGCTACTCAAAGAAGTTGGTTTCTCTTCCAGGTGACTCACAAAAACCAGCTAATTCTGAGCAATCAGGAACAAATTCACAGAGGAACATCCCAGTCAGTCTCAGGATGAGAATAGAAGCCAATGGCAAGATTCTACACTTGCGCTTATGACAAAATTAATGACTTAGACCATCAGAACAAATCAGGCAGCATGAAGGAAGTAAGAAGATACGCTCTTTATTTTTAAAAGTGATGAAGTGCTATTCATGTTAGTAAATGCAGTCTTCAAGGCAATCAAATCAAATTTTTGAACTCTGTGTTAACTCCTGGCAGTCTAAAGCAATAGGTAGAGGAATTTTACATTACTTTACTTTTTGTACTCTCTTCTTGATTTCAGAGTGGAAAAGGCTTATCTCTTCTCTCCACAGTAATCAGCAAGTGTTAATGCTCTTCAGTATACACTTGCAGAGCAGAGGCAATTTCTCAATCTAGTTAGTTAAAAAAGTGATTCAGCTACACTATCTATTTAATGGCAAGTGTGCCTTTAGGCTGTTCTGTAGAGCCAGATTTACAGTTTTGAAGTAAGCCTTCTGAAGTCATGCAGTCATGTGCTTTTTCTGCCACACTAAATTATTAAGAGACAAACTAGCTCATAGATTAGAGATGTGCTAGGCTTGAGCTGATATATTTTACTGAATGGTTTGCAATCAACCTGTTAGAAATACTATTTTCACATGTTTATGAACAAGTGACTAAGGTGCATGCTGTAGCTGTGCTGACAGAGTTCAATTATCCTGTCAGGGAATCCATGAATTTAAAATTCTGAATAATGAAAAAGAATACTGTAGATGCAGTAATAACTATAAAATATTTACTTTCATTGTGTGCCAATGCAATATGACAGATCACATTATCTATCATGACAACCAGCCCGTGTTCCAAGGAAAGATAAAAGCCAAACCACCTTGCACTTTGGGATAGAACCCACACAGGCAATCTGAAAGCAATTCTTGACTAAGGTGTCTTAATTCTGAACAGCTCCGTTCAAATATCAGCATTATGAACCATTAGTTTTAACTGAGTTTATGGTTTGCAACAAGATACACCATCTCAACCTAAGCATCAAGATAGGTTCAAGGAGCACGTGGGAAGAACTCACCAGCTCGGATTTTGACTGCCTGCGGTGTCAGACGTCTGTTAATATTGTCAATCAATACACGCCTCTCTTCCTCTGTCAGATCCAGGCTATCCAGGATCGCAGGGTCTCTGAGCCAAGCAAAGCAACGTTACAGAAGTTATACTGAAGAGGAATACAACACAACATAAACTTCTGCTACATTTCCATTTCTTATGAATAATCCTAGACACCTCCTAGGCAAAGAAAACTGGGAAATTTCTTAAGAACCCATTGAAACACTGCAAGAAAATGAACACATCTATTTTCAAAGCATTTTCTATTGGTAAACACAGCAGTTTACTCAATTTGTTCCTGGAAGGAATAAACTGAATTATTTAAATTTCTTTTCTAAAGCAAAGGAATTGCTTTTCTCCTGCTCCCTGTATATGAGATAAATAGAATGTGACAATTATCCAGCTTCTTGATATTTTTATATTTTCTCCAAAGTGAAGATAAACTCACACCACATAAAGGCAAATCCATGATGAATCTGGAGTTTTAAAATTATTTTAGTATTTCATTCAAACTCAAGATATTTGTCATTCTACAAAGTAACCCACATTCATTCCATGTTATTTGGTACTTGTTTTTAACAGCATCTGGATCGCAGACAGATATTTATCTGCTGGCTGCACTCTCAGCTAAAGCAAGGAAAAAGGCTTTTTAAATCCCAAGCTCATGGTTTCAAACTCAGAGATCACAGAAGTAAACACTTCTGCTGTTTACCAACATAAATCAGCAGCTCTCTTTTAAAGAGGTGGTGTCAATTTTCTATTGCTGTATCAAATTTATCCCAAATCTGAAACAGAGAACAGAACCAAAAAGTTCCTCACAAAAACACCTCCTGTTCTGCAGAGACAAAAAGTCACAGTTTTCTGAAAAAAACACCAGACCACCTACAATACTACCAGCAGGCAAACATGAAATAAAATGGCCCAAAAGCCAGAGGTAATACTAGAGATTGGTCTCTGCTGCTAATAAAATATCAACTTTCATGTTTTTGTATGCTAAGTATAGAGAGCAGAAGGGCCAAACAAGCAAACAGAACTCAGAAACAGATTTTACAGATCAAAATATGAACCTGTATGGCAGAAGTGATTTACGGTATAGACAAATTCTGCTTTATTTCCAAACTATCCTGTTAAATCCACCTGTTAAAGCATTTGGTAGGCTTTCAACAAGAGGTTCTCAGTACTAAATTTTTACTGATTAGAATGTAAAGATACTGTCCAATTTCTGCAATAGGTATCATGCTGTGTGAAACTCCAAAACACTAATCCTCAGCACAAAGAAAGGAATAACAATCCAAATTCTTAATGGGAATTCTAAACTTCTCACAGCACTCCGGCAAAACCAGGAAGGCAGCAATATCCACATTGTTCTACTCAACTGCTATACATTTATGTAGAAGCACGACAGGAACAAATAAAATGTGCCAATCACAGTCAGAAATCTTAAGGCATTACTGATGGAAAGATGTTTTGAGAACAGACAGCTTCAGAAGTTTGTGCTCCAAACTGAATAGCACATGAGCAACAAAAGGCCTGTGCTCAGGAGTTTTCATGATTATACAACTGAAGCTAAAACAGCCAGAGTAACTAGACGTGTTTAAAAAAAAAAAAAGAAAAATTATTATACAGATGTTTAACTAAGTATTTATCAGTTAAGAGTGAGCTGGAATTCCTTTTACAGCAGTATGTCCAGATTTTCCCTTTACCAGTAAATCTGCTATCACCAGAAAATAACCATTAAACTATGAAACAAAACACATTAATTCTAAACGAGGACACAAGCTGTTTCTTCCTCCAAAAGGCAGAGCTGGTTTTCAGCTACTTAGAACACCACAGAGTGCCCTGCCTCCTAGAGTCACTGCCATTTCTAAAAGCATTATTACTGCCATCTAGCGTTCAACTCCAGTTCATCACACACACACTTAGGTGCTCTGAAAGAACATAACTGAAGATGTTCACTGAGAAATCCAGTTTAGGATTGACAATTTCACAGCAGATTCTGTAAAGGGAAACCAAATACTTCGATTCTGAAAGCAAATTAAAATATCAGACTCCATTTAAAAAATAAAAGCCATCTATCTCAGCGCATACTTCCTCAGCATCACAATTTCCACCTCTTCCTGTTCATAATTCCATTTCTAAGCTTATGATCCCATTCTTTAAGTTCAAAAGTGGAGAGAAGCAACAAGTCAGCTTGCTGCATTTAAAAAAAGAAAAAAGCTGCCTCTGCAGTGGAAGAGTGACAACCAGTTCTGAGTAGAAATGTCTTCAGACATAAAGCTAGGTATTTCTGATAAAATCTGCCTAGGACTAAAACCAGGCAAATTCTGACAGACAAAGACCAATGGTTCTTCCTCTATTGGACTGATGTCAAAATTTACTAGATTTACTTGACCAGTATATTCTTTATACTGATTCTGGGAATGAAACCAAATGATACAACCCAAAAGAACATGGTGACAGCTCAACTTCAGGAAATACTTGTCTGCAATTAGAAATAAGCCCCTAGAAGCATAGAAGAAGTCCTTACGAGACTGCATGCTTGAATGCATCATAAGCACCATATCCAGGTCTTTTGTACTTGTCATCAAACACCCAGGCAGTTCTCTGGAACAGGCTCTCCAGCTGCTCATCCTTAGTGTACTCCAAGACTTCAGCAACGTGGCGAAGGATGCTGTAAACCTGCAACACCGGACTGGTAAAAACCCCAAACCAAATACTGAAAGCAGGCGAAAATTTCTACTTGGAAGTGTTAAGGCCACACAGCAGTAAGGATGGGAGCATGAAACTACCTGCACATCTTTTCAATAAAAAGTTGCCCACAGTGCGCTAAACCTGCTCACACTTTGGATTTCTGATAATTTAAATATGCCCATTTACATCATAAGTTCTCAACTGACACCTTTCTTGATCTATTAATTATTTAATAAGCAGCTTATCATGTAACACTCATGGACAGAAAAGCTGGTTATATATCTTTGCATGGGTAAATGAGAATCACAGAATGCCTAACACCTGAATGCTTTACTTTTATGTCTGCACATTTTGGTTGCTCAAGAAAGAAGCTAGAAATACACAGGGCCTAAATATAGAAAGGCAACTTACAGTCTTTGATTTTGTGAATTTGTCTTCACATTTGATTGCCTCCTCTGGAGAAACTCTTCTTTTTGACAAATCAATATAACCTGTTGGGGAAGATGATTTTAAAAATGTCAGCCATTGTACAATCTAAGTCTGACTCCTTCAAGAGAAACTCAAGAACAAACACTCTGGCTCAGGATTTGCTCCCTGCCTACAGTATCCCCATATTTTGCTACGGAGAGAAACAAGACTAAACCTTGATGAATTTAAGCAAATTATGATCCAAATTAGGATACAAAATTATTTCAACTGCAAATACTTACAGTAGCAAATTTTATCTCAGCAACTAGTGATCTATTTTTATGTTTCTGTACACAGTTTGGGAAAAAATCATTCCAACATACAAAGAAGTAAATTTAATGCATACTTTTTTAGTGCTCAATACAATTTAATTCAAGACTGGCACCTCATCACTTTAGCTCTGAACAGTTTCCTAAAAAAATAGGCTCAGCCTGAAAGAAATGCCCAAGAAAAAATTTCTTTTGAACTCTCTTCTAAATTATAAAAGGCCTCCACCTATTTCTCACAAACTATATATTCTCCAGTTCAATAAAAGACCACTAGATAAATTCCAGATATGTTTCTCTGTTAATAAGAAAACAAGACTAATTTGTAAAAGTATAATTTCATAAGAGATGTTGGGAAACTTATTCCACTTCAGATTTATCTGCAACAGGTTAATTCTTGCCCCTCTTTCATCTCTGCTTTTCCTTATCACTCATTATTTATTCTGTTACCTGCAGTTTCAGAAGTATTCTAGAAAAGCATATAACTTGAGAAAGAGCATACCAACAGTAACATTTCAAGGAGACACACTCAGTGTTTATTATTTCTGTATAGCTGGACAGAGATTTTAGAGATGGAACAGTATTATCAAAATCTGAAATGTTCTCAATAGAAATTACATTTTAAAAACCTTCAAAGATTCAAACATTCAAAAGACAGGAAAAACCAAAACTGCCTGTACAATTCTAACTTGTACCCTACAGAATTCACAACGATGACGTACTTGCCATCACCTTTATCAACAAGGTTTGAGACTTGTTAACAAACAGGATGCATGGTGAGCACCAAATGCTTAGCATCTAGATTTCTGTGTCTACAGCAAGTGATCCTTCTCTTCAGTTGACTTAGAAAATCTACATAGGTATCAAAAAAAAAAATTCTACTTCACCATAGTTCAGTGATTGATCTGGTGAGGACTCACTTAAATCTTTACTGATGTGATTTACTTTCATTAACCCAATTCCCAAAGGACACAGAGGAACAGAAGAATGATCATAGGTATGGTCAGTGATGGTCTATTTTACTTCAATGCTCAAAAAAAGTAGCCTTGGCAAAATCCACAAACACCTGCTGAGTTCATGTGCACTTCTGTCTACAAATTCAATCTTGATAGAGCCCACCACATCCCCAGGTACCTTTCTCTTTGTCAACTCTTATGACCACGACGCACTCGTTCCTGCCGATGCGGATGAGTTTGTTTATGGAGCGGATGCGCCTCCTGGACAGCTCACTGAGGAGGATCATGCCTTCGATGTTGTTGTACTCCAGCAGGCTGACATAGGCTCCCATTTCCGCAATGGACCGAACGTTGACCATCACCACATCTTCCACCTCGGGGAATTTATGTTGGTAGAATCTACAGCTTAGTCCCGGCATTCTGGAATTCGAGCAAAAAAACCATTTTTATTCACAGTACATCACTGCCTCCTCCTACAAATATGGCAATAAACCAGCAAGGACTGGGGACAATAGAGAGGAACAGTGGCAGAAAAAGTAGCAATTAGGATAAGGTTGTGCTTAGGTTTTAGTAGAAATTTAATAATTAATTAACTTGCATGTCAAGTACTATTACTGCAACCATTTCCTAAGATGCTATTTTTTTGCATTAACGTAGAAAAAGCTTTGCTACCCAGACTTCATTACCCACTTCACCTGCCATACTACCTATACACAGCACACTGGAAAGGCTTCTTCACGTGGTGGAAAGGTGGCATTGCACACCTCACATGCATCCCAAGTCATGAGTGTGTAACATTCTCAGAGATTCACAGAATATGCTGAGTTGGAAGGGACTCTCAAGGATCATAACTGGACTGTAAGAGCAGGAGGACGTAGGAGAGAAGCATGCAGTGCTCATGAAGGATTTTGTATGCACATAATAAGCGCGTGAGGCTAAGAAAATAAGAGGCAGATGGAAGCTTCTGTAGCACTGAGGAGAAGCAGACTGCATATGACTTTTAAACTCAGCACTACATGTTCAGAGTAATCCTGCAAGACCTGCTCCAGAGGCCAACTGTCAGCAAAGAAAGCAAAGGCATTAATCAGAATAGAACTAGCCTGGCCTGAAGTACTGAAAGGGCTAAAAAAGTGTCCCCCAACAGACTGCTAGTCTGGAGGGGAAAAATCCCAACAAAATCACACCAAAAAACCAGAATTCCTTCATTCTACATTAAAAAAAAAAAAAAAGGTGCAAAAGCAACATTTGAAAATCAGGTAGTGGTAAGAAGGAATGCCTTGACTGCTTTATTTTTCTGACAATCAATCCATATGCTTTTAAACATATAACTAGATTAGTTCTGTTGTCTATGCCTTGAAGATTCACACAGAAAATTTTCTAGAGCAGCAGGAGCCTAAGATGCCAAGTCAAATGTATCACTCCTTCAGAAGGTTTTAGTCACCACTTTGAAGTTTTAGTCACGATCTTTACAGCAGTGCCAGTGCTTCCTAGCTATAAGAAAATTTAAAATCAGAATAGGAAGGTAATGCAAAATGCTATGGTACAAATGTCCACACAATTCAGAAGGCCATGTCCACCCTTATTTCCTCTCTTGTAAAACCGGGAAATACAGACTAGCAAAACATTATTAAAACACTCTGAAAATTTTGTATAACTTTGTGTAAGCTGAAACTGAACAAAGAACTCCAAGGTTAAAAAGGAAAACTTCACAGCTCGGCTTTCCAGTCCACTCAATGCAGCTCGGCTCAATCCCCGTACTTATGGGGTACACGAGAGAGCTGCACTGCAAAGCGACCAACTGGAGCCACAGCGCGCAGGAGCGGACAAACACCGCTCCGCACACGCAGCCCTTCACTCCTCTCTCCACAGTCACGAGGTTTTTATTTCGGCCTTCTGTGGTAGATCCCCAGGAGCAACACTACGCCCACCACGCCGAAGCTGGAATTCATCTTTTTCCAGAGGCTGGGCACACCTCAGTCGAGGCCCTCGCGGCCGCACAACGTCTGCGGAAACGGAGCCAGTCGCGACGGGCGCCGCCGGCACGGGCGCTGCCCCACGGCCGCCGCCGCACCGGAGAGGGGGCCGGGCAAAGCCCATCTCCGGCGCGGCGCCGGCGGGAGGCCCGGGGAGCGCGACCCCGCGGGCAGCCGAGCTCCGGGCGCGGTGCCGGTGCCGTCACGGCGGGCCCGGCCCTGAGCGGCGCCGCTCGCCGCGGCCGCGCGCGCCGCCCGGGAAGAGCCGGGGCGCGAACCGCGCCGCGCGGCCGTACCTGGCTGCGGCCCGGGGGGTTCCGCGCTGCGCTCGCGCCCCACAGTCCCGCGCCGGCCCCGCTCGTGCGCCGCGTGCGCCCGGCCGCTGCCGCCTCACTGCGCAGGCGCCGATACGCCGAGGCGAGAGGGGCCGCGCTCCCCTCGAGCGCCCGCTGGAGGCGGGCGGCCAGAGCCGCGGCCTCAGCCAATCGCGTCTCCTCCTAGCGACGCCAGGGGACACGTGACCACAAGCGGCGCGCCCGGCGCCGCGCTGGCATACGGGTTCGGTTCCCTGCGCGCGGGCACCGCCTCGCGCGGGGGCGGGGCCGAGTCACGTGACGGCGGCGGCGACAGCCGGTCCGGGCCCCGGTGGTGACAGCGGTGACAGCCCGAGCCGGCTTCGCCGCAGCCATGTCGGCCAAGGACCGCATCGAGATCTTCCCCTCGCGGATGTGAGTGTCCGCCGGGACGGGTCGGGATAGCGCCGAGGGGGGAGCGCGGGGGCTCCGTGCCGTGCCCGAGGCGGCGGGAGCGGCGGGCTCGGTGGCTCTCGGGGCTCTCAGGGCTCCTTATCGGGGCTCGGCGCTCGGAGTCGTTCCGCCGGTTGTGTGCGCGCTGCGCCGCCGAGCGGGGCTCCCCCGGTTCTGTGACGGAGCCGCTGAGGGCCACTGGTCCTAAACTTCATATTCCGCTTCCAGGCTCCACATCAGCTCTGTCTGTCCTCAGAGGGCTGTGGCAGGGCCCGGCACCGGCTGGGTGTGATACTTAAAATCATGTGATTACGCAAACCTTATTTTAAAAAGAACAATTTGTAGAATGTATGTGTAGGAAAAATGGACAAACGGAACCACAGCTTCCCTTAACTTTGCAACAGAGGATACTCCTTCACTAGAGGTTGGCCACAAAGCGTTAGAAGAAGGAAGTAAAGTGCTCCCAGTGTAGTGGACAGTCAGGTAATTTTCCAGCTTCAGACAGCAAACTATTTGTCATGAAATCAGATGTCTCCTGAGAAGGCTTAGAAAGCTGCCGACATTGGAACTAACACAAATAATTGAATAAAATTGCTGATTTAATAACACTGTTCAGTTTCTTTTTGGAGCCCTCCAGGATAGACAGACTTTGCTTTAAGGGGAAAGGCTGTTTCAAATCTTCTTGCATAAAAGGGGGTTGCCTGCACATAATCTTTATAATATAAAGGATGCCTTGAAGGACAGAAAACCTCAAACATAAAATAATAATTATTCGCTCTGTATGAGCTCAGGACATATAAAGTAGCAGTTTATATGGAAAAATTAATACATTACATGGTAAATGTTCTGTTTTGAAATTTAGTTTAGAAATAAACTATTGCATACAGAGAAATGGATTATTGCATACACCAAGTCATCTGGTCTCAGTTTTGCTCGTTGGTAGTGCTTTTTTTCATTCAGTTTAGGTGTGCAAGGAGGGGGCACCTCAATCACTTTTGAAAGGTATCTGTTTTTGTGAGGTGATGTGTCACTGTGGCATGAGGGTGGTCATGTACAAAGGCCTAATATTTACAAGCCTGGTTTCAAATGAGGTGATAGACAATAATGTGGGTGCTGTTCCCAAAGGAATATAAGTTGGAATGGCAAAATAAAGATGTCCTGTGTCTACAACAATTTTTTTTAACTGACAGAAGAGGATTTCACAAGGTTTACTTTTTATGTTGGTTTGGGTTTGGTTTTTTTTTTTTTTGTTGTTATAAAGTGGCTTGCTGTTATGAGCCTCTTCTGTGCTGGATATCTTTAATTCCAGAAGCTGCTTAGTTTCCTTGAGAGTAAACAAGACTTTGTTTATTGCACTCTCAGAGAGAGTGAGATCTTGCTCGAACTAGAAGGCCAGCCAGTCTCTGGCAGGTGGTGAACAGAGCAAACAAGTTAGTTCAAGGTGATGACAGACACCTGCTAGTTGGGAAAGTAAAGTTGCCTTTTTACTCTGATTTTTTTAAAATCATAAACATTCATAACGTGTTAATGGTTTTCAGTTAGACTTATTTGGTAGATGTTAATGGAGCTATTCTCATCACATGCCAGTAGATGTGGCCAGTAATGGATTCCACTGTGTAGATAGAATCTTAATTATACTTACTTTTTCCAAGGTCAGAGAGGAAGTGTGTAAGAACTTGACTTAAGCAGTGTCTTTTGTGCACAGTGGCTGCATGTAGAAAGCAGTACAGTTCCTAATTTCATACAAGAAACCTATAAGTGTGCTACTGGATGTAAAGGTAACAGCTAACTCCCTAATATCCTTTTTAAATTGTTGATGCTTTGGATTGTCTTCGATAGCTTGTATATCTCCCATGCAGCATATGAAGCTAAGGAAAACCAGAATGTACAACTGCTGCATCTTCTTGCTCTGTAAAATCAGAACATGGCATCAGCTGTTATGACCACATGAGGAATTTGCTCTGTCTGATTTTGAGAAGATGACATGGCAGTAAAAGAACTTAAAAGCAATACCAGTGTCACAGTGACAGCGGGTATTTGGAGTAGTTTGATTTCTGGTACTTCTAAGTCATGAAGAAAAATGAAAAATCTTATTTCCTATTATAGAAGCACTGAAAGATGTCTTGTCAATTTTTGTATGAGCTTTGACTTCACAGATAATAACCTTGTAGTTCTCATTGATGATGGAGAGAAGTATAAATTCCCTTGATTTTAAATGGGAATCTAAAATTCTGTCTTGAAGTGGCCATCTTGTTTTACTGCAATGGTGTTTCATGGTTGCTTCATAATTTCCATTATATGCATGTCAGAAAACTTCACATAAGTTTATTTCCTAATCCCTTCAGATGATGCAGGATGTATTTTCTTTATTCCTCTGCTTACCAGGGCTCAGACTATCATGAAAGCTCGTTTGAAAGGAGCTCAAACAGGTCGTAACCTCCTGAAGAAAAAATCTGATGCTTTGACGCTTCGATTCAGGCAGATCCTTAAGAAAATTATTGAGGTAGGTAAATTTTCCTTTGTTTGGCTCACTTTACGGTTCTGTCTGTTGTGCATTCCTGTTCTCCTAACTTCATTAGATAGGCTGGAATATAGGACGACTTTCTGGCTAACCTGTTTTTTTAAGTGAGACTACTGAGAACACATGAGCAGAATTATGTTTTTTTGGCTGCAATGATACAGAAACTTGGAAGAGTTAATATTCTTCACCTCTTTCCAGACAGTCTTAGCCTCTGCTTTCTTTTGTGTCCTAAGTTCCCTATCATGATGCTGCCAAATACTTTAGGATTGGTATTAAAATGTTCTGCAGTCCCATTTTTATTGCTTTATCTGGCTTGAGGGGACACTGCACATTGGTAATGTTTCCTGCATGACTAGGTACACTAGCAAGCAGTTCTGTTCAGATGGGATTTGTTCCTTTATGAAGAAACACAGAGTCCTGCTTCTTCCTTTGTAGCATGGATGACAAATCTAAGATAGTCAGTAGAGCCTGCTACGTGTTGTTCTGCTCTGCCATATCAGATAGGTTTAGTTGTACTGTTTCAGTTGCAGCTGCTGCAGTGTCCATGGTTAGCAGTGGTCCTTTGTTGCCACGCTATAGACAAGCTCTTATCATCTGTCATTTCTTCCTATACATTGTCTATCACACAAAGGCTGGTGTTTCTCAATAGTTTTTAGCTACAAGGGCTAGAAACCTATAAAAATTGGGAAAAAATAGAGTGGGAGGAGAATGCAGCTTCACAAAACTGTATTCATTTGTATGTTGAAAACCAACTTCAGCTTTTTCATAGTATTCCACACAATGTGAAACAAGAGTATTTTCCTACTGAGCCCCTTTGTTGTTGTTATTTAACCCCCATGTAATAGAATTTCATGATTAAGACAGGTCTTTTGCTTTTTATATGAGTTCTACAATGTGAAACAGCTGAAATACTTCTTTTTTTTGCCAGTCACCTGAGAATTACAATTTCCGGTTTGAGAGTAAGCTATTCATATAGAACTTTTTCACTCTCTTCAATTTCTTCTCCTTATGCTGCTAGTTATTTATCCTGGAAAAGGAGTAACAATGTGCCTTGTATTTGCTGCCTTATTTTTTTTTTTTTAACAGACTAAGATGCTGATGGGTGAGGTGATGAGAGAAGCTGCCTTTTCACTTGCTGAGGCAAAGTTCACAGCAGGAGATTTCAGGTGAGGATTGCTGGGCTTCCATGAGATGTCCTACGTATGGGAAAGAGCTATCAACAAATTATTATTTTCTGTTTTGGAAAAAAAAGGTAAATTCTTAAAGGCACCTTAAAAAATATGACAGTGGATGGGATGAACTAAATTCTGTTATGTAAAGGCAGGAGAGAGAGAACTTGCATGATGAAAACTCTGTTGGAAGCTAAACAAAGTAGAAAGATTACCGAAATTTTTGAGAAGGTGTTGCTTTTTGTGGCTTGGAATCAAAAATGTAGGGAAGCAAGAATTTATACCAGAGTATTGGACAATTTGTTAATTTAGTCTTTCTTGTGAATTTGAGGGATAGATGTAATGTGTGCTTTTTTCTGCCAGTAAGTCACGGTGGTTTTACCAGTTTTTCTTATCTCCGACCTCGCTGACCTTTGTCTCACTAGGGCCAGAGAGGGCTGTATGCAAGAGGGCAAACAAATCCTTTTCTTCCAGCAGGATACTTTAATTGTATTTTAATAAATTACAGTTCTGTCTAGGCTGTTTGTGTAATTCATTCAGGTGTGCATGGGGAAGTGTTTAAGAATCAGCTGATGGTACTACCAACTAATGGGGAAGAGCCAAGTGATCAGACACAGCAGTAATCTGCGTGCTGCTGAAGAAAAGTCTTTTTGCCCTTTCATTTGGATATAGTGCTGTTTCCTGTCCTAACTAGTCACTGTGTTTAGCTATAAACAAGTCAGATTCCACCCTTTAAGTAAACTGGACTTCAGCAGAGGAGTCAGCTGTAGTGACCTCTTCTTGGAAGACCTTAAGTTACTTTGGATTGCAAGATGAATTGTTGTACAAGTCCAAGTTCGTTAATATGGTAGTGGGTAAATAAACTCAGTAATGGTCTGAAAGAACAAATACTTAGAAAGTAAAATGAACAAAATGTTGTGGCCTTGGTTTGCATTTAAAGCCTTGAAATTCCTTCACTTTCATTGTGAAAGAAATCTTACAGTTTGATTAGACTCAATGTTATTAAAATAACTTGCCAGATAGCTGGCTAGTTTTTCAGCTATGCTTTGTAAACTTGGTTTAAGACATTTTTAAAGTTACATTTCATGGACTCTGCATCTTTTCCAGACTTTGCTGGAAACCTGTTTCTTTCAAAGCTTCTATGTTAGCTTTGAAGACTGCAGTGAATTGTAAGGAGAACTGAACTGACAACACTTTCCAGGTCCTCGCAGCTGTTTGATAACTGATTCATCTTGTATCTAATGATGAGTTAATGAACCACTTCAATTTTCCTGATTGGGATCTGTGTTTTCTTCCTTACAGTACCACTGTGATCCAAAATGTGAACAAAGCACAAGTCAAGATCCGAGCTAAAAAAGACAATGTAGCAGGTGATTCCTTTCCAGGCCAACTCATAAGGGAATTGTGGGAGGAGACTTGGAAATAGGCAGGAATGTATCCAAACAGTCTCCTTTTTTTTTTCTTACCTATCTGTAGGAACAATTGTAATTTGTTATTTTTTTCACATACAGCTTGTGATTTTTATATTTGGTTACTTACCTCACATAAAACAAAATGAGTGTGTGTAACTGCAGTCCAGTTTCTGAATTTCTGGACAAAGTATAACACCCATAGAGCTTTACTGGAAAACAGATCAGGAGTTAAGCCCCAAAGTTAAATAAATTTCAAGCAATTGTCTATCCACACAATTGTCTATAAAGAAAAAAAGATAAATCAGAATTGAATGATTGAAATATACCTTGAGCAAAGAGAACATATTACTAAACATAATAAAATGAAATGAACCAGAATACTTCCCTGAATTTTTCATGGATCTTGATCTCTGCAAACTCAACACAGTTTTGAAGTTCCGTATTATATTGCAAAACCAACATGACTTAATAGTTCCAAGCTATATGGGAATATTTTGTAAACAAAGCTTCTGACATTACATAATCAGGAGCAAAAGGGGTAAAAGTGAGCTGTACTTCATAAATCTGTAACCCTTTATGTCTCTTACGTGCATTTTTCTTCGCTCTTGTCAGGTGTAACCTTGCCAGTTTTTGAGCATTACCAGGAAGGAGGGGACAGTGAGTACAACCCAACTGTTTTCTGTCTTTATGTACTTACAGCTGTTCCAGGCTCATACAGAAATATTGTCATGTCTTAATGGTAAGTCAGTTTACATCACAGGCATAGGGGTATTTACTTCCTTTGATGTTTTGCCTGTTCCTGTGACATGGAGGGATTATTAGGAACTTCTAAAAGATTCTGCTTTCTGAAATCAGTATGTTTTTCAGGTGAGGAGAAGATTTTTATTTCCAGATTTTGAGACTTCTAAGTGTTACTAGAGACATGCACAACATAAACCACTACAAAGACAATTGCTTCATGGGCAAAGGCTTTAGCTTCTCATTTGATAAGCTCTTTATATCCCTATAGTGTGTAAAGTGTTAATTTTTATCTAGTAAGGAAACACTATAATAGCCATAGTAACAATTTTTGGTTTTTTCAGGCTATGAGCTGACTGGCTTGGCCAGGGGTGGAGAACAGCTGGCTAAGCTGAAGAGGAACTATGCCAAAGCTGTGGAGCTGCTTGTGGAACTGGCCTCGTTACAGGTTGGTGAGGGTTAAAAAAGAACAGGATCATTGGTTTCTCACTTTTCTAAAATGAAGGTATCATCTCTCAGTAATTGTAGCTTATTATAGTTCCAGTGCTGTGCAAAGTTGCAAAACTTTTTTAGCCATATTACTGCTTCAGAGAAATCCTTATTCTTTAATGCTCAGAAGAAACTTCTTGGGAGAGTTGGTATTTGTAACTGCTAATGTGCAGTATTCAGCGTGCTAGTGACATTAGTAGAAAACATTCTGCTTCTATCAAGGACATGGTTTGTAAAGCTACATTATAGACTTGGCTTTCAAGAGCTCTTTGGTTTTGTGTACAGAATTGATGGAAATGTTGAATTTGTCTTGTTATGTATTAATTTATTAATCCCATTCCATCAGACATCCTTTATTACTTTGGATGAAGCCATTAAAATAACAAACAGACGTGTGAATGCAATTGAACATGGTGAGTATTTTTCCATTTGGGATGCATAACATTTTTCTGTCTCTATGCAAGATGAGGAGCAGGGTCAAGGAAGCCATTCTTGTTAGAATTTCTCACCAGTTCAAGAATGGTTTCTAAAAAGCATTACAATTAGGCATATTGCAAGAAAGAAAAAAATTATAAGCCCAGAGGAATGGGCTGGAGGACATAGAGATAAATGAGTAAGCAAACATGAGAAAGTAATCAGGAAATCAAAAGTTTTGCAAATATTCTGCAGTCCCTGCTAGTGACTTTGACTTAACTGGTGAAGCCTGTTGACTAGAAGCAAAAGATACGATGTTTCTATATGTTAAGATGTTCCAATAGCTAGCATAATAAACTTCAAACAACTAAAATATATTTAAATAACTCTAATGAACTTTAAAACTGTAATGGTGGTGCCCAGTGGAGAGACTGGTGACTTCTTGGTTTTGGATGGAACAGTTCTTATGTCAATAACCTGGTATTTTATTTTGATCTGAATTCTTTGTTCTTCATGTTCTTGTTTGTAAATTTGTTTCTTGCTATTTTTTAAGTACTACTACAATCCCAACATTGGCTGTGATTGCTTTTGCTTCAGTGTCCAGAGTGCTTTGACTGCTTCAAGTTGCTTTCTGAGTTTAGATGTCATGGATTTAATAATTTTTGCATGTACATAGTAATGTATTTCAGTCCATGTTTCCAAATCATCCATTTCAGCAGTTTTTCATAGACTGGTTTCTTTGAACACACAGGCCTTAACTGCAGCTTATCACTGAAAAAATTATTTAGAAAAGGTTTCCTCTGCAGCCTTCCAAATAATTTTGGTAGTGCTGGTAACAGGTTTCTTCTTTCAACAAATGATTCTGACACAGAGCTTGTGCAGTCTGGTGTTAAAGCTGTGTTTACTGTCTTCTCTTTTGTTTTGTGATTGTGTTGTATTTGAATATTTATTTTCATGATGGCCTTTTTAAATGAATAATTCTGAGTAAAGGTGCTATACTGAAGTTTCTGAAACAATGTGATGGAAGAACATAGTTTTAATTCAAATTTGCCCTCTTGTCAGGAGTTTTTTTTATTTTGTGTACTTGTCCATCAGGAAATAGTATGATCTTCCATGAAAGACATAGATTTCTCCTAGCCAAAAGAATTCCTAGATTGACATCAAACAACATCTATGCAATACCTTAGGTAACTTCCTGGCTAATAT
This sequence comes from Haemorhous mexicanus, assembly GCF_027477595.1. NCBI lineage: Eukaryota > Metazoa > Chordata > Aves > Passeriformes > Fringillidae > Haemorhous > Haemorhous mexicanus. Next base: position 32,523,395 of record NC_082346.1, read on the forward strand.
AACAGCATCCCAACTTCCTTATATTTTTTTTAGTGATTATTCCCAGGATTGAGCGTACTCTTTCTTATATCATCACAGAACTGGATGAACGAGAACGAGAGGAATTCTACAGGTAAAAGACTAGTCAAAAGCTTAGACTGGTCTCTTCTTAACATAGACCATTCCTCAGAAGGGAGTTAGGAGAATTGTTCACCAAATGTGGAAGCAAACATTGTTAAACATGACCTCATTCTTACTGCACATGGAGTTTCCAGAGCTAGGCACTCACCAATTACTTGTCTGAAAGTCATAAATGAATCCCTTCCATTAATTTGTACATAGCTATATCATTGTTCTTCCAGAGGGAATGATGTGATACAGTACCTGAAGTATTCTGCTTTACCAACCAACACCTTTGCCAATAGTCAATGTTCTGGGCCACCTGAAACAAAAATGTCAAACCTGAAATGAATGAAAGAGGAATGAACTCGATTAAATACAAGCAGAATAGTATAATGCAGTGTTTAGGGACAAGAATATAATTTAGTTTGATTAAGTTTTTCAATTGCAGCAGCTAGCAATAAAAGCCTTTTTTTTTCTGCCATTTTGCCAAATTTGGTATTTTGTTACAGAATTTTTGTTTCCTGTGGAACTTTTCCAGGTAGCTTTATCAAGTCCAGGTTGTATGGTATAGCTACTAACCTGTTGTATGAAAACATATTTGCTTCACAGATAAAGCTGCATTTCTCTTCACAGGCTTAAAAAGATCCAGGAAAAGAAAAAAGTCTTGAAAGAAAAGTCTGATCAAGAACGGGAGCTGCGGAGGGCTGCTGGTGAGGAAAGTGAGCCAGCCAATCTCTTAGCAGAGGAGAAGGACGAGGACCTTCTCTTCGAGTAACCCTGCACAGTTGCTGGGAGCAGGGGACCCAAAATACAGAACGTCCAGTTGCAATATAATTCAAGACATGTTGCCTCCAAGATACTTATGTGGCTTCTCATTTGGTGTCCAAGTCTTGAGTTGAATGGATTGTGGATTTCTCCTGGGAGATTAGAAATCTGGGAACTTGACTGCAGCATAGAGAGAAAGCAGAAATGGGTCAGATGCTTTACTGTAAGGAAAGCCTTCTAGTCCGTGTTCAGCCTGTTTGTTCAGTTAGTAGGAATGACTGTTGATAGCTGTATTTTTTTTTGAAGGATGGCTCTGGAGTTGCCTAATCAGATTCATCTAATTGCTCCCCTTCCTAGTACATGCAGAGAAAAATGTTACTTAGGGAGGAAGATGCATGTGATGTTCTTTGCTGCTGAACCAGTCACGTTCAAGTTGCTTAGAGCCAGAATTGGCATAGCTGAAGTCAAATCCCTGTAAAGGAAACTCTAGTTTTCTAACCTGTTGATGAAATCCACAGTCTTCTGTGATATATTTTTGTTGCACGATTGTTACCATTGGCCTAAAATATGTATGGTTTTAATTAGAGGTTCTGCCAACGTGTACTGTCTGTGCTAGAAACAAGTGTAAATTTTAACTGCTAAAATACCTGGTGTCTGGCTCGAGTTGCTAGAAGATGGCAGTCTTAAAAGCTTGTGTTGATTTCAAAATAAAACCTCTGCTTCACCCTTTACGCCTGACATGGAAACCACACAGAATACATCTCTTATAGCCTGTGCCCACATTTACTTAATGTTTACGGCTTTAAATAAGTAGCTATGGAGAGAAGTGGCTCTCTCCTGCCAAAAGCACATAGAAAAAAACCATCTAGCTACATATTGCTGCAAATCTTCATTGCTTCAGAAGGCTGGCAAGCAAAGCAGGGTTGAATACACAGCAGTTCATCCTTCCTGCGATTCTCAGGTCCAAGGTTGATGAGTGGAGTCCAAGAGAGTGGCTGATCAGCAAGCTGTCACTAGACCCTGCTCAGTTTGAAGAGCTGTTTTTCTAAAGACAGAAGCACAGAATCATTTATGTTGTAAAAGACCTTGAAGATCATTGAGTCCAACCTTTGACCAACCACCACCTTGTCAGTCCACAGCCATGTCCAGTCATTCCTTGAACACATTGGTTGTGTTCTTTTTCTTGAAGACACTGGTTTGCAACCAGCAAACCGAACACATGCCCCAGAATGTGTTCTACAAGTCTAGTCTATTCAAGGTAAGCATCTCGTTTTAAACCTGACACAGCACTTAATTGCAGATACAGGGTAACTGCAAGGAATAAATTTATATTAGCACCTTTAAAAAAATCATTTTAGAATTGTATGAATAAGGCCTTTTCTCTTGTGTAGCTCCAGACAGCACAGCTGAATGGTAGGTCCACAGTCTGTTGTAAGATAGAGATCCAGCTTGAAAGAGAGACACTGGAGCTCTGCAGACCTGTTGTTGCCTCTCCCACAGGATGGATGGTGTCAGAAGGTGCACAGAACATCCTGCAGGGCACTGATGGGCCACAGGATGTTTCACACATTCAGCAAAGTGGGAGAAAGAAGACTCTCAAGATCCACTACAAGAAGTAAAATTGTACAGTAATTTATTTTAAATCTAGAAATATTTTACATTTTTACATTAGTGTGCAGTTCATGATGTCTCAAAATAGAGAGTGCAGATATATGTATAAAAGTAAAATGTGGGGCTAACCACAGGTCTCAGTAAAGTTACCTTAATTATTTAAGGCATGGAACCCCCCCCATCTAATATTTTTAAAAGTCGCATTTAATTACATTCAAAAATACTTTATGCAATTCATTTAACATTTATTTTTAATTAAATCTGGACTGGTAAAAATGCAAATACCCTCATTTCAGTCTGATACAGCTCACAACAAAGCCTGGGATAAGGCTGAAGACTTCTACCACTGATGTCTATGTATTTTCTTTTATTCTCAAGGGAACTAGCACATATTTTTCATTAAACAAGACAGAATGATTTCTTACACAAGGTAGTTCCAGGTCCAAGCTGGCAGCAGATGGACAGCCAGGTACATATTTCAGTGCTGCTCAAGCTCTGTCTTTCAGCAGGAGGGAGACAAAGCTAACACTGGTTAAAAGCTATCATAGCACCTCTCTGTGGATGTCAGTGAGTTCTGTGTGCCTCAGGAATTAGGAGAGTAGAGCTCAACTTCAAGCAATATGCTTTAAGTCTACATTCAAAAGCTCATTTGTATAAAAACAGATCCTGTACACCATTTCAGGAAAACTGGGGAGACAAACATGAATGAAATAACATTAATGGTGTGATTTGCTGAGACTGATGCCGCCTATAAACGCTGAATACCTAGGGGGGTTCAGCAACCACCTTGAGCTGATTGTGACTGGCAGAATTTTGACAGCACCTACACAGCTGAGCTAGGTTAACCTTACTCAACATGTTTTACTGCTTTCTACCTTCTTGTCCAGTAACATTCAATACCCAAAAGCCTAACACATTTACAATAATCTTTCTTTAAAAAGGGTAGAATCAATAATATACCTGAACACTGTTGTCACAAACTGTAGATGAAACTGAGAACACACCTGCAATGTGAGGCAAAAAGCCACAATTTTGAATATCCAGCCCTTAGGCCAACAGTAGCCCAGTATTATTTCTAACACTGACTTGAACTAAGATACTCAAGTTTCCACCCCATTTTCTTTCTGAAGCATCATTACTTATCCCCACTAATTGCTTCTTCGCTTTTCAGCCCTAAATATTAATTAAACCAGCAAATACTTCTGCTTTCTAGCAAGACAGGAATGCACTTCTATACTTCAATTTTTCAACACAAATATGTACTGATTATTAGTTCAGTACCTAGGACAGTTATCTGACAATTTCTTTATATCTGCTCTATACTTTGATCTCTTTAACTATGGGTGTGAATTTGTTCTACTAACATTTTAAGAAAGAATATACACAAGACAAAATGGAAAACAGTAACTGCTTTTTTATCCTTCAACATTAGACAGGAGTGAACTGCGCTTTGACATAACTCCAGTGTTTTACCTGTAGGAACAAAGAAACACTATGGCTAGAAGAGATATTCACAGTTAAGGTTCTTTGTGCTACCCAAACCAGCCAAGATACTACTATTTCATTTAGTGTCAGCAACAACAGCCCCACTGCAGATACACAGCCACAGCAGTTAAACCTTCACAGCCAGAATCATCTAAGGATGCAGAGATGTTCCCACTTGCTTTGCAGAATGCATCAGGACACAGACCTTACCTTTTGTTCCCTTATTTCAAGTTTTTTGTTTTAACCATTAAAAATATTCCTCTTTCTTGTGACTTCTCAGTCAGTTACCAGTGTTTTACACATATTTTCACTGCAGTACTGAGCAAATGCAGGGCAATAAGTTGGCTGGTGAATTACAATACTCGTAACACAGTAGCTACATTCAACTATTTTAATTCCAGTTAGTTGTCCATTAGTCCAACAGCCACAAAATGAACCATTTGCAGAGATTAAAAAACCCCACTGTCTTCCAATGTTCAGCACATCAGTCTGTATTAGTCAGTATTCTGTTATAAAACATGAGAATTTTAGTTGACTTTCAAGCAGCACGTCTTATAACTATATTTTCACAAAAATATAACCTCTGCCTTTCTGCCTCTACAAGTCTGTGAAAAACAGTGGCTCCAATCAGTTGGTATGTTTTAAAGGAAATACCATAAAAATATCACATCTAGAAGTTCAATATAATAGTCATCTTTGATTGGACCTAAAATTACTGTGCAGTCAAATCTGATTTTAAAAGTCTGACTAAAAAGACACAAGGATCGAAATATTTACATTATACACATTTTTCAATACAGTGCTATAAGAAAGTGGAATGTTTGAGAATTAAAATATTAACTCAAGCCTCACAGGGAAGCTCCAGACCAGAGCAGCATCTTCATTCTGTGTATTTTTTGAACAGGAGAGGTTTCTCATTGACATTTTTCATGTGTAGATTATTCCTCTGCCCAATGATCTGTAGAATTATGCTCCTGAACTAGCATCATGTCCCACAAACTCATTAAGTTAAGTGTTAAATAACATTCATATTTATAACTATGTGACAGCATGGACTATATATATATATATACACACACACACACAAACACACTTAAAATCTTTGTCCTAAGGGTGATTCTAAGTTAAAAAAGTGGATTTATGTATAAAAGTAGTCGCTAGAAAAATCTATCTAAAGCCTTAGAATTTAGTACTGACATGGTCTCCATTTCTCGACCACAGAGAAAGAAAACCTGGACAATCTTTAGATCAGTTAAACTGGCTCACAAGCTGATCAGCGTACTTTTCAGTAATACGCAATTTCACTGGCAAAGGATGCTGCCACTGAGGTCTAGAGCTCACATGCATTTGTATTAGAATTGGGCAGACCAACACATGATCTGCTTGGAAAGGTAACTAGATTGAAGTCCATTTGTCCCTTGGAACTGCTCTCATCGTAGCCAGCTGGAGGGCACCCACTGGGGTTCTGTGTCGAGCTTATTTATTAACCGTAGTAACTCTTGATATGCCTTATCAAGATCAGAATTCACAATTGCTGTATCAAAGTAGTGGCCATTGTTCTGTTCCATCTCCCTTGTCTTCTCTATGATTTCTCTGAGCTCTTCTGGCTGCAATCAGAAACAGAGAGTTAGTGTAGGTGTGAAAGCCTTTTCCCCATAGTAGCAGCAGGGAAAGGGAACAACTCCATTTCTTTACACAAACACTTCTGGTGTTGCTACTGGCTTTTGAAAAGTTTACAGGAATACTCAACCACACTCCATATTTGAAAACTAAGGGTGTTCAAGACAATCCTGACTGATTGGCTATGAGTGGCAAAGAGTAAATAACTGGCCAGGCTGAAGAAAAAGAGGAAGACCTAGCACAGCTCATTGCACAACACTGATCTCACTGAGGGAGACTGGACCAGTGCAGAACAAGGCAGCATTCAGATGGCACTACCAACACCTAACAGCCAAAGGAGACAGCTGTCACTGGTGACACTGTTCAATACACAGCAGTGAGAGCCACACATTTAGGCTGACCAAATCACCATAACATCCGGTGAATAACATTGCAGAAATATGGAAAACACCATTTGGGAGCTAGAAGGGCATATGTTAAAAGCAAGAATATTGCAGTGTAGATAAATGATACAAAGACAAAAGTATAAATGTTTTGATTTCAGAATTTTTCTTACACTTAGATTCTAAAAGTGTGATTATTTTTCTCAACTTATTTTTGTATTGTATGAAGAAATATTCAGGTATCATTTTTGAGTTAATATTCTAGGGAGGATATTTCAAAAGGAGCTTCAGGCCTTCAAGATTTTTTTCTTAGTCATTGCACACTGATAAAATCAGAGCAACATTAGGGCATACATGCAAGAAATACCCTTTTCTTTATCAGGGAAGGGATTTCACTTGGTAGCATGTACCCAATTGAGATAAATACAACTCCAATACAATTACTCAGAAAGGAAATAGGCACAGTGTAATGCACTGCTTTATATTGCAAATGGATCCCTTGAATATTGCAACAAAAATCCAGAACATAGATAAGATGCAATATTTATATAAAATAAAGTTTTCTTCATGGCATAAACATAAAGGAGGAAACACCCATTTAAAGACTAGGATTATATTTGACTCAGGGGCAGGGGGAAGAAAGGAATAACAGGAAATTTCTTCTGTTTCAACACCTGGACTTTAATGGACTTTTAAATCTTGCACACAAGTAATAAATCACCCTTGCATCAAACACGGAGAGCAAAACAACACAGCCATAGAACACAGTGAGTTATGATTCCTGAGCAACAGCTGTGTCAGGAATAACTCTGAGTTAGGTTGGGAAGACTGTTTTTCCTTAGTATGAACTGCATTATGCTCAATTAGTACTTTGAAGATACTGTGGTGGCAAAGGGTGCCTGCCAATCACTACAGGGTAGATTTCAGTTAAAAAGCTGATGATGAACTTATTCCATTGCTTGAGCAATAAGCACTTGGTATATCATAGCCTGATAAGGAACTTTTAATCTTTGGCTTTCAAGTCCATTCTGCAGAACTAACTTCTGAGAAACTAAATAATCTCGTAAGCTCAGAACTTGGACATGACTGGTTAAAAATGAAGAGTGATCCCACAAGATCAAGCATTAAAATACTTTTATCTGAAGAGTTTTGGATTTTCAAGTAAATGCTTTTCCAAAGGCAGGTACGTTCTGAAATGAAAACCAGTAATCCTTTGCTCCACAGAATTACTCCCAGGTTTACTCGAGGACAAAACTGAGTTTTCCACAGTTTTGAAATAAAAGGTCATGTTTCTGTACCCAAAAGCAGGGGACCCCAATGCAGACACTGTGCCTCAGGATTACTGAATTAGCAGTGCATTCCCTTGTCTAATACCTCTCACATCCCTTTATGCAAAAGCATCCTGAATGAACCCTTCCCACAGCACGGTCTGCCTACCAACCTGGAGCACAACTACACTGTTTCACTGCAGTGCTAACTGCCAGTACCATCACTGTGTCCCCATCCCACGGAAGGACACAGTGCACCAGACCCAGAATGGTTTCAGAAGAAGTGTAAGACACCTTACCTTAGGATTTTTCCCTTCTTTGGCCAATAAAGCACGAAGTCGTTCTTGTGAAGGTGGTGCAACAAATATTATATATGGCTTCAAGTCAGAGTTACGTAGTGTTTTCAGTGACTGCAAAAATAGGATCACATATTTAACAGCTCCAGGAAAAGGGCATTTATTGATGCACTATTCACATGCTATAATAGACAATACACTCTTCAAACACAACAACTGTACAATATATTAACAGCAACAGAATTAACTGTAACAGCATTCAGAGTTCAGGCATCATTTCCTATGAAATTTATATTCCAACATTTTATAGCTTCCTGAAACTGAAATATTTACTTTTGTTCAAGAATATTCTTCATAACTGAATTGAAGGAACAGCTCTTTCGGTATCCAAAAGCAATAAAAAGCTTAGCTACATTGAACTAGCTGTCGTACAATTCTAAGGAAAGGTATCAGCTTTGAACAGGGAGAAGAGTCTTTAAAAATACTACAGATTACTTGAAAAACTGCAGTTTAACCTTTTCTGTTTTGAAGATTAAAATACAAAACATCAGATGCACTATTGCTGTATGTGCAGCATTTTGTTTTGTCAGGTTTGTCTTGGGATAAACAACTTGTCTCCGAGATAAATTTTTATAGCCACAGAATTAGATAAACTTTTAAAGAGTTATGAATTTTCATCTCATGACATGCTTTGCAATGCCCATGAGCTATGCCAGTAAAGTATCACACGGTCCCATCTGGTGATGACTAATTGATGACTAACTATAGCTTCAATACTACCCGATCTTACTGATATGGCTGAGTTTTAGGGCTTTTTTTGCAGCATCTACAACAGCAGCAGACCTCATACATATGTGTATCAGAAAACAGGCTGCATTCCAGGACTCAGCCTCTTACCATGCTTGACTAAATTTCCAAATAGAGGTATGCAAGCATAGTTTTTCTCTTCATAACCAAAAGGTCACAGTTAATTTTTTTTTCCAATACTGTTGATGTGATGTACTTTATTTTTTAACTGTATTTGGAAACTGTATGAACATTCCTGAAACGCAATTTTCGAGTATAATCACAAACAATGTCCCTTCTGTCTTCAAGAACCCCAGAGATCACAGAGTAATTGGAAGATGGAGAGACACAAATCTATTTTAATTAATTTTTAATTTTAGATGGTTTCCAGATACTTAAAAGCTGGTGAAAACTAAGACCCCTATCAACTGCAGCACAGATAAAGATGTGCGTATTTGCAAACAAGGAACTGAAAAGTCAACTGAGCATTCTGGCATAAACATGAATATGGATCTTGAAATACACTCATCTTATAAACCATAGAGACAGATAATTCATAGCAGCATTCAATTAAAACATGAGAGGCAGGAGCTTTGCCATACCTGTGTATGAAGATTTAAAAGGCAGATCTTGCCCGAGTTGATGACTTGCCGCACGGAGTCTATGCTCGTACCGTACAGGTTCTTCTCAAACTCCCCATATTCAATGAACTTCCCTGCAGCTATGTCACTCTCAAATGCCTGTCGGGAGATGAAATGATAATCCCTGCCAGCTGCTTCAGTCTCTCGCCTACTCCGAGTGGTATCTACAAAAAAGAAATTGAGATGGTGATGCATGTATAGAACTGAAAAAAAAGAAAGTTTCTCTCTTAGCAGGCATATTGCTAATCATGCAAACAAAAACCCCATGCCCTCCCCAGCCCAACATAAGAAATATTCATGAAATCTGTGCATTTTATTTTCTACAATAAATGTCCATGGTCAAATTAAGTTGTCAAACTTAAAGGTCTCTTTTACATTATCTAGAGGAAAAAAATAGTAAACTACAAAAAAGAATAGTTTTGACTGTGCAGTGGTGTTCTGAATATGAAAACAGCTATTAGTTGTTTTTCAACAAATATATATTGCTAAATGTTTGTAAACAATCTAGGGTACATTAGACATTAAAAATATAATATTCACTGAAATACAAGTGGTTTGGGAGGGCACTAAAGCTACCTAAACTTAAATTTATGCAGGACATTTGATTAGAAGTTTTTTGCCCATTTATACTGGCTTCTTTTTAAACTTCTGTAAAACTCACTCCAATTTTATTCAAACCGATATAAATACATGTCTTATAATGCCTCTGCAACACTGTGTTTGTAACACTGGATTTGCAATGGCTTCCCTTTTTTCAAGAGCTCAGTACATCCTGCCCCAAACCCCCAGGCTCTTAATGACTATTTCCAACACAGCAGCATTTGTCTGCAGCCAAGCCTTAGAAGGAGGATCCTCCTCTGCCGTCACACTCACGGGGCACGGCGGTGGCGAAGCGATCCACTTCGTTATTCATCAGTCTCTGCCGCAGCTCGTTCTGGCCGCAGTTCTGGGGGCCGATCAGAACGATGGGACGTTTCCTATTTGCTGGCTGATGGTACAGCGACATTTCCTCGTAGGTCAAAATTTCCTCATTGTCATAATCTTGAGAGAGAACAAGAAAACAGTCACAAAGTACTCTACTGCCAGCTTCATGTACTGCCTGTCATGCAGTATCAGATTTCAGACAGTTCCCGAGTCTCTGCCCAGTATCTAACTCTGAGTCACCAAAGCAACAGAAGCCCAAAGATTATCACGTGCCCAGTATGATGAGAATTTTTTGCCTTTCTTGGGAAAAAAAATATGCTTCCACTTATTACTCTTCATATAACTAGTAGCACAAACCCAAGAAAAAAAAGTTTCTAGTACAAGAGTAACATTTTATAGCCAAAGGCAGCAACTGTCATCCTAATCCCAAAGTACTTTAGTAAGAACATAGCCTATAAAATCTGTCAAGAAAGTTTCCATTTGTGATGTTTAATTATGCAGAGTGAGATGATATTACTAAGCTGTAATAAATTGGTTCATCATTGTAAAACGATGAGTGCTTCTATGCCTAAAAAGCTATCTATTTTTTTCTCTTATTATCTGATCTTTATTAAAGACACTACAAATCCTTTCATTTCTTTTATATCTTTCACTAAATGCTACAACACAACATAGCACTGGTCTTACACAGAACTTCCTGCTAGCATTTCTAACATCATATCCTGAATTTCAGCATTCTCTTCACAATCTTTTATAGTTGTTTATAATTACACACATTGTACAACACTTGCTCCTTACCATCATTTTTATTTGCATTGTATAAAACCTTTTTCCGTTTCTTTTTGTTCTTCTTCGCGCACCAGAGCTTTCCTAAACAAAACAAAAATTATGACAATCAAACACCCATACAACAAAAATCTTCCTATTCTGCCCACGTTTTGGATCTTTAAAGTGGAAAATTTATTCTGCCATTTTGAGAAGGCATAATATCCTTCTGTTGATTACAATGTTTTGGTGTATTAAGCAAATGTCAAGGACTTCAACCAAGTCACCGCAGATGAAGTTCTTTATGAAAAAAGGGGTTTTCCAAATTCTCTACATCATGCTAATTACAGCACACATAGTTGTGAAAAACCCATGTGATTTATACAACAAAGTGTTAAATTCACACTACTATTTACATGAAGAATTTCAAAGAATCATCCCACTTGTATTACAAAGAAACAAAAACCACACCAGGAGATTTTTCTACAACTCCACCATGACAAGATTCCGTGTAGAAACAAATTAACGCTGCTACAAAAGACTTTTTTTTTTAACTTGGGAAGCACATATCCCACCTGATTTTTCAGGCTCCTTGTCTTCTTCTATGGTTTGCTTCATTGCTTCTCTTTGTTGCTGAAAACTTTTTCCTTGATACATTAAAAAAACCACAAGAATCATTAGCATTTAGAAACCATTTTCATGCTTTTTCATAATGACTTACTCATTTAACTCTTTCCTAATCTTTCACATCTCTGAAAGTTGTAGTAGAATGCAACATACAAAAGAAATTTTAAAAGAGAAACCAAAATTGCTGCAAAACTGATTTATTACTTCAGAAATATATTCATCAAGAGAGACTTGCAGAGTATTTGTTGTATACTAGACAGTTTTGCCTGGAAAAGTGAGAGTACAAGAAAGACTACATTTCCCTACTATGATGATGCAATTTTCTAATTATTTTTGTATGTCAAACGTGTTCTATTTATTTTAAATATTTTGAACTTCAATTTAAAATAGATTAAACTGTATTTAAATCAATGTTTCTCTCAATTTATTCAAGCATCATAAAGTTAGCGTGATATTCTATGGAATTGGAAAAGTCTTTTGTTCACCATGTTTAACAAAGCAGCAGGTCTTTAATGAACTAGGCTGCAACATATATTGCAATGCAAAAATTATGAACAGACTTCAGTGTCTGAAAATCCTTTTACCCAAAGGCCCTCAACAGTGAGAAAGGAAGTCTGTCACAAGTAACTGAAGCCCTTTGTTACGTGAAAACATGCTGGAAAGTGACCACAAATAGGTACTGTATCAAGCAGTTTATTTGAAAAGGATGAGCTGCGCCCATCTCCAGAGAACAAGTGGGCTGCAGTCCCACATCTCTGCTGCAGCCAGCAGAGGGAACTCTGCATCTGCTGAGTCCCCATGGTGGAGGAATAAAAGAAGAGGAGAGTAGCTCCTGAGAGGGGCAGTGAAAGCAGTTTTACTCCGCATTTAACTGCAGACACGGCAATGCTCAACAGTAGGCTCTGTTGCAAATGGTTCAAAGACACAGATATATTTAAGACAACAGATATTAAAGAGTACACAAGTCTTTGAAAACCTGAGTACTGCTCCTGTGTGGCTATAAAAACTAACTTGACTGACCATCAAGCTTTTTCTAGAGCTTTATTTACCAGGGATAAGGCCTGCCAATGGCTGATTATCTTCATCTCCGTCTCTGTAAGCCTGCCACCAGTTTGGATCCTCTTGACTGATCACATGGAGTATGTCTCCTTTTTGAAAAGACAGGCCTAACTCTCGGCAGGGGACATAAGGGTCATCAGAGGGATCGTAGTCAAAATGCGCTTTCACGTGTATCTGTAGGAGAGCAAATGTTAAAAACAAGGGAAAACACCCCAGTGACTTCTGAAGAATTAAACCTTCTCTTCCTGTGATTGCATTAGAGCTATGATATATAAAAACTCCAAGCTTCCATAAAATGGAAATTTTATCTGGGGCATACAGGAGGTACTGGAATGGAATCATTAGCTTAGCAATGGAAAAGACACAGTTGTGCTAGGCTGGACGGAACAGCTTGAATTTAACACGCAATTTCCTCACCACTGTAGAAGACAATCCCCCCAGCTACAGATTTAAGTTCTCTGCATTCAAAAATTATCGGAGGTATTGTGATTGCTTAAAGTACCTAATAAATACACAGACTGAAACTCATTTGCTAGACTTGAAGTGAAGTTTTACTTGTAAAGTATTTTGTCAGCAATCATTAATGTCCGGGCATTATTTCTTGAAACTGTTAAAGCTATCTTTTCCTCACAATGCATATTCTCAAGTTTCGACAATCCCAAGTTTTTTTAATACATACATTCTTTTTTTATATATATATATATATATATATATATATATATATATATATAAACACACACAAAATACAGAAATTCAAAATAAGAAGCTCAGAACCACAGGAAGTTCTACTTTTACAATTTCTTTCAGAAACTGAGTTAAAATTGTACTAAGAGTTTCAGTTTAAGATCATTAATAATTTTCAACAGTTAATTCAGGTGTTAGTTGGATAACAAGTAAAATCAATTTAAATGGCTAAGTTTTAGGTTTGTTCCCCAATGTAAAGAACCTGCAGAAGAACTTTTTACACACTACTGGTAAAACAAAGTATGTTTCACCAAGCACACAAACACCTGTAGAGCTACTTACAACTGTCTCCTTCGCAGGAGGTGGCTTGCTCTGCTGGCTGGGAATCAATACGAAGGTCAGAGTACCGTGCATGTCAGCCTGAGAGGAAAAATAGGCTCTTCATAAACACTATCAAAATATGGCTAAGGTTAAGAATTTTAATAAATAATACAGTTTATAAAATGTTTAAAAATTCCCATTATAAGTTGTTCGTAACAGCACATGATCTATCCCTTAGCTAGTTTAAAATATATAGTAGAGATTAAGATGCAGTGATTCAGTAAGACTAGAAAGCTAAGTGTTGATACTCAGATTTTAAAAGCCTGGCTTTCTTGAATATAAACTATTTCTATTTGAAATGGAGCAGCTGCCATCCTGTCAAGCACAGACGTAGTAGAAATGGATAAATGTTCTGTTCAAAAATACCAAGAAGTGGGTCTGTAAAATGTAAAAATATATTTTAAAAATTAATTTTTCTAGAATTGTTTAAATGGAACAGAGCTTTCAAATCTAAACATTTCTACTACAATTTTATGCTGTTAACATTACTAAAGAATTCAAAACACTGTTTAAAGATTTTGCTAAGATACTAAAATCTTGCATATGTGAAGTGTTCAATACCAACAGTGAAGTCATCCTTGATAAGAAAGTAGAACATAATAAATGTCTTTATCTTCTCTGTTTACATACTTTCATTTGCAAATGTGTTTGCACACAAAAAATATCTTGATAAAGAACAAGAGACAACCTGTGACAAGGTCTACAGGTGTTTCACATCACATACACCATTCTATGAACCTTAACACTACATTTATCCTGTATAAAACAAGAAAATGTATGTTTCTCATAAAATTCAGAACCAAGGCTTAAATAAAGTAAATATAACCTGAACAAGTTCCACTGCCTGCAAGAAAGGAAAATCCATTATTTTCAGTCCACAAGGAATGTATTTAATCTCACAGTGATCATGTGAACAGCCTAGTCTAAAAGTCAGGTGTAGCTTATTATCACTTGAGTAGCAAGTAGAGAGGCAAAACTAAGGAGAGAAGTAATTTCTTTCTCCTGCGCTTGAAGTGTTTTGGGGGGTTTGTTTTAAAACTTCATTTCCAGATTACGAAATAAAAATGATGACATATAAAGGATTAAAAATATTATTTTAAATTAGTTCCATTAAAAATATATTCTAAAAATCCACAAGGTTGTGTTTATTTTATTTTTAATTTTCAGCAAATTGATCTTATCTTATGCTAATGTATTGTGGCTTTACACCTTTTGTTTTTAACCCTAAGCTGCAGGAGCTACTCAGGAGCAGAATAAGCTCTCTGCAGAGAACTAAACTGCCAGACTTGAACTACCTGTTAATCACCTCCAAAACAATGTCTAACTGAAGATGGAAACTGTCCATTAAAAACCAGTGTCTCACTGTACCATAAGACAACATAATCTGTGGATATTGCTGTCTACTATTCCTACAATACACAACCTACAGCTGAGCCTAAGTCTTTGTCCTGACTCTGATTTGTCTCTAGAGCATAAACCTACCAAGTAATTTGAAGATTTACTAAATATGTTTCTTCTTTTTCTCCCCCCCCCTCCAAACTCCCTACTAAATAAGTCCTAGTTGATATTTCCAGTATTTTGTGCCAAAGTCATAAATTCACCTCTTAAAAAAAAAAAATCATTTTTGTATGTTTCCACTGTGACAAAATGGTCTTGCCTGCTGCAATTGGACTAAAGATTCACAGTTGGGTTCCTGGTGTCTTGGACACTGATCCAAAGCAGGTACCAGGGAAAAGCATGAAAGAAATGCAGTTGGGCAACATAAAATACTGATGGTAATTGCCAGCTTTTGACATTTTTCTCACAGGGCCATTTGAAAGTAGAGTACCTCTAACTTACTAATTCCTCATGGATTTCTTGCCGAGCTGCTTTTAAACTAAAGTATAATTTTGTCATGAATGGTGTAACAGACAAGAAAATGCCTATGGAAGTAAACTGCTACACAAAAGGGCTTTTACCTGGTGGGAAAGAGTAGTAAGTCTAGTCACAAAAAGGTTCCCTGTGATACAATTTATGGTGGGTTAAGTCTGGCCAGCAACTTAAGTAGCGACCAGCTCCTAACACACTACTCTCTCCCAGCAGGTTGAGGGAGAGAATTGGAAGATCAAATGCAAGAAAAAAACTCATGAGTCAAGGTAAAAACAGTCTAATAAGTGAAGTGGAAAAAACCCAACCCAACAAATGATGCAAAAGCAATCAACCACCACCCAGATTTTACTGCTCAGCCTGTGGTCAATTTGGGTCAGCTGTCCTAGCTGTGTCCCCTCCCAACCTCTTGATCACTCCAGCCAGCTGCAGCCAGCAGACAGTGAGAAACAGAGAAGGCCTTGACACTGCGTGCACTGCTCAGCAACAGCTAAAACACTGGTGCATTATTATCACTGCTTTAGTCTAAACCCAGCACCATATAAGCTGCTATGAAGAAAATTACCTACAAACCAGGCACACATTTATTACTTGTGGACTGAATCAAAGATGAAAAATTATGGCTTTTCAGAGCTAAACAAAGTTTTCTTAGAAATCATTAGAAGTAAGTGTAAAGATAACAGTTTGATGCTTCCACATTTGTAGGCTTCATTTTTGCAGGTAACAGCAATTATACTTGCCAGTATCGTCCTATGTGTTAGAAAGAAAACTTGAAACGGACCTCCACATATGAACACCAGCTACCAGAATGAAAATACATTTGAGGCTAAAAATGAGTAAAATGACAAGCAGAGTCAACAGGCTTAAGACTTATGAAATGAGTATTTATTGCAAAGAAAATGAGAAGTGTTCCAACTCACCAGCAAGTCAAAAACTTCATTAACATCTTTTCCACGGATCTCAATGCCATTGATCTCCAGAACTTCATCCCCTTCATGCAACAGCCCACTCTTCTCTGCAGCACCTCCTTTGACTATTCGACTGATGATAACAGAATCCATTTCATTGCGAACAGTAGCACCCTGTGTAGCAGCAACACATTCCGAATTTATTACATACATGAAACTCAAAGCCATCTATTGTATACATTCCAAGCACATGGAAAAACTATGCTGAAAGAGAATGCAAGTTAACAGCTTGGATGCATACACACACTGCTCCAGTTC
Organism: Haemorhous mexicanus; assembly: GCF_027477595.1. Classification (NCBI taxonomy): domain Eukaryota; kingdom Metazoa; phylum Chordata; class Aves; order Passeriformes; family Fringillidae; genus Haemorhous; species Haemorhous mexicanus. The sequence goes on from NC_082346.1 coordinate 32,539,884, forward strand.
AAAAAAATTACTGTGTAACTCTTTCAACCTACACCAAAGACTGAAGAATTTAATTGCTCTACACCATGAGATTAATTATTTTTTTATAAACATAGTCCTAAGGAAACTCTTATTTGAAAGATGCAAACAGCAGATGATAACTGCTAAACAAACCCCAAAAGCAGAAACCAGCCAGCCAAAAAAACCTACACCTGGTTGGCACAAGGTTAAGCTCCCTTGCAGCAAGCTTGGGATAGTGACTCTTGTCAAGAAGATCTGTCAAAACCCAAGTTGATAGAAGCTGTACAGATTTTACATGGTAGTATGGCTACTGCCCAATGCAAGCTAAACACAAGTTTACTGTCTATGACTGTTTCTGGAGGGAGGGAAGAGTGTTTACAAGTTAAACACTACCTTGGCATTCGAATTCCTAACATTTCATAGCAATCTGGAAAGGACAAAAAGGCTTACTTCCTCTACATACAACTGAGTAAGCACCAGTACTTACCAAGGGAATATCCCGAGCTTTCTCAATGCGAACTATTTTAACCGTCTCCCCTCCATACATGCCAACATTCTCATAAATCTTTTCATCTGTCAGAGGCTCTGGTTGCATTTCTTGTTCTGCAACCTTATCATGAGCCAGGAGAAGTGCCTAGTGTTAAACAAAATCAGCTCAGTTACAGAAAATATCACACTTGATACGCATACAGATTAGTAGATGAAATTCTGCAATTTCAACAATCTATGAAGGTTATAGAATTTTGACTCAAGCAATAAAAAAAAATCATTTATCACAGCTACATAGAACCTACTTTTTTTCAAAACTTTCAGATTAGAAAACAATATAGAAGCAATTTTGAACACAACTGTGACTGTACTTCTATCTTATCTGTACTAAAAAAACAGACATTGGTTTACTATGTATGTGTCTGCAGACTCAGAATTAAGTTTTGCAGAGAAAGCTACTTTTACATCACCACCCTAGGACAAAATTTCCTTTATGCACCTTAAGGTAAGCATGAAACAACTGCCAAAGGTAAAAACAAACAGCAGCTCGTGTTGCCCTGCTCCCACTGACCTACTCCTACATTGTTTATGTGCTAATCACCCTGTAATACATATAGACTGTAGCCAGGGCTGAATACAATAATGTACTACACTTGATTAAAAGTTCCATTAGTTTCTGGAACTTGCAAATTCCTTATCCTAGAAAAATTAGGGTTGAGGAATAAAAATCATCCTTGCCCAATCAGCCCAAGGAAAAAAGTAACTTACACTGAAAACAGCATCAAGAAATAGATCCATTAGATTAGAAGTTTCATTTTGTTTTACCTGCATGTGAGGGGCATTCAGCAAAGCATTAAGCTCCTGTCCATCCTTATGGTGGCTGGGTTTCAAAACACTCTGTACCTAAAAAGAAATCAAGCAGTAAAACTCTAAATCTAGCTAGTGATTTATCAATCCTCCCTTTCCTACTCAAGCACAACCCCCTACTTGCAATTACTCATTTTGCTGCAAGTATATCCATGTACTTGTTACGCTACTGCTGATTAATCTGGTACACATTAGGAAAACATGCAATGAGACCAGACCACAGGACTAACCCAGCACATCTTGCCTCAGTAATAATCTACCAAATCTAACTTGGTATCCAGTACCTCACACAGATTTGTCAATACCAGAGATTGACAATGAGCTCAGGTATCACAAAGATGCACACAAAAAAATTAAACTCTAGACAGTGGAAGTTAGTGATTTCATGGCAGCGAAATCAGTCACAATAAAGTGTATTATGAGACTATGCTGGGCTTTTAAATTGGAGTAATTTCTTATTAATGTGACTAGCCTTCCTCTTCCTTAAAAGTAGACTATCATATTCTAATTATGCAAACTATTTCCACCAACAGTAAGGCCAAAGATTCCGAGACAGGTTTTGCAATGCATCCTGAAGCTCTTGTCTCAGGAAGTGCGCAAATCAAAACTTCAAAAGGTCCCTCCCTGGAAACCTGACTTCTTTGGCTGGTTCCAAAATAATCCACACTAACACAAGGGCAGTTTTTGCTCAAGCAGCTTCAGCTGCCAAAGTAAGTTTTCCTTCTCATACTGTTACTAAACAAGCCTTGCCATCATCTCTTGCAGACACTGGTATACTGATACAGAGAGCCAAGAGCAGGGAAGTGCTCTTACACCAAAGTGAGGCTGAAGATACTTTCAAAGCCATTATCCTCTGCCCTAATCTGACCAAAGGCACACAAGTGCAACAGCACAAATGAATCCAAAGACATCAAGAGCAGATTATACAAATCAGAGCAGCAGCTTTCAGAGAAATAGAAAACATTTTGTTCAAGAGCTTTTGACTCTTGTAGATGAAGTAATGTGACATCAGAGAATCAAGAAACCAAAAGTTTCAAAGAGAAAATAATTCCACTTTTTGTACGATCTAACAGTATCTAAAGGTCAGAAAAGCTTCTATACTAGGAGCAATTATCTACAGAAATGCTAACAACTATCAATGGATGTAACCAGAAAACAGCACTGAAAACTTTCAAGTCAAGACACTTTTAAATTCTAGGAGAAGCCACTAAACGAACTATGCCCATGGAGCGAGACCCTCATATTGCCAGAGAAGTGTCACATCGAACATGCTCCTGTGCTTTGCAATAAATGTGGCACAACGTACAAAAATCTTCCTTCTGACATCCTAGAACATGCCCCATGGTGAGCAAATGTTGTATACCTTAAAACAGTCAAAGAAGAAGCCAGATTTATGTATTTTTTTAAAGTGGTTTCTTTAAAATCATAGAGAACAGAAAGAGCTCAGGTTCACAAAATCCTTACTTCAGTCATGTGTCCAAATTAGAAAGGAAGCTATTATACCTGCTTAAACTGAATTCTAGGATGTCACACAGCAAACAGAACACAGCGAAAGACATACCACACTGACAAGTTTTCCTCTGTTTTGAAAGAAAAGATTCTTCTATACAAAAGACTTTTACATAGAGGTTTATTTAAGGTCTCTTAACTTTCAAGGGACTTTGCAGAAGCCACAAGAAGCCTTAAAGCTTTATTTATCAACTCTTTATGATTTTTTAATAGGAAAACCTACTCAGAAAGCAACTTGGAAGTCTTGCAAGGAACACAATCTTCTGAATGCAAGGTCAGAGGTTGAAAATTTGTCAGTGGAAAAGAAAGTAATCTGGTTCAACCAGTTACTCTGTGTGCAGTAAACATCCTTTATTCAAGTTGAATTTCTGCTTTGAATAATTTGAATATTAAAAACTTTAATATATTCCCCCCCCTTTAAGAAAAACATAAATCTCTCATTTGTTTATTTAATGAAGCTCTAGGAAAGCTTCAGGCTGCCCTCTAGACCACTTATTACAGCAGTAGCGCTGCTTGCCAGAGTCCTTTGTAACTCATGGTAATAAATCCCACAGCTTTATCAGACTAAGAAATTTGAAGAAGACTGTCATTCCAGAAGTGACACACTACATACAGCACAGATGATCCACACTGAGTATGTGGCAATACCTCTATTTTCTTAACTCTTCAGACTAGTTTTTATTGTTAATCATGTTCCCTTTAGATGAAGAACCTCACCCCAACCCCTGAAGTTATCCACTGGCTTCATTACACACACCACAATTTGTAGGCATGGACGATGGAAGCATGTGCTGGAGTGATATGAAGCATTCAGAAATTAACTGCACCTGCAAAATTCTGTTGTTGCTTACCGGCAGGTGAGCAGGACTGTCAGATGGAACAGACACACACATGCCAGTGCACTTACCCCAGAAGTTACGAGCTACCAGTGCATCCCCTCAACAGTACAGATCTAGTTCATTTGTCTGATTTTGCAGAAGTAAAGAGTAGCGAGTCTAAAACATTTAGGAACATAGTCTATATAAATTGAGCCTGTTAAGTATATTTAATAGCAGGAACGTCTTTCAGGTATTTGGTAAGTGCTGTTACAGGCCAAATTATAAACTGTCTAGAATGCTGTATCAAATATTCTTATAAGGTCAAGATTCAGACCCTGCTCCCATAATCCGTGCCCCCATCTTGGTCAAGTTTAAATGGATTTAAAATCAATTTAATTACACTTGATGTTTACTGGCTATTTTTATTTCAGACTTGGAGTATACCCCATGACATGAAGATAAGCTTTCTCAAATAAATTCCTTAAGATCAAGGGCTTCGTTCCACCTTTTTAAATCATTTGAAGTTTCTAAAAAAAAGATGAGAAAAAGCTTGAGTTGTTAGTGGCTGGTTATCAGAATTGGTAGGAAAATGAACTGTACATGTATAGTACCAATTTGAGGAATTTTCTAAAGAGGACTAGAAAATTAAAAAACCCTAAATAATATTAATTATTACTTTTTTTAAAAGGAAGACTCTTTCATGCTGCATTGTGCAATTGTGTTGTAAAATGCCTTTTCCTGTTAAGAGATGTTCTCTTCTACAGTATAAAGCTGCAAACAAAACACGTCTGTAGCTTTAAACTGGGGCACACAGTCCAACCAGTTTCAGAGCTGTACACTGTTGCTCATGACCTGTGCACTAAAATATGCAAACTCGCACTACCTGCTATTTAAAATTAATGTTATGCATGTATCTGCTATTTTTCTTTCTTGTAATGTCTTCTGGCTTTTATCATCAAGATGTTATCAGTATCTAAATGCAGGCTTTTGCAAGTGTCTTTTCAAAAACACCCTGAAGTAGGTAAATGAGCTGCTTTCTGGGGGAGTTTCTTATGCCTATGCTTAGAGGTAAAAAAAGCAAAAGACAGCCAAGAATGAGAGTACACGAAAAAACAGACATGCAAGATAAACACATTGCCAGGATTAAAAAATACCCCAACAACAAACCGAAAAAAACAAAACAAAAACACCACCAAGTTTTCTAAAGCAGAAATAATTTCCTTCCATACTGCTACATAACTAACACAGAAACTTTTCAAAAATGAATGAAATATCTGAAAACCAAGCATAAGATCTTCTATGCAGGCAAGACAAGGAAGTACAAAGTGATCTGAATGGAGGCTTCAAGGTATCTTCTTAAGACACTTCTGTCAGACACAGAAATATTTGTCCTGAATTTCTGGCTCTATCATTTCAGGATGTTATTTAACATACTGCAAACCACAAGTCACTTAAATACACAAGAAGCTGAGTCACTGAGAAACTAGATGACATCTGAAAATGGGAACAGACATTTGCAATATATTGAGTTTTCAGGAATTCAAGGCTGGACAAGACAGGGATGGAGGATGAAGAGCCAAAATGAGCACAGTGATGTATCTTTTATGCAATAGTCTTGTGGATAATGATCAAATTCCGTTGGTTTAAAAGTTTTGTATTAATGAAATATTTTCCTTTTGCTTATCCTTATTCATGACTGGTAAGAGGCACAAAATTGGCTTTGTACCACCTTCTAATTTTAAGATTTACCAAATCACCTGAAAAAAAAAAAAATAGTATCTTGGGAAGGTAAGGGGTAGTGAGAAATGGGGAGAAACACAAGAGTTTGGAAATAGACCTAGAGTTTTCCTAGACATATTTTCTCGTTGCAAATTTCTATTAAGTAGCAAATAGAAGGTCATCATATTCATGAAGGGAAAGAACCAGCTTTCTTAAGGGTTACATCTGTAACACCTTGTATTATAAAAGGAGGTTCAAAAATTCTAACTTGCATCTGAATGAAATCCTAAACTAGGCCTATGTAAAGTGAACATTTTGGGGAGCAGCTTACAAACAGAAGGTAACCAAAAAGGCTCCTTCAGACTCACAGACACAGTGAACAAGCCCTGTGAGGAGTTTGAAGTAGGCTACAGACTGATGAATAAGCAAGAAAGAGGGAAGCTCACATGTACTGCAAACATATGATTACAGTGGGTTGATTAGAAGTTTTCACAGATTCAAAGGATATTCTGAAGTACTTCTACCTGCTTTTGGCACAGTTTTATTGACAAACCTAAACAAGAAAATCCTAAGCTGAAGTTTAATCAGCACCTGCACCTTTAGATTGTATTTAAATGATGTTCCTCCTCATCATCAAGAGTCAGTAATTTCTTCTGCAAAAGAACTTCAAGCTCGCTACAATGCTGCTGGGCTTACAAGATTAAAGTCTAGTAAAAGAATGGAGAGTGGGAAAAGCTGTTGAAAAAAATGCTTCAGGAAGAAAGAAAACCAGATCCTATATCAAACAAACTAACCAACCCAAAAACCCAACCAACACCCACCACCTGCTGCCATACTGAAATACTCCAACCCATGTACCTGAGTCAGTTTGGTTTGCTGGGTGCTAAATGCTGGAGCCTTTATCCAGCCCCTGGATTTGGCTTTGCTGAACACCACAGTGCTAGGCTTGCTCTGATGTTGGTATTCAAGCTACCTAGGTCCAAGCTAACAAAATTTATATGGGCTTAAGATGTAGACACCCTTCACTACTATATGTACTTGCACCAGGCCATAGAAAATTGTGACAAAAGTTACTGAGCGACACTTTAGAATATTTTAACAATTTCTAAAAAATGCATCAGATCTTGTAAAAGAGCTGTCAACTGTCAGACCAAAAGATGTTTAATCACAGCAGTAATTAAAGCACTGAAATTAAGTATTAAGGGATCTGTTGCCAAATTTAAAGCAGAAGGCTTGTTTCCAGTATCCCTGTTATTTTCAGAGATGACTCCCAATCTAAGAATCATGGCTCAACTTAGAGGAGAGTCACAATAAGAGAACTGTAACTCAGTTCCTGAATGCTTCAACTAAAGAATACCAACGGAAAGGGAGTTAGATTATCACAACCACTCCCTTTTCCTATGTTTAAACATAGTACCTTCTCTGTTACATATCTATCCATGCTAAAGAAGAGTTCCTGCCCCCAAATATTTTTCTGGTTACTGTTTGCTGTATCTGGTTTTTCCAGATTTCCAATCGGTGACTATTATAACCTCTTTCATATTCAACATTCAGTCACTCAGACAAGCTTGACAAGTATGTATTTCAACAGAAGCTATGATTATAGGTTTCATGTATGTCACAGGGATGCATACTGTACATACCTCTTGTGCTAGTTCTTGTGCATTGGAGCTGAGAGGATATGGAGGGCTGGCTTTGTTCATGTGGACTGTAACAGCATTGTGGATCTTAAAGGCATTCTGAAAATCGCTGTTTTGAACAAGCTGTAAAATGAGTGAGATATCCTCTTGACTCTGAGGGTCTACCAAAACGTGCTGGATATGCTTAAGAGAATTTAACAGTTCTTCCACTTCTAGGTAAGAAATAACAAAATACAAATAAGATATGAGTTAACAAGAATGATAACTAAGTAATATTTATATTAAGACTTAAACAAATTTTTTTTTTACTGTTTGGTTTTTAAACCAGCAGTGATATATGCAAGTTTATTAGTTATCTGCTATTCCAACTTTTTTGAAGCAGCATGTAACTGAATTAAGAGTAAAAAAGAAAAAAAAAAAAAAAGAAAAAAAGAGAGACCCCAAGTCAGTAAGAACAGTAAGACTTTATGGCTTAGCTCATCTTGATGCACTGAATATTTACTGATACCTTGGATCACCTTTCTGTGTGTACCTATAAAATATGGTAGAAATCTATGTAGCTCCACTATATATTGCTTACTTATAGAATGAATGTAAGATAAGTAAACTACATTCAATTTATAAACATAAAATTATCCTCAGTCTTGGAACATTAAAATAAAAAGGATGAAAAAATATCATCTGTGAACATCTAAGAGTTTTGAAAATTATCTACAGCAAAAAAAAAAAGTCCACATCTTTTACCTACACGAATATAAATTCTGCTTGGGCCGTAAAATATTTTAACATTTTAATAACCAGTTTCTATATGTTTGCAGAATACTATACATGTACTACATTCTTGAGTTTCAAGAACTGAGCTGATGCTTTACAAGTGCTTTTCAAAGACTTTTATATTATTTTAAGCCAAACCAAATTTCTGCTAAATAGGTCACTTCTCAAAATTAAGTACTTCAGAAACCACCTAAACCAAGGAATATGAATCAAACCCAGGTAAGAAATTCTGAAGCAGTCAGAAAAACAATGCATGTTTTGAGCCTTAAATAACATACATGTTTTCATATATTATCTGAAAAAAAATCTGTTCAGCCACAAGAAGCTGGTCAGCTACATAATATTTTAATAAATTCAAGTAAGCTAGAACTTTTGAACGCTGGTATTTAAAGAAAATGAACAATAAAGAAAATCCCAAATTTTAAAACTGCCAGTTGATACTGATACCAAAATACCAGCTTTGAGAGTAATTTTAAAGTTTTAGCAACCTTTATTAAGACATAATGAATAAACAAAATCAGGAACAGTATCAGGACATCAGCTAAATTGCATTTTTAACATGAAAAATCACAGTACATACTGACCACTAACATGATCAGTACACTGAACACAAGCCTAGACTCAAAATCTTTGAGCACAACATAAAAAATGGTTGATAATTAGGCACATAAAAACCACAAAGCCTAACAAAAAATGCATTTCCAAGAAGTTTAACTGTTTTAATTTCGGGCAAACCATATCTACATACAAGCGGTCTAGTCTGAGTTTGCAAGTTAAGTCTTCTGTATTATAAAAGGAAACAAACAAGCCAGGGCTGCTACTCTTGTACTTTACTGTCTGCAGGACAATAAAAAAGAAAGTAATAAAACCCCTCCAAAACCATTTCATACATGCTAAAAACATCCTACCCACCAAAGGTCAAGGACTTCTTCCTGTAACCACCAAGGAAACAAAGGGCAGTAGGACAAAAGCTGCACAGAAAGCTTGGATACTGGATGTGCAGGATATTCCACTGCTGATATCCAGCACAGCTCACAACACTAATTATGGTAGCCAATGTCTCACTAGGAAACTGTATACACAATATACTGCTTATCACACTGGGAGAAAAGCCATTTGGAGAGAAGGCTAAAGAACACTCCACATGTGAGAATATTTGCTAAACAGGACATTGTCAGCTGGCAAAATTCTCATCTAATGAAGAATGCACAGTACTGAAGTCCCTCTTCAACTCCATCTCCCAAGTCTGAGGAAGTGCACTATTTTCAAGCATAAAGAAAAAAAAAAAAAAAAGTATGTGAAGCAGATGCTGTTGTATAGCTCCTGACACCTCCTTGGTTAAAAAACATACTAACTCAAAGTTCTGCTACTTGTTATGGTTATTGGATTCAAAAAGCAGTGAGATATTAGAGAAGAACGTTGCTTCTTTAATGTTGTCCTAATTATTTTACTCCATTCTTTCTGAGCTCTCTCTTACATACCTGAAAATTCAAATACATACACATATACACACACAATTCTAATACATGTTGCATGTAAGATTTGAATTCATACAGAAAGACAGACATCTTACTCTGTATCTACAACATATGTCTTTACATATCTTTTTAGACCTTTGCTAGTTCCTTCTGTGCTGCCCTTTCTTGCAAACTACCACAATACTCTCTTCCCTGTATAATTCCCTTCTACACTGAGGCTTCATTTGCTGGATACCAAAGCTTTATACCAAGTGATTTCCCCCACCATGAAGCATCAAACAAATACCCACCTCAATACAATTGTGAAACAGAAATGCTTCAAAGGAGTGAAATTAAGTATTCCTCAAAAGGTAGCACTCCATTTCCTAGTCACTTGTTTTAATAAAAAACCACACACAAAAACCACACACATAAAACCACACACAAATCTGGCATTATGTATGCCTAATTCTCTCTAGATTTCTGCTTTTGAAGTCTGTATCACAGATGAGATTATGATGCAGGTTTTTTTTGGTTTTTTGTTTGTTGGTTTCAGTCTTTTTAAAGTAACAACAATACAAAAAAGCACCAGGTAACAAAAGACTCCAGATATTTCCTATACAAAGGCTTGTCTTGAAGAAAAATAAGTTCAGTAAGACCAACATCCGCATTTACTCACAGAAAAGTCAGGGTTCTTTTGCAGAACAAGTCCATTTTTTAACTGCAGATCAATTAGCAATCAAATACTGGGTTTTATCAAGTCTTCTTTTACATGAAGTGCTGCAGCCTGTTTCCATTAGACTATGAAATGGCTGGAATGTGACTGAGCACTGTGAGATATACACATTAATCAAAAGACTGCCAGGGCAAAAGTATGCAACTGCAGGGGAGGACGTGCAGTCACAGCTTAACGTGTTAGATTAGAAAACTTAGAAAAGAAAATAGATGTCTTTTATCACCTTAAACAAAAAGTTAAGAAAAGCAAACTATAGAAGATAGGATTTACTATACCTCAACACCAATGTCTTCGTTCCCAAACTTTTCTATAATCTATGGGCTGGTACTAGTACTTTAATGCTTCAAATATAACTTAAATCACATAGCTAGGAAAAGTAGTTTTGGATAAAACAGTAGTTCAGAAAGTTTATTTATAACATATTTATAAATAAGTTTTGGCCAAGGTATAAAGGCAAAAGTTAGGCAGCTTTAAAAAATAATAATTGCAGCCAGAAAGGGCTTACTTATGAAAGGCTTACTTCCATGAAATGCCAGTTACTCATTTAACTAAATTAGCTGAAAGAACCGTAGAAAACCAAAGAAGTCTACATTTTATGGCAGCATATTGCTGTGAAAAAGCCAGTAAATACTTATATGCACATGTGCTAGGTGCAGAGACTATTATTCCCATTTAAACAGCTGTCTAAATCATACTGTTTTGATAACAAACATGCCCTTTAACATTCTTTTGGTTAAGTCTCCTGTTTTATTTTTATATATAAATTCCAACTTCTTTAATCTAGTCTGCTTTCTTTTATAATGATAAAAACATTAAAGACTTGGCAAGGATCTGCCAAATTAGACACTGGCACTAACAAAACATTTTCCAAACTAAAAATACAGACACATAGGTCAATATTCTTACTTAAAAGATGCATCTTCAGGAGAAGCTCTACGGATTAACACAGACACACAAAAGCAAAATTAGAATCAGTATTTAAAAAAATACCAAAGAAGGATAGTTGAACATTTCTGTCACTCACTAGCACCTGTCCAGGTTTATTTGGGGTTTTCCTAACTAATCTCAGAGATTTGTGAATGTGACTAAGCACTTTAACCTGGACAGTAAAAGTGGAAAGAGGGAAGAGCCAGATGCTGTTTTACAAATGTTAGAAATATTAACCCAGAAACTCGAAAAAGGACAGGCTTAAGAGTAGAAGATTTTGTAACAGTTTAAGTTACTGCAGAAGCACTTCACTGAATTTAAATTTTAACTCTGTTTTTGACAACACTAGTGACTGAATACAGATTCTTTAGGGACTACATAGGTTAAAAAAACACTGTATTTTATTCAGAACAATTTTTTCCTACGTTTGCAACAATTCAACATCACAGCTGTGTATAATCAAAAGCACTACTCTTAATTACAGAATCACACAGCAGATAAGGTTGGAAGGGACCACAGCAGGTCATCTGGTCCAATCTCTCTGCTCAAACAGGGTCATCCTAAAGCACACTGCACAGGATTGCATCCAAACAGTTCTTGACTATCTCCAGCGAGGAAGGCTCCAGAGCCTCTCTTAAACAATCTATTCTAGTGCTTGATCACCTGCACAGTAAAGAAGTCCTTCCTCATGCTCAGGTGGAACTTCGGCCACCAGTTTTTGCCCATTGCCTCTTGTCCTCTTGCTTGGCACCACCAAGAAGTGCCTGACTCCATCCTCTGACACCCTCCCTTCAGATCCTGATATGACACTGATGAGGTCCCCCCTCAGTCATCTCTTGAGGCTGAACAGGACCAGTTCCCTCAGCCTTTCCCCAGAAGAGATGCTCTCTTGTTGCACTTCACTGGATCCACCCCAGTAACTCCCTGTCTCTCCTGTCCTGAGGAGCCCAGAACTGGACACAGTACTCCAGGTCAGCCTCATGAGGGCAGGATGCCCTCCAGAGGGGCAGGATCCCCTCCTCTGACCTGCTGCCAATGCTCTTCCTGAGGCAGGATCTCATTGGCCTTCTTGGCCACAAGGGCACTGCTGGCTCATGGAATGCTGAACTATACATCCTCTCTTCTTAAATCTTAAGTTGACTGATCCAAGCGACAAGACCCAAATTTTGGTTACAGAAGTGGACCAAGTCACCTAGTAAGTTCTCTTCAAGATGCACCTCATACCATATATTATTTCCTAATTTATCTCTTTACACACACACACCCCCCTCTATAATCTTCTTGCTCCCAATGTCTGGCATGTCTCTTCTCACACCTAGTATTCAAAGAATCCTAGCTCCCATTCAATACCAATTCCCCCTCTTCTGTTCTTGCTGAGCCAAAACTAATTTCCTCCTTCCAGCTTTTCACAAATACTCGGGCAATCCCTCAGCTTCTCCCACAGCTAGTATCCTTCTGAACTCCCCAATGAGAGATTTTAAAACCCACCCTTCACCATCACAGTAATTTCTTCACTATTATTGCTCTTGTTCAAACAGCTTCAGTCCACACCAGCTCCTAGCTGGTTCTCAAGTATGTTACTTCTCATCCCTACCAGCTTCCATAGGTAGCTGCTTTGTCCATTGCTTCACACCAATCCTCCCTCCATGATCTCAGCACCTCCAGCATGAATCTAGCCTCAGCTTTCTAATTCCAAGTCACACTTTCCTCCCTTCTCTAGTTTCAATTTCCAACTCCTTCAGCAGTCTTCACAGTTTTTGGCCACTGTGGCTAAACAACTCCCAACTGAAGACACTTTTTTACTGTCAGACATCCATTTTTGTATCTGCTGCTTTGTGTTCTCTCTAAGGAGAGAATTTTACAATCAAATCCTAACACTTCATAAAGTTAACTACAGAATCTGCTTCTCACAAAGAGATCTCTCAGCTGACAAGCCCTGCACTAAATAAGGTACACCCTCCTTAGTTGTAACTGACCCTGCTCTCCACAGGAGGTTGAACAGGATGACTTCCTGATGACCCTTTCGATCTAAATTTTCCTATAGAGGGATTTGTACAATAAGGATTACCAGAGGTTATGGAGCAGAGACATGTCTTTAGCAGAATTGCTGCTCAGGCACACAAATATTAGAGATGAAGTAAAAAAGAAGAAATTAGCAATTTCATAGCTATTTTTCCCTCTGTATTCTCAACTACCAGCCAACAGGAAAGAAAAAAAAAAAATCAAGAAACTGTGGTGCAGCCCAGAAAAAAAGGCTGCCTTTTTAAAGCAATCTGGATCTCTGAACAGGTATGGATTTTGAAATCTGAACAGGACTCCCACAGATTCCCAGTGCATCTTTTTCATTCCAATGACACACGACATTTTATTTAAAATACTTATGTTTGAGGAAGAAAGGTTAGAAACTTTCTCTAAACAACCATAATTAAAACAATGACAACTATAAAATGAAAAATTTCAGCATCCATTTCTTAAAAAATTATTAAAATTACATTTTCATCAATGCCTAAGCCGATTTTCATTATCAACACCAATACTTTAAGAGATGTATTGGTGTGACATTTTTATCAGGTGGCAACTGATAATGCAAGACAAAACAGGAAAAAAGCAGTAGCATGTTTCTCCTGAAAGTATCAACAACTTTTTATTTTATATGACAATCTGTGTTTATTCGTTCCTTATTCTGGTCTACAGTTCATCAAACATCATAAAATTGGGTATTACTTACATGGTTTTCCCCAGCCTTAAGAAGATAGAGACATTGACTGAATTAATTATTATCCACAAGGTATTTAACTGTTCCCCAAATGGATCAGTTTTGACAAGCCACTTGCTGAGGCACATAGCCTGATGTTTGGCTAAGTAAAAACACCCCAAACCACCACAAATCTGAAGGACAAGAAGACTTAAAATCTGTTTATAAAAAATTAGCTAAATTAGGTTTCCCGTGGCCTAAAAGAGCATTAATATCAAACAAATCTTTACTCCATTGGCCCACTCACTGCATTTTACCTACCTAGTGTTTTCACAGTGTAATGAGGACTCTCCAAAACAATCCCTTCTTCTGTGTCAAATATTGGATTATCTATTCCAGTTTTAGGAGGAATTTGTGCTAGTTTCTTTAGCCTCATGGAAGCAGTAAGGTCCAGTTCTTGTTTCCTTCCCTCTTCCTCTCGCCTGCGCCTTATGTCCTCCTGCTGCTGCCGGATTCGCTCCAGTTGAGCACTGCGCCGCATGGGCATCATCCTGGAGCCCAGGTCCCCAGGGCAATCGACAGCCATTTCTCTGTGCTTCTGAGGCTCCTCAGGAGACACAAGATCCACATTTTTTGCTTCATTGTCAGAGTCTTCCGTGATATGTCCATTCATATGAGAAGTTGTCATGATTATCTGTAACTATGCTTATGCTCTTCAAACCAAAATGCTGCTATTAGGCCAGTTTGTGTTACGATATTGCGTAAAATCCATTATAGATTCAAAAATATTTCCCTTCCATCACAAGACACTTGAAGAGGCATCCAGGAGGAAAATCTAATGACAGATATTAAAAAAAAAGAAAAAAAATTAGCAAGGAATTGGACAAATAAGAAAACATCTAAGGTCCCCAGGCATCAGAACATTGGAACTTTGCATCCAAACTTACATAGTGGTTCTTCCCCTACTAAGAACTACAGAATCCTCACAAATCTGTTTCACGTATTTTGGTAGACTTCAGGCGCCAATGTCAGAAAAGCAGCACTGTTCAATCTAATGTTAAAATCTCTTTTATTCCCACGTGAAAACTGTGGTGATTCTGTACTTAACACAATTGCAAACAAGCAGTTTTCAGAGAGCTCTCACTCAAGTTTTAATTTGTACTTTCATTCTTAAAAATTCCAACACAAACCATGCTTACAATCCTACAGACATTAACTATGAAAAACTTGTTATAAACAACATGTTCATAAGTAGTTGAGTATGCTGAACACAAGTAAAGATATTTGCATTTACTGTTTATAAATCGAGGCATGTTATGTAAACATTGCTTCCTGGATTCAGAGAAGACAGGTCTGACATAGAGTTCATCCAAAAGATACTATCTAAAGCAGACAGAAGCTGCACTTACACAATTACAAGTACAGATAAAGTTCTAGGATAAGAGTTTGGACAATTCTGGTTAGCAGCTACTCTTAATACTTCCCATAGGTATGCCTTAAAGCATGAAGGATTAAATACAAGAGTTAAAATCCCTGTGTGGGAGTAGACATACAGATTCGACAGAGAATAAAAATTAATCTCCACAGTCAACTATGACATTCCACTACACTGCACACATCTTAATCTGGTTTCTTATTCCTGATGATTTAGGCTAAAGAGCTTAGGTGTCCTGATAAATATAACCACTCATCTCTTACATATAATACAAGTAACAGTGTGTTTTATACCACACTGCCTTTCTGTCAGTGATCATTATCCACAATTTGTCCAATTAAAACGTTAAAAGGTTATAAAATTCACAAGCAGTTGAATACCATATCATCAATATACTTAATTTCTTTTTAAATTTACTGAAAGGAAAAGGAAAGGAAATAATATGAAATATCTCTAAGTCTTATTACACACTGGAAGCACCAAGACAGAAAAAAACCCCCAAAAACCAAAACCCAAAATCACCTACATTCTTATACCAAGTGTTTGTGTTTGGAGGAGGAAGGGAAGGATGTTTACTGTAATTAAGTTGAAAATTAAATATCTATAGTTCTGTTTGGGAGGAGCAGCAATAGAAACTCCTACACAAGTTTTTGCCAGCTTGCAATTCAAAATACGTAGAGCTTTTCATTTTCATGAGGAGTAACACACAGCATACAGCACCAACAAAATTATTTCCTTTACTTGTTTCCCCTCTAGCCCCAGCTACTAAAATAGTTATTACTACTTTATTACTAAAATCTTCCTGATAAGAAAATTAATTAAAGTATTTCTGTGGTAGTAAAAATTCTTTTTTTTTTTTTGCCCTTATAAGACACTTAATTGCACTCCACTGCTCAACATCCAATACTCAGCATTCACACATTCAGAAAAAAAACTAGGCAAAAAAGCGGATCGAAACCGGCGTGGTACTGGGGCTAGCACTGCAAGTACCCCACAATTACTCAGCGCCTGTAAATCCTTCAGTTAGTGCCCAACTTAGAACAGCTTTTCAAAGAATATAGACACATAAAATTAGCATTTAGACAGGGTTATATAAAGCACCACTTTAAGAAAAAGTTCTGTGAAATTCAGAGAAAGGTGGATAAACATTTAGCAAAATAATCCTCAGGAAGCTGCATTTTCCCTTCTGAAAAGGCAAATTCTCTGTACACAAATACCAACTCCCAAAAAAGAAGCCTCATTAGGAACAATGAAATTGCTAAGACCATTATTTTAACTGTGGACAGAAGATAATTCAAATTCTTTTAAATTCAAATGTATTGGGCAGAGTTTGTCTGAACACTAAAACTTATCAAAGCTACATTCATCTCTTTTCAACTCTGTCAAGCTGAAAGAAAACTCACATTCCTGAGTCTATAGGGTACAACCAACAGGTGCTGAAACAATGAATAGGGTTCTGAGGTGATGAAAAATATCCATTTAATCAGCACTAAAAAAGTAAAAAACAGGGTGTGAGATCCTGTAAGAAGTAAAACACAATTTTATACTCAATCATGTGTAAGCTAAATGATGTCACACTCTCTAGTGAATCTTAATCAGAAAGAATTATCAGAAAATTGAGTAGATGGCCAATTCTTAAAAGCTTATCTGGTCAAGAATATTTACAGTGGGATTAGCTACATATCCTCCATCAAATATCAAGCGCCAGCTACAAAAATGGCCCACCAAAACCTCATATCTGTATATAGAGTGAGAAGATTTAAAATCTCTTTAGTTTAATAATGTGAACTGAAGACAAGAGAAAAATATATTCTGGAATAACAGGCAACCTTAGTAACACTGCTCACATTTTCAGTATAAACTGTGTTCAAGACACAAAGGGCATATAAATGCTTTGAACAGGGTACCAAGACATTTAAGTCACCTGTGATAACAGTGCCTACTTTCAGTATTCAAGATCTGAGTCAATCAAGTCAAAAAGAAACAAAAGCTACAGGAAATCAGAGCTCTCTTGCAGTCACACTTTAACAGCAACAGTCAGAAACCACAACGACAATTTAAGAATTTTGGAATTTTAAATAAAAAGTATTTCTGGTGTCCCAGAAACCTAGATACTTCTAAAACCAGCAATAAACAGTACAGCAAAAGAATTGCGCTCAGATTATACAAAAGATGATACAAAATATCATATTATCAGGCAACCTACAATTTGACCTTATGGAAACACCAAACCAAATACACAAAAACCTGACCCCCGACATAAGTAGCTGGTAATCTATAAAAGCATAAGCATGCTGCAAGTCTGGAATGCTGAACAACTTCCTTTATTCAAAGAACTTCTGATAACGGGTGACCCCTTCCAAACCTAAGCCCCTCTCCTCCTTCCTGTTGTCTCAGGTCTGCATCAGACATCACAAATCCTCATCTCCAACTGTTTTGGAAAAATGCTATTGCTCAACTGCAATAAATGAAATAAACACATAAGGAAAGAAAAATCCCAGATCAGTTCTCAAGTCCCTCTCCACAATGGTCCTAAGGCTGCAAAATGTAAAATATTACACTGAAAAATTTAATTTGGTTCTCAAATTAAGGTGTGGCATAGCTGAGATTAAAAATAAGATTCAGCTTAAGGGGAGGTACTAGGAACAGAAAATTTTATTTTAACCAATATGCATGGCATCAAAAGTCATAAGATGAATAAATTCAGAAACTGTTCTGTTGGTTTTTCTTTCTGATGGTTTCTTTTGAAATTTTAAAAATTCCGTGACAGCAACAATAAGGGAAGGCTGTTACACCAAGTCTGTTCTCTGCAAATTGTGGATTATCGAATAAAACAGCTTTTCCATCCAAGAGAAGCTTATTTTACCAAATTAATATTTAGTTCTATGCAGAAAAATTTACAGACTTACTCAACAACAGTAATTTTTACTACTTCATATGTACAATCTATATAATAACATTTGTAACTAAGAGAATTCCTTTCCACTTCAGAACTTGGTAGTAGCAGGTCCTATATTTTATAGATATGTACAAGAGTCTGTTACACAGCTTGATTGCTCAAGGTTGAATAGGGTTAAATCATGGCTTTGAACATCTCGCTTTGAACTGCCGATATCTAACTGGGGAATCTCAATGCTTCCACGTGACACGTAGAGCTTTCCAAAATAAACCAGATTTATGACTCTCTCAGTCCAACTTTGTATCACAAGTCTTACCAACACAGTCCTGGAGAGTGTATGTCAAAGTCTCTTCTTCACAGATTACTTTTATATTTGGCCTCCAGAGGAAGATTTCTAAATACTGATAATGTTAGTACAGCTGTTAAAAAACAGCACTTCATTCACTCATTGGGCATCATATAGAATTCTGACTAGGATACTAATTATGAGCAGCAAACAAACCACATTTCTGATGCAAGTTCATAACAGCAAAATTAAAGAAAAAGCACAAGTACTGTCTTGGTAACTATACTAACTATTCTCAAAAATACTGTATTTTACAAGCCACCATTCTTCATTCTTCAAAGCTAACAATGTCAGTCTTCTATCATCTTTTTAAACATCCTGAATACAGTAAACAAAGCACAGACACCCAAAGCTCTGTAAAAGAATAAACATACATAAATGCAATGATTTTGGTGTGCAAGGCAAATGCTAGAATAAAATATATACTAACAGAGACTGAAATAAAAGTGCTGTAAGGTGGTTTAAGTTTTCACTTGCTTCGTGGGGACTCCGGCTGGTGTGCATAGCAATCCTAATTGCTTTAACAACTAAATTCTGTACAGTAAAATTAAATTTGTTTTGCTTCAGCGACTTCCAAAGAGCAAAAATGACATTTTCTGGAGGCTGAGGTTGTGTGTTGCATTTCAGCAGTGTTTAAAATTCTTTCATTGCTAGAAGAATGATTAGACCTGATAGTTCCAGTTTTAAAATTCTTTAAAGCTGCAAATTCTGAACCTCCTTGCAGTCATTCAGTGCTTACCTCCAGTGAAATTTCATTTGTTTTGGCACAGATTAGAGTACAAAAGCCCAAACCTACATTTGTAATTTTAATATAAACACAAGAAATAGATATTAAACATTAGCACAGTGCAAGGATTGATCATCAGCTTAAAGCTATATACTACAACAGACTTGGTTTCTTAAAATATTAATTAAAAACAACCGGAAGATGAATTCTAGGCTGAAGTGGATTAGAAATTAGAATAAAATCACATATAAGACATTTGCGGGTATTCAAACTACTAATAAAATATGAGCATAAAACTATGCTACAGATCTCTGCCATGTATTATTAATGGCTCACATAATAGTATTTCTTCTGGTATTTTACTCAGTACTTCAGATTCTAGGCAAGCAAAACCTAAGCCATAAAAATCACAAAGTAACAAAGTAAAACACTTAAATAATTCTACAAATGGAAGTTTGGTGCAAGAATATAAAAAAAAAATTCCCAGCTTTCCTTGCATCATCTCCTAGGCAGCATTTTTTCTTCAATGGGATTTCAGTGAATCTGCAAGATGAGGAAATTTGGAAAGCAATTACATAAAGGAAAACAGAACACAAATCACATTGCACAGCATAAAAAAATATTACCACTACTTGATGATAGTTAAAGATTAGAGTTTATGACAGAAAACACTTCACAGATATTTCCTATGACTCTTAATAGTGCCTGAAATAACTGATATAGCCTGGAACGGACTGACGTTTTGCAAAAATAAGCAAAAGTTACAAAATTTATGGCAACTTAATACCTCTTTTCTTTAATTTACAAAAAAAATCTATAATGAAAAAAGAATCTTTACACAAGCTTTGCAACATGTTCAAGAAAATTACTTTCTGGCATGGTTTGTTTTTTCAAATTTAAACTATTCTTTCTTATAACTAGATATTCTAGCATAGACTCAAGTATTGGAAGCAAACTCTTCCTTTAATACCCAGCTGACACTTGCTTTAATAATTTCAAAACAGAGTTCATTATAACACCTGTCAAGCACAGTAACTCAGTACAACATGTGAATTTTAAAGGGCTCTCACACATGCCGAGAGGTTTTAACATTCCACTCTCACTTAAACGTGCAAGATATGTGAATCAACAGCAAAAAGGGCTAAACCCTCAAACTGATCATTATTTTCACTGTTAGCAGTTTCTAAGTTACATTTGTACTAGAACAAACGCAATGTTAATTTGCAGCATTAAAGCACAGAGAAATTCAAATGAAACTGAAAACTGATAAAACTGAAAATTCAGATGACAAGGTTAGATTCCAGTTTTATAAATGGCATAAACAAATTGCTCAGCCTGCAAACCTGGGACATTATAAGCACATTTTTATATCACATTGCTATTACAGCTAAGAACTGTGGTCTATGTAAGACATCAGATTTTATTAGGCTTGTTTATCTGTTAATGCAATGTCACCAATTGAAAAAGTCACAGCTTGGGAATGGGCCTACAGTATCAACTTCAAACGACACAAGGCAACTCCCTACAAGTCAGCTATGAACAAAGTGTTTTCCATGAAAAACAGGCACCAGCAGGAGACATACATCATGTCAATCAGCAGCCACCTCGCTCAGACCTCCTTTCAGCAACAGCACCTTTGCAGTAAAATACATGCAAGATACCTCTGCAGCATTTGTATGAAGAGGGAGGAACAATTAAGGCTTATTTAAATTCCTGCCCATCTCACTGTGAAAGACAAATGCTGCCTGTTTTATCAGCAGCAACCTTTCTTGGTTAGCATAGCAACAGTGAGCTCCTTTAATCAGCTAAAATTGATAGCACAGGTCAAGCCACACTCATGACAGCACAGAATCACTCCACACGAAGCTTTCTCCAGTAGTAACACATCTTTCTCCTGCATTAATCTACATGTTTTCTTTTCAGTTACACAGTGCTTCCTAAATTGACTGAGATTTGAAACAATTGTCGAAAACACTAAGAAAAAACACATACCACAATTCCTACTACCACTACTACTTAGACATCATTAATTTGTGCTTTTTAGACCAAATGAAAAATAGACAGGGAGGAGAATAAAGTTACAGCTGGGGTGAGAGGGAATGACAACAGAAACAAACTAGAGTCAGTTTCAAGAAGCTTATTGCTTAAAGTCACAGCTAGACAAAAAAAGTTAAAATACTTGTGGAGGTCAGTTAAGCAATTCTGTAACATAGTATTTATGTTCTAAGTTCTGTTCATATTTTGTATCCTCGATAAAGCTTCAACACAGCTGCGCTGACAAGTCCTAAACTGCGGTGAGGAGCACAACAGAGGGCAGTCTCTGCAGTACTTCATGAAAACCTGAAAAAACCCCCAAAGCTGTTTCAAAAGAGAGCTCAAAGAAACATCCAATATTACAGCTCCTTAAATGGTCTGACGCCCACATCACCCCAAAACAGCACACAGATATACCACCCCAGCATTCCACCAGGGCTTAGATTAATAGGCTACAACTATGCATACATTTGAATACTCAGTTCTAATCAGATCTTTAGTACTCATAATCCCTGTGACAAAACCTGTTTATTTTATATATAGATATGAGTGGATAACATAGATGCCTACAAAATGCAATGAAAATATAATAGTATGAGAAAAAAGGAATTACCTTAATGTAGTAGATTTTTAAATGTTTAGAAACCTTCAAGCATAACAAATGAAGAGTAAAGAAATTCCTAGAATTCCAGGGATTGTTAACAGATCTCACAGGACAGCCAGAAGCATGCTAACAAGACAGTAATTTCTTATCACACATTCACAGCTAAGACTTCAGCTTTCATTGTCTTAAAAGCAAATATGCCTGTCCTCACTTTAAATGGTGGTTTATATTCCGTCTGAAATTAAAAACACTGCTGCTATTTTAGTTCTCTAATAAGATTCCTCCAACCCCCTTGAAACTGTGTCCTTGTTGGCTCAGGCTCTTGCATTCTGGTCTCATTTTAACCCCCATGTTTTTTAGCATGTTATTTTTAATGCCAACGCTGGCCACCACTCCACTACGTAAAAGCAAACGTTCATGGGTACTAGTAGGTATATGACATTGTAACTTCAAAGAGGTGACCGAACCAAAGCTGAACTAATTAATCCCAAGTTAAACTGAAGTTACAATGTTCCACAATTTACATCTCATCTGACGTTTAAATCCCCAAGAAATGGCATTGGTTTAGTATTCCACAGCAAGTTATTCTTAAGCCACATTAACAATACTCTAAAGAAAGACTAACTTCTTCTTTATTTATTTTAATACTTCAATATCTACTGAATTCAATTTAAAAATATCACCTAAAGAAAATGGAAATACAGTTACTAATCTAAACCTTTCATCCAAAATTGCCAAAATGTCAGCTACCTAATTCAGTCTTCAGAGATTATACTGGGACCAAGACTGTCTTCTAATTTTATATGATTGAGCTATAGGCTTTCCAAGTTCAAAAAAAGCAAAGTCTTGCAACATTATGTAACAAAGATACATGTGCTAGCTTCTTTCTTGTGACCATCCTCCTCAGGCTCTCTTTTCAACTCCATTTTGCAAGATTAACTGGATGCGTGTCAGGGATGATTTCAAAAGCTTTTTTTAAATGATCCCCAATGATATAACCTGATTAGCTGTGTCACTGTGTTACTCATAGGGATGTGGGGGCGAAGGGGATAAGGATCTTCTGACCTTTTTTTCTGACCACAAAAATAGGTTGAGACTTCTAAAAACTGGTATTCTGGAAAACAGGACATCGATCACAAAACTATGCAATTATTCTATCAGCTTCACAGGACACACAATCACATACCACAAACTCAGAACAACCACATTTCATTTGAGTTCCTCTCTAATTATTGAAAGGAAAAAAACCCAATGCACAAACTATTTCAGCTACTCAGGTCTCTGATGTCACAAGACTTTCATTCCTACATTCATCTGAGATGGTGGTGACTGTTTCACTGAGCAAATCCCTAAAAAACTGCTGCATAATTTAAAAAAATTTCTTCCAGAAGTATTTTCTCTTCATGGGTGCAAGGTTTTCTTTGTCTAATTAGCATAATCTGTAGTTGATTTTTCTGAAGGGAACTGTAAGCAAGGTGTACAAGCCATGGCAGTGTGTATGAATTTTTTTAGCCACTTCAGTATTACTAGTATGATGAGATGCCCTGCGAGACATAAATGACAGAAGCCCTTGCTACTACGGAAGAAAGAAACTCTCCTCAGCCAGGACAAGTGCAATGGATAACTATGGCAACTGTATCCTCTAAAGAACCAATGGGTGACAGTTGAAGACTGCAGAGGATTATGCTCAACCAAATTCACGTCCATGAAATCTGCTTAGGGATGCTCTTAAGTCCTGAGAATAAAAAGGGCAAAGTCAAAACTCAACATTTTGCAGACTGAAAAAACTGTTGAGAATCTGCAGTGCTGTAGCTTCTTTACACTGTGTCAGTCACATTACTTAGTATTTGCAAACATTGCAGTAATTTTTTCAGGGAACTCACATAATTCATATGTTTGTGCATAACTAACTGCCAACTGCTAGAACAGAACAAAGCTGACTAGGCTTTCAAGTATGCCCTACTTCTGCAGCCTTCCAAACACAATCAGTAGTTCATGAATTTATGACAATAACCAAAAAAGAGACTGTCAGTATGATTCCTTGGACTGTGAAGCTGTGCTAGTTTGCTGCTGCCAAAGACCTGCAGTCTCATTATTCTTGCTCTTGACTGCTCCCTTATGGTCTCCACTTTTGGGTTGTACCTGACAGTTTTGAAGCCTGTCAAATCTGTCACCAAGCAATTTTAATTCAACAAGATTGCAGAATGTCACAAAATACTTTTGTTTGGTTCGTTTTGGTCAAATTGGCATGGCAGAACAGATCACAATAATCTGAAAGGTGACAAGATTGGCATAAGGGTCAGGAGCACAGGTTTTGAGACCAGGGAAGTAAACAGGCAAAAATAAAGACAAGTACAAACTCCTAGCCCTGGCAGCAGGGAGATAAGTCCAAACGGGACTGCCTCTAATGGGACCATATTCTGTGAGTTCTCCTCACCTCCCACAAAAAAATCTCATCCAACACCTACTGATTCTTTTCATCTGTAACAACCCAAACAAAATCTACCAAAAAAAACCCCAAAAACCCCAAACAATCAAAATAAAACCCCACCACCAAAAAAACCCCAAAAAACCAACCACAGAAAAGCAACCACACATCTACAACCATTTGCATATCTTCCTGATGATGTAAACAGGGCAGTTAAAAGGGAAGTATTGGTCTCTCTTAAAAAGCATGCTCAAATACTGCAGGTGTAAAGCACCACAAAATTTACATTTATTTTTGAGCATATTTCCTACCAAATAAAAATGGTAAATTAATCACTCTAGTGTTTAACATGGTGAGTTCAGTATCTGAACATCTCTGCACATTCATTACCTGAGGATACTCACTATTATTCTCTATTATCTTTGTGTAAATAGTATAATCCTCAACTCAGAAGCAAGAGGTTTCCCCCCTCCCCTCTTTTTATAAAGGACAGCAATAACACAGATCTTAATTTTCTGCAGCAGAAGGCATTAAAAAGACCACCTACTGATTAAACACTAATACAAACAAAAGTACTACCTCAGGTATGTAACAGAATTAATATATGGATAACCACTTGGGAACGGACAAAAACTACAAAACACCTTTCCCAGTAATTATAATAATGACCTTTCAAACTTGCAGGAGCAAGTTTAAAAGATCAATGCCAAGCATGACCAAAGAGCTCATGCTGATTCCTGGATCACACTATAAGGGCAACCTGCTGCACATACCTACACCATGCAGTAACTTAAAACAAAGGTCACATTGAAAATGTGCAGAAAAATATTTTATGTGAAGTATGACCAAAATTTCACTAGAGGATGTGAAAATCAAATGCTCTGTAAATAATCTACATTATTAGACTTCATAATAAAAATGCATAAGAAAACTTCACAAGGCTATAAAGACATAACATTAGAGACCTTCTGTACCTTATAAAAACAGTCTCTCTTTTTCCTATTAAATCTAAGCGGACTCTTGGGCCTAATGTTAGCAATCTGTTACACAAATCAAAATAAAAACATGACAGGAACAAACTCACTTCTGCAAAGTGAATTCAAGTACCTAACTGACTTGAGCTTTTTCACAGTTCAACTCTTTTCCTAAATCAAAGAATGACCATTCAGTTTCTGAAACTTCGTTAAAGCATTTCTTCTTTTTATTAAGAAAACACTATAAATCTGGGATAAATTCACAGGAATGTAAGACTCCTTTCTACATGAAGCCAGGCAAACTTTTTTAGTATCTAATGGCGCAATAATTAGTCACTTGAGCTGTCGAACCAAGATATTAAGCATGACTGTGGAAGCCAGGCAAAAACACTGGCAAGCTAAGCGACATAAGTCCCTCCTCAGAACTCTCAATTCATGTTAAGGAACAAAATTTCAAGACTTAGGAAAGTGAAATCAGCAGAAACCTTTCTTTGCCTAAGATCATGGAGTGAATCTTTTAGTGCAATGAACTTCCAACACATCATTTGAACTTAAGGAAGTATTTCTTCTCAACTGTTACACTAATCAAACTGAAGATGACTCTTTAAACAACAGTGTTATAAACTTTGTTTAAAATGTTTTCTTTCTTTGGTAGCATCTTTAAAGCCATTTTTCCCCACCCAACTCATTAGTTGAAAGCTGAATAATGAACGTTGGTTTTAATACAAAAAAGAAAATTCTCAGTCATGCTTAACATTCTCTGCCAGTGAAACAGATAAACAGTGAAATGTATGTTAACCTGTACTTTACACTTGCTTATAATAACATATACACAATTACTTATTAAAAAAAACCCACAAACCAACTTCCCAAAAACCTAAACTAAACATACATTTTGCCACATTGTTATAACGTTCAAAAGTGTCTGACAACTAAGACTGGTTCCATAAACTCATATTACCTACTGAGACCCCCTGTAGAAAAGCATATGTTAACATTAACAATATTAAAGAAAATGTTAACAGCAAGAGAAAATGGAAATCACAATACAACAGCCAGTCAGGCTGTCTCCCTAGTTTTTATGTACAAATTCAAAATTCACTGATTTGTCCTCACTTTATCTTTCACGAATTTTTACTTTGTCACCTGAAATAAGTTTGTATTTCTCAACAGAAAAGTATGAGAGAGGTAAGTTATTAGGACGCCACTTTTAACTGAAGTGAGTGTGCACAAAAACTAAAATAAAGTTAAGTAAACTTAAGTTAAAATAAAAAAAAAAAAAAATCGATGCAAGATAAGGAAACGACTCTTAAGGAAAGATTTCCTCCTGGCGCTAATGTCAGACCTCAACAACTGAGATATTTTTTAACAAGAACATGGGAAGAGAGGTAAGAATGCTTTCAACTGATGAATGCAGGATATCTTAGCATTACAAAAGGGCAGTAAACATTAAGAATACATTCAAAAAAGTTATTGAGCAATACCTGGAAGAATCTATCACACACCCAACCCCTTAAACAAATACCTAAAGATTAAGTTTGTACAAGTTATACATACCAGTGATGCAAACACATATATATGCACTATACCAACATACCTGATAAATCTCTCTAAAGAAAGCATCACAAATTTTATTACCCAATATTTATAGCTTGGCCATCAGGCACTTCTGAATCAGAATTTAAGAACTCCATGTCCCAAAATAATCCCAAAGCCATAAACTGTAAACTCTCTCATTTATAGCCACTTGAAGTAACAGTGTCTTCACTAAGCATTCCAGAGCCACCAGAGCATAGACTCCTTTGGAACACATTTATTAGAAGGCTGAAGCTTCATAAGAACACAAATGCCAACCAACTGAACACAATCTACTCTTAAATTCAGAACTCTAGAGCCAAATTTCTCTAATTAAGCTTATTTGAGAGTGCTAGCAACATATTTGGCAGTTCTTCTTTGGGTTAGAGAATAAAGTCTTCAGTAAATTAGTCTTTGACTGTTTTACTACACTAATACTTTGAATAAAAAGAACCGTAATATTCTGGGCATACTTTCTTAAAATCATGTTTACATAACTGTAAAAGTATCAACTTTTGAGTGAAAGTATTACTTTGTAAACCCTTCAGCAAAATGAGAATCCTGGATGCTGCCCTCGTGGTGAGACCACACGGACAGGTGTCTTCCTCTAGAGGTAGAGACGAATCAGCAACCTAACATTAGTCAATGTACAAAACTGCAATTGGCACTATGAAACTGAAACATTCTGGAAAACAGTGTTACAATTATGAAGTCAGCCTGAGAAAGACTGACTACTAAACACGCCATAAATGATGGCATTCACCATCACTAAAAGTCAGAACACCTGGAAATATTCTAAGCACTTTTGACAAAAAATTATCAGTCTTGCCCTATTGCAAAACCAGGTGCCATGGCTACAATTGCTGCTCCAGACTACTACCAGAAGCTGAACACAATATGAATGCTAAGGAGGACCCACCTTGTTTTTCTCTGAGAAAAAACAGAGTAAGGAATGAAAATGCAGATGACAAAAATAGGGAGGAAAAAAAAGGGGAGAGTCTAGAACTACGTGATTTAAGGAGAAGCCAGAGTAAGTATCCATTCCAGCAATAATCACAACAACAGCAAAGTCAAAGTACTCTAAATTCCCTGCTAGTATAAAAAGCAGACTCCATTGTCAAGGAGCAAGGCTAAGATGACAGAACAGACAGCAAGAAAACTAACTGGATATGGGGCTCATGGCCAATAGCAGCATTTCTGTACACTGCTTGGGAAGCTGCCACTGTCTTTACACAAAGTTTTTCAGATCAAAGAGGTCAGCCAAATGGTAACAGTAAAGAGCGAAAGTTATGGTCCACTGGAAGAGATAAACTGTGTTTTCTTTCTATGACAAAGGAGTAGAAAGAAAGCAAGCATATTTTCTTTGATTCTGGTATATGAAATGTGATGAAAAGTAAACTGAAATGGTTATGTATGTAGAAATTATAACCACCCAGTCTGGTGCATATATCTTGTGAGCAAAAGGAAAAAACAGCAAAATTAGAAGACAGAACACCTAATATCACTAAAAGCACCAGATCCATAAAAGACCAATTTTAGGCCTTCACTGCAGTCATCCTAAGAGACAGGCACGTTTATCCTCACCCTAACCATGGCATCTGACAGGCTTGTACTAGAGTACTGCAAGTACTCTAGTTGCTACAGGTATCAACATTTGTCACTGTAAATTTTGCAAATATTTGGTCTTTCTCTTGCCTAGCAATTTGAAGAGCTTTGACCTGCTAAAACAGAAGACTACAGTTTCCTAAACATACTTTTTTCAAGACTTCATAGCAGTAAATTCCCACAATGCACTGGAGCAGCACAGCTGAAAAACTTCAAGGTACAGTAATATACACCACCCATCCCTCATCGAGTATGTATATCCATGATTCAGAGCAATCAAGTTACATCCTCTATTTCCTCCTACCAGTTTTCCCACTTGAATTTAAGATAGAATTCTGCAACATAGAGACATCCTCTACCTTATATCACAATGCACAAGAGCCAGCGTATCAGAATAAAATGGCAGAAAACGAACCAAAAGGAAAGATATCTACCATTCTCAGTAGGAAAAAGCTCTGAGATCATGAGATCATCTGCATATAAAACAGTGGTCTCTCTTCATCACCAAAATGACTGCAATTTTTGATGAGTTACAGACTTTTCAAAGCTAAATTGTTTCAAACTCTTGTAGAGTAGACCATACACCCAGAGTAGGTTTTGCTCATCTTAAAAGAACCAGTAGTGTCTAAAGACCAGTAGTGTAAATGAGAGACACGACATGATTTGCACATGAAACAAAAGAAATATACAAAGAGATGTAGAGATAAGGAACAGCCTACAGGAGTTAAATAATTAATTTTTAATTAAAAGGCTATTTGACATAAGAGCAAAAAAGTGGTTTGCTTACAAAAGTAATTAAGATTTTATTAAGGGCAGTGCACAAAATGAACCAAATAGTTGCATGAACTGTAAAAGACATACAAATACAAGAACATGATTTTAGTCAAGCTATGACACAGCTATAGCAGCTAAATAGCATTATGAGAGCAATGTTGCTGGCTCCCTTCATCCCTCATGTCAAGGGGACCCCAAGAAATTTTTTTCACCACAGAGCCGAGAGTATAATGAGGAGGACTGCCATGACCACAGGTCAGTTAGAAAAAGCCTTCTAGCAAATTTTCAAAGGACCACTCAGTATAGTGTCTGGAAAAAAACCCCTAAATTTCCAATAGAAATATTTTATCAATATTCCCATTAAGCAGTAAGAGACTGGGAAACTTTGCATAACAGCAAAGTCTGCAGATACAAGCTTAGAGGACTAAAATCAAATGACATGGTGAAGTTCTTGGGTCCAGCACAAACAGCAGTGGCCTAAAATTAATAAACCATGATAAATTTAATTTCTGTCTCTGCTGTGCTAATTAGGCACTCCAAGATCTTGACAACTCCTCTCAGTGCACCTGCATTTTAATCACAAGTATAGAGAACAGGGCTCTCAGAAAACATATTGCTCCCTCCCTGGCATACCAGTGCATCAGACAGTATGGCTCTGCAGGGTCCTGGCCAGGTGACAGCTTTTGTCTGGGCACCAACCTTGAATTCCTTCTTTATTCACTAAAAGATGCGACTGTTGTTTATAGAGACACCAAAGAGTCTAATTATGAAGCCACTGAATATGGTCTTTCAGACAAAGTCTGTAGACTGAAAATACTTCTAGCAAAGAATTTTAACTGGGATTTGGAACTCCATATACAAGGCAAGTAAAATCAGGTTGGGAAATAGTGCCAGAAGTTACAGGGGATACTCAGTTTTGTACCATTAGTCAGAAGTAACAAAAGCAAATCTTTGTGTCTTAGAGTTCCTTATGAAAAAGGCTGAAATGTGAAGTAGTATTAGCTGTCTGAAAAGTCCAATAGGTTAGCCCAACCTCTAACCCAGCAGACACACTGTGAACAGCACCAGTCCCTTACTTGAAAGCAGCTCCCCTCATATTGTCCTAAAGCCTTACAGGCAGAGGTTTTTCACTAACAGCTCTGCATATTACTTTCTTTTTCAGCACCCCTTCTGAACACTTGTTACATGTACACTGTGTGATAACAGGAAACAAAGACAAGGTTGTAAGAATACCCTTTACAGTTTTGCACAGTGAGAACACAGGTTCTTGCCCTAAGGAAGCATTTAATACTGAGAATTTTTCAGAGGTGGGAAAACCAAACAGACCAAGAACACCCAGATACTTTTCCTGAACAAGCCAGGAATACTATGGTGACTTTACCATCCTGTCTGGAACCAGAGCATACAGAGCAATAGCCACTTTTTCAAGTAACATCAGAAAAATACTGACTACCTGAATAAGAGCTGCAGCACTATTCACACAGAAGGGCAGATACTGATCTCTTCTCTGATCACCAATGAAGAACCCAAGAGAATGGCATGAAGCTGTGTCAGGGGAGGTTTAGTCTGAATTTTAGGAAAAGGTTCTTCACCCCAAAGGTGGTTGGGCACTAGAACAGGCTCCCCAGGGAAGTGGTCACAGCACCAGCCTGACAGAGTTCAAGCAGCATTTGAACAATGCTCTCAGGCACAGGGTGTGACTCTTGGGGTGTCTTGTGCAGGGCCAGGAGCTGGACTCGATGATCCCTGTGGGTCCCTTCCAAATCAGCACATTCTATGATGCTATACTCAGAATAACCAACTAGCAATTCTGGTCACTGGGTTTAATCCTTAGTGCTGAATCAACCAGCAGTAGAAGTGAGGTAAATCAGAGCAGGTATATCTGATTTTCACAGAGTCTTGATGAAATTTCTACACTTTATTGTCACTTTTCACCTTTGGCTACTAAGGAAACGGAAACTAATTTTGGGATGTACATTACCTGTTATTTATTATTTCTGTTTTGTCACTTCCAACTGTCAATTTCACACCTACTACAATGCAGTTTAGGATGGGCTATAAATCCATTTCAAAATTTCAAAACAATCAATGCAGCAGCCATTGATGATTATCAGTGGAAACAACAGACTAATTAGAGAGGACACCCAATATTTACAACAATGAATTCAATTTTTTTCAAGTCTGTGATTTTTCCTTCAAAGCTGTAGAAACTTACAACTTTTTAAAACAAATCAATGATTCTATTCTTACGACATATCTGTTTAGCAGACATTCTGTTAATAATATCCCACTTAATTTAGAGTATTGGAGTGTAGTTGTAGTTCTTTGGTCCCCAGAGACTGCAAATCTTCTCAGCAATGCAGGCAGAGAATTTTGTTCCACCACTACCAAGGCTACAATACTTGACATAACAAAATCTATTTTTGCAAAGCAGAAATAATAAAGCAAAATTAGAAAGGTATCCCATGGTTGGGTAAGTTTTATGTATCCCACAGGTGGTCCATCACTTCCAGGTGTTTTGAAACTTGAACCAAAAGCTTCACATGCCTTTTTTCAACTGACCAATTCATTGGAAGATACTTGTCTGAGATGTATTTTCTACCTGAAGCCACCTCGCATTTTATATTAAAAAACTCTTTAGCCAGATTTATCTAGAGAACTTCCAAGAGAATTGGCATTCATAACCTTTTTGTTCTTGATGGATTCTTATGAAAAGAAATAGTATTGTTTCCATATATATTATTTATCATTCACAGATTAAAAATATGCTGAGTTAGAGAAAAAAATGTTACAAATTAGGTCCTGAAATCAGAATCTATTATTTGAGGTCAGTGAGATTTATGAATACCTTCATGCTCCACTAACTCAAATCATTCTAAGTATGCACCTATGCTCTTTCAAGACCAAGGTCTGCAATTCTGAATACAAACAACGGGTATTTATTAGAGAACTTTAAGTTTTAGCAAGCTAAACCCATAAATATACTTTTAACGCTTTCTTACTCCTCTAAACTTTAGAGCACCCATTCACACAGCTCTCAAGCACAACATTTCAGTCTTAAGAGTAACAGGTCTTATACTTTTTACTGCTGTCATTATCTGGCTTTCAGTTCTGTACACCCTATGGTGCTGTACATTAAACTGATTCAGTGCATTTCTGCATGGTTTACCTGCTAAACAAAAATGTTCAGAAATATACCTGTATGAATATACTAAAATAACAACATGAATCCATGATACCTGAAATAGTGTAATGGTCAGCAATAATATGCCATTTATGGATTTCTCAAAGTAGAAGTCACAAGTTTAACATGGAATCTGTTGTGAAGAAATCATAAAATAAGGTCAATTATTATTTCTCCTTGTGGTTTGTTTTCCAAATAAAGAAAAAAATAAGACTTCATATGAGGCTGAACTAAAAGAACAGCAAGCTTAAAGATGCTGATAGACAAGCTCTAGCAAATCTTGTTGTAGCAGATTAAGTTACTATCCTCAGCTGTAGGCTGCTGCCATCAGAAGTCACTGATTCCAAAAGTAGAATTGTCAGGAGGGAACATGTGCTGCCACCTCAGCCACTTCATTGCTAAGACTGGCATGGCAGTTTGCTTCAGATATCACACCATGAACCATAATGACTGAGGAACGAGCACTTGTTAATTCTGCAAATGAACTAGAGCAGAGGAGATGAGCAGGAAAAGGTAAAAAACTGACATCACAAAATCTAGGATTCCCCAGAGCTGTGGCTGCAATCTGAATTTCTTCTAAAGTAGAAAGAATCAGCTGTGCCAATCATCACAAATCCATCCAAGAACAAAAAACCACAATCTCACCAGAAAGTATCAGAAACAAAATGTGAACTGTTAAACAATTTGCAAGTAAGTTTAACAGGCACTGATTGAATATTCAGCCTTTAAAGTACTTAACATGATTAATTTCAAATTAGCTTTAAGAAATCAAGAACTAAAGATTTGTATGGAATTTTAATTATCACAGGAAGTCCCAACTACGTAAGTTTCAGGGAGCACTAACACACATAGTATCAAATGAACAGCATTACATATCTTTTTAAGACTTGACAAGAGTATGCACTTAAGAGGGAACACAAACCAGCCTACATTTACTACCCAACCATTTAGGTATGCAGCTGCATTCATTAAATATTTGTATGGAAAAGGCTTCAAAAATATTGACAAAAGGAGAAACTGTCTGAAGTTCTCACCAACAGAGGTCAGGTCAAAAACTGGCTTAGGGGATAAAGTATATATAAATTCAAGTGTGCAACTCAAGTTGTTAAATTTTTTAAAAAATATATGCAAAAATTTAATACTTTCCTACTACAATAGTCTTCAAAAAGAGGTTGGTACACAATAAGCAGGCCTAACTTAATTTCTGCAGATCACCCCATCTCAACTTTAACTGAGATACCTAGCTTCTAAGGCTGCTTTCCCAAGCAAGTAGATCATGCAGATTCCAAGTTCAGCATCATACAGATGAATTTATAACAGAGGGCCCTACTGCTGATCAAAGCTAAGCCATCAACACAATGACATTTTAGCAGAAAGGAGTCCACAGTTTTGAGATTATTATATTGTAGTATTGTTGTAGTATTGTTTTGTTAATACTGTTGAGTCATTCCAGTTTTTCAGTCCCCCCCTTTCTGAAACTAAACCAAGCTTCAAAAAAGCAGCTCTTTACATTTTGTAGCCGAGCATCTACCTGAGATAACCTACCACATTTCATTAAGTGCATCCCAAAGAAAGATAGGAATTGACAAAGTAAATGTCACTTGTCCTTCCTCCCAAAAGAAAGAGAAGCAGTGTATCCAACACACAGAACCTTCGCTTCCCTTCCAGTTTTGCCCATCTTCCCTAACCAGAGAGAACAGACAGACTCATGTTTGAAGGTCTGCAGAAGGAAAATGCAAGAAGATGAACAAGGGGCCAAAAATGCATGGTCAGAAATATAAGTCCACATTAAATCAGGAAAGACCTATGGAAAAACAATATATCCTGACTCTTCAAAAGTGATTCCTAAGACTAAGCCCTAATAGCAGTAAGTGTACTAGTCTCAAAATTAGCATTTAACCTAAAAATTACTTCATTCACTGTAAGCCAAAACCAACTCTCCACTGCTGCTTCAAAAGATATTATTAGGTGCTGGGTTCTCTTTTCTCAGTCAAGAAAAAATTGCTCTGCATTGCTTATCATTTTGACTTTTCCTTACTTCAAAATTAACAAGAGCCTAAAGAAATAAATGACCTACAAAATACACAATAACCAGACTTTAGCTGAACAGCTTTTTGCCTGTTATCTTAAAATCACTCTCAGTATTTTTTCTTTTGGGAGGAAGTACAAGCAACATTAAATTTTTCAGTTCCCAGCTTCTTTTGGGATACACTTTCAGTTTTTACTATTTACATCTTGCTTGATGAGCTAATGAAGAAAGAAGAAATCTAAGTAGGCTGAAAAGCAGAAAAGACTCTACCTGACTGCAGAATCCTCAAACTGCTGCTCTCTTTCCACTGAAGCCAAGTAACTTGCCTCTTCAGAGTTCTAGCTGGCCTTCATTATATCAGCTTGAAGGAACACACTTCACTAGGAAGTGTTGATGACAATAGTTAAAATTTTGAGAGAAGATCACAACACACACTAAGTTAATATTCTCTGTACAGCAAAGTATTAAATTGATAATTCCATTGAAAGAGTCTACAAATCTAATAAGAACTTAGGCTCAAATGGATTTTTAATGCTGTTTATACTCTTAAAAACAAATATGTGAAACAGACTATTCCACTCCTCAAAAAACCAATACTGTGAGGCTACCAAGTCATTTTAGTCAGTCAGCCCAAGAGGACAATGTTGAGCTGATCAGCTTTTACCTCACTTTACACTAAGACACTGTGCTAATTCCTGCCTGTAAGTAATTAGGCTACTAATTTAGAACATATCTTGATTACTGAAACAAAATTAAATGGTAAGAGCTTGTTTTATGTTGGTTTTAACTCTTGTACAACAATCACTACCTTAAATACATATACCCAGTTCCATTTTAAAAACCAATTTCCTTCTCTCCTACGTTTTAGTACTTTTAATACCATTCAAACAAAATGTAAATGTCATTGCATAGTGGCACTAAGCAATTCCATCAGCACTTGATCCTACAGGAACTGATTCTGCAAAAGCACGTGATGTCCACTAATGCTACACTGTCCCAGTAAGAGAGGACTAAGTTTCTCTGCTGACATCACACAGCCTTTCAGACATTGGGAAGAAGAGAGTAGTCCTCTGAAAACAATGATATACATTTGTAAGAAGTACAATCAAGATGATACAAACCTATGCAAACCAAACCCTCACCCGTTTCAAATCTCAATGCTTAACCCAAAGGCTTGAGCTTTGCTTTCAGAGACGAGAGAACATTTAGAAAACAAGACACAAAAGTGGAATTAGCAACATGCTCTCTTAGCCAACACAAGACTTGCAGTTTTCTACAATGCACAACACAGTTATCTATAACACAGTTTTTATATAAAAGCAACTTTAATTATCTTAGCCAAAGTACACTGAATTAACCTATAATTAATCTCTCAAGTTTAATTAACAGTAGCTGACAAGTAAATGGCAATTTGATAAAACAAGACAAACAAGGGCAATCACAAGCTCTCAACCACAACATTACAGGAACACTGCATGATCGGATATTAAGGTGAGGCCTTAGCTTTATACACAAAGGCATCGAATTCAAAAGAAAAGTTGCCATGGTATCTGTGACAGTAAAGAATTTAACTCGGTACCACAAACACCACGCAGACAAACTTGCTTCCCTCCCTAGTTTTCTCCTCTGCCACACTAAAAACCAGTGATTTCTAAATAAGTGACTAACAAGGAAGGCATTACCAAAACATACCACCTCCACTGACCTTAATTGCAAAGATCACCTCAGTTAAGAAAACACTTGGGTTTACACTTGAATATTCAGGTTCAAGACCCAAGAAAACACTTAGGTTTTCACTTGAATATTCACAGCTGATCCTGCTGGTTTCTCTGCCACCCAAAACACGATCAAAATTTGGCTCCAGAAAACCTCAAAAGCTAAGTAATTTCTCTCAACAGTGTTTTTACCATGACATCACACCAGTTATATTTTATCTACCTTCAGATAAGCTCTTTAAAGTTTCATTCCTCTTTAATATACACAAGTCACTCCTATGACATCACACAGCTCACATATTCTTCACAATATACTGTTAAAATGAGAATTAACTCCTTCAGGTACCAGCATACATTGTCCTCCTTTGAACTCACACATTTCTGCTCTGAGCTCCACTCAAAACTACTGGTACCTAAATGAATACTTTTCCAGCCTCTCCTTCCTGACTTTAAAAATATACAGTTATCCTTGGAAACAGACTTGGAATGCATACCAGCCACCTCCCAGCACCATCACCAGGTCAAAGAGCAGATGCTGAGGTTGCACTGGCACTTCCCAGTTATCAAAGGTTTATGGTTTTACTGAATTCAGCTTCCTAGAGAGCTTGAAGAAATCACTGAACAACTTCACACAAGGCAATTCACACTGACTATTCAGCCGATGCATGTACCCAGGTTGATTTAGATGCTAACATACTGACTATTATCACACTTGAGTGCTCCTAATACCTTTTGTAAAGGACCACTTAACTGTCCTATCACTTCTAATATATCCTTGCCAGAAATCATTCCTGGTTTTAAACTGCTTTTCCCCAGAAAAACTCCCACATTTGAGAGTCTTCTGAATTATCTGTTACAGCCAAATAACCACACATAACCAGAATAGCTTCCTCAGATGATGCGTCCTGGTACAAGAATGAAAATTATGGTTTGGTTTCTATCTTCTATTTCTTAAGAAAAGCTATATTTTCCCAGATTTTCTGTTTAACATCTATTATTTTGTTAGACCTCTGCAGGACATGAGGAGTTTACTGTCTATGCTGATAAATTATAGCAAATTCAGACACTAAAGACCATGAGCTGTACTGTCACATGTATCAATAGTCAAGCCTTTTCTCCAACCATAGAATTGAAATTTTAAAAATACAACACTAGAGGCAAAATCAAGTATTAAAAATGTTCAAACAAAACCTATTAGCTATTTCTTATTCATTATTTTTTCTTTAGAAAACAATTACTGCCAGAACCAGAACAGATACATGATGCAAATTATTGAAGGAAACACAAGGCACTGACCAGCCCTATTATAGCAGATAATAATCACAGGTATGTTGAAACAATTACATTTCTATATCTAATTATTTGGCGTCTTAGAACAAAGCAGAACTAGATCCACAGGGGAACCTAAATGCCATGCCACCTACTAGACTCCACAACCCACAAATAAACAACCAAGACCTGCTCTAAAAGGAAAAGGACGTGTTACAGGTACTGTTCAGATATCTAACATTCAACTTGAGTAGGAACTGGCCAAGTCAGGAAAGAATAAACATAAAGAACGGAGATTTAAGTCTTCAAAATTTCACACCATGCTAGGGAAAAAAAAGACACCCCCAAGAAAAATCCCTTTCCTTTACTCTTTCAACACTTTGTCTGTAAGAAGAAGACCTGAATCCATATCATTATTTTGTACTTTATCAAGCAAGTCCCTGGGCTACATATTCACTCCCTTCCTGACTGACTACTACTCCTAAAGAATCAAACCAAAACACCCACTGGTCTGGCAGTTAAGGTATTCCTTTTGGGAATTGGCAGCTCCCCTAAAGAGTAGAAGGATTTGAATCCAAATCTCAATATGCTGGGTAGGTACTCAAAATTATTTCCACATCTTTAAAGAAATGCAACATTACATCCTTTTTCTGCCAAAAGAGAAGTGTGTAAGATTAGGTCTTCACAGAATTGGGGCATTCCTTTTAGAAGTGTGCATTACTGATGGTATCTGTGTTTGCTTTCTAATTTAACTGCTGCAACCTTTGAGAGTTACAGCATTTTTTTCTTCCCACACAGCTATGTGCTAGTGTGCAGACACCTCAGCATTATAAAACAAGTCTTTACCAAAAGACATATACAGCTGATCACCTCCCGTTTAAAAAACCTAAAAAACCCCAAAAGCTTACTTTAAAATAGTCTGAGATATAAACTGAATTAGTTCAAATCTCCTCATTCTTCTGCCTCATACTTTAGCTTGAACCACACTAAGACATTTTGTCTAGCTTGTCTAAATGTATTGGGAGTGAAGGAAAGAGGATGTGTACATAAAGTGCCCCTGTTGACAGAAGCACCCTATTGAAAAATGCTCCAAGGTAGATAACTACACCAGAAAAGCAACTCTGCCAGCAGACCCGATTTTAAACCACAACTTAAATTGTTTCCACCGAGTTTTCTATCACGGACTCACTGCAAACGTTTTCAAATACACAAATGCTTCTCTTTGCCCATTAATAAAAGGAAAACAATTGAGCAGTATTTAATTAATATTTACAAAAAGTCTTGAGGTTTTCAAATGCATGATCAAGGCGGTAATTAGTCTTCCAAATCTGCAACAGTGACCGAGAAAGTACTTTAAAAATGTCAGTTGCTGAACATTTAAAAGTTGTTAACATGGCATATGAATACAAATACAAATCCTGCTATCTAGGAAATAGCACACTGTTTGAAATGTTAGCCTTCAGCATTCTAAAAGTCTAACACTGTAAAAGGAATGCACTTCAAAGTACAAACTGGGAAAAAAACAGTAGCTGAAACAGTTCTGATGTTAAGATCCAATTTTGAAGAGACAGAATTTGCATGTAAAAATGCTGTAGGTTTTTTAAAAGCCTGCAACTTTTAAATATAGCAGGAGATTCTAATTAAAGCATCAAATGAAGTATTAGGAAAATTTAAGCTTTTTAGTACAACAAACGGAATTATTTTATTATAAACAAGGGTCAATATATGGATGCACATAAACTTCAGACTACATTAAGTTTTCTGTATCCATAACTCTTGGTATGAATCCCAACCTCTGCATTGCATTTTCTGTGGTTCTTTATAATGTACTGCTGTTGTACTGAAAGATGCTGTCACCCCTCAAAGGTCATAAGTAACTCCTGCAGATTCCTAAGCCAAATAAATCAGTCTACTGATAAATATTTTGATGCACACTTTAAAGTTCAGACCTTTTTCAGAAGAAATTCAATAGAAACTAAGTAAAATTACAGTATTTACCAACAGCTAACTCTATACAGAAAAACATCACCATCCATTGTTATTCCACACACTGCAAGGTAATATGACACACATCAGAAGAATGTAAACTCTGAAAAAAATACTTTAAAAAGAGTTCTGTGACCATGGACTAACATTTAAATCTCTATTACTTTATTACCAATAATGATAATTATATGTAACATCCTACAACATTGCCTCAAAACGTCATTTTGATGCCTTATTAAAAGTGTCTACAGTGCTAAGCATTACTTTAGCTTTTAATGTGTAAAATACTGGATTTTTTTTTAAGCACAGCATGTTGGAAAAGAGTTTACATGTACATCATCCAGCCAGACTCTAAAGTGTTTGGCATTCAGACGTGTAGTAACAGCTCTAATATGATCATAAGAAAAAGTAATGTACCATGAAAATCTGGACAACAGGTCAAAACCAAAAGCTTGCAGACTCAGATGTCTAAAGACAATACAAAGATACCTTATTTTTTTACAAATTCATGAAAAACACCTCAATCCTCACAAAGGACAGAGATCCCTTTACGACATAGGCAACAGAATCAGCAAACACATAGAAGATCACTATCAGCCACTTGTTAGAAGTCTGCAATCAGCTATATATCATCATGAATCTAGAATGAAACTATTTTGCTCTAGTAAGTGAGCTATGGATATAGGCTATGCCTAAATTCCAATAGAGGCTTTATCTTTAAAAGAAAATACCCTCATAGCACTTATTGATAGTTACCCCTTTTAATACTCCTCATGAAGTTATTTTCGTGGATCTGTCCCATGTGAGACATCTAACAATATTATTATTTCAGACAGCCATTGTTTGTATATAAATATTCCTCAGTAAGGTCAAACACAATTGCATTTTCTCACGCGGTCTGTCTCACCAAGCTCACAGTCACCGCGTTCTTTGTTGCCTGGCTGTAGTGTCTCTCTCTCTCTCCCACCAGACAGCTCGATGCCTCGGCTAGGGAAGCAGCAGCACCGCAAGAGCATTACCACTACGGCTTTCGGCAAACGGAGCCGCTCCGTTGTGCGCTAACTACTGCTCACTGTAAAATACACTGGAAGTCGCTCACGTTCAACCTGCTTTAACTTAGCTCTGCAAAGCTTCATAAACCAATACGAAGCAAAAACTTCACAGAGGAATCATTTCCAAACACAAAGCTGCCAGAGCATCAGAAGTGCACGGGAGAAAGGGTGGGGGGGGGCGCGGGGGCAGCTTAAGTTTCCCCCCCTTGTTTAAACACGTACACAACCCACGACAAGTCCGCAGAGAGAACACACAGCCAAGTGAGGGAGGTTTTCTTACAACTCCTGGGCCTAAGCTCCCGGGAAGCACCCCAAGAATGGGCGGCAGGGAAGCCGCAGAAGCCGCTCTCGGGAGGCTCCCCGCGCTCCCGGCAGCGCCGCCGGCACCTGTAGCCGCCGCGGCCGGGGCCGCCCCGCCCGGCCGGGACCCGCGGCCAGAGTACAGCCCGGGCCACCGCCAGCGGGGTGCGGAGACCGGGACCGAGCCCCGAGAGCCGCCGAGCCCGGCTATGCTCCGCCGTCCCGCCCGGCCTCGGCCCTGCCGGACCCCCGGGCCTGCGCGGGCGCCGTGGCCGCGGGGGAGGCTCCGGCCAGCCGAGACTCGCGGCTCCGCGGCGGGACCTGTTGCTCGCACGCCGGGCACAGGCGCTCCGCTCACCGTCAGTCTCTCTCCGCCGCTGACACGCTCGGCTCGGGGTCGGCCGCCGGCTGCAAGTCGGAATCTCCGGCGTCCCGCGGCGTCCCCGCGCCCAGTCCGCGGAGCCAGCCGGCCACAGCCCCCGCAGCGCTGCGCAGCCGCCGCCCAGCCCGGCCCGGCCCGGCCCGGCCCCGCGCCCGCCCCAGCGCCACCGCCCCGCCCCGCCGCGCAGGCGCGGGGCCGCCCCACGGCTGCCTCGGCCGGGCGGGCGGCGCGGCGCTGCCCCCGGAGGCC
Organism: Haemorhous mexicanus; assembly: GCF_027477595.1. Classification (NCBI taxonomy): domain Eukaryota; kingdom Metazoa; phylum Chordata; class Aves; order Passeriformes; family Fringillidae; genus Haemorhous; species Haemorhous mexicanus. Next base: position 32,581,082 of record NC_082346.1, read on the forward strand.
GCGGCGGCGGTCGGGGCTGCCGGGCTGGGGCTGCCGTCAGGTGGAGTGGGCACGTGATACGTGGCACTGCTTTTGTGTGTCCTTCCTCGCAGAATCACAGAATCGAGTAGGTTGTAGAAGACCTCTGAGATCATCGAGTCGGACCTGTGACCGAACACCACCTTGACAACTGGACCCTGGCACTGAGTGCCTCGGCCAGTCTTTCCTTAAACGCTTCCAGGGACGGTGACTCCGCCGCCTCCCCAGGCAGCCCATTTCCATCCAGTCCATTCCCGCCGTCATCTCCCATCTCTCTGCCACGGCTCTCTCTGCGCCCCCGAGCGGGACCACCATGGGAGCCTGTGCCCCGAGCGGAGCCGGCTCGCCCGCCTGGCCACTCGCTCCTTCCTCCTCGCCCGCCTCGCCCCCCGCCCGCTGCAGCTCTGCTGGGCCCAGGCCGCTGCAAGCCCTTTCTCCTCCACCCTCCCTGGCAACCCCCCGTTCGCCGGCTGCTGCCGCGTCCTCAGCCCAAGCTTGAATGCCCCAGCCAGGCTGGAGCCTGTGTGGGGAAAAAAGTATTTCATCTCATCGAGAGTCCATTCTGCCTCTGGGAGGCTGAGGCACATAAGGTGCCCATAACACGCTGTCTGGAAGAATGAAGAAAACAGGAGGTTACAAGTAGTTTTACCGGGTGGTTTATATTCTTGGCTGGTTTTTTTCAGAAACAGGGAGATGTCTTTTCAGTGTGCAACAGTTAAGGTTGACTTTGAGCTGCAAACTGCACTCACTTCCGTGGTTTTTCAGGCTAGCCTGCCTAGATCATTGCTCAAGGCATTAGAAAAAATGTTCTGTGTAACGAGACTAGTAAAAAAAGGCTTTCTTAGATAACTGAGAAGTCCTAAAGAGGTACCTGCTGCTTTAGTCTATCTGTCCTTGTTTCAGTTTAACCATATAAAAATCTGTGCCATTTAACGCTGTCATTCTTCACAGTGAAATCCACAACTTCTATAATGGTATCCTCTACATCATGTTTTCTTTTGGATCCTTTCTAAACACTGAGATACAAAAATTAATTTTACAAGTCCCAAAATAACGTTCTTAGGGTTTTTCTTACTGTGTGAAAAAAGCTTAAGACGCTAAGGTATGTTCTGCCCAGTTACCTGCAGAGGAAAGTCTGAAAGCTTTTGCCTTTTCACATTGTGGCTCTAACTCCCCAGGGCAGTAATGCCTTGTAAGTGTATTTAACATCTATTAACATATTAACATCTATTTCTGTTCTGACCAATAATGAGGGGCTTTGCATCAAGCGAAAACAACTGGAGCACTGCAGGAGATAGAGATGTTAGTCGACTGCAGGATTATTTGCTTGGGAAATAAAAAATATTAAAAAAAAATGAAATTACACTGGTAATTTGTGACTGAGCAGCACCAAGCATGGGTCTTCTTATCTTCATATGAACATGATTCATGAAAGTTCACATTAACCCTTTTTTAGAAAGCACTTTAACAAAGGATCTTAGAACCAAAGGATGCTTTCAAAATGTGATACTTGCCTAGAAAACATGACTGCAAAAAGTAGGTAGGTTCATCAGTTATCTGTTCACTGTTGAACTCTCTTTTCTACGTACAAGGTTGGGATGGTCAGACAAAAAAAGCCACAAATTCTGCTTACAGTTTCCTTCAGCTCATAGCATTTGTGCATTCCTTTCCACAGAAAATCTCATTCCCTCCAATTTGCATGTTGACCAGCATGCATTTTTTTTAAACCAGGATAAAGGAATTTTCTTCAATATGGTGTATAATTTGAAATAAGATAAAGGAGGAGTCTCATCTGTTCTAGAATTTCCATTTCCGTCCTTTACTGTCTTGTATCTGTAGCTGAAGTTTAATTTTTTTTGCCAGAAGGGGTTACCAGACCAGGTTAAGACTGAGCTTGGGATATCTCTTGAATATATCTGCTTAAAGATCTGTTTGTTTCTTTGGTAACCAATCTCCTCCCTCTGGCTTTCACAAGGCATCACAGCAACCCTAATGTTAGCCCGTGCCCAGCTGGCAAATCCATTCAAATGGTACTTGAATGGGATGTGCTTGGCTAATTCTATCCAACAGATTAAAATACTCTGTCAGGCCAAGAAGTTGTCATACCTGAAAAGGATTCACAATAGAGCACAGGATCAGCAGCATTATTTGTTAAGACCCAGATAACCTTTCTGTTTTGAATCACTTCAGCAGACTTATGGTTCAGCTCTTATGGTTTATTTTGCCTTGTGGGTGCTGTTTGGTGGTATGCTGAGAACACAAAAATTACTCTGAGAAAATAAACATTTTAGCTTGAATTTAACAAAATCTTCAAATTAAAAAGAAAATATACAGAGAAATAAGGTGAATGGGAGGATGAGGGATGGCAATGGAAGGATGACTGGGAAGATCAAAGCTTTTAATCTTCCTTTGTTTTGTCTTAGCTGATTAATTTTTCATATGAGGATCTACAAAGACAGCTTTTAAAGGAAATGAGAAAACTACTTACCAAAGTGTATAAAGCTTTTTCTTCCATCTCTTGTTCAAAGTGTTCAGTTATTATCTTTAAGTAGAAAGGAACTGAAAAGAAATACCCAAGTGATACCTTTTGTGAGCTTGGCTCTTTGAACATTTTAATTTTAGACAACATTTTTACTATTTTTTACTATCTGGGATTATGAAAACATTAAAGCCTGCTTGCAGCTGCAGAATCAGTGTATTTAGGCAACTTTATTTATTATAGAACTTTCTTTTTAAGATTGGTGCATTCGTTCCACAGACAAATATTTTTTAACAAAGAAAATGTTCATCTTTGATGAATTGAATTTGACATGCATTGGTGTCGCTGTTTGCCAGCAGGGTGCAGATATAATTGTGATCAATCTAAATTTGGCTGATTGCAATCAATAGAAAAGAGAAAAAATAAATTCAGACTCAAGCTGGGGAATCAGCCTAACACAGAACAAAATGTTTTCTTTGAAACCATTGCCCTCTGGAGGGGAAATGAAAAATCACCAAGAGATCAGGTAAAAATTCCTTTTTATGTCACTATTTAACTATATTTATGCTTTGCCGTCTGTGAATGGTTTTACAGACAGTTGCAAAAAGCAGTGCTGTCAGAGGAGCCGCACTGGCCACAGTGCTTATGTCAGTGGGTTGGAGAAGTAATCCCCATCTGTCTGCCCCATAACCCTCCTCCCCTTTATCTCTAAATTCTTTATCTCTAAACTCATGGAGCATCAATTCCACAGCAGATGTACTTTCTCTTCTGACTCCACCTTGGATCACTTCCAAGCTGATGTCAACCTCTTTATTTGCCAAAATACTTTTTTTAATGCAATCCCAAGGCATTCTTGTCTGCTTGATGCCAGACTCTGTATTCCATTCTCTTTCTTGCCCTTTCTGCTGTTTGTTTGGTTAGTTCTTTTATTATCTTGATTACCTTTTCTTCTTGATCTTTAATTCTTGCACAGCTTTGAGAAATTGTGTACTCTTCTTTTTATCTCTCTACTTTCATGTCTGACATCTATTGAAATAGACTTTTTTCCTCCTGTCTCTGAGAACTTCACAGAGATTTTTCCCTTGGCCTTCAGATATTGATAGCTTATATCTTGGATAATCGTGTTTAAATGCCACCTGTAATTGAATATGAATGAAAGTGAGCTCCTGCCTGCTCAGACTTTGTCTATATATTCTCCCTGTGTTGCTGGGGAAATGACAGCATCTCTCAGTGAACATTCCAGTCTGATTTACAGCAATCTGATATCTCCTGACTACAAATTTGATGTTTGTTTTAACTCTTAAGTAGACACATGCCCCAGCCATCTGAAAGAATGTAACAGCAGCACTAGTCCACATGTAGGGCTGGTTATAATGTGTTGAAGAAGAGTGCAAAACACCAAAGTCCATAAGCCAAATTCTGCATTAAGCAAGAAAAAAAAAAAAATAGAATTCTTGGTCTTCATAACCCAGCAACAGAAACCCCAAATTTTCAAATCAATACAGGAATCCAATTTCATTTCAACATTTTTCGTTGTTCAGGACAACAAATATCAAGGATTCAAATGCAGTTACATTTTTCTCCTTGAAAGCATCTAGAATTTTTGCTTATTTCCTATTTGATAACCTCATTCTGCATTCACTTTCATCTGGGTAGCCAGAACATCTTCCTCTCTGGTTTCTAGTGTCCTCTGCAACTCCTTATAATCCTTCAGATAAAAAAATTGTACAACTCCAAGTAAGGTCATAATATTTATGAGTAGGGTCATAAACCCAGCAGCAGTTCAGCTGCAGAAAAAGCTTACTCTCCAGAAGAGACGTTTTAAATCTGGGAGTACTATTCATCCCTCAATGTAGGATTTTAAATTCAGAAATAGGAATGGTTCCCAGAAGATGGGTGCCCCAAATAAAAACTGGAAGTCAGGATGTTAGTGTAACACTTTGGGGCACTATTTTTAATCCAGAAAAGAAAGAACAGGCAATAAAAATTATCCTTCTTCCACTGTTTTCCCCTACTAAGTTGTACTCGAATTAGTGATTATCTTATCTCTTTGTATCTGTTTGCTGATTCTTGTTTTTCCTCTGTTTGAGAAGAAATAACAGCCTATGAGATAGCTGAAGGATCTGTGAGAAAATAGGGGAAGAACCAACAAAAAGAACCAACAGACGTTTCAGCAGGTGATACTGCCTAACGAAAATACTCAGGTCGTAAATCCTATTGAAATAAGACGTTTGTGGTTTTTAGATTCTTCCCAGGTACAATTGCCCTTCCTGAAAGGCAGCATAGTAGTGGTAATTATGTTAAAGACAGGACCTTCCTATCTGATCATGCTGCACTGTAAAGATTGAGCTTTGTATATTTGTCTCGCCCACAAGTGTGACACTACAGTTCACATATTCTATAAACCTGAAATGCAATAAATTTTCCTCTTGAATGCAAACTAGATGTACAGTAAGACAGCTGTAAGTTACTGTAAAACATACACAAACAACATCATAATTCTCCTTGTTCCCTTTTTCTAAGTTTTCACTGAAATAATCTTGCATGCTATGCTTTATGAGTCTTATTTTGGTATAGACTTTCAGTTTGTGCATCCTAGTAGGATAACTCTCCCCTCCCTTAATTACCAAGAAGATTTATGGCTAATCTGTGTTGTACCTTTAACAACATGGGTATTTGAATACAGCATGAGACAGAATCACTTTCAAAATTGTTCTTTTTAAAACCTTTGCTTAAATATTCCTCTGTGTTTTTCAGCTTTCTTTCAGCAGATTATAAACAGCATCTGGGGCAATTAACTGCCAGCCAGCATGAGTGTTTTTCCCCAGCATTAAAATTGTTGCTCAAAATCTGCTTTATTTGGATCCCTAATTCTGTAAGTTTTATTGCAAATATTCTAAAACTGAGATCAACCTTTTTTTTTTACTCTTTGAGAACCATGCTCAGAAAAATCCTTCTTATGTCATTTCATCACATGCTATAAAGCTGGAGTTCATGGCACAGAGGATATCCAGGTATGGCATCCAGCATCCAGCCCCTTTGCAGAAGTCAAATGCTGATCCCAATATAATGTCTTCCTTATAAAATGCCAGTAGATTTCATTTACCCATCAAGAAATAGAGCCATAGCTGCTTGATTTGTGATAGTGAATTATGGAGGATAGCAGCATGATGTGCTTGTCATATGTTATAGCATATGTGTCATATGCCATAAACAAAGCTGGTCTACCTAATACCTTTAAGAAAGCAGTAGCAGCTACACAATTGTCTTTGAGGAAGGAAAATGCTGTTTTGATACTATCAGAACAATCCTTTCCACATAGCTGTGTGGAGCTATATGGATGGTTTTCATTACCCATGGATAAATCTATAAACTGCAGTGTCAATTCCATACTGTTCTCATGAATCTGCATCTTGCCAGAGAGTTGCAAAAATTGCTTTGGAATATACTGCATAAATACTGCTCAATTTTGCAATATTTCCTAAAAAGCATGGTCAAAACCATTATGCTTGGTAGCTTTACTGCTTGCAGGATCTTCAATGACTGTCATTCTCCCAGCAGTAATTTTTCTTTCACAGGAGCTGATAGACTGTATTGGCTCGGTGAGCCAGCACTGCATACCAGTCTACTGAATCAGCTCAGTATAGGGCTGTTTTGGTATGTAACCCAGCAAGCATCCGTGCTGAGTTATTTTTCTTTGCTCCAGGCACAGCAATTAAGAGGTTTTTTTTACTACATTTGCAATGCAGGCAATTCGTCCTTCTTCCCCGCTGTTGTACTCCGGGAAACACAGTACTCTGACGTTGTTTATTCTTTGCAGCATTGCCTGAGAGCATTTTAGATGGGATTCCAGTAAGCTGAGGCTGAATAGCAGCTCCGTTTGCATGGGGCAGCAGTCCTTTGCCACACCTTGCCTCTTCAAGGTCTGTCAGAGTGACAGTTTTAGTCAGCACAGGATATTCTCGGTGATCATGATTTCTGCAGTTAAAGGACCGTATCTACCTGTTCAGTCAGTCAGGAGGAAAACAATGCTCAAGAGTAGTTGTTCTGGTTTTGCTTTGCCAAATTAATGACTTCAGAACAAATGTCGTGAGCGTTATGGTCACCTTTGTCACATTTACTACTGCAGAAAGTAAGTCTTTGTGGAACTATTTCGTTAATTTTCAGTCCTGTCTCATCAGCTTATCTTGGGTTATGCCATACTTGTAATTGGGGCAAACACATTTACTTAACAACAATTCAGCTCTCTCGGAATTCGAAAGAGTATATCTCATTAATGTCACTTCTCAGGAGAACAATCACTCCTTGCTTAGCATCTGATCCCTATTTTGATGGATTTAACATTTTTCCTTAGGATAAGGTTATTTCTGATGGCCCTGTTATTTGCATCCAGACAGGTTGTTTGAATGCAAATAAATGTTTTATTTAGGCAGTGTGCAATGCTTCTCCAGACATGGTATTTAGCTTATGAGGGAGGTATTCCTAATTGAATCTTAAATTTATTGCATTCTATTAGCTAGTATATACAGCATATCTTGGCATGAAATCATTCATACCTATTACTTCTGTGTTAGGAAAATGATCATTTCTGATTAATATAAACAGCTTTGCTCTGTATTCAAAATCCATGTAATGAATTTACCAACATTGTACGATTTTCATCTTCTTCACTTCTAATGTGTAAGTTTATGTGAAGACTGATGGTAAGCATCTGCACCCAGTCTGTGCATTGATGAGTATGAAAATACTGTTACTGATCAGTATTTTTGCAGCATTTTAAATTTGTTCTTGTAGCATACAGCAGCACTTCATAAATTTTGTGTCATCCAAGTACTTACCTGAGCAGAAGTACCTTGAGCTGAAAATACGCTGTTACAGCCATTTTCTTTGGGACTACCTTGTCAGTAAGAGCTACTTGGCTCTGATGATAAACAGAATCTAGAATTATTTTTTTCCCCATGGAAAATAATGTTGGCATTTCCAGTTATACTGAATGCTATTTCACTCTTCTTCACAGTATGGGTGCTGTCAAGAATTTGAATTTGCTACTAGTTCTTTACAGTGTTCTAGACTGGAATCTGATTACACATGAGCTGTCCTCAAAAAGTATAAAGTTAATTTATATCCTCAAGGAACTTTAGATTGGCATTTGTCTCTTCAGATATTGTGAATTATGTATGTCCTCTGTGCTCATTTGGAGGAAAGCACAGTGAGCCTCCCATCTCCTATGCTTTGCTCTGCTTGTGCAGAACTTATGCTTCAAAACTCCAGTACAGTACTGCACATGCTGTGAACTACATAGGGATGTGCCAATGACAGGTAGCAAGGGTAGCAGCAATTTAGTGTGCTCAGATGCTAAATGATCCATAATGCAGCAAGTATGTTCAGTCAAAAATCCTTTGTGGTATTCCAGTAGGAGAGCAATGTTTGCAGCATCTAGATAATAATAAGAGTAACAACAATACCAGGTCCAGGTATAATGGTTCTCATTAGTATGTTGGATTTTCAAGAGACATCGGTCTCTCCTCAGTCTACAAATGAAGAAGCTGAGGAAGAAAGGGAAGAGTGATTTGCCCACATTTATAGAAGCAGAAATAGAACGTGTGCTACTAGGATTTTGTGCCCACTATGTGATATTTCTCTCTATCACTTGTCCCCCTGCAATGTACTGAAAGTTAGTTGAATGAGAAGCATAAAAGTGTAACCCACAGTCAGGTTAATTTAAGTGTCTGTTTCTTTGCCTTCTGCTGCAATCTACAAGTCCTAGCCCTAAATATTGGTTTCAGTCACTAAACAAATGTAGATTCCACTGCAAAAGAACCAAATGTATTGGTGCTTGTGCTAGTTGTGAACTAATACAGAGGAATACACAGTTTGTATTTCAGGAATACTTGTACTATAGTAAGAGGTTAGGAATGGAATTGAAGTCTGCAGTGGAATTTTTTCTTCCATGTGTACATTTTTTTTTCTTTTTTCCAACTGCATCTGATATCCAGGATGCTTTGCTTTATTCTTTTATTTTCTTACTAGAAATTTTCATCTGGGATGTTACTTAAAGCAGTCTGCTTGACTTACTGCCACTCTTTTGATTTCTTAAAATAAAAACCACAGTAAGCATCAGAAAACAGGACAATAAAGTATGAAATGAAAGATAAAAAGAAACATAAGGAATCAAAAGAGAGAATAGAACAGAAAAGATGAACATATACCAGGAATCACAAAGGAATAGAGATTGACCAGTAGGAATCGAGCTTCCTTTTGGGGAAGTTTACTAGAATTTGTGCTCTGTATTCCAGACTCTGGCCTTTTTTCCATTCTCTCCCCTGCTATTCTCCTTCAGTCACTCCTACAAGCTATCTCACCTACTCAGCTCACAGCAGAAATCATTGTTAGTCTTTGCAGAACACCTGAGAGGTGTGAAAAGCCTCTGCATGACTGGTGTGAGTTGTCCTGATATTGTCATACTTCTCAGCTGCCTGGGGGTATGTGAAGATCATTATTTATTCTTTACTGAAAGCTGATCATCAGGTTGAGAAGACAACAGAGTCTGCAGCTGTAAGAAACCCAGGAAGAACACACCCTGCCTTTACCTCTATGTGGCAAATTTGGGAATTGATAGTGGAATGCAGACTGGCAGAAAACATGGTAAGAAATTTAAGGAAAAGAAGGGACACAGTTGCACAGGAGGAGAAATATATCTTGGGAGGAAGGTACTATTGATGAAGAGAAAGAGGTACAGAGGAGACTTGAAGGGTTGTGAGAAGTGAGAAAAATAGCAATCTGCATCTAGAGAAAATGAGCCGGAAAATTAATCAGAGGAAAAGCTGAAAAACGGTGAGCATCTGTGGAGAAGGATCAGTTAGACAAAAAGAAGCAAAGATGGTAACAGAAAATAATTGGAATACAATACATCAGCTATTTTTCCTTCCCTGTAGAAAATATAGTGAAAAATATTACTGCAAAATTAGTATCTAAAATTGTTTATATAGGACAGAAAATGGGGACAAAACTCTCAAAGAGAAGTGATTTAAATAATTTGGCAGATCCCCTTCCCTCAATGCAGCAAATCCAAATGCTGGATTTGTCAAGAGAGGCTTTTTTTGTCCGAATGATACTGTGGTGGTATGTGTGTAGTAGGAAAATATATTAAGCACTTCTACTCTATTTGTTTTACCACTTCTCATATTACAGTCTTTATGATACAATCACAAGAAAACACAAGTATTATAGCACTAAGTACTAGTAAAATATAATTTAGGTGTTTGGCCCTATATGTGTGTCACAGATTATTTAAAATACTAAAATACTAGGATAATAATTTGAAATGAGAGTATAATTAATCTAGTGCACACATTTGGTATTGTTGATTAAATAATACTTTATTGTCTCCATTTCATGTGGAGGGCTGAAATAAGTTCTTGAGCATGTACTAAGATATCTTCTCGTAGCCCATTGCTATCTGCATTACCCCCATTTCTAAATGAATGGCTGTTAAGAGAGGAGGTGAGTGAAAAATAACACAACAATGGAAAATTAAAAATTATTCATGCACCTAACTCTATGTAGAGAGAGACAACAAGATCTTCAGACATAAAATGATGTGAGCACAGGAGAAATTAAGAAAGTTAAATGAGAACACATTTACATCATAAACTAAAGTACTTTTCCTCCAGGTCATGCAGATCACTTTAGGATCACCAGCTGGCAATTAGGACAATGAGCTGCACTCATTGTGTGCCACTGTCCAGCTATAAGGAAGACCACACAGTAATAGAATGTGCACAATAAAGGAGGCTGATTGAACAAGAGCTCATTCAAACTTTCATGACTTAGCAAAATGGAGAAGTGTGTGAAGGAGGATCATTAAAGCTTTTGTTCAAGACCCTGATTCAGTCACATGCAAAATGGTGATGAGTTTAGATGTAAATTAAGAGGCATCAATAAGTTCAGTGGCTTCTGTTTCTGTCATTCCTTGGCACGCATAGATAACAGTGTTTCATCACTAACAAGAAATGGAGAAATATAAACTAAGGAAACTGTGGACATTTATGAAGGCTTTCTTTAGGTGCCTTCTTGTTCCAGATGGACAGTCTGTAGAGATTTGTGCAGAAATGCAGGATGTCAGAAAGGGTGCTAATGCTAATCCTGACAGAACCTTGTGGAGAGTGCTTCAAAACAAGTCCACATTTTGCTTGAAACGTGAGCCTGGCAGACCTCATGCTTGAGGACACTGCAGACTGCTATCTGGAGATAAATTCAAGCTCAGACAAGGGGTTTTGGAAAGCCTTACATCACACTGGAAGAGGAGGTATGGACCAACATTATCTCTTTGAACTGGGCAGGTCTGCAGCCTCCTCAACCTTTCCACCATCCTGTATTTTATCTGTTTTGCAGTGGAGTTGCAATGGCTGCCATCTGCCAAACAAGTCAAACAGCAAGATCTTTCTAGAACAAACCTGCCACTGAACCCTGGAAGGTGAGATGTAATCACAGCAGGGAATGAGCACAGGGTATCTTCTAACAATATGGCCAAACAAATGCTGATCTATTGGCAATGAATACATAGTACACAGGAAATTTTGTTCTAAAGAACTAGCAACCCATGAAGTTTCAGCTTCTCTTATCTATTATTAAATTAGGAATAGCAATAGGAAAGTTAATAAATATCAGAAAAACTTTCATACCTGAAGTCAAATTTTTTTTCCACTTTTTTGCTTAATTGTATTTGACCTAATAAAAGCAGGAAAAAAGATTATGCCATTGCCAACAAACTGAGTAATAAGCCTTACCCTAGTAATGTCGTTATCTACCAGGATCAGTTTGAAATAGGTGCTATTTTAATCTCTTTTCTGTCTGCAGTAGAAACATTTATTGGTAAATTATGTAGTAAGCCTTGTTTTCAGGTGCAGGCACACTTGAGATATTTGAATGTTATGGACTGCACTTACATAGGGTACATCTGAACACAGCACACATCTGAGCACGTCACTTGAGGTGTAGATGTCGTTTGAGAAGTGATTGTGGTGAAGCCTTGTTCTTTGCTGTGGTGCAGATGCTTATACAGGAGACAGTTTTCATTTCCTTCTGCCATCTAATTTTTGCTTGCCTAATTTGTGCAACACCACCGCCAAAAAATCTGCTCCTTTTCTGCAAAAGCCAGGGTGCATATGGCAGTGCAGGAGATATAGAAAAGACAGATTTCTGGTGCCAGGACATACTGCTGATTTTGGGCAGAAAGGAAACATTGAGTGAGCCTCACACTATATGATTCCTTCACATACTGGGAGTCTAAATCAAAGCTATCTGTATGTAGATCCTTCAGCATTCAAGGAAACCACTGGCACTTCAGTCACTGAATATTCATGCACTTTTGCTTGATTGCCATCTTTGTGAACCCAAAGGGTTATTGCTGAAATGGTCTTTCCAAAGCCCTGAACATCTATCTGAAAAACCAAAGTCTGGAAACTACAATCTGTGTTCTACAGTAAACCTGCAAATGTTTTCCAATAGCATATTTTCTGAAGACAAAAAATATGACATATTTTGCTTTTCAAAGTCAGCAGCAGAAACTGGATATATTAGATTCATTTTCCAAACATACCTACCTAGTTTTCGTGTTGTCTGTGCTTTTGCTCTTCTGTTTTTGTTCCTATTTTGAAACTGAGATAAGATCTTTGCTCTCCACCCATCCAGATTTTGACACCAGTCCCTATCAAAATCTGTCTTCTTTCGAGTAGCTGAGGTAGGGGGACCTGTAAGTCTCCCGTGTGCAGAGAGATTTCTGTCTAAACAGGAAGGGAACAGGGAGGATGTAGTAATACAAAAGAAGATCCAAACTTAAACCCCAACAATAAAGAAGACCACACAGTAACAGCATGTGGACAAAAAAGGGGGTTGACTGAACAAGAGCTCATGCATACTTTCTTGATTTATCAAAATGGAGAAGTGTGTGAAGAAAGATCATTAAAGTAGAGACATCAATAGTGAGCAACAGCCAGCACTTCAAGTATTGAAACTCTGCTGGAGCTGAAGTATGACTGGAAAAAATAAGACATCTATTCTGTAAAGAAAAATAGAGATTCTAGTTCTGGACCTTGACTTTATTATATTGAATCACTAGTGACAATGGCTGTACACACAGGAGCTGACGTTCATGTCAGGTCAGCTTATGTCCAGAAATTGGTAAAGGATCTAGTCTTTGACGACAGAAGAATGGTGGCTCTGTAGGTATAGTTGAAGCAGGAAAATATCAGCTAAATAATTTTATAGCCCCCTTACTTACTTTCTCACATTCTCTGCATTCTTGTCTCTACAATGCCTTTATTCTACTGTCTTATTTCTTGAGAGTCCTATATCCCAATCTTGCTATCAGCTTTCAGCTTCTGATATACTTAGAGAAAGGTTTATTAAGTATTAGTAGTGATTTTCTGTCTGTATGAATGTGGGTACCATTGGCCTGAAATGATTACTGGAGTGGGGTGTGCTTTAAATTTGTTTCTCCAAACTTTATGGTGTTAGTGCAGAGACAAAGAGCGAGTGTAAATATGAGTTCTGTAGAGGCCCAGAGAAGCTGGCTTTCATCCTGGGGTCACAAAGTCTGTTAATAAAGTCACCCTTAAAATAAGAAAAACAGTGTATGGAAATGGGAAAGACGTTCATATTTCTTATTTAATCTTCAAAGAAAAATTTAACACTTCTTGGTGCTAACTCACCTGGGAAGTTCCACATATTTCATGTGGGATGGCCACTGTGAGAGTTTCCAGATGTTTTTCATACTTTCCTATGGGAACATGTCAGCATCACATTAGGCATTTGTGTACAGGGATTGACAGCACAGGGATCAGTGATCACACAGTTGGGTCAGTTGTGGACAAATGGGTTCTGTTTTTGATTAACCTGAATAAAAAAATAAGAGCTCCACCAATGCTGACATTTGCCACATGATTTATCAGAGACTACCAACAGATATCATAGTAATGTGGCTTGGTGGCCCTAGAGCTTATCTGCTGGGTTGCTGAGGAGAGAGGAGAATGTGGAATAATGAAACAGAAGTATGCATAAATGAAAAGAAGGGAAGGAAGTTGAATAAGAATAAAGGATGATTGCAAATCGCTCTTCGTGTGTAATACAAAACATTGGATACCTGATTGCTGTGGTCAGAAACCTCTTGACTACTATTATCAATAATTTCTAGTATAAACATGATGGAAGAGACACTGTTCTGATGATTCTCTGTCTTTCCAGCATTGCTGTGATGTTAATGGTTTTGAACCAGGATCTTGCTGAGTGCTGTACTAAAACAGACTGGAAAAATATCCCAGGTAATTTAGGTGTGAGACATGAAATTACAGAAAGAGAAAAATGAGAAAATGCAAGTAGAATAAGTTGATAGTATAACCATATGATTAAGTTGATAATGAAATCACATGTTACATAGCATTGTCAGAGCTTGGTTTTTACAGGCAACAGAAAAAAGTGTCCTAAGAAGGAATTTGAGGGAGGACAGTGCATTAAATTTCTGTATGTCTAGTAGAATCTCCTCCCAAATGTGAGACACAGTATGTAAAAAAGATCAAAAGCTACTTCTAAATTTTATTTTAGTTTAAATGAATCAGTAATGGAGCTATTTTCTTGGGTTGATTGGTTAGGGAAGCTGCCTTCTTTGTAGTAAATGAGGTCTGATAAATAAAGCAGGAATAATTCATAAAGTATCCTGAAAAAGGAGACTCACAGCTCATTAACATTCTGCAGGTGTATCAGCAATGCAAGATTTAATTAATCAAGGTGAGACCAAAGGATGTCGTAATTATCACAAAGGGAGGGATTGAAATACTGTGAAAAACACTGTTGGGGTACAGCATGTAAATAGAATTCACATATTTTAGACATGTTGTGAATGCAGAGTTGTAGGAGTGTAGGCTGTTGCCAGAGTCCTGCAGGGCTTTGGCCAGTGCTGGTTGACAGGCAGGGAGGGTAGTTACACTGCAAGGGTAGGAGAATCTGCAAGTGGTGAGAATCTGCCATTGGTGGCTCACAACCTTAATGAGGTAGCGCAGAACCATAATTTTTTCATCTGCAACAGTTCTAGCTGCTGCTGCAGGAAGGAGTAGGGCCTCACAAGGGAAAATGAAAACATAAATCTTTGTCCTTCTCTAATCTGCAGCATTGCTATTGCTGGGTTTCTGAACTATTGCCTTTAAAATGTGAGCAGAGTGAGTCTATAGGAGAAGGGAAATTTATCTGTATGTGTGTAGTTAACACAGAAAAGCAATAGTGACAATAACTGAATGAGGAGTACCTGTTGAGCTGAGGGAGAAAAAGAAAAATTGTAATAATTGCAAGTAATTTTATCTTTAGCATGCTAAATGCTTTTATTTCAAGGACTTTTTACCTGGACAAACTTTCTCTTGAAGATGGGAGTAGAAGTAAAAAAAAACAGTCCTTTGCTAAGAAGTCTCTGAATGCCATCCATAATGGGCATCTGACTGCCCTGTACCTGTGTCCTCTGCTGTGTCTGCTAGTGATGGGCTTGGGAGGAGCTTGGGCCAGGTGTTCTTTGGGTTTGCCCACCCAACATCCTCTTTGTGATCGTTACTGTGTCTGCTTTTTATCCCAGTCCTTAACAAAGGAGTGTTAACTTGGCTTTTTTTTGTTAGTGTTGTTTTAGTTGGGGGATTTTGTTTGTTTTTATTTTAGTTTTTCTTTGTTTGTTTTTGTGTGTATTTTTTGTTTTGGTTTGGTTTGCTTTTGGTTTTTGGTCTTTGTTTTAAACTAACCCTAGACACCCCCTCTTAAAAAAAATCCAGTTAATGGAGAAAGCTGCAGCATGACTCCTTTGCAAAGCAGACTGCCAAGAGCACATGAAATCCTATCTTTTGCTCTGTTCTCTGGCTTTTCATAGCACATCGGGCAAATTGATTGGATTCGGTCATTAGGGAGTAAATTACAGAAAGTCAGTCATGGATGTACGGTGTCAACTATCTTTTAGTTAGATGGGCTCAAGTACCATTGCATCTGCATGTGTGCCTCTCCCCTCCGAAGACTGGCAGGTAAATAGCTCTCAGGCCATTTTTATTTTCATTATTCAGTATCTTTAGTGGTGAATAGCTACCTAGCTCTGACACAAAAGTCCTGGCAGGCAGCGCGGTACACCACAACCAACCTGCTGTCATCAGCACTGGCTCCAGTTCACTCGCCCACACAATTCCCCGAGCTCATTCTCTTGAGTGCAGCCATGCCCCAAGCCACAAAGCTCTGCAGAGCCACATCCCTGGAGACTGATCACCAGCCTTGACCATGAACAAGCCTGTTCCAGCAGCTTCATCCAAATACAAGAAAGCTATAGGAAAATATTAAGCCCAATTATTTTTTTTCTCTGCAGTATCTCCATGAATAGAAGAGGATGGTCTTGGTTGTCTGGCAGTTCTCCAAAGCAGTGCAACAGCATCCTGAAATGAGCATAGCTGAAGAGGCTATCAGCAACAGCAAGAAACCTAGCTGGCAAGAAACCACAAGAAAATATCAGGCATAATAAGGTAAAGTATCAATATTACAGTGTGGCTGTCAAACCACCAAAGCAGGTCTTTCCACAAAACACAGAACAGATCCTCAGTGGAGGTAATCACTGCAGTCTCCATTATCAGATTGAACTGAAGGCAACTAAATTCCAGGAAGATACCCATTTACCAGGAGCAAGAACTGCATAGGGATTGCTCGAAATTGAGTGGAAGTGAATTAAAACAGCTAAGGAAATTTAACACAGATAAAAGTAAAGTTATTCATATGAGGAAATTATTTTCTTAAACTGTAATTATAATTACTGTTCCCAGGTTGGATACTACCAACAAAGCATGAGAATTTAAGGTCATCTCTTTTAAGAAAATAAGAGTATTGCCAATAAAGATTTTTAAGATCCATAAAAATAGATCAGTCAGAAGTACTGAAGAACAAAAAATATTAGGAAATAGAGAACAAACAGAAGTCACCATGATGTGGTTAGTATGAGATAGTGGTGTCTTTTAATATGTATGCAGTTCTGATCTCCTTGTTTCTGACAGAATACAATAAACCTGATGATGGTGAAAGAGGAGTAACAGAGACAGGTATGCGGTTTAGGGATGACAGTGACAGTGCTGCACTGGTTGCTGGACTTGATTTTGAAGGTCTACTCCAACCTTGATGGTTCCATGAATCTGTGAGAGATCATCCAATTTACAGACACTTAATATGGTCTGTGACCACAAAGGGAAGACTACATAGATTAGGACATTCAATTCAGAAGATAGTCATCTATAAAATTATGGGTGGCAAAGTGAAGGTGACTTCTCTTTGTCTGCTCCAACAAAAAAACTAAGAGGCATCAAACAAAAGTAGGAGATGGCGGATTCAGAATGAAACAGAGGAGATGCTGCTTCACACTGTGAAAATGTGGGAGCTTATGCCACAAACATTGAGTAGTATTTGGAAGCTGGAAAATTATCTCCTTGCCATGCATTTATACTTCTCTGGAGTTGTGAACCATTGGCCAGTATTTTGCAGAGGTCCAATCTGGAAAAAAAAAAAAACTTCTAAAAGTGCACAGACCACATAGTGCAAGGATGATTCTGGCATTATGTTGTTTCCTTCATAGCAGTTTCTTACACAGAAGCTTCTTCTGCTAGTATCAGTCATTGCCAGTGTAGGGAGATGTGTTTGAAAATGTCCATGTTGGCTTCTTGGCTCAAGGTCTGGTCTGTACATGGTCACAAAATTGGGGCCCCCTTAGTCATTTTGAAAAGTTGTGCTGGTTGGACCACTAAGTCACTGGTTACTTTGCCACAACAGACAGACCTAAATAGGAAAGGCTCTTGTCAGACACATTAATGTGTTATATTGTCTTGGGCCACAGTAATAGCTGCATGAGGAGAATGCCAGGTACCGACAAAAACCACTTTGCATGCTTCCTTGTCAGTCCAGTGGGGGAGTTTTTTGTGTGCTAATATATATGTGTGTATATATATTTATATATAGACTTACCTTTCATTTTATCTTACACTTTTCTTGAAGTAACTTTATTTTTCAGTCCCTGGTTATCAAGGTCAGGGTAATACCTTTGTCTTGTGTGGTATGCTCAGATAATCTGCACAGTTAGTAGAGTACAATAAGGTTTCAGTTTTGCTTGTGAATTAACTCTGCAAAAATTACTTGGTTGCTTGCATTTTTAAACACAAATTGGATCCAGAGCTACTGAGCCTCTGTGCACCACCTTTTGAAGGCTTTCTATTCCAAGAACTTTATCAGCTTGTGTGTGATATTGCACAAATGCAAAGAGCAAGTCTTAATTGAATGCTGAATATGAGTCACTGAGCCCTTCCAGAAAACATGCAGCTAGCAGCAGCTCATGAGGTTGTAACATTTGCAAAATGTGCAGGCTTTTCCTCCCCACAAATTACCCAAGATTTTCCTGCATTTCAATGCTGACTTTAAATCCAGCATGACAACTCATCTCTCTGAGTGGAGGCTAGGATAGATTTACTAGAAAACAACAGTCAAGTTTGAAAGAAAAAAAACAACCAAACAAAAAAACCCCTTAAGAAAACACACAAGAAACATCAGTGGGGTTTTTTTCACTTGGAGTAAATATGGAAATCCAGCTGCTGATAGTATCATGCTGAAAATGCTGTGCTTTGTCTCTTGAGACCAGCTGGCACTAGGAAGGAGAATTGTTATAGCTGCTAGAGATCATGTTCTTTGTCATGAGGATAAGGCACTTAATTGCAACTTACGGACCAAATACAGGTATGGGAAGCTGTACCTTGTTCTACAGATTGCTGCTTTAATGACCACCAGCTGCTACAGCTGTTCTGCCCATGCAAACCCTTTGTCATCAATAGTTGTGACTTTGATTGCCCTCTCCTAGAGGAGTCTCTGCTTTTTTTAGTACATGCAGAAATGCTCTTCCATGTCTAACCTGTAGTCCTTAGGTTTCACCTTTTACATGGGAATATTGGCTGGCTTTAGAATCAAGAAGGAGGCTACTGTAGATATAAAGCATTCAAGCAAAAAATTTTTTACCTGGAATTTTGGGAAATGTAAAAAATACCCTCACAAAAGAAATATTAAGCTGGGAATATATTCCTGAATTCATTTGGGATGAAAGTCTATCAGAAATATTTGGGAAGTGCCAGCAAATATGACAGATCATTTTCAAGCTTTTTTTCCCCCCGATACTAAAAACTGACTTCAATTTGCCACCTAA
Organism: Haemorhous mexicanus; assembly: GCF_027477595.1. NCBI lineage: Eukaryota > Metazoa > Chordata > Aves > Passeriformes > Fringillidae > Haemorhous > Haemorhous mexicanus. The sequence continues at coordinate 32,599,816 of NC_082346.1, forward strand.
GGCAAAATAAAGGTTTTGGCAAATTTTGTGCTTGAGCATTTCAACATCTACTCTCTTGTTATTCTTAGTTTCCTGTCAGGTAAGAGTATAAGAATCATTAATTGTCAGCCCCAACTTTTTCTTGATAACATAGCCTGATTTGGGCTCTGACTCCTCATTTGCTCTGACTCCTCTGAGGGAACAGAGGTGGGAGAGTGTGAAAATGTCAAAGTTCTATATCTAAATGTATCAAATGCATGTACTCAAGGAGTAGACTCTTGCCTTTAAAACAACAATTGAACTTGAACTGCGAGTGAGTCTTTATGTTATTGGTGTCCTTTATAAACTTCTGATTTTCATTACACATGCTGCTATAATAACCCTTAACTACATTATAATAATCCTTTGGTTTATAATGCGCAACGTTCGGCATTATTTCTCAGAGATGAGTTAACCCACCTCTCTCTTCCTTCTGTGGTTTAAAATATTAGTACAGTAAAAATAGGCATCCATGAATTTAATTTGGTACTACCCTGCTGCTACACAGAGAGATCACAAATGTGGACACGTAGTCCAGAACAAAAAACCTCTGATCAGCAAGTTGTGTTCCTGTTTCTCTGAACAATCAATCCGTGGATTGCCTCCAAACACAGTGTATGCCTACCTGCCTCCAACCTTTGCAATGGCCCACACAGGGAGTTTCACAGCAAACAGAGTTTGGTTTTAAAACCAGCCTAGAGGGATGCTCTCTGCAGTTATCATAGAACTACAGTTCTGGTCCACCATGACAGTCAGGATTTAAATTTTCTGTGCTCTCCCTGACTAAGTCTTCAAAAAATATTATAGATAAATGCTCTGGCTTCACAAATGCAGTTGGTGGGATAGCATTTTACTCATGAAGTCCAAGAAATAAGGTGTTGTAGGGCACTGCTATGGTCTTAATCCCAGATGAAATGTGAAGCTACCAAAATACACAGTCTGGTGGGAGCTGAAAAGTCCTTGTCTCATGGGGATAAAAAAGAAAAAGAACACTTTGTCAAATTCCAGACAGTGCAGCACAAGAGCTGTTTGTAAATGCTACGCAATTTATATGGGGAAACTAAGTATTCTCCAGCTTTCATTAGTCTGATTGCAACCCCACCCCACCTGCTAATGCTGCTTCTGTTTTGTCCTTTGGGAGGTGTGAGAGAGAGCTCACTCTGTAGTTTGAGTTCACTCATGACGCTGTACATGAGGGAAGGCCCTAGATTGGACATACTATTTCTCTTCCTCCCTACACTCTTCCCCCACCCCAAGTACCCTCTTAAATCACAGCTTTTTTTGTTTCAAACAACCAGGCTGAACAAGTGAAATTTTAAATAATGATTGAGGATTTTTTTTATTCATTTAAGTTTCAATATCATTACAGAAAATGTTATGGTACAGAGTTGTTTAACATTAGTTTTATTTCTTTGCTCATTTAATTTCCACACGAATGCTGGTAACACTAATATCTGTACAAGATCAGTCTTTGATTTTTTTAGTTTTTAGTTCTGTACATTTTTAAATGTATTGGTTAAAAAGGCTGTCAGCACTTAAGGAAGCAATTTTTTTGTTTGTTGAAATAAAAGGTATCCAGTTACTGCCCAAGAGTACTGAGCTGGGTGGCTGCTGGGACAAGAGACATCCCTGAATGCGCGGCGAGGCGGGAAAACCTCGGGGCTTCATTGGGTTCCCAGGGCAGCCACTCTGCTTTTGGCACTGTGCACATCAACACGAGATACAAGATAAAGAACAAGCAGAAGCTCTCTGTGAAGCGGTTATGAAGCATACTAATAAGGGAAATCCAAGTGTTGTCTACGCTAGTATAAATAAGCAGACAGCCTTGTTTTAAGAGCGTAAGTAGTTGTATCTTAAAGATGAGAAAAAACACAAGTTCTGCAGGCACCTACTGCTGTCTACTAAAAGCTACCGCTATTAGAACTAGCATTGAACACACAAAGCAATTGCAAGAAAAGGAAAAAGTTGCTTTGATATAATCAGAATAAATTTCTTTGTTAAGATTTGTTTTAAAGTTTTTTTTTAAAAGATATTTATTTAAATTCCATTTGAAATATATTTCAAGATGTTGACTATACTGATCAACTTTTATCCAAATCGGAAAAACTAGCTGTGCCGTTGCATATTACAGGATACAGTCAATGATATGTGGACATGCATCAAAGCTTCGCTCTTGCTGGTGACATCATAGCCTCCCAATGACCATGACATCCACCACCTCCCCCTTGTGAAGCTCCACATACTGCTCTGTCTTTGGAGGTAGCATCAACAGTCCATTGGCACTGCGCATACTCATCAGACGACTGCTCATCTGATTCCCTACAGGAGAGAGGCAGAACAATTTCAGTGGAGTCTTCAGTTAGTTCCAAATGCTGCAACATGGTACAACAAACAAAAGCTGTTATGATGAAAATGTTTATGTGGCTAACTTATTCATGGAGCTTGGGTTTTGCTGTTCCAAGGTAGATGGAAACAGAGAACTCTGTGGAGATTTAGTCAGCCTCTCACCGCATTGGCTCTCAAAACCATCATTCTCTTTGCTGATTGTTTTACTCTCCAGCCTTCCACAATATCTGTACCATGTATCTTGTCTTAGTAAATTGCTAATCCTATCAAAATTACTTTATTTTTCAATTTGTACACCTATTTCAGTTATACAAACATTAAAATCAGCACAGTCTAGAATGTTTTTAATATCCTGTTCTAGAATAAATTTGATTAACTCTATTCTCTCTGAATAGAATAATTTAGGCTGGAAAAAACCTCCAAGATCATCAAGTCCAACCTTTGACAGAACAGCACTATTTCAACTAAACCATAGCACTAAGTGCCATGTCCAGTTGTTTCTTGAACTCTTCCAGGGATGATGACTCCACCACTTCCCTCGGCAGCCTGTTCCGATGTTCAACAGCCCTTTCAAGAGGAAATTCTTCTAGATGCCCAACCTGAGCCCCCACTAGTGCAGCTTGAGGCCATTTCCTCTTCTCCTGTCACTTGTTGCTCCCCACCACTTGGCTACAACTTCCTTTCAGGTGGTTGTAGAGAGTGATAAGATCTCCTGTCATTCTCCTTTCTCCAGGCTAAACACCCCCGGCTCCCTCAGCCACTCCTCACAGAGCTTGTTCTCCAAACCCTTCCCCGGGTTCACTGCCTGTCTCTGGAAATTCTCCAGCACCTCAACGACTTTCTTGTAATGAGGGCCAAGAACTGAACTAGTATTTTCCCTGTGGAGCCTCACATATACGCTTTTTGTTGAACAATTTGGATGTAGCAAAATGACAGTTGTTTAAGGACCTAAATCTCATGCAATAGTGTGACAGCTTTCTAGCAGTACATAGCTGAACCAGTATTCAAATCTAGCATTTACCTTAACTGCAGCTGAGTATTCAGAAGTATTCCTAGGTGGCAAACATGACTAATAAATCCTTAGTTGGCTTTAAGAGAACATCTAGAGCCTCTGCTATCTTTGCTTCTTTTCCAGTTCAGCTAAAATCACACTTCTTTTATTTGTATCGCTCCTACCTCTGCCCCAACTTGTGTTTGTTTAGTACATGCACAACAGCAAAAGGAAGCAAGTGTGCCTGGCTGCAAGTAAGCTTAGTGGATGTTTAAAAAAAGGAATGTATGCACATATGCAAGCATACACAGGTAGTGTTTATGTGTATAAGGCAGGTTATTCAAATAAAGGATGTTTTAATGGTTAAACTGACAAGCCATATCAGCACTGAATTTTGTACTAATGTATGTGTATGCATGTGCACAAATGTGTGAGTAAATTGGGCTGCATAAAGTAGGTTCTATGAAAAACCATGTGCACACTCTTGTTCCCAGACACATCTTCAGGAAGGCAAGGCTGTGTGTGAGTGTCTGTCAGTCTGTGTGACTGGCACTGACCTGTACTCTGTGCCCAAGGTAGTGGTTCTTGGTGATGCCAAGTCAGAATGCACCGATGATATTCTGGGCGGGGGTCCAATTTTACATCACATGATAACTGTAGGATTAAAAGAGAAAGGATGAACATGTCATGCATTCACATTGCACTGTCTAAAATAATGAAATAATCTGCTCAATTGTTTTTCCTTAAAAAAAGTCTTTTCAAAAACTTGCATTTCGAGGTCAGATGGTGTCTAGTGCAAGATTAAAAGCTGTAGAAGGCAGAGACTGCAGTATTTAAGAGACTGCAGTATTTAAGGAAATACAACTGTGATATTACAATATCAAAGTATCTGGAGGAGTCTACGTGCATTAAGTGGATATTCCAAAACTGTTCCTTTACTGAGAGTTTACAGATAGTATTTCTCTAGGAAAAAAGCCTGGTCTCTTTGGATTACATTGCAGAAAGATAAAAATGGTATTTGCATTCAAAATCCCGCTAGCTCTGACAAAAGGAAAATGGCCAATCTTTGAAATGAAAAGACATACTGGCGATGGCTCATAATAGAAAATACATGCAAAAGTGAAGGTCACTGCAAATTGCTCTCTCTTTTAGAATATTTTAGCTGTGAGATAAAATCTGGATGCTTGAGGAAGGGCAAAAGAGAGACAAGGGATAAGCTGTAAGAGAAAAGTGCATAGCCAAGAACACTAAGAAAACTACAAAAGTTGATGCATGCCTTGTACTTTATTTGAATCAAAAACAGAAGAAGAAGACATTTTAATAACATGCCTTGAATCTATATTAAATACAGTTACACTATCCATGATTTATTAGTAAAGTTAGAAGAGTTTAAGGAATTTATATTGCTTTGGGTGGGGGTCATGTGGGTTTCTTCTATAAATAACTCAACAAAAAGGCTTTAAAGTTTGTATTTTCTATTGCTAATACAGAACTATCTGTTCTAGATATTTGCAGATTACTCTGCATTTTTTACCACAGCCTAAAACAAATATCTTTTTTAAACAGGAGATCGTCCTTGCTGCCTCATTGGCAAATGGCTGCCTCTGCATCTATATATCTCACTCCATTAGATGGCAATCTAACTCTAAAAAATTATGGGACTGAGTATTACCATTAAGAGAGACTGAGAATGTGCCTCTATTTGTGTGAACGTCCTTCCGCTGCCAGAACTAGTCTAGGGCTCAGATTCCACAAACACAAGTCTTTCAGAGCCCAAAGAGCTGTACTTCAACATCTTGAGAGAATTTTTAAACAGAGGACAAGCTTCTTACCCTGGCTTTGATGATGGTGGGCCGAGGATCCAGGATACCCTGCATTTTCCTCAGCGCAGGAACAACAAAGAGATTGCAGGTGACAACAGCTGACACAGGATTGCCTGTAGGACAAAAAACAGTTGGTGGTGATGCCCTCTTGGTTTACTCTGAAATGCTGAAAGTGAACTTATGTTTTATAGCAATTCCATTTTAAAGGACTCTACAGAGCTTTCCATGCAATGTACTGCATACAGTACAGACTGCAGAGGTGTGTGGCAAGGGGCATGTGGCAAGTCCCCCTTTTGAAAGCTACACTCTGGATGATGTGTGCTGAGGTCCTGCTCTGACCAGAACTGCCCCATGTTCCTCAGGCCCCACCATTTGCCTCTGTTCTTCTGCTACCTTTGTCCTATCCCTAAATTTGTCTGGGGCTGGAGCAGAATTAATTGTGCATAGTTATTGTCGCTACCCTCACAGGGCTCTTTATTCATGACCAATGGTTCCCAGACACCAAGGGAAGAATAACTTTCAATTCCCTGACAGAGTAGAAAAATGCTTTAGGACAAATTCTGAGGGGAATTCTACTGATTTATATGTTTTCTGTTGACTCACAAAAGAGGTGTTTGAGCACCTGTCAAACACCAGCATCTTACATAAGTGGGCTTCCCTAGACAACAGTTTTAAAATAAATACTATGATCAGATGGATGTTCCACTGATCTCTACCCTGGAAGGAAATGTACTGCAGTAACTAGAGCAAGAGAGGGTAGAAGCACTGGAGATAAATCTGAAAACCACCAGCTTATCAAGCCATCAAGGATTGCTTGTGTAGTCAAAATTCATGGAAAGCCAGAGCAATAAGAATAAAATAAATTCCTCCTCATTTAGAAGGACAGAAATCCATAAGAAAATCTTTATTCTAAACAAGTGCTTTCCCAGGGCACAGCCAGCAGCGGCGCAGCTGTGCTGCCCTCTTTTGGTTCCACAGCATGAGCATGATAAACAAAAATATCCCATATATGACATGTTCCTTGGCATTCCCTAATTTTTGTCTCCATTTTCAGTATGTCAGAGTGGATGAACAGACTTACACCCACAGGATGTTTATGGTGAAGGTGCAGGGAGCTGTAGGAAAAAACACCCCTGTGAAAAATAGAAGGAAATTGTTGGAGGGAAGAAATCCTAAGACCTGTACCAGAAAACTCTGAGGACAGGGACAAAAAAGAACTCCATAGCACATCCCTGTAAGTCCATATCTTCTGTAAATTTCCGAGAAAATCTTATAGGTACCTTCCTTAGGGGCCAACACCAGGCACAGGTGCTGTGAAGTGTCACTATTCTGTTTCATGTCTGACATCTATGCACAGCAGCAAAAGTAATCCACAAAACATCTTACCTGGAAGTGCAAAGATTATTTTTCTTACGCCGTCGATATCCAGAGTTGCAAAAGTTGTTGGCAGGCTATGGAAAAAGGAAGTTATTTAATATCTGCATTAGAATTTGACTGAACATTATTGTATTATTTAAAATATTTGCAAAAGAAAATAAAACAGAACAGGACATCTCTCTCTCAGCAGTTCATTAGAACCTGCTGGTTAGTCCATACTAGAGGTAGAATCCTCTCTTTATGGTGACAGAATAATTTTTCTTGATATTCAACTCTTAAATTTTAAGTACAGAAATTTGGAGAGGAAATATCTGAAAGGAAATTAACTAGAAATCAAAAATCTAAATCTTGTCTTCATGCTAGAAGCCAATTAACAATGAAGTAATACTGGAATTATGCCATTACAGAGCTGTGTTTGTTTTTCATATAAGGGTTCCCAATTTTTTATAACGTTGGTGACTCTAATTCTCTTACTCCAGTCTCTACAACAGTACTACAAGGGAGCAGTATTTCTGAGCAGCTGGTCTGCAGATGAACAAATTCAGATACCACAGGCAGAGCTGCAGCCAGGTGACACTCAGGTCTATCAATGAGGAGCTCTCTCTGCCTTTCAGAGCTGCTCAGTGATCTTTGGTGACTATGTTACACAAATAGGACAGCAATGTGGCAGCTCAAGAATATGGCTGGCAAAGAGAAGGGACTCATCCATGAAAAAAGAAATTTATGTTAGAATAATCCTTTCAAACGTTAGAAACTATACTAGGAGCAATAATAAGGCTGGTTTCCTTGGCTTTATCTTGAGCTGACCACTTGCACCTGGTCAGCGGATGACAGTTTACAACTTTGAAGATTTTCTGCACTTTGATCATTATCAGCTAGTTTTGTATCTGTTAAGACTCATCAATATCCTAGTTTATCAGGGGAAGTTAGTGTTTGACGTTCCTGTTTTAAAATGCCTCTAACATGATGGGAACTCTGTGCCAGACCTCCAACTGTTGTAACCAGTGCACAAACCAATGGACAAAAAATTGAATTGCTAATTCATATTTACAGAAACTCTAAATTCTTGTATGACACTTCAACACTATCACTGAGGTAGAAAGTTTCAGTACTTCCTTCTGTCAGTGCAGTTAGACAAGATAACCTTACAGGAGCTCAGCAGCTTTCAGACCAAGTGGAGGGATGGTAAATCCCAAGCACCACCCTGCACTCATGAAGCACATCAAACACAGGCATACTAAGAATTCTGACTTCACTCTTGGAACTTACTCAAGGGATTTTTTCTCAATATAGTAACCACAATCTACAATCTTTTAACATGAAGTTAATGAAACCCAAGATACAATATTTTCTATTGCACTACAGCTAATGAAAAAGAGAGGGCTTACATTCTCAGTAAGAAATGATGAGCAAATGTTTTGGTAGCAATAAGAAATGCCTTTCTTGTGGCATAAATTGAAAAGGGACATTTAAGGTAAAAAACCCATTTCTTGAAGTTTTTCCAGCTAGTTATTAAAAGTTTATTGCTGCAGGTCTACAGAGGAGTCACCAGGAGAAAAAATTCCATTTGCTTACAAGTAAGCCAGAACCAGAATTTAATATTCTGAATTCTCTAAATCGCGTTACCCATTTTGTCAGCAGCAGAGATTGGAGTGCAGATTCTGTTTCTGGGAGTTCCCTGCATTGGTTTTAGCAGTACAACAGAAGCAGTGAGCAATTTCTATGCCTGGGCTACATCCACCAGGGGAAGAAACAAGCTTTTAGCCTCACTCATTCCTTTTGTGGAAAGGAGGTGGTGGTGGGAGCAGCACAAGCACCAAGCCCACACGCAGTTCTTTACCAGACTGTACGCAGAGACAGTGAAAGTATTTGTCTGTTTTCACAGCAAACACCCACTTGCAGCTCTGCTCCGTGACAACAGTTCTGGCGAGAGGGAATCATTCTGCAAAGCTGTGCTTGATCTTGTGTAGCTGGACCATTCTGACCCAGCTTGCAAACAAACTGCTCTCCATAGGGAATGAGGCAGAGGTGCAGATATCTTTCTGCTCTTGCACTGTGGAGAAAAGGGAACTCTCTATTTTCAACATGTGTGATTTTCATTCTCTTTGCAGAGCACACTTTCAGACTCACTGATGAACAGTGCCACCGCATAGGAAAGCAATGCTTTTCTATGAAAAGCTGAAACAGTTTCCTGGGGCAAACTAAACACATAAAGGACTCTGCTTACTTTAAAATTACTATGTGCAATATGCCAATTAGACAAAGCCTTGTAAATTACCTGTCATTCCACCTCTCTCAAGGAACTGCTTGTAGGAATATAAATTATGCAAATTTTGAAGTGAAATGAGATACTCTTTAAGCAAACTGTCCATTTAATGTCCTTATATTTCCTGGTTATTTCATGGTAATGCCAATGTGAGCTCTGTGATGGCACTGAAGGCTGTGGCAATGTTTATACCATGCTGCTTTCCCACCAGTCCCCAAACCTGATCTGCAGCAGTTATCAGAGAAATATTTCTTACTGATAAAAAATAATCTCTCTGTTCCAGTTAATTTCACCCATAAAGATGATGACTAATCTGAAGAGCACTGATTTTGCTGCTTTTCCCACATGTATTTATCCTGTAGTTAACAGTACATTTGGAAAAGTGAAATCTACTGAAGCACTTCACTAGGATATTTAGCCCAATGTAGCCTCCATCTAGGCTGCCTAAGCAGAACGATTTCTTACCCAGGTTTCATAAAAACTCTGCCAAAGTGAATCTGTGCGTGAAGATCAATATCCAGCACCTGTTTAAGATAGTCCTGTTTAATTAAAAAAAAATAAATTAAGTAACATCAAAGTGGCTTTACATCATCTAAGCATTCAAAGCAATTAATTAATATCAAATGAAGATGAAAATTTGCATATCCTGAAAGTGCTACAAGCCCAGTGGGGAATTTTCAGCATTTGAAAGAAAGTGTTTTGGAAAAGAAGAAGTAAAGAACAGATTCATTTAGGTGCCAAACCTGACTCCAGAAGGACATATATTTCCTTAAAATTCATCTGCAGCATCAGAATCTTAGAGTCTTAGAGCACCCCACAAAAACCTACTACTAAAACATTCTCTATGTCAAAGGTGGAAAAAAACCTTTATGATTCAAAGCTAAGACTTTAAATGATCAAGGTATTTAAATTTTGCTATGGAAGCTATCTAGTTGTTGATTTAGACATCTCCAACTACTTTTGAAATCAATAGTGTACTGCAGAAATCATAGTTTTCCAGGATACTGTAAGGATTGTCATTTCTTGGGTCGAATGGGCTAATTCACAGTGGTGGGGTTTAACATTCCTTAGAAAGAAAAAACTGTAGGTGATTTGTGAATGAGTTCAAGATTGATCCAGTTATTAAAACAAATGGAATTACTTGTTTAATCTTTATTGACAATTGCTGTGCCTAAAGATGCAGTACCCTATCTGTTGTGTTAAGTGAGGTTAAACATGTGGGCCATAGCAGTCACCTGTGAAGACAGGCTTTGAAAGCAGTAAATCTGAAACTCCCTGGCAGTTAGCCCTTTATTTTGTGCATGTGTGTGTTCAACTCATTTCAGCCAGATGTTAACTCTCAATTATTACTTCTAGTAACCTCTCCTTTACTTTCTGTTTACTGTTTGGATGTTCACAGCTATTTCATGAAAACTGTAGAAAGCTCAGTATCAGAGGGCAGACCATCAGTGGAATGTAGAGCCTATTGACCTTAGACTCTTGCCTCAAATTCAGACTGGGGAGAAATGAGTGGAAAGTCTGAAAGTAAGACCAATCAGCAGTCCAGCCACTTCTCAGTGTTACTGTATCTGCACTATGGTGCCACATTCCCAATTTAAAGACCAGTACCTGTCCTTGATTATTTTTCTAGGCATACTGGAGACAATGGGAGTAATTGAAAGTTATTTGCACTGGTTTGATTAATTATCCATTTTCATTATGTATCCAATGATATGATTTCTATCCAGAAAAGTAAACAAAACCAGCACTCATGTTTCCCCCCTCCTAATCACCACCTTTAGTATCTGTTAGTAATAAAAGACGTTTATTTTACCTGCCAAACTCACAGATTCAGCTTGGGATCAAAAAGTAATTTGAGTTTTCCTTTGCATAAGTCATGATTAATAAATGTCCTGCAGGTTCATCTATGCCCCACCAGCATCTGTGTATCCCTATTTTCTCTGATGGTTTTGGCACAGGGATAATCAACAGAAACTCTGTTAATCAACAATTCTGTTAATGATTCAAAAGGCAAATATATCAGCTCGCTGGATCTCATATGTTCTCTCTGTAGGACTATCAGGTGCAAAATGTGATAAAACTATTTTTGTAACAGATAGAGCTTTGGCACATTCAGGAAACAGCTGTGCTGAGTAAAAAATATGCTATATATATATACACTCAGGTTGCTTTTCAAAGTACATTAATTCGATCCTTTTACCTGCTCTAAAAATAAAGTCTATTGTCTTCATGTGCTATTAACCCAGCACCTTCCTCATCTACATAAATCATTCCTTAAATAAAAACACACTTGTAAATCCCTCACATCAAGAATTAAAAGCTTTTCTGTTGTACTATGTCAACTATAGTACAGAAATAAGAATGAATGGAATGAGCCTTGAAGAATGTTTTCTTCAGTAATTCACATGTAAGTGTTCCAATAAAAGTAAGGTCCATTTTTAATAAACATTAATACAAAAGTAGTAGCTCGGACGACAGACTCTGGTTTGAAATTCTTACATATATTGTAGGAAGTGAAACTTAAATTTTGCATACCTTTTCCCCCATGGATACACCTCCTGATGTAATGATCACATCAGCACGGCTGATACCCTCATTCAGTGCATTCAGTAAATCATCTGGGCTACAGGAAAGAGCAGGCAAGCAGATTAGTGGCATGGAATCATTATGAGTTGTAATATAAGTCTGTGTGCACACATACAGATGCATATGCACACTTGTTTTAAGAGAATAATACAAGCACTTTTGCTTCTCAAGATTCCACACTGTTAATTCTAGTCAAGAACTGCAATCTCATTAAGTGAACCCCACATTGTTTGGCACCTTTCTGTCTAAAGTTTGCAACAGGAACAGTGGGATACTTTAGACTGGGACTGAAGAATGCTATTACGAGTGTCTAAGAGTATGCAATTGGCACAATAGATAATAATACAAATTGTGACTTCAGTGAACTGACAGGGATGTATAAAGGCACCTGACACATGAAAATTACTGACCACCAAGCAGGCTGCAGTACTACCTGTCTAGCTTATCTGATGTGTGCAAAAATGGGGATGAGGCTCCACTTCAAATTTTCATCAGTGAAGAGAGGGAGTATATCCTTTGTTTCTCTTCCCTGTTAGGGGGCTCTGCAGCAAAACCACCTGTACATATCCACTTCAGCTTGCAAAAACACAATCCATGCTGTTAAAAGGTCTATTTACCTTCATGAGAAACAGTGCAATGGGAGCTATGACATTCTTCCATACAAAGAGCATAATGTGAAGGAAATTAGTGTCCTAACGCTTTTCTTTCCATTTTCGATCTAAACTGGAAACTTTGAAGCAAGCATTAGACATTTAAGAGCAGTACTGATACTAATACACAGCTTCAGGGCACGCAGTGGAGAAACTCAGTAATACAACTCACACAGGTCCAAAGGAATCAAACCCAATTTCCAATATATTAAATTCATACTTTGCATTTTACATTTGTGAACTGACCAGAAGCTGACCGGTTGCTATGACTGTGTGCATTCCTTCAACAGCATGTTTTCAGTTCAGTGATCCTGAAAGCTTTCATGGGAGGCTGTTCCTACTTAGAATGCCATTGAAAGAATGGGCAATTACACTAGTGACTGTATGAAGGCCTTCACCTGGAATACAGCACCTCAGGTAAATACCACACTACAATACAAAACGCCATTGAGGGTGATGAAAAAAGGCTGAAAATGGCATGAGGGCTATCCTTTGAGAGCTTGGGTGTATTTCATCCGAAAGTAGAACTACAGCAGTAATTTTGGAGTTTGAGATGAAAGCATAAAAATTAGGAACATTATGCCAGTTCTAGCTGACCTTTCAGAGACTAGCAGAAACTCTGTGTTTCCAGATGTCTCAAAAAGAAAAATCCTTTCCTCTAAGCATCCTTTCTTTGCCCATGGTTCAGTGAAATACAAGCAGCAGCTATCATGATGTGCTGCTGTGCGCAGTACAATTTATGTGATGCAAGAATGAGCGCACTCCCTCACTGAGTAAATAGCTCAGTGCATGCAACCTTGCACATGGCTCATCTCACCAGAGAGCCCTCCAGTGTCCTCTACCCTGGTTATGCCTTACAGGCAGAGACTCAAGACTCTTTCTCCACAATGTCCAGTGACTGAAGCACCACGTTCTTTGGCATCACAATGCAGTCATCCTGCACAACTTTATTATCTATGTTGGGTTTCACCCCTCTCTAGGGTCAGATTGCTTTGTAAGAGGTAGGCAACAAGATACAGCAGAAAGATTGTAGACTGCAATCAATAGGATAAAATTACACACTACCCTTTTTTTTAAAGGAAATAGTGGCTGCAGTATTGTGGCATGCCATCATGACTATTGTTTAGGGTACTGGGTATCTTGGATACTCTTAATGGCCTACAAGGAACACCTAAACTGTTTTCTTTGGGAGAAAATAACTGGGCTTAAGCAAAACCATCTCCTTTGTTCTTTAGGAAATGGAGACATTTTATCAGCTGCCCCTTCTGAAATCTCGGGAACAGTTTCTCCGAAACCCAGCACGAGTCCTCACTAGTCATTGAAGGAAAGGAGAAAAAAGCAAGTCTGCTGTTGGCTACTTCTTCAAAACCGATTGTCTTGTATTGATCCACTAAGTAGCATCTGTATGTAACAAGATATTATTTAAGATTATTATAGAGTTTGTAATAGGAAAAGTATCTCAAGATCTAAGTATTCCTTAATCCTTGCCAACAAGGCTGCTTGGAATGCAGCAAGGAATACATATTCATTACCTAGGTCGATATTGGCATTCCTGAGGCTCGGCAGACATATGCCACTATCACCAGCCTAACACTGCTTCCAGTACATTTTTCTCATTAGGTTGTGATGGAGCTGAGGACCTTATCTTGAACTTGCTCCGGGCTGTTTCATTTTATCTTGTTTAATTATTTAAAAGTTATTCATAGGTAGCAAGTCTACCTGTCTGGGGACATGCTAATTCTGGATAATGAAGTGGGCTTGCTTTCGGTTGTGGTTTGAGAATAATGGAAGGAACAGTAGAAAGCAAACAAGTATATATTTAACTGTTGTTAAAGTTAAATAGAATGGAAATGCAGCTACTTACATAAGGAATATATAATATGTATTTGTATATATATGTAATCACTCAATAAAGGAAAAAAAAAATCAATAAATCCCCTTCCCCCTCCAAATAAGCTTAAATTCAAACCAGGTGAGGACTCAATTCATGTCTTTCCTTATGAGGACAGCATACCACTGGAATAGTTCATCATTCGGGTATTTTAATTTTGTCATGTAAAAAGCTGTATGGACTTGGTGCATTTTTAGAATTTCCAGTAGAATGATCTGTATAATATACTTTTCTTCACCATTTTTAAATTCCTTTCTTTATCACCTGAATAGTGCAAGGCATTAAAAAATTGTATCGTTAAAACTTATCCAGCAAATAGCACTGCATATCATCTTTAATATAGTTACAAAATTAATTTAATTATTTCAAAAGGAAAGATGTGATAGAAATTTTGTTGCAATAAACGAAATAATTATGTTAGTTTAGTTTTTATTTTGAAAAAAGGAGACAGAATTCCCTCCCTTGCCATTGCAGAAAATATCTCTTTTTTGGACATTTTTGGCAGACTTCTTTTGTCACTCAGGTCTGCTTAACTTTATGTTGTACTTAAGGCTAGTAATTCCATGACTCTGCAATTAGCACCAAACACTCCTTACAGGAGTCCCCTGTTGCAGTCTTCAATCAACACTGTGAATATTTCTCTCACCTTTAGTGGATTTAATGCAGAGAGTTATTACTCAAACTGCATACTAACACTGAGTTGATATAATCAGATAACAAGATACTACTTCTTGTTTCATTTGTTGTGTAACAGTGAGCAGCTGCTCCTTTAGATTGAAAAAGGAAATAAAAGGAAAGGGAATAAATAATGGAAACTATTAGATTCTGAAAGAATAGACAAGACGTCTTTGGCAACTTAGCATAGCATGACAAGATTGTTTTGAAAGGCAGGTGACAAATCACCATGAAGCTGAGAAATAGCACTCACTGTCTGAGCAGGTACAAATCAGAAGCTGTATTCTGAAGCAGGGCAGGGTACCAGATTAGCTAGATTAATGGTCTAATTTACTACAATAAATCCTTTAAAATATCTTGTCAAAGTGCTATTCTTGGATTTTTTTCCTTCATGGACAGAACTGTAACAAGTGTTTGAATATAATGGTGAATACATAAAGTAGATTTTGATGGGAAGTCTAATTTCCAGATGGTAAAATTACTGTTTCATTTGGCGATTTTCAAAGTTAGAGTGACATTGTGCACAAAAAGGGAATGTGCTTTTCTAACATGCTGCAACTTATTAAAAAAGTTATACTCAGATATGTTTCAGACCACATCTGATCATCTTTTGTTAATACCTTGAAGAAAATTTGTTATTTAAGGACTGCATACAGTTTATGAAACTATATATATACATAAATAAGGAACAAATCCAAACTTTCAACACCTGGAGCAGATTGTGTCTGCACAAATATTATGTGCATTGTACACACATTTTTGAAACTGCATAGTAATTTGCATAAAGAGTGCATGTATTTTTAACTACATCTTTATATTCTCTGCTAATTTTGTCAGGGTGATAAACAGAGTCTCCACTCTACTATCCCAGTTTTCTGATCCTTCTTGTTCAGTTTTGTGGAACAGAATGAGCAGAACAATCTGGAAATTGGTTGGAGGGTAACTACTGTGCAATGGCAGCAGCAAGTATCCAGTAAGCAGATGTGTGACACTTGCTTTCATTGATTTGAAGAGAGGACTTGCAGCATGGCAGTACAGCAGGAACACCTTCTGGATTCAGGAAAACTTCTGGTTATCAAAGTTAGTTTGTGGAAAACTTATTCAACACTTGAGCTGTCAAGTAAGCTGTCTTTGAACTGAAAAGATATACAAGAAAGCTTAAGAGCTTGAACAAGAAAATGATGCAAGCCTCATTGAAATAGACATCAGGCATGTAAATTTTCTCCTTTCCACTCTCAAAAGAAATAGCTACATTATAGTTAAGACCAAAGAATTCTCTGTTTTTAAAGTGCCAGTTTGAAGTACCCTAAATTACAGTGTAATTTTCTCTTTCACAGAGAAATCAACACATGTTAATTCACTTTTGTTGATCCTATTGTTGTGTTTCACTGTCATTAATTATCAATCTGTCAGCTTTTTCTGTGATACAACCCTTAACAACAGCAGTTTGATACATGCAATTAAACCGCTCAGTTTGATAATTTAATATAGAAAACAAATAACAGCAAATGTTAAAAAAATCACCTACCACTCTACAATAAAATGAGAGATCCCAGTTAAAAATGGGACTGGAACCTTTAGTTAGGACTGACTTATCAAGCCATTGTCACAGTACAAATCCTATAGTTCATTACTAATTTCCAGGACCATTTCCACCACTTTCTTTTGTTCTTTACCACAGGAGTCTCGTCCATTCCATGTAACCTCATTACCTGACAGTCACTTCCTGTCCTCGCTGCCCACTGCCACACACAGCTGCTACTGTGGGGTGACCAACAGAAGCACTCGTGGCTGTTGCATTTCTCTATGCAGCAGTCTGGGCTTTTATGAACCCAGGTCTTCTGGTAACCTGTACTTGCAGAATGTGTGCATGCACCATCACAGTCAACACCTTCAACCTGTGTGTTTTACAGAGATGCTGGACACAGATACAGAAAGATACTCATGCACCATAATGCACCAGATGCATGCACAAGTGTCTATTGTGAGTTTAAAAGCAGAGCTGGCCAACCTCTTGCCTGCTGTTTTACTTTATTTGAAAGTATCTCAAGTATTTCAGTTATATGCTGGAAGACATGATTCTTCACAAATTCTGAGGAGCTACAGATTCCTGGACACACAGTGAAAATGGAGGTGCTTAGCAGTGATCCTACACAATCACACCAGAGACCAAAGTAGTCCACCTGCTTTCTAAACTACAGTAGTTGACTGTAAACTTCAACTAGAGGTGCCCTGAGCTTAGCACATTCTGGATATGTTCCCACAAACTGGCAATAGTGGTTTGTACTACTTTTGCATCTCAGGAAGTCTCTTACCTGTTAAAGAGATGTTGCAGAAGAACAGGTTTAACTGAGGTACAAAGACCTGCTAGAAATTCCCCTTGCATGCAAAGACCCCAGCCAAACTTCTAGTTCTACCTCCAAAATAACAAAGCATTTGCCAAATTAAAATTTTCACCAAATAACCAATGGACTACTTGTTGTATTCAGAGATCTCATCAAGCTCGATGACATTTCTTCTTGAGGAAAGATGGGGTATGGATTTGATCCTTTAAGATTAACTCTCATTTTTTAACTGCTCATTCAGCTGAGGTGACAGATTTCAAAATGAATAGATGAATGCAGCGAGGCATAAAGACAGAGTCTGTCACCCACTTCTCACCTCATGGCCAAGAGGAGTATTTTGCATATCAGTGATTTGCAGGATGCAGAAGGGTGCATAGATGCCATTATTTTTAGCCAACTAAAATCCACCTTCTGTAGAATATAATATCAGATATAAATCAATGAACACATTTCACTGAATGCAATTCAATGAACGGATATTTGATGGTAATAGGAATTCTGTGTTTTGACTAGTAAGGTTTTTGAAAGCAGAAGAAAATCCAATTTTGATGGTGTATGTGGTAACATATGGACACACTTCTGAAACTGTATTTGTTTCAAAATTCTCAAGTGTATTTCATCATGCTCTCATAATGTATCTTCTTCTACCTTCTGTGGTATTTCCCTGGATCACTCTGAACAGATGCAGTATGTTTTCCCTAGGAAAATAGGCCAGCTTGTGAGGAAAGCTGGAATAATTACAGCAGCTTTTGGCTTGTTCAACATAACTGTAAGGTTTGTCTATTTGACAGAAATATTAAATATCTGTCTTTGGTACTTTTTGCTGTTCCTTTAGTTGGTGCTGAAAATATAAATGTTTTTTATAATATTCTTTTTCATGTTACATTTATGAACTTTTAAGGATTTTGGTTAGAGGCCTTCAATTAGAGATCTTCAACTTTTTGCTGAAGTAACCATGATGGCTGTCTAATGCCTTCAGTGTTTTTTTCTATATCAGGATGATAATAGATTTTCTTCCACAGTTTCCTTGACCTGCTTCAGAAGACTCCCACTTATATATATGCCAGAATGACAAAATATCAGGGAGGTCAGAAAAACAGATAGCCATGGGAGTGCTACAGGAACAAGTCTCATGCATAGAAGCCAGGTGCTTATGCACTGTGGGCACACTCCTGCATGAAGGGCCCTCGATCACATCCTTGTCTGCTGCTTGTGTACATTCAGCTGCAAGCATTTCAGTGTGAATTGTCATTTTTTCCATAAATGCTAAAAGAACAGGACCAAAGCTTTGATAACAGCTGTCTTCAGTTGCTGTGCCATTGTACTGACTCTTGAGTACTTAATTCACTCTAAATCCAGTATAGTGTATGTCCTTGAGTGTAAGAAGCAGCCTGAGAGCTGCTGGTTTCCACTAATTAAAAAACTATCCCTGGCCATTTTTGCTGGCTGAAGATAATGAACCTTATCAGTACACTTACCAGAAATCCATTAGTTTTTCTAAGAAATTGGACGGGATTACACAGGTAAAGATTTTTATTTTATCCTCCTCCTTACAAAGGAAGTGAGTCAATATGGATTCACTGAAAAGTTTTCACTTTTTAAGTGCACTGGTGAGTCTGAAGGGTTCTGCAATTATTTCATTAAGAGCACTCATGAAATGAGAATTGGCTCATACTGACACAACTGAAAGTAAAATATATGATGGATGTAATTAGTGCCAGTTGTTTACATACAGCAAATAATATCACCAAATCTGGCACACAGTCAAATGGCATTGTAATCACTGAATTTCTTACCTTTTCATTTTACTTTGGCTTCAACTGTAAGAACAAATTTTAAATAAATTTAAAAGGAATTTAAAATGATTTCCTTCCCCCTGAAAACTGGTGTAACTGCTATTGATCTACAGTATGAAGGTCTCTAGGACAGGTAGAAAGGCAGTCCCTAAAGCAATGCCTCAAAATGAAGGCTTTCTCAAGGAAGCTCCACCCCTTACAGAATTATAACTTAATCGCTTGGAAAATTGTCTGTCTTCAGAACAAAAATTATTTGAAAGCCGCAGGTTAGAGACAATATAAAAAGACCTTTAAAAATTCTACGTCATCAGCTGTGTTCTAAAACAAATAGTTTTTTTTTTTAGAAAACACCACATGAAATATGGCATTGATTTTTTTTTTTTACTAAAAAAATTAAAATTCCCCACTAAGAGTAAACTACAGTGTTAGAAATAAGTGAAGGAACTGAAAAACTTATCCTATTTGAGACCAGCAACTTAATTTTTTTGACAGCTGCTAGTTAGTGGAAGGAACTAGAATTTCATTTGTCCCTACAATACTGGACCATATTCCTTCAATACAAAGATGTTTTTAACATAACAAAATGCCCATTGCCTTTTCTCCTGCTCTGGAAGCAGAAGCATTTTTTATTGCTCATGCTTTGGGTAGGAAGACTTCTAGGGGCTGGTTTTTGTTGGTGCTTTCCCTCACACTGCTTAGAAGAGACCAAAGGCTCATTTAATGTTTTATGCAGTAGCAATAAGGTGTGAACTGACTTGTATGGAATTCCAAGTCCATCACCTGCTGGTAGATTTCATCTTTTAAGTAATTTCAGATCAAGCAGTCTGTATCACATTCTTCACATTAATTTAAAATGCTTTAAATACTGAAGATTCTCATAAATTTTTTTTTTTGATGTGTAGTATAGCAAGAGGCTTAGTCCATTACATGAGGAAAACCTAGATTTATAACAACCTGGCTTCAGCATGACTAACTAATTGCTAAACAAGAACCAGTTTTTTGAAAGCCAAGGATATGGCAGATTGACTCAGTCATGAGAACAGCAATTTGTTTTCCAGTATGCAAAGCAAATATTAAGCTATAACCCAATCCTCCAACTTTTTCTTACAAAAATGGGCCCTTTTACCCCAGTGAGGACCCCACATGTGAAGTTTTCAGGTATTAGTCTTTGATAGGATTTTCATTTCTTTTCCACCTATTTTTTATTTCCTACATGAATGAAACGATAGAAACACATTGTTTCTGTTAATGGAGAAAATGACAGGTGGTTTATTCTCCCTGTGTCATCACTCCTGCTCCTTGGGCCTGTCTGTGTTAGAGGGGGCAAGTTCTGAAAATTAATCTATATTCATAAACCATCTCCCTAAGTAAGATGTAGTATATAATTGCATATGTATTTTGGAAAAAATACATAGTGCATAGTTTAGAGATTTCCTGAATATTTCAGCCTGCTTTAGAGATGATCAGCATAGTGGTGGAAAACCGAGTATGCAGTATCATAGACTCACAGAACATCCTGAGTTGGAAGGGACCCACGAGGATCACACAAGTCCAACTCCTGTTACGACTGAAGAATCACAGCAGCGACTTCCCTGGACTCCACTACTACCTTCAAGCAGGATTTTTCCTAATTGGCTCAGTTTTTAAAAGGGAAAAGCCTTGATGGATAAAGATGTTTGCCGCTACTGATGAGTAATGTAAACATTTTCATTTTAGCCACGTTGTGGAGCCATGTAAGTCTACAGTGCACTGGTGCATAAGAACTTAACTGAGAAGGCAGTGCTACTTAATGGAGAGAATAAAACACCATCTGCTCCTGTAGGCAAATTGGTTGGATGTGTGCTCCAAGCTCTGCCCTGACAGACACCTGGCCGAGCCTGCCTGTGAGCATGCACGTGCCTCAACGTCCCAAGTGGTTTAAAAACAGTGCTCACCAATCTGGTAGGCCTGTCTCCGCAGTGTTCTGGAAGCTCTGTGTCCCTTCTTCTTTAAAAACATCTGGCTTCCTGAGGGTAAAGGAAGCAGAAGGGGTATAATAAAGAGCCAGGGAAGGAGAGAGTCTCCTGGGGTCAAAGGGAAGCTCTGTGCCCAGCTGTGTCCCCCTTGGTGGCTCTAGATATTCAAAATCACCGTGGGAAATGCTTCCTCTTTGCAAGGCCAGCCAATGGGAGAGAAAGGGAGTGCACGGGAACATCTTTCTCTTACAGTTTGGATGGGCTTCTCCCAAGGAATGAAGAGCAAAGTTATGGAAGTATTTAGGCTCAACTGGGCATGCCAACAAAGCATAGTTCATCTTTCCTTGCAATGTCTATGGAGAAACTTCTTTACTCTTGACTTCAAAACAAAGCAAAAAGAAGTGTTAAACAACTTGATGTTTTGGAAGGAGGACCACAGATAATGGGAAAATATTTGGAGATGGGCCCCACTGAAACATTTTTACTCACACTTTTAGCTTCTTATTCAGGAAATAGGTCTCAAGGCATAATAACTGTCACCGTCTTAACTTCAAGGGGGAAAGAGCTGTAATTATCCTAATTTTATAACTCCATAGTCAATAAAGATGCCACTTCATTCATGAGAAGCTTCACACCCTGCTGCAAGAGGCAGGATTAGAAAAAATGTCCAAAACTGAGAAAGTTACTCCTATCAAGACCTTATTTAAAACAATTATTGATTTGTTATGAATTCCCAATTATGAAAGCAGCATTACCTTTTACATATACTTCTTCCAAGTCAGTTTTTCTGTGAAAAAACTATTTTTAGATAGTGTCCTTTGTAACAGAAACATGAAATTAATAGAAATTATATTTTTATAGTCTTAAATGTAGAGCAATTAAATGTTAAAAATATTCATTGGACATGAAGATTTATAAAAACACCCTTAAAAAACCCTGAAATCAGATATTCATGATTGACATGGACCATGACATCAGACATCACTGTGTGACTCTTGAGCCATTTCTTTGTATCAGCTGGCTGGACAGTTAACAACAACAAAGTCAACTTCCCTCCTCAGTCCATGGCCAGCTGATCCTGCACAAGGCAGCTTCAGCCTGGCATTTCAAAGATCACTTCTGTGCACACTCATGTCCTGTCTGACTGGGGAATGTGACAAGAAGACTGGGCCAGTGTCCCTACACTACTGTTACACATGCCCAAAGTCACTGCTAACATGAAATCTAAAATCCTCTTTTATCACCTTGTAAATCCACACCATGTTTCTCCTCATAGTTCATAAAGAGGGTCTGTCAGATTGAATGCATACTAATGTTGGTAGGAAGTGATGGAAAAATATTCAAATTATTCAGGTTAAAAGTTTAGATGTCCATTTCTTTCTGACAGGCTTCCCAAGAAAGCCATTTCCTAAAATGGCTTCAGTCTCTCATTTTCTCTTCTATTCATTGACAGAGTAACAAAGTCAATCTCTATTTCTCAAAACAGGGACCCCGTGTCATGAAGTGACACACAAAAGACTTTCAGATTTAATGAATGGTCCCAGATTCTGGTTTAACCACCAATGCTATGGACAGCAGTCTCAAAAATCCAAAATCTTTTCCAGCATGATGCTAAGCTCTGTTGTATAATTTCTGCTGGTACTAGTCTTCTGATTTTATGCTTCTACTATGTATTGTCCATTAGAATAACATAAAAATTAATTCAATTCTCTGAAATAATACTTAAGAGATTATTTGCAACCAGGAGAAATAACTCTCTTTTTTATGATTTAGTATTTAAAATAGTGTGAGAACCTCCCTGAACTTCCTTCTGTTTGAATTGTAAATAAATAGACAATCTCACTTTGAAGTGAATATCAAAGCATTTGATTTAGTTTCCTAATAACTAATTACGATCACTGTTAAAATTATGCTTTACTTACACTCTGAATCAGTCTAACTTGAATACACAGGCATTGCTGCTGAAATAGAGACCTTGTTCAGTTTGTTCTCCATGTGCCTCAGTATTACTGGAAGGTAATCAAGTGATCTTGTAAGAACATCTGTTGAACTAAGCAGCCTGAGTTCTGGTATTACTTTAGTACACAGTTCACCTTTTAACCACTTAAGAAATCTAATGGTTCTTGTCCTGGGAATACAAAGGTGAGGACAAAATTAACCTTCTAATTCTAGAGGAGATTAGCTCTTTATATATATATATATATATATATATGTGCTAGAACTTGTATTTAGATGATTCTCAAATATTTTCTTAAATCTTTACTTCTTAGGATATAAACCTTCAGCCTTTAAATTTTACCTATATTCTTTAATCCTCTATATATCAATTCATATTTGGCTGTATTAACAGTATACTTAACCCAGTTTTCTAAGTGATTCCTACCACTGACACAGTGACCCATCTTCAGTGTTCACCACTTCTTTGATTGTTCTGTATCTACTGCCTTTATTAGTTTTCATTACTTTCTTCTAGGATATTAGTAAAATGTCAAGCCTCAAAAACTTCTCAGTGACTTGGGCACTCAAATTCCTATATATGCTCTAGGCATTAAGAAGGTTGAAAGTCATGTAAGTGAAGGATACTTTGGCCTCTAGAAGTTGAAGTTCTCTTGAAAACAGAACTTATCTCTGCATGGACTTTTAAAATTGGTAACTTAAGCCTCAAAAACAGACCATAAAAATAGTAATTTTTATTTTCCTACAACAAGCAGATTCCCTCTGCTTTCAAAGATAGGATTTTCAAAGCATTCTGTCCTCTTCATTATCTGCTCTTTACTGTCATGTGCTACTACTGAGCTGTGATTCTAAACATGCTGATTCAGGAAGGAGCCCATGCTTGTGTTGAACACAGGAAAGTGACACACTGCTGTGCATTAGCTTTGCACCTGTCACCTCTATAGCATGGAATTTTATTACTTGTCACACTATATATTTTCCTTCTGGTACAAAAGACTCCCTGGGACTTGCACTGTCCCATTTCACAAGTTCTTTTTTCACCTTTGTTTTGGCTGAGACATTCCTTTGTGATTTTGGAAGATGTGCATTAGATGAGATGACTTGTCAATATGACAACTTATTTGAAGATTTCCCTAATGATTATCAAGAGTTGTTGTGACAGATATTAAACATTTCTGCTTGAAAAGGAGAATATTCTTGACAGGGCACAAGGAAGGAGAGGACATCCACATCTGAATCACCTTCAAACCATTACTCTGTGTCCCTGCATTCATTAGGCTATGATCAAAATTGATAACAGCATTGTTTTTTGCGTAGAACTGGAAGTGAAGTCACTTTAACAAAACCTAATATTGTGACATTTAATGTATGATCTTTCCTCTAACAAGCATTTTCTTGCAGCCACTTGTTAAATGATACTACTACTACTACTAATTTTGTTCACAGTAGATTTGCTTTTACCCAAGCTGGCATCAAGCTGGAGCAGGGAGAGACTAGGATTCTGTGCCTGGATTCTGCCCATAACTCATATTCTAACTCACATGATGATATATATCAGGCATGAGAAATTTTGGAGTTGGAGCAGTTTCTCCACTCTCCTCCCTCCACTCCAGATGTCCCACCTATATTATAACAGTAGTAATTACATGCAAGCCTCACAAATACAAAAGATTTAAACCTTTTTCTTGGGATGACAAACTTAAAATTGAAGCTGACTAAATCCTTCAGTAAGATTTCAGTATCCATTCTAGATTTGAAGAGATTCTATCAAAGCTTTTATTTTAGGGATATCACAGAGTAATGCTGTTACAACAGCAAGGGTGATTTTTAATAGGTTTATCTGTCATTTAGGAGCTCTATGTCCAACAGTATGTCAAAAAGGAGAGGTAAACAAATAAGAGACTAAACGCTTCCCATGTAGAAAAGCTCTAATAAACTGCTGATTTAATAACTATTCAGATAAATCTTTCAAGCAAGTGATGAAATAATATGAATTTCCTGAATTTTTCTCCTAAAGAGAGATTCTTTCTCTCTCCACTGTGAAATCACAGACTCATAAATGAAAATGCTGTTGGAAGCAACTAAACATTATACATGCCTCTGAGAAAAATGCTAAGGGAATTAGAAAATAGGGAAAAGAATGCAGAGAAGAGGGAAATGCACTCATGTAAACAAAGGTAAAAGCAGAGGAAATTGAATTCATTACATACGTGATCAAAATTCCTTAGCAAGCTTAATAAGAAAGTCTCTCATAGAAGACAAGCTGTCAAAACAGAAGATGACTTGGTAAAACAGAGGCCCATCCTGCAGCAGATTTTGCTAGGGCTAAACTTAACACTTTAAACAATGGAATACAAAGAACAACACAAATGAAATAATCAGACACAAAAATATCCTGACAATTAGACTTATACAGATCAGATCAGAAATGCAACTTCTTTTTATCATTGGTTTCCAAAAAACCAAATAAATTCATAAACTATAAGCAAAGCAAATGAAAGCCTTTTTAACTTGGTCTTGTTATTAGGAGGCAACATTGAAAAGTACATTGGAATAGCAACTTTAACTGGCCAGGTGTTTTTTTAATTTTTTAGCAAGTGTGTCTGAGATTCAGACAAAATATGTAAGACACAACAGTAACAACAATATCAGAAGGGTTCTTCCTTTCCTTAGTTTTGCATTTGTTTCTTGTGTTTGCAGTAGCTCTGGAAATGGATTTATCTTCCATTTCTACTCAGAGATGTGTGCTTTTCAAACAGCTTGGCTTTTACGTGCTGAGAACAAAAATAGAGAAAATTTTGGCTTCTGGCCAGACCTAACCAGCTATATCACATTCCCAGGTCTCTTTTCTCCTATTGCTTTCTTCTAGGATTTCAACTGTAAACTTTATCTATGGGTTTTGGAATGGCTGTTTTTTATTTTGAATATTGAGTGATATATACAATTTATGAGAACAGAAATGATGGTGACAATCTCAGAAATCATTAAAATGCTCCCAAAAGAAATATAATATTGGTTTCAAATGAAAGTACAGCTTTAGGCAAAGTCAGACTTGAGTGGTCAGTTCAAAATGTAACTTCACGTATGATTAATATGCAAAAGCATCTTAAAAATGCTTCGAGCTACTCTTCAGAAACCCAGACATTCAGTGTGCTTCCCCATCTTTTCACATTTATCACAATCCTGGGCTTTAAAGCAGCTGGACAAGCTACTTAAACACCTCTGAGTGATTTGTATGCTGAAATTACACAGGAATAACCTCTAAGTTTGTCTTTGCAAATACTACTCTAAAAACATTTTTATGCTTGAATATTAGATCTGCAAATATGATTGAAGAGGATTTCCATGGTTGTTAGAAACCTGACCCATTACAGCAATTGTAATACTCAACTGTGCTCCCTATTAGCTGCTGTCTCACACTCCATTAGTGCTTATGGTGCACAGGAAGTGATACTCCCAGTAAAATTAAGCAAAATTTACCCCATGAAAATTGTATTTAAAAAAGGAAATGGGAAAACAACCATCCAAATCTAAAGTATGGGAAGGAAGAAATATATAACATGATACATAAAAAAAAAAAAAAAGGTACAAGTTTTAAATTTTTCCTTCTGGAAAGTATGTTTCTACACCAGTATTTTTACTGCACCAGTAGATATTGCAGGCATATAAAATCTTCCTGTTTTTCAATGTCTGGATACATATTATACACACAAAATACACATATATATGAGCACACACAAACACACAGAATCATGGTTTAACTTCAGTAAACCATAAAACAGACACTAAAGGCTTGTTCCTCTCTTCTACAAACATGCTAACTAAAGTGTCAAAACTGTACCCTTTGTAACATCTTTCTGCTAAGTCTCCTGCACTTGTTCAAGTGCCACAGTACTCCATCAAATCAGTCATGTTAGTCCAGATATATGTACTGAAATATTTATAGTGCATGGGCAACACTCTGTTAGCTTTATTACAAAATGAAATAACACTGTACTTCTTATCAAACTGATTTACACAGTTGGGTTTTCCTTTTGAGTGAAACAGAACTGCTGGTGCATTTTGCTGTAAAGATATGGATTGGGCATGTGAGTGTGGAAGAATGGCAGAAGACTTGCTAAGACTGAATCCTGACATCTGGTGCAGAAGATTCTTAGCTAGGTCAACAGTACTGAATTATTCTTTCAAAAGTTACTGCAAAGAACACTCTGCCATTGGAGGCTCCTTATTTCTATTCTATGAGCTAAGGTAATGACCTCTGCAGAAGCTGCCTTGTTAGCATGAAACAAAAAAAAGCAGAAAACCAAGCATTTAAAAAGAACTGAAACTACCTTTGCCAAGGTAATGCTATCTCAAGACTCAGAGATCATTTTAGTAGCTAAGATTCAAAAGAATCCACCTCTCACATAACTGAAAGCAAAGCTGCAGGCACTTCCTTAGACTGATATATTTGTTTGCTGCCTGGTGTTCAGCTAGCATCTTACAAGTAAAAAAAAGGTCATAAAATACACTTGTAAAAATTATAGAAAAGCAAAAAGTTTGCATGGGCCTTAAATCTCACTCACTACAAGAAAGACATTCCAAAGAAGAGCAATGAAGCTGTTGAAGGATCTGGGGCACGTCTGATGAGGAGTGTCTGAAGGACCTGGAATTGTTCAGCCTGGAGAAAAAGAGGTGCAGGGGAGACCTTATCACTCTCTACAACCACCTGAAAGGAGGGTATAGCCAGGTAGGGATCAGTCTCTTCTCTCAAGTAACTTGTGATAGGATGAGAAGAAATGGCCTCAAGTTGCAGCATGGGAGATTTAGATTGGATATCTGGAAAAATTTCTTCTCTGAAAAGGCCATCAAGCATTGGAACAGGCTGTCCAGAGAAGTGATGGCGTTTCCATCCCTGGAGGTATTTAAAAGACGTGTAGGTGTGGCTCCTGGGGACATGGTTTAGTTGTGGACTTGGCAATGCTGGTTGGTCTTCATGATCTTTAAGTCTTTTCCAACCAAAATGATTCTGTGATTCTAAAGTTATTTGCCATTTATTAGTGAGAGCTTTCAAAATTATTTATCTTCACAGACTCTCCATGCCTAGGAGGTCACAGAAAGAATTCCTGAAGGCAATGGAGTATATAGCTACAGTTTTGCACAATGACCTTAAGTTAAACTCTCATTTTGATAGTGTTGGCTTTACAGCAAAGTTGAGACTGTACCTATTTGATTAGGACAAAGCCATAAGGAACAAACAAGCTTTACACCCTTATTTTTCCAATGGGGACTACCAGGGAAAGCATCTTTCCCACTGGAGGAAGCCATTGGTAACACAGGATGTAAGCTGTCATTGACAATAGTGTTGGTCACAGTAACTGCTACTTTTGCTCCTGCAGGTGGTAAAAAGTTCCACCTACAGTATTTTGCTGAAGAAAACCCCTGACAACCCCTCTACAGAGAGCTGACTCCCAGGAGGTAAGAGACTTTTTGTGTTTTGTGACTGTTTTCTTTTTTCTTAGCTACACAAATCTAGAACCTGATCTCTGGATATTATAGTTTCATTTGAAAACTTTTCTACTTATGCTTTAAAGTTTAAAAAGTTCCTTATAATACAGAAAGCTCTAACGACCCAGGACATTTAGATACCACTCCTGGGAAGAACAGCCTCATGAGTTTAGACTCTGTATGACATCACCACCTGAAACTGGAAGCATTCAAGGGCAGGAGGGCTGGATATTTCTTGCTGTTTGGAACTGCAGTGGTGTTTTGCTAGGCTAGAGAAGCAAAAAGGGATACCTGGATGCAGTGAGAGTATCCAGAAGGGTTGCCTTCCCTAAGATCACAACTGTGATGTCACATTCCCGGTATGAATACTTCAAATTCAACTGCATTTCCTGCAGCCACCATGCAGGTTGGTTTAATTATTGCAAAACCATGCAGTGGCTGACCCATTCATACGCTTCCTGTCAAGCTAGTCATGTTTTGTATTGAACACTGCTTTAGGGAAGACTGGGTTTGAAATGACCTGCTCTGTAACAGTAACCTGCTTGGATTCCCTTTTAGTCCCTGACTGGGACCTTGTCATCTGCTCATCTGATTTTCTTTTTTTTAAATTATTTTTACTTTTAATTACCCACTGGGATGAGCTGAACAACTCCCTGTCGAACCAAGTCTCTCAGTTGGTTTGATATCCCAACTGAAAAGCAAGAAAGACTATTCAAAGCCTCCAGGTCTCAATAAATACATTGAGGAAACACATTATGCTGAGAAACTCAAACCATGGATAGCAGTTGCTGCCCAGTCTTGGGAAGGACAGAAAGCTGAACACTTCAATCATTTATCCCAGAGCCCTCAAGAGATGTCACTTCACTACCACTGGGAAACAAGGAGCAATCACTGGCAGATGAACAGAAAGACTGATCAGTAGGGTGCTACTCTGTGGCAATCAAAGTAAAGACCACTAAAGTTTAAAAAAACCCCAATTCTTCCACATATTTCTGGAAATTATGACCAATATGCAGCAGCGAGGCCTTCCTCAACAGACAATTACTCAGAATATGACAAAATTTTATACTCTAAATCAATTTTGGCATGGAAAATAAACTCTGAGAGAAACTTTCCTTCTCCCTTTATTTGACCAGAAAAAAGTGTAGCTGCTGTAGAACTGTCTCCCCTTATGTGTTTTAAGTATAGTGCTTGGAAGGACACTGCAGCAATTAATTCAATTAGCAACAGGAAATAGATTATCTGTTTCAACAAACAGAATGCAAAACAAATTAAACACCATTAAATAATTTTTTTTCCAAAAGATTCGTTCTAATATTAGAATAGACTTATTTCTTGCTATAATGAAAAGGGTGAAATACTTTCTCCAAGATGTGCCTTGTCACAACACTGTGACATTTGTAATGAGTGACATTTTCTCTGGTATTTCTTTTTCCCATGGATGCCATGAAGTGCATCACATGAATATGAAGTGACATCTTTACTAACATGTGGTACTTACTTATCCCCCACAATTCCCAAGTTGATTGTTGGATAGCCATGCTCTTGGATTGTAGCTAGGAGAGTTGAACGGTTACTGTCCCGAATCTTGCCTGGCAAGAGGTCATCCTCAGGATTCAGCAGCTATAAAACCAGAAACACTCTCAGTCAGTCTCCTTGGAACACTGTGCTTTACACAAGGGAGAATTTTTTCTTCAGGTTGGACAGGGTATTTTTAGACACATATCATGAAACATATGTATAAAGTGATTTAGTGAATTTAAATTAGTAAGATATGTAATGTGCTTGTTTGGTCTAATCCTCCATGTTGTTTAGTTTGTTTCTACTGGTTCATGACTGCAAAACATTCTTACTCCTTATGAGTACACGGCTTCTAATCTCAGACATTAGCAATCAAACAAAAAACTTTAAAGTTTTCATGTTATTGTTCCTCTTTAAATGATTTTAAGGGAACCTCACTGATGTTGTTAACCAGATTTAAAGGCATTAATGAACATCTTGAATTTCATTGTCTGCTCATGGATTAATGGACAGAAGTCTTATGCTTAGATCTTATATATTGATATACTGTTTGGGATTAAAAACTTTCTCTTAAGATAGTCTATTGTGGCAATTACTTCACATGTGTTACGTATTTTGGAAGCTAAACTACAAAACATACACATGTAAATGTATGTTTTATATATATTAGAAATTCTAATGTAGGACACAAAAGGACAACACAATACTGACAGGATGTAAATAATACTGCTAATAAGAATGTATCTGTCAAAATTGCAGCATTAGGCAGTAAGGTAAGATTAATGAAAAGTGGAGCATGGGTAAATTTTATGCTTTGGCTTGCAGCTCTGTTTCTGTGAAGATTGTCATAGGATGTTAAAGAATGTTTTAGCATTTTACAAAAGAGAATGTCTACATCAGTAAAGGACCCATGCAAGAATCTTCAATCATATGGAAGTTACCAATCAGAAAATCACCACCTGTAATCCTTGTAGCTCTGTGGATTTTTCCTCAGTTAGTGGTTTGGTTTCTGCCTGCCATATCCTGTTTATGCTATGAAATCTGGCAATAATCTGTACCCCAGACGACAAAATTCAACCTATGAAAAGTTTTCAAAATCTTTCAAAATTGAACATATTCAAGCTGTATGAGAATACAGCTATTGAGTTAATATTTGTGGCTGCATTTCAAAAAGTTTGTCTTAAAGGACAGTCAAAACTTCATGCTCTCTTAACCCACATATCTCAACCCACACGTTCTTTAGGTTTTGCTCTTCCTATTCTTTCTCTGTCCTGCTGCTGGAAGAAGTGAGAGGGCACAGTTGCTGGCCTGGGTCAACACACAACATATGTAAAGTTAGTAAATTAAGTTAATCTTGAACCTGATTTTTCTGATGCAGTTAAAACAATTATAAAGCTGGTCTACTGTTCTACCAACAGGAGAGTGTCTGGATTTCAACATGTGCCACTATGAGAAAGAATATTGAGGCACAATACTGCAACAGGGCATTTGCTGGAAGTATTGAGTTTTCCAAGTCAGCTTGTCTGCCATTTGTGTTATAGACATAGAGGCTGTTGCTTAAAAGAAATTACTCTTCAGTCATGACTGGCAACATGAATTACAACCCCAACTACCCCACAGGTTCTCCCTTGCTGGCGGGAGGAAAACAGCTGGCACATGGTTGGATACATTACCAAAATTTTGGCAAAGAGAGTGTGAGACCTGTGAGAAAGTCCCTAAGGGAGAAAACACAAGCAGATTATTATGGTTTGATGCCTCACAAAAATAGCTCATGTCAGCATGAGTTGCTGTCAAAAGTGAGTCTGCTTGGGAGTAGGTGGAAGTCACTATCCAAAACACTGCCTCAAAAAAAAAAAAAAATACAGTATTTCAGACTATAATTCTAAAGAAACTTTTCTTACCTCATTCCCTGTTGACATTACTGCAACCACTGGAAACTTGTTAACTTCTACTTCAGTTACTCCAACAGTTGCTAAGAGACCAATCTCAGACGGACCCATGTGGGTTCCTTTAGCCAGCACACATTCACCTCTTTTAATGTCATGTCCTATGGGTCTGAAAATCAGGACAGAAAAACAACATGAAAAAAAACCAGGACTAGATTCAAAGTACCTTTCCTTCATTGGTCCTGCTCCAGCTCTGGAGTGTCCACGGACGCTCCTTAGTCTGACTGTCAAAATGTCAGTACCACTCATGATTACAAAACTACTTTGAAATTCATCAGCCCTTCAATTCCTAACAGAGATGTTTTAATAAATACTGACCTGATATCTTGGCCTGGTCGAGCTTGCACCAGGATTCGCACTTCTAGTTCTTCAGTGCCCTACAAACACAAGGACATCACATATGGTCACTGAACTATTCAAAGAAGATTAATGTTTAATTTCTCAGAAGCCTACACAGCACTCATTACACTGAGACATTATGGCTTAAGCATCATATGGTTCTCCTGATTTGTTTATCAAGGTTGTAACACAATGTGTGCTAAAACTGAACAGCATTTTAAGAAATGCTCTTTATGATGAGCTCACCAGGGGAGGACCAGCACTGAATATGCAGCTTCAGCTTCCCATTGTTTCTTTTTTTTTTAATGATACCTGTGTTTATATAGCTTTCCTGTTTACATCCTTGATCTGGCATACTGAGTGGATTCTTTCTACTCCTCTCAGGCAACTTGATCTGGTCAAACCATTTCAAAGATGGCACTTCAAACAGACCATTAGTCTGGCAGACAGTAGGCCATTACATTAGCAGAAAGGTGGAGAGAAGCTCTGTGCTGCAGCTGTTTCAGGATTCTCATGTAGACCCCTGTAGTGGATACACCTACTTGAGAACCTTGTATGAATCAGAAAGGGGCTCATTCATCTTGTTTATTTACTGTGAACAAGAGACAGTAGCCTGAAGAGTCTGATGCATTTCCTTGTTCAGAATGTCAATAGTTTGGTGATTCATACAATGCCAAAAAATGGCACATGACCTCTATCATTAGTATTTAATTTTAAGCCCTGCAAATGGGTTGATGATATATACACTCAGTTTTGAGATAGTGCCAGCCTGTAAGTAGCACTAAATCTAAACTTAGACTAGAAAAAATTCTGGTTTTACATTACGATGTAGTGCTTATATTTGCAATGTGATAGCCTTCTCAAGATGAGGGGGGCAATGGCCACAAAAAACTTGCTCAGTAAGGCTAATGGAGTGATTAAAAAGCAGTGAAGGCAATGGTGTATTTTGCAGGAAGATATAATCTATACATATACATCTGTAACCTCAAAGCAGGATTGATAATCTCAATAATTTCCCTGCAAGGAAGGACAGCCTAGACAGATGGCTGAGTTCATTAGATGTAAAACCTATATATTTAATAAGATTAATAAGGCATGAGAAAGGATCCTGAGAGTGAGTTTCAGTTTTTGTGGTCTTTATCAGTTTTGAACACTAAAATTCATCTGCTTACACCCCAGCTGCAATTACATTGCTGACACTGAGCTGTGGTGAAGTGGAACGGCTTGTCAGAACAGCAGCAGTAGAGCAAAGGCTGATCTGAGCACAGAACCATACAGAGAGTTCATTCCAAAGCTGAACTTGGAAGTTGTGTCAGTGAGAGACACATCTTCCCACCTTGAAGTCTCTCAGATGACAGCAGATAGTGAGAGTGCCTCAGATGATGATAGTGCCTTGAAATCACAGCTGGGATTCAGAAGCAAACACAGCAACACAAAGGAAGTCCAAGATGGACTCTTTGGCATAATGCTGTCTACAGAGAGCTCCTCTGCTTCATAAAAAGCACATTTCACTATGTTGAGACAACAGTGCATACAGAATTAGTACTACAGAATTCATTTTTTTTCTGTGTTTTCTTTCTGTGTTCTTATTTGCAGCATCTGTAAGGTAGTCCACTAGTGTGATTTAAAGGCGGGCTGGAAAATCTGTTCAAAAAGAGGTTTATGCCTACATTCTGGAAGAATATGCACCTTATCCATTTCTTGGTTTCCAGAGGTCTTAAACTTGGTAATGTTCTCATTTTAAAGGAGCACAAACGTCTTTTAAAAATCTTAGTTGTAATTTAAAAAAACATTTACTTCCATTGTTTCATAACAAAACGTCTTTTCCTAAACAGATTCATTGGAAGGTATTTGTCTAAGAAGTATTCTCCAAAATCCACCAAATTCTCCTTTGCTGCAACAAGACCAACTCTGATAATACAGAACTGTCCTCATAGCACAGTTTAAAGGAACCCAGGTCGCCCCATGGATTTTGTAGCACTTAAAGCAGTTCACTTTCCCAACAGAAAATCATATTCAGCTTTAATTATGTCAGCAGTAATTCACTGTATTATTCTGAGATCATCACGTAATTTAAAAAAAACATTTCCCCTTCTTACCTGGTGAGATTTCCACTAGCCTGTGTTTTAAAATGTGAATACAGTAGGCAATTGAATTGGACTGTAGGCGTGGATTTCCAAGAGGCATTTGCCTTTCACTCAAATCATGCTCCCAAGCATTTTAGAGTCAGCATTCAACATTTTTGATGAAAAATCAGTCAGAACAGGAAGGTCTGTGGTACTGTTATCACAGCCTAAAAAAGTGAGAATTGCCACTAGGAACTGATGCAAAAACCCTCAAACTTCTCAGATTACTGAAGAGCTTTTCTGCATGACTGTCTTTCATATTTACATGATTGTATCAGGCGCCATTTACTGCTGCACACAAAAGAAAAATAAGTTTTTTAACTTGTGACTCACATCATCTGATTCCCTGATGAGCTCTGTATCTTCCACCTGCACCACTGCATCAGCACCACATGGAATTGGAGCACCAGTTGTAACTCGCATTACCTGGCCAGGCATCACAGTCTGAGTTGGCTGAAAAATAAAAAAACAGAGATTAACCTCTTTTTGGAAAAAAAAAAAGAATTTCAAGCCACTGGAACTTTGTGGAAGAAATCCATCTGAAAGAAAAGAATTCTTATTTGCAGCATGACTCTTGATATACTTTGAGTGATATCAGTAGGTACAATACACTCCAATTCATACCTGGCTTTATTTATATGGCCACATATTAGGTGGCTTCAGTTTTTTCTCCTTATATTTCTATCATATGAACAACTTTCAGAAGAAGGAATATACTAATACTCAGAAAAATATTTGGCACAGAAAAATAACTGGCTTAAAAATTTAACTGTTAGATGGAAACTTCTATGAACAAAAATCTAGCAGTTCTCAGTACATAAATATTTTTTGCAGACCACTCTGGCTGCCAGGGCTGAAATTGCAATGGTTGGATTTTTGTTTTGTTTTACCAGTACATTAGTTATGAAAAACCAAGATATAATAGTAATGTAACCAACTTCTAAATTTTTAGGCAGATTTCCTAACACTGAGACAGCTCAAACTAGTTCACAGAGAATATCTATCGAGGGTCAATTTAGAATTGCCTAAAATTGATAATACTCTACAATTCTGTAAAGTCACAGGACATTAAAAAGTTTCAGCAGAAGCAGTACAAAGAACAGAAAAATATCAGAACAACATGATAAAACAAATTATATGGTTTAATAACACTTTTCACCAGGCAGACTATTTTAATAAACATTTATCAAAATCCAGGGTAAAACTGTATTTTGACCATAGCTATTTAAGAAATAAATAACAACAACAAAAATAATCCTAAAAAATTAAACTAAAAGAAGCTGATATAATGACAGAGATTTCATTGCTGGCTCCTCCCAGCACTGCAGTAAGCCTGGCTTATCTAGGTTTCACTGTTAGGAGTGAACATGTGCTACACAGAGATCTATGCAGCTGTGATCAGAGTGACACATTCTGTACGTGTCACACGTATAACTCATGTGCACATTGACTCTATACTCCATATGCAGTGCTGGAATACATCCAGGACTTCTCAAGCTGTAATTAGCACACATTTGGCAGCAACCCACAGGTGGCAGGCAGTTCCTTTCTGGACTGTTACTTGCTCCTGCCCAGCAGGAATTTACTCCATGGCTTTTGTCAGGGGCTGAGAGACACGACCAGACTCTACACCAGTGGTCAGCACTTCAGCTGCATAAAGCTGTTTGCCTTGCCCTTTCTTCTACTCCACTTCAGTGCTGTCATAACCCCAGAAAGGTGATTTTTACTTTAAAATGTGTGTATTTCACACATTTGGGACAGAAGCCATTGGAAAAAGTTGGGATGGTTTTTACCTGGCTTACCACAGCATCACAGCGACTTTTGTATTCCAAGAAACAACTGAGCCTAGAACTGACAATCTTAACCCTTTTCTACAGGTAATGGAAATCTAATATCCTTGGAGAAGAACATCAATAAACCCACTCTTGCCATATGTCACAGTTAGTGTATTTTTAGGGCAAGATTGATGCTATCATGAAGGTATCTAAACCAGACGAGATTTAAAAAAACACTTTTAAGAAAATGGCATTTATTCCTCATCTCAGACTATTCAAGGAGTTGTGGATGGATAGCTGAAACACTGCCATTTACACTAAAGCTGCTTAAAAGGGAAAATAATGCCATCCAGTGTGTAATTTTGATTTTGACAAAAAGAAATGTTACAAAAGGCAAAGCTTACACCTTGGTTATGTATTTTGCACACCACTGTAGATATAATCCAAAGATACATTACAAATAGGTAATATAGTTTTGAACTAAGTATTGCTGGCTTAAAAGGACAAATTTCAGAGGAATGTATTGCATAAAAATTTCTGCCTATTAAAATGCATCATAAAGAATACAAAATGTCTACTACTGCCACAAATCAGAGCCTATGGTGATAAAATGTGCTGTAACTAACCATGTTTTTGGAGTTTATTGTTAGATGAATTAATTTTTTGAGATGCAGTGATGTGATACATTTAAACAAATTCACGATACAATTGCTTTTAGAACTGGTCATGTTGCTCATATATTTAATTTCATTTTCGTCCGCTGAGAATTTGATCAGATTAACTTTATGAACAAAAGTCAATCATCAGATTTATTTGTGAATCTCCAGGGCTATGTTCCTCTATGATAGATTTTTTGGAGATAAAGAACTGATTGCTTCTCAGAAAGCATATTAATGTGCAAAAATGTCACAGAAGCTTCTCTAAAGGCCTTTGAGATCTCACTTTTACCTGCAATGGGGCAATACTGGTTTCTGTCCTTTGCCTTCATTACTGATAACCTACTCAATTTTAGTCACCGAATAAAACCCAGAAATAATTTACTAAGCACAACCACTACTTCAGGCATTTTCTCCTGCACATGATGACACCTTTCCTGTGTCATTTAGAATGATCCTTGCTCCTTTCTGTAGAAAGGCA
The DNA here is from genome assembly GCF_027477595.1 of Haemorhous mexicanus. Lineage (NCBI taxonomy): Eukaryota > Metazoa > Chordata > Aves > Passeriformes > Fringillidae > Haemorhous > Haemorhous mexicanus. Next base: position 32,636,822 of record NC_082346.1, read on the forward strand.
CAAGTTAATGGAATAGTGGAAAATGCCTGCTTTTCATTCTAACACTGTAGCTGGTTAGTTGCAGTGCCTCTTACAAACTCCTTTAGGAAGTCTTGCAGGAAATGCTATGGTCTCTGTAAGTCTACAGAAGAAAATCCATTTTTCCAATGGCTGAGTGTTCTACACAGAGGCCATTGTGGATGGCTCGTGACCAGTAATCTCAAGTGTGCCCTTACCTTCCCAAAGCAGGATAATGACTGAAAGCTTTCCCTGATATACAAAAAAAGGATTAACATAAACGTTACCATCTGGAGAAGGAAATCAGATTAAACCACACAAATTAAAAATGGATACAGAAATGTCCAACTTGGTTATATGGCCTCCCTGCAATTCTCAGTCCCATCTTCTTCCTTGCTACTAGCATTTATGTAACCTTTTTCCCTACAGTAGGAGCCAAATCTAAATCTATTTTGAACTCCCTGCTGTGAATCATTCTGTTAATTGGTCTGTAACATGAAAAGCAGAATGTTGCTGCTGAGAGTGACTGAAGGGTGAAATGAGACTGAGGAGCCTTCCAAGGCTATAAATAATTTCTTGGGAAGGAGATGAACCTGAAGATATGTTTGCCCCAGAAAAAAACTTTGACCAATTATTCTGAGGTCAACAGCCTTGTTTTTCTAACTTGCCACTGGTATTTTCAGAAATAGCCTCTCTCTGCATGCCTGCTTCCCACCCAATTTTTCCTCCTTGCCAGAGAGCCTTCCTATTCCCCGTAATCTGGGAGGACAGACAGTCCCTGTAGAGAGACATTTGTGAGCTCTTGAACTTTGTTGGAGGGAAGCAGCTTCCATTTGCCCTTTTATCTTTTGTACAAACCTGCTGAACTGATTAGGACACCGAAACACTTCAGACCTCTAATGCGAGGTAGTCCCCATTAGAGACAACTTCAGCAGTACTGCTTTTAAGCAACACTGTGCTGTGATACTTAACTAGCAAAATGATAATATTGATGACAGGGGAATAGTGACAGGAGTGAAAATTCAGCGGGTTGCTCTGCTGGTTCTTACTATTTTATAGTGATTGTAAAAAGGGTTGTAAAAATAGTTGTCTTTGAATCTTTTGGATTCTGGACCAATGCTTGAAAATGCAGTCAGGAGGGCTAAAAATATAGGGCAGGTTAAAAAAACTGCTGGATTAATTTGCCTTTGTTTTTTTAGAATTTAAAGTAATTTTACATATTTTGTGCAACTGATCCATTAATCTAAGTTCCCATGAATATCAGTACTTGAGAAGATGTCTATTATACCAAAGTATAATTCATGATGGTGGATAGGACCTAAAGCAAAAATAATTTTTACAGTTCTTCCTATCATGATTAGCCAAATTAAATGTCTATTACACATTTAGAGACAGTTCAAGTCCATTTAAAAAAATTAAATCATCCTGCAACTGGCAATACTTCTAAAACCTGACACAACTTTTAAAATACGTAGATTTTACCTGGACTTTTTTGTTTAGCAGTCAAAATGGACATACTATAAAATCTTCATTAAAATTGATCAATTCTTTGTTTTGCCTGTTCCATCCTTTTTTCCCATCATTTCACATACAATACACAGAACTACAAATCAGGACTTGAAACAGCTGGAGAAACATTTTGGACTAACTCACGTTTTCCTGAACACAGCTGCCAGGTATGAGTAAATGGACAGACTAACAGTAGTTGAACATAACTGGTTTTTCTTCCCCATTACCCCAGTATGAGTACAGAAATTTAACGAAATATGCTCTTGAATTTGAGAACAAAGCACGAAATGAGTCTATTAATGAATATTTATAGAGCACAGCAGGTCACAAACAGGTCATGGCTCAACTTGCTTTTAAAACCAATCCATGTTTCAGCTAAGGTGCACTAACACTCTTTTTACGAACCAGCCTCAAACCAGGCTGCTGCCAGGCTTCCTCAAGGTTGTTCTGCTCGTTACCTATCTGTAAAAGCTTAATAAAAAATTCATACACTTCATTTTGCAGCTATCAGTGTGAAAAATGGAAGCATCTTATGACAACAGTTATTGGGCTGACATCCTTATAAAAATCTGTCAGCAAGAGGGGGCTAAATCCCTCTTTTCTCTGCCTCTGAATTGTTGCGCCACTAGAAATCTCATGTCCTCAAACACTGGACCAGGGCAGAACGTTACTGTATGCACTCCTAGCAGACATGTCAGCACAATGCTCTGAAGTATTTTGGGATATCCTTGTTAGCTCCTTATGTAACTGTACTACCTCACTTTCTGAAATCGTGTCCCAAGGCACATAGCAGGAGGGTCAGTACAGCTGTGTCCTACTTCACACCACATCCAAGACTACTGAATTTTGGAGCACTAGCAAGGCTTGTAAAAATACAAAGCAAAATCTTACAGAAGAAAAATACATTAAAAAAAGGAAAAGAAACTGTACTCACCTGCTCACCAGCCTGGGATTCCCCTATGATGAATCGATCTCCTGGGCCATCAGCAGCTGTTAAGAGGGACAACATAAATCATAAACACTGAACCAAAACAAATGATGGCATTATAAATAAAGAACAGGAGAAGAGCAAAGATGATATAATGTTCAGTTCTTCAGTGACTTCAGTTATTCATGACTAAGGTTATAGAAGTTCTGTAAACATTTTACCTTTTATGTCCATTTGAGGTGTGTTTATTATTTTGAAAAACACAAGTTGTAGAAAACAGAGTATTTTTAACTGAAAATTTCTGGGCAGTATGAGGTCATGTAAATGAAGACTAGGAGGAATTACATTAATAACAAAGATTTAAGGGTGTTCATGACAGTATTGCAATACTGAAAACTAGGAGTGCGAGATCACTGATTTAACAAGTCTTCAGGACTTCCAGTTTAGGAAATCTGCATTTCTACAGGGACAATGAAGACACAATTACTAATGACATTTAAACTCCTGCCTGCCTCAAAGGTCTTTCAGCAAGTTGCATTAATGGTATTATAGGCTTTACCATGGTGTTAAGCATGTGTGAAGCACAAGCAGCTCTGCCTTTCCAAGCACAGCAGTCGTGTTGCCAAGAGTGCTCAAACGAGCTAGGCTCGAAAGATCACATTTAAACCTGCATTATTATTAACTTTAAATCTGTAGCTGTCAAAAGTTGATTTTCTAGAGATGAAGTCTAAGCAGTGACAACCTTTATCTTAATAACTTGGGTTTTACTTCAGGAGTCCTGAATATACACCCAGGTAACCTTGTATGGAGAACTACTTTCAGGAAGGACGTCCATTCAGTCTGTGATTTATCACATTTGTACTCATGCACTGGCTGCAGCTTTGCAGATCATTATCTCTGGTACTTAGCCATGTTTGAAGACTAATAATTAACTCAGCTTTAAAAGCCTATCAAACAGACTAATCTATGAGCTTTAGAGTGAACTCAAAAAAAGTAGAAAAGGACTCTTCAACTAGATATCCTTGAATAATGCAAGTAACACTACTGAAAACAGTTGTTAGGCCTGCACTGAAAGAAAATTGCACTTGTATGATCCAGCAAAAGAAGAGAAAGAAATCCCTAATAACTAAATTATTTTAAACCTGATAAAATGCTACTGAATTAGATTTTATTCCCCCACTAATAATAATATGGAGACAAAGTTTATAGATGATACACAACTGATATAAAACGAGAAAAGGACAGGGGTTTGGGCAGACATGTTATGCCACTAAAAGCTAATCCTTATTTTTGTAAGAAGTATCCATTAATGTAGTCAATATTATCTCTGCCTAAAAACATTCCCCCCTCCCCCCCCCCCCCCCCCCCATATCCTAAGATAACAGGTTCACAAGAATAATAAGAATAGAACAAAACAGTATAGAATAGAATAGAACTGCCTGATCAATTCAGGGCTAACCAACATGTAAAGCAAATTATCAAAGGTACTGTCTAAATGCCTTTGACACAGAGACAGGCTTGGGGCATCAAGCCACTCTCTAGGAAGTCTGTTCCAGTGTCTGCCCACTCCCTTGGTAAAGCAGTACTTCCTGATGTCAAAGCTAAACCTTCCCTGGCACAGCTTTCAACCATTCCCACACGCAATGACACTGGACACCCCGTGCCCTTCCCCTCTCCAGGGAGCCATGAGGTAGGGAGTCATGAGGTCATCTCTCAACATTTCCTCAAACAAGACAAACCCAAAGTCCTCAGCTGCTCCTCACAGGACACTCCTTTCAGCCCTTTCACCAGCTTTAGTGTCGTGCTCTGGTCACATTCAAATATCTCAGTATTACTCTGCTTGAATTCACCACCAAAATTAGGTTTTGTGTGTTGGTTCTGTCAGAAGTTGCTGAAAATGACATTCATGATCACTCTGCTCATTCTGCATGTTTACTGAGATTGCACTCGTGCTTTGACTTACCCTGCAGCAATCGGGTTGCAAGACAGCATTGCCTTGACCCCAAGGCCCTTGTCACTCAGCATTCTACTCAGACCTCATTCTCTTACCTTTTCTCAGTGTTACATTACCTGTATTTCTCTGGCTACATATGTACTCCCTAGACCCCATTACTAGTAATTTTGGTCTGCCTGTCTCTCACACACACTCATCTTGTGGACCTGAAATTTTATTTTTATATCGAATGTATGGGGAAGCTACTGGATAACATCTGTTGCCTGGGTCTGCAGGCAGTCCCTTTCATGGGCAATTGCTTTCCATGGTTTCAACTGCCAGTAACAAAAAAGATATTTTAATGTCCCTAGAAGAAAGCTGGCTACTGTGTACAAATTTCAACATGGTGTTATGATGATTCAACCGCTAACACAATTAAATCACTACTAGTATAATGTTTGATTCTGTACATTTTAAATTTCTTTCATAGACACATGAGGTGAGCATCATTATTCTTGCTTTACGAAGGGAAAAACTGATGCACAGAGAAGCAACTGACTCAAAGTGATGTGGCACCTAGTGGCAAAGCAGAGTGTGAATTCAGGTCTCTTGGGAAATCATATTTGCTGGTTGAAATGAATACAGTCATAAAACTAATTTTATTTATATAAGGCAGCTGCATTTTTTTTAAAGTAAGGACCTCTCCTTTTGAGGTGTTTCCATAAGAGAACATTATGGTAAGTTCTTTGAAAATTCTCTGATGTAATCAGTATCTGTAACATTTCAGAAAAGTAAAATATATATAAAATATCCTCAGAGGAATAGAAGATGAATCCGTAATTCAGAGGCAGATGTTCTGCTATTGTCCTGAATTTTAAATGTTTCCAAGAAAAGCACGAGCAACAGAGGTGCACATCTAGGAGCACACGTGGGTGTACACTTGCTCTTGTACACCTGTATGCACTTAAAAGATCTGAGCTCAGCTTTGTGGCCTTCCTTCGAGGCAGTGCGTTTTATATAACCGTGACCCCAGCAATGATCTGTATCAAATCTAAACCAAAATAACCCCTGCTGGATCCAAAGCAGGTGAATTAACATGTTATAAAGCAGCAGCTACTATGCTACACGTCCACAAAGCCAGCGTTTACCTCTGACAGCGTAACCGTCTTTTACTGATGCTGGAAATGGTGGCAGATTATCTTTTGCATATACATCTTGAGCAAGGACTCGCCCCATTCCATCTGGAAAAAAAGAGAAAAGACCATGCTCTGTGTCATTACAGTGAGTGAAAGGGGGAAATGAAGTTAACAGCCGTGCCCTCCGATAGGTGAAATGTATGTGTATGGGACAGATAGATCTCTCAGGCTTTAGATTTTTGACCCTACATACAGGAAAAAAGGCTGGAGTCTGAAAGTAATGATAAAGGATTTGTTTAAGTCTGTGCTCCTGGTTATGGTGAAATTGTTGACAGTAGATTTGAAGGCCGAGTATCCAAACCGAAAGGTGATAGCTCCTATTAAGGATCAGACAGAAAAACAAGTATTTGTTTCTTCAGGACAAGTTTTTTCCCCAAAGATCTCTTGAATATATGCATTTTCTTTATTTTCCTTTATTTGAATTTAAATTAAATTTCTTTTTTAAAAACTGGTAAAATGACATTTCAAAAGTGAATCCTGTGCACAGGTGAGAGGTGATGAATTGAGAACATTAACAATGGACCAGTTTTCATAAATTGACAAAGAAGTTTGGCAACAGATTAGCTTCACCTAATTGCTGAGAGCATTTCTGCCTAATGAAGGGTGAGTGCACATAAGTGTCAGAATTATTTATAGAAATTTACAGTCTTATAATTCTAAATATTTTAATAGCTGTTTCAAACATACTCTTTCTCTTCACTTAGCAACTATGGCTGATGAGCAGTAATTTGGCTCAGCCTCCCTGTAGAGACTGATATGAATTATTTCACCCTCAGTCAAGTGGCTGGTACTTTCATGGCATCAGCAAGAGCTTTATTTTTTAGTATGACATGGAACAGAGTGGAAAATATGTAACTTGGCCTTTGATATAGTGTGAGAGAGAAAGCAGATTTATTACATGTGTGATTAGATGTACTGGGAAGGGACACCTGGGTCAGAACTAATGAGACTGGCTTGATTCCAGTATGCCTAAGTAGAAGAAGGGAAGCTCTGCTCATAATAGAGGCCTGCTCCTAGGGTGCATTGTGGCACTGGAAGGCAATATCCAGCTGAAAGTATGCAGAGTGAGAGGATGCATGATGATTTCTACCAGGAGAATTTGCATGGATATGTGCTTTAGAGATTATGGTCTTTGAGACATGCCAAAAAAGAGAAGTGCATCAAGTGTGATTCTCATTTTATGGAAAAGCTAGTGCTGCACACAAAATGGGCAGATTTTGTTAAAAAAGTTCACCAACTCAATTTGAAAACGTTCAGCTCCAGTGAAGTGGTATCATAATGAAGATTGTATTTTACTTATTAACACAAAGTGATTTAGTTAGCAATTAATTATTGTAACAATAACAACATCGTGCTCACATCCCTACGTATCAACTTTGAGCCTGAAGTTACTCTTCATGCTGCATTGCTGAAGTAAGTATTGCCATGAAAATGCTGCTGAAACCTGTTAAAGCAACTAGAAAAGTACTTTTGTAATGGCCATTAATTTACCAGTGCAAACCTGCATATCAGTGATACACAACACAGAAGTTATTAGAAAGCTCACAGAAGCTTGTACATTTATACTGAGTAAAAGAATGCAGATGCAGACATTTAAATTATAGCACTGAAAAGGCAGCTATCAAAGGCCTAGTAAAAATATCCTTTGTTCATAGAGGCACAAAACCTCATACAAAAGTGATACTTCCAATTTTAGCAGGCATGTTGTGCCTTCATTTTGCTTCTTGTCTGCATGCAAAATCACACCAATTAGAGCAAAGTTGAACAGTATGTTCATGGCATACTGCCATGCAATATTTGAAAGGAATAAATGGCTAGCCAGTAATGGGAATGAGTTTCATTACAAGAAGAAAAATATAAGAATTACTTGCTGAAGCAGCCTTAGGCATTTAAAATGAAGCAAGTCAGCAACTAGAGGACAATCTTAACTACCTCCACACTCTCTTTTAAAAAAATATTCTAAAAATACATTTTGACCCTATTTTGATTAATTGTAATTCAGAAAGATGTTCTGAATTATTTTAATGCCATCAAACTGCCCCTTGTGATGCTCATAGCTTTCTGACACAAAATGGAGAACTACATTAAACTCACATTTCAAATGTGGGTATTTGCTAAGCTTAGGTGGTGAACCTGGTGCAGTTCCATGAGGAACTTTGATTTCTCTGGGGCACAGCAATAAGACATCCTGTTCTAGGAAGTGATGGATTTTGTAAATACTGCCCTGGTGGCACTTCAGTGTGATATGAAAAGTCAATGCTACCAAACCAATCAGTTAGGCTCTTGGACTAGACAAGAATAAATGTGCTGTTCTCTGGCTTAAGCTCATAAAATGTAGATTGCTTCTGCATTATAATTTTATTATCAATTAAACTTCTGCATCTTCTTAGTTTCAGAAGAATAATCGTAATCATGTTGTCTAAAATCTTAACCTTATGTGCCCACAGAGCTATACTCAGGTAACTGCATTTACTTGGAATAAAAGCCTAATTGGGGCTTCATACCAGATATTAATGACGGCAGGTGAGAAATATGCTTCAGATGCCTTGGGTTGATGACACTTCCTTAAAATGCTTTAGGACAGTCCATTTCTTTTAAACATGAAAGAGGTTAAATGATCTATATGGTCACTGAGCAACACACCAGCGTTCATGTTTCAAAAGATAACTTTAATAATCCTCTCCCTCATGTTAGGAGAGAATAGACAAATCTGTGAGACTACAGCCTACCTTGACTTAATCAAGAATAAAATCAGGACTGTACTGGGTATTTGTACAGAATAACATTCAGCAGCTTTATTTATGAGGATGAATGCTATGAAATAGGTTTAGTTTTAACTAAATCAGGTTAAATTAATTAGGCAATTAGCACTCTTAGAATTTTGCACATTTCACTTTCCTTGGAGAGAAACTGTGCTCCCGAAAGATGGTTTTGAGAAGCTCAGTTGTAATTCAAGACACAAAATCACAAAGAAAACAAACACAGCGCAATAGGGCTTTTCTAAACACAGTTTCAGACCTCCAGAACTAAATTTTTACAATTTTCTGAAATTTGATGTATATTAACAACAAAAAAGATGAACCTGTAACCAATTGATAAACTGGTTCTTAATTAATTGCATTCTTCAAAATTAATGTCTTTTATCCAACACAAAAGTGTGCACAAACACACACACACACACATATGCCTATACAAACAAGTCTATGTATTTGTCTGTATAACATTATTATCTTTAAGAAAATGTATTTCCATCTTGGGATTTGTATCTGTAGATTAAGATAATTGAATTTGCAGTATCAAAGACACAGACAGGTCCTGTAGGCTGTCTCTTACGGGATCAATCCTGAAATTTCATACTATGTACTTGGAAAATGTACAGTGCTAAATTAAGTGTATACTACTTAAAAAATAAATTGCAAGATAAAATTTTGCAATATAGTGCAAAAATATGAAGGAATTGTTGGTATAATCACGTGAACATTAAATCAAGAGTCTGTCTCTGAACCTGCTAATGTTACCATCAATCTCATGCTTGTGTTTTGGGTGAGAGGGAAGAGGGTCAAAACTAAGGCGACTCAGGAGACTCAGTTCATTACTTTTGAAAGAATAAGAGTGCCAGGAATAACAATACATACATTCTGGCTTAGAATCAAAACTTCTTCTATTCAAAGAAGAATAATAATCCAGTACCTTAAGTGTATCTGACATACCAAAATAAATACATGATGTGCTTATCAGGGGGGCAGACACCAGTCTTTCACTCTTTATTTGAGGAGTTCAGGGTTGCATACATAGCATTGATTTGGACTAAATGTACCCAACACTGCAGCTCATCATACTGCTCACAAAAGGCTGTCTTAGAAAAGACACTTAGCTGACATCTACCCAAAAAGGCCCAATAGTTATGCTCAGGCATTTATGCCTTAGTGCCTTCTAATCTGCACGCCATTATGAAAGTACAGGGTGTATTATGCATATTCCCTGTTGATCCAGTATTGGTGCTGTTCTGAATGCAGGATATGGAGCATTTTCTCAGAAATTCTGCTGCCAAGGCATAGAGGAACACTGAATTCTGCTTAGAGTCACTAAATGCACAGGTGTGATGTTGCATACAGTCTGCTAAATCAGTATGTCAAGGCTTCTGGTAGCGCAAAGATTTGGCAAAGAGCATGAAAACTTTGAACTTCCAAGCCAGAAGATAGAATATTCCATTCAGAAACCATTTGTACCTCTCCGCTGTCTAGCACACCAGTGTCCCAAATGTTTTTGCCTTTTGAGGTTTGTAGTTCCACAATCCCTTCACTCACCACGTTACTTCTAGACAATCTGGAAGAATCCCTGGAAGAGGTTTCTGCTTCCCTACCTAGTTTAGGTTTACTTGTCAGCATATTTCCTGTAATGGTTTTGTTATGTGCCAAGAACATTCTCCCAGATAATGTCTAGGCTTGATGTAAGGAATAGCAGAAGCTTAGGGAGGCACCTAATAGACATTATGAGTATAGTATTTCAGGAAGGAGGATAGTTTAGCCGAACAAACACGAGAGATGCTTTGCTAATTCCTTTCAGGGCCACTTCATCTATCCCTACTTATTCATGAGTATAGATACAGTCACAAAGTCTGATATTTTGCTCGCTGTTTGGTGCTTTTGAAGACAACCTCACTATATAAACCAAAACCAGTTACTCTTTAATTACAAAGTTTCGATAGATCAAACATTAAAAGGAAGTAATTTCAGAAAATGATCATGTAGTGTTAGAATAGAAAAGGAATTGTATTCATGAGAAGAAGAGGAAAATTCTGGAATGACTAGCAGGCTAACTAGAAACAGGAAAAAGAGACTAAGATGAACTGTTAAAGACATGGAAAAAAGTGATCTGGAATCAACAATCACTTTGCTTTGATCATTAATCTCAGATGGGAAAGGGGCTTAGTGAGAATCTGCCACAGTGAGACAACAGAAGGAACCAATCACAGTAAAGCTTTCAGCTACTTGGTATCTACAAAAGTCCACTGAGGCATGTTCAGGTTGAGTAGAATATGTTTACTGCATATAGTACAAACAGAAAGAAAATTAATTCATGTATTTTATTAGTGTTCCATTACAGACTCCTTCAGGGAGCACCACTGAGTTCAACTGACATTCCCCTGACTTTGAAAGGTTTCCCCTATTACAGGTATTTCCTAAAGCAGTTTTTCCTGGAGAAAAGCACTGTTTCAGATACCTCACAACATTAATAAAAGAGCAGGAAGGTTGCCAAATAGGGAAGTAATTGCCCTCATGCTCACGAAGAATCCAATTTACTATACCTCTGTAATTGATGATTTCTGTTCCAAGCACTGGGGTCATCTCCAGAACTGTGATGAAGGCCTTGTCCATAGATGTCAATGGGAATGGAGACATGCGATGTCTTCTTGCTACCTTGGTAATGTCAACAGCACTGTGACCTGCAATGAGAAAGAGCAAATTCATGTGGGCTACAGTGAGCAGATTGCTGTAGCGATGTTCATTTAAACCATTTTACTGAAACTAATCAGCACTTTGGAGCAAATTAAATTAGTTAGTTATCACTATTGAGCTTTCATGTCTGACCCTGGGAAGACACTGTATTCAACTAGAATCAAGAGAATGTATATCCTTATCTGTAGTGAGGAACATACCAGAAGTCTGATGAGCATGAAAAGATTGGTTCATGTACAAGAGAAGCCCTTCCAGGTAATGCAGTATTTTACACTGAGGATGATAATCTGAGACTAATTCAGTTCTATGAACTCAGGACAATTCACTCCATTCTGTTCTGCACAAACACATCTCAACATGCTCTGTGCTGTGCACAGATAAAGCACAACAATGGACACTGTGCCTGTGAGCCTACCATCCAAGAGTGAGATGGGACTCCAAAGGTTTGAAAGGAAGAGAGAGAGAGAGCACAATGAAATCACTGGGCAGTCAAGGCAGCAGACAGTGTCTCCAGCTAGTGGGCATCCTACCATGGTCAAGATTTTGTTGTCACCATAGCAAAGTGTTGTTTAAATGTATGATTGGAGTGAAGGCAGTAGGACAGCCTAAGAAAGCTTGCTTTTCCCAAGTGAGAGGGACAGGTAGGGAGAAAATATGACAGAAGTTGTTTGAAAATGAAACCAACAGTGTGTTTGATTTCATGATACTTACTGAGAGATTAAACAAAGGGACAACAAGCTCTGAAGGATTTTGGAAATGAAGACAAGCAACTGAAGAGAGAGCTATTGCAGGAATACACGAACAAGAGCAACAGATATAAACTGAAAGATTCAGACAATTACAATTGCAGAGTATCCTGAAAGGATTCACGTAGAACAAGAAGGTATTTATGAGAGCCAAAGTGGAAGATGTTCTATATGTGATATGTAATGATATTCTTAAGTAACATAAATTACAGTACAGAAAGCATTAAATAATAAAAACAAATTTTTAATGACATGATTTTGCTTTGCAGTCACTACATAAATATCTCATTTGTTGCTGCACATGCCTTCAGATTCTGAAAAAAAACCACATTATTGCTTCAAGTGTAGTCTTCTAATAAAAAGCAAGTAAAAAAATAGCACAACAATCATGCAGTCTAAGTCCCTCCTTCAGAAGAGAAGGTTTCTTAATTAATCTATATATACTATACTTGTTCAGCACTAACACATGCTTACCTTTTCATGGGAGACATTGCTCACTAATTATTTTTTGCTTTTAACAGAGTAACTACCTTTCAGAGGAAGAAGTAGAGACAAGTAAAACTGCCCACTTAATTCTTCCAGGAATGATTCTGGAAGGAATTCTCTGAACACTCTCTTTGTACGTATTTAGAAGATAGCATGATGACAAAAGCAGGCACTGTGAATTTGTCAAGCACATATAATTTTTAATTGACTTAATTATTTTCCTTAAGATAGCAGCTGGCATTTTGAAGAAGAGAGAAACAGCTGATGAGACATTTTCTAACTATATTAAGACTTTGCAAACTCAAACCAAACTTTTTCATAAGAAAATTATGGACAAACGATCCAAATTAAACTATTGTAAGACAAAAGTGTAGCATGGAAAAACTGCACTGCTGGTTTTACCAACGGGGATCTCCCTAGCGAGCTCACATTTCCAGTTATAGTGCCTGGTTTTTGTTGAAAACCTCATTAAAGAGGAAAAGGAAAGCATTTGTGAAATACAGTCAAACTTCCCACACCCGCCTCTGCATGGAGAAAGAAACCCTGCTTTAGTAGCACTGTAATTCCTGAAGGTCCAGCAGATTCCACACAATACATGCTAAAAACATTTTCCTGCTGCTTAAAGTTGGAAAATATGAAGGAAAATGCTAAGAAAAAACATGTCACAGCAATGAAAGCTGAGGGAATTGTGTGGCAGTGAACAACCTTTATGCTCTTGCCACTAGATGCTTTTACTGCTTCTAGCAGTAATTTCACTGCTACTTAAAACTCACTGTTAGCTACTTCAGAAACTGACATTTCACCTCTTTAAACCTTAAAAAGTGATAGAATTCACAGGTTTTGAATGCTTTGACTGGTCCCCAGAGAACAACCTTCAGATTTGCTAGTCTGTCCCTAATGCATGTTATTTTCTTAAGTCAAAGGTTCTGTTACAATCTTCTGAGAAATGCATTCTCCAACACAGACTTTTTGGAAATAGTTAAAATTCCCTAATCTCTGACATCTTTTTTCCAACACCAAAAGTAACACCCATTATTTCTGCAAGAAAATAGAGCCCCTTTAGGTTTAACAATAGCATGAATAGCCTTTATGAAGGAAGAAAGATGCTGGTGTATCTACTACTTTCTCTCTCCCATTTCTTCCTACAAACAAATGCTAACACTTCTATTAGAGGTATCAAAGATTTAAATAGACCCAGAGACAAACAAAGGATTTTCTTAAATTGTAAAACTACTAAATGGTACTTTAATTACAAGCAAATGACATTAAACAACTCCTCAGACTTCACCAAGTTATCTTTGACTAATGTGAAATGTCAGATAGCTCTAAAAATAACTACTTACACTTAGCTGCACTTTGTACAACAAAATAATCCTCTAGCTTTGAAGCAGCTAATTCAATTGGTTGCATAAGGTAGAAAATTCTTGACAGCCTGCTCTTTTACCACCAAAATAACTTCCTAGTCCTGTCATTATACATATACACACACATATGGTGGATCAAATTTTAGACTAGAAAAGATTCCCATAACACAAAGAAAAAGAATTGTGCAAATTAAACTAGACATCATTTGGATCAAATGTGAACTCTCAACCTTTGCACTTTTTGGTTTGGTTCTATGTAATCCAACATTCAAATTCATGTTCAAGTATGAAAATAAAAATAATGTACATTCAAGTGGAGAATCTCCATTTTCATTGTCTTTGAGTGTTAATTCTTGCCTATAAAACCTGCACACACATGATCATTTACAACAAAACATCAAAAACAAGACAGAACTCCATGTCATTAGAAATACAACTTGCAAGAATAAATTAAAAGGTGACTTTCCATTAATACATGAACACTATGAGCTATTTGGAGTTTTACCTTTAGACTGGAATTCACTGTCTTAAGCTACTAAATTTCTGCTGCAAACCCACTTAGTCCCACCTCTGATCTGACTATCATTTGCTGTCTTCTGAGCACTCCTAGTTTCTCAATAGAGCTGAGAAGTTTCTGCACTTACTTGCTCTGAGGATGTTCTCCTTGCTGCTGCACCTAGACTGGACCTGCAGAGAGAGCACAGAGCCTATGAGCTACAGAAGTTAACAAGAATGCAAAATACAGAGATAAAATGGGCAAGCTCCTGGGATCTAAGACAGAGGCTATACATATTTTCAGCAACATTCTTAAATATTTTGCATGAGATAAGTATATTTAAGCAGAAGGGTATATTTAAGCTGATGGTCAGAATCTGATACAAGAAATTTGATTCCACACCCCTCCCATAAGAAACAAGATGGCCTAAGGACAGTAAGTGAGAAAAATCAAAGAACAGTGCTTAAAATTATGTGTTAAGCATCAGTTTTCAACAGAAAATCCACATTTTCTTATACAGCTGTAATTACAGTAGCTCTGAAGCAAGGTCCTGTTTGATGATTAGACAGAATACTAACAAAAGTATATGACCTGATTTAAAATTCTATTGCTAATATTTTCAGGTATTGAGAGTTTAAAATATTTAGTTTCAATTATGTTGATTCTGAAAATGTTTAATAAGAAATCTTCACAATTGTATAGGCAACACACAACTGTCTAAATGGCTCCTGGATGGAGCTGATAAATTTTCTGTGCTGTTCCTATTTGGTTAAAAGAAATGCTATGTTCACTATGAATTTTGTAGTGGAATTCTATTTTAAACTGTGTGAGAATGACATGGTTTCTCAACAACCCCTCTTCCTTGATGCTTATCTACCACTGTGCTATTCCAGACAGATTGGTCTGACTACAGGGAAATTGGGCAATTCACATTGTTCTAATATTCTAGTAACACTGGATATTTTCAATCCTGTTTACTATGCAGATTTAAAAGAGATTTTTTTTTTTTTTTAAAGAGTATCAGCCCTGTAAACACAACACAGTTTAAACTTTTATTTCTTCTCAGGTTTGGAAAGATCGCACCATGTACTATAACCTTGAAGTTGCAAGTTTTCAGATGGACTACTGTCAGGCCAGATGACTGAACTGGTAGCACTTGAATAGAAAGCATTTTGTGTGGACAAAACCCCAGCTAAAATGAACTTCACAGGAAGACAAACCTCTGAGATAGTAAGAACTGAATCCTTCTCTTTTTTACTTTATTGACAAAGGTCTTTTAAATTTCAATGAGAATACTAATAAAGTAAAAGTGTGTACATGTAGTGAAAGACGTGGAATAGCACAGGTGATGCTGAGGGTGTAATTTCCCAGCAGAACATCTGTCTCTGCTGCAAAAGCAAAGGAGTGAATTCAGATTATCTGTCAGACCTCACTCTGGACTTGCAGTCACAGAAAAACTGCCTAGAAAGTGAATATGTATTATCTAACAATTGATGAAGAATGATAAACCCCCAACCCCTCAAAAGCTGTCTTCAGAAAGGAACAACCATTTAAGGCTGAAACAAATGGTGCCCCAGCTTCTAAACCTCTTTCTTCTGTTCCACAGCAGCTTGCCCCAGATAGATAGTCACATAAAAAAGTTGGATTCTACAGCGCAACACAATCTACTCATTGTAATGGAATAACTTATGGAAAGTAATGTTGCAACTTAGAGTGGGTTATGGAGTCCTTCCCTGAAAAAAACCCTTGTTTAACAAAAACAAACAGAAAAAACCCACACCCTCCCCACTTCCCACCAAAAATACTATACAAGAAAACTGCGAACAAAATATGAATGATGCCCAAATTTGGCCCAGAGTTGTTTTACCAAATTTCAAAGGCATAAAATGAACTCTCTTTGGAAGAAGTAAATATTTACCTATAATTTACCAAAGGACAATTCTGGGCCAAAAAGGTGGTATAATGGCAGGAAAGAAAACACAAAAGAAAGAGAAGCACAGTTTGAGAGGGAGAGAGAAGCAGGATGGATGTGGCAAGGCAGAAGATGGTGTATGCAAAAGGAGACATGGGCCTATGTGTGTAAGACTACTGTTTAAAATGGAAGAGGCTCTCTTATTTCTCACTGAAAAACATGAAAAGAGAAAATGAAGAATGGACCTGCTGCAAAATAACCAAGCGATTCAGCAACTGTGGAATGAAATTCAGTGAGATAACACAGTCCTAAAGAAAAAGGCAAAAAACCAAAAATACAAAACACAAACATTTGAAACAATCTACTAAAACAAACTAAGTAAAATATGTGATCCAAAGGACACAGATAAAAGCTACTAGAGAAGGAGGAAAAATGTTAGCAGACAAAGACAGTGCTAAAGAAGTAAAATGGAAGTCAAGAGAGAGTCTTTCAACAAAGTGGAGGAACAGAAGGAGCCCAAACCCATAGCGCAAAGCAATGTTTGCGAATGGAAAACAGCTCCTTTGAGCAGTAATAGTTACTCTCGAGTTGTAGCCTCTATTCCTCCTCAGTTCATCTTTAAGCCCTTCCAACCTATAGTGGAGCTAGTGTATGGACAAAAACAAGAGATTTATAATGAACAGAGCAGCTGAGATTTGCAGATCAAATCTTCTAATATAAAAAACGTGCTGACAAAGTTTTGCTCTTAAAATGTCCAAATGACAATGGTAACAAAAGACAGCTGGCTTCACATACAGCCTCTCACAGGTCATTTTTTTAATTCTGTGCACACAGAGGACTTCATATTTACTTTTTGATTTCTTACACCCAGCCTAAAGTTTCCATGTTATCACTCACCTGATGGGCAACATATGCAGTATGAGAAATAATTTGCTTCCCACAAATTTTAAAAGCAGCTGTGGAAGAGGAATCCATGATAATAAAATAAAAGGCTTGATCAGCTAGACTTGATCGTTTCCCAACCTATGCTCACAGCTGCAGAATACAAACCATGTTTTAACATAACTGACATCAAAATTAATTATTACATAATACTTCTATTTAATATGAATTGCACATTCTTATCCTCAATGTTATTTTTAATCAAAACTCCAGTAAAATGATTTTTAATAAAACCCACCAGTTCCCTAACACATACAGTTTTGGCAGCAATGGAGCTTTTTTTGGGGTCATGTGCTTTAAGTGCCTTTAAAAATATTCATTATTTGTATGTTTTACTACTTTGTTATTTGTGACATTTACAAAAAAAAAAAAATCTGTATTCTTTTCACAGCTATTGTTAACTGAGGAATCCATGCTACATTGCATATAGTACCATGACTGACTAGGGAGAGTTATTGTTAGGAGAATTTACTGTAATTCTTCTCATTCACAGGTAGTTACAGAAATAACAACCTGTGGCTGTCTTTTCTTTCACAGGGAAAGTATAGGCTTATTGTTTGTCCATTCTACAGCCTCTTGGCTCACAATCTATCTTGGCAGAAGATACATCGGGCTACCAGCCAGTACCATTCCCCTGCATAGTTCAGACAGAATGTAAGCAAACCCAAAGCATTCAGTTCACATTACTCTGTATTTTAAACAAATTGGATTTTATGTTCTTGAAAATGTAATTTCATCATGCTGGAATGCAGAGTAAGCTTTCTTCCATAAGCTGAAGTAGTAAATAGAATGCAAAATACAGTACTCAAAAATAAAGAAAGGGAATGGTAAAAATAAAGAGTCCTGCTGACAACTTTTATCAATCAGTCATGACTGGTCTGAAAAAAAACCCCAAACAGTGGCTGTACTAAATTGGATTAATTTAAATTTACATAATATGTTTTGCTGCAAATGAAAATCAGTCTAAATTTTTTTTTTCAAGAAAAATAGAAAAAGACACAAAGAAAAGTTCATGCTACGAGTGAAAAATTCATGTGAAAAATAATGAAAAAAGAAAACTGAGAAACCCTTTAACACTCTAACATGACTGTTAGGAATTGTTAGAGAAATTACTTACCTTTTTAAAGTCATAACAAGATTAGCACAGAGTATTAAGTCAGCTCTTCATTATGGGAGGTACAATTAAAAGCCATTGGTTATAATAAAACAAATTGCTAGACAAAGGTGAAGAGTTTCCAGCCCAATATGAAAAGCTAACTCTTACGGGAGTACATTTTAACTCAATACTACAACATGAAGAACAATTCAGAACAACGACATCGAAACACGAGTTACCACCAACAGAAAGAGCCCATTTCTCAGGAATACAGAGCCTGCAGGAGGCTGACCCATAACCTTCAGCACTTATGGGGAAGCACATTGCTCCACTCTGAGGAAAGCATGCAGAATGTGGAACCACCAGCAGAAACCCAAACATCGGCAGACACAGAGGACTAAGGTACAGCAGCGGGAATGAGCTTGCCAAGCTGTAATGAAGGAAGCAGGGTAAGCAAAGCACAGCAGCTGTTCACAACTTCAGAACTGCATTCTCACTCTCCCAAGCACCAGGCAGGCCTGTTCATGAGGTATTGCACCTACTGCACTT
The DNA here is from genome assembly GCF_027477595.1 of Haemorhous mexicanus. Taxonomy (NCBI): domain Eukaryota; kingdom Metazoa; phylum Chordata; class Aves; order Passeriformes; family Fringillidae; genus Haemorhous; species Haemorhous mexicanus. The sequence continues at coordinate 32,655,435 of NC_082346.1, forward strand.
TCTGCTGGTGAGAAAGTGCATAACTCATGCAGCCTTTCCTTAAAACTTCATCAGCTTTAGGAAGACAACCTATCTGCTGGGATGTGGGAAAGTATGCTGCTGCTGCTTTTGTTCTGCATCTGATTTATTAGTAATTTCATGACCCGAGTTCTATGCAATATACATTGTGCACGTGCCATTTGAATGGTCTCTGCAATATTTGCCTGCTTTAAACAGATTTCAAATCACACATGATCTGATTTATAACTGTACAGGTTTGCACAGCATCTTCTGCCTAAAATATCCTCTATCCTCTAAGAGTGCAACGTACATTATTCACTGTCTTGAAATAACAGAAAAGAGAAAACTAAACCATGAATAACAATGTCTGAAGCTGCTCTGATAATACTTATAAAAACTGATTTTGGCATGTTATTCTAAGCAATATCCATAAGGTTAAACTAGGAGCAAATAAAAAATGCAATGAAATACATTTTTGATTTCACTAAAAAAACTGTGTTAAATCTATCCTGATTTAACAGGATTAATCTATTATTATCTCTGTTCTCTGAAGAACAGAGAGTATAGCTTTGATTGAATTAATATGGAATATAAAAATGAAGTTGTTAAAAAAACATGCACAAGAATGTCTTGGGTTGGAAGGCACCTTAAAGATTGTCTAGTTCAAAAAAACAAAAGTGCATCTGGAATTGTGTATATCACAAAACATTCAATAAAGTATGTGAGGATTAAAAAATCCTATAGCAACATGCAATCTTCCAATTTCAGGAATGAATTATTATTCAAACAACACTTTTATATTGAACTGAAAACACAAGGTCTTAGGAGAATTCTTTATGGCCATCTGAATTAGGACAAAAGTCAGTTCAAACCAACAGAATAATTTTTTCCTATTATACTGAGACTACGTCTGAAATGGAAAGAAAAGTGAGCACAAGGAATTTGATAGCAGCAGACATTACTCATTAACACAATTTTTAGTGTTCTGCTTGGTAGACTGGACACTGAACAAAAGTCAGTTTTAAATCTTGAATATGTCACTGTCTTCATCCATACATTACTGAGCTCTCTTTTCTGAGTTTTTTTTCTAATCACCTACACTTCATATACAGTTTTATTGAATTTTGATAATTGTTTCCCAGCAGACTATGAACACACATATGGAATTCTATGGTCAGATTAGGGCTCATCCTAACTACTATTCAAGCAGGACAGGGCAAGGGTATTGATAAATACACCGTAGAAACATAAGGGCTGAAGTGGTTCCTTTTACAGCAGCAGTATTCAAAAAAAAGGTATTATCCAATATTTCAAACAATATGGAATGAAAAGGCAAAGAGCAGTTTCCTTAGATTAGTCACCTCTCAACAGAAATTGACATCGTCCTGGAGAGGTAAAATCAACACATTTATTTATCCTAGAAGAAGATTCAGAGAAATCTAACACACCAACTAAAATTGCAAGCTGAACACCTCGCAATAAGAAGACAGGAAGAACTGTGATAAATACAGCAAAAAAATGAGACAAAATAGCAAACCACAGTAAGCTAACAGGAAAGCCAACTGGCTACTACAAACTGGCAATATAGTTGAGAATTAAAAGAAGCAAAGAGGGATTTCATCTCTTCAGAGCACTTTTAATGAAATGTTTACCTTAGTATGAAAAAAAAAAAATGAGCTGCATTTCGTGTTCTTAAGAGGGGACTGCATACAGGTAATGCTGTATGAGTAACACTGGAAAGATGGCACATTTCAGTGATATTTTAGGGGTGGTTCAGAGCTTATTCAAGATCACACTGCTTTTTGTTCAGAGAAGTTGCATTAACTATAATACCCAAATACGAAGAGATCAGGTATCTTGTATAAGCTAAAGCCCATATTAATTCAAGTCATAAACATTATTGCCAAATTTGTTCACAAACTCCACTGGGTATTTCTGACCTGTGCTATCAAAATTCAGGTGGGATGTGTAAGACACAAGAAATTTCTAGAAATGCTGCACTTGAAAAAAATGAAACATTCTACTACTTGTGTTACTAACTGTGAGCAAAATCTTTTATTGTTTGAATGAAAATCTTGAACATTCTCCAAATGCCCTGGAAATAGTCTCCAGTTTGAGAAGTAGATAGTGTAAACAAAGGCAAAGAGAATAAGATGTATTTTCTAAGAGGTTTGAGGACAAAAAAAAATCCTGTTATCCTTGTTGTTTGCCACAGAAATGGTATTTACCTGCCTATTGTCACATAATTTCACACCCTGGCAATTTGACTGACAAACCACCTAGCCTTATGAGTATGCATTAGATGTCTGAGTTTTATCCTGTCGGACCAGCTTGAACTCCTTGTCCCAGATTAACCAAATTTTAAAGCTGTTTTCAATCAGACACATGAGTGATGTATAGAAATTCTTGTCTTCAAGCACACCATAAATTACCCCCTCACACTTGACTAGTATGGCTGACATTTAAAAAAGCTTCAGTTCTATTACAAGTATTTTGCTTTTCAAGGAAATTTCAATTATTTTCACATTTTTATTTATTTACCCAGCAACAGTCGATTTCAATTCAGCATTAAACAGTGAAATATCAACATTACTGCAAAAAAATGGGAACTACTTTTATTGAATTGCATGAACCTTAAAATAAAATTTTAAAATAGATTCTTTATTCAAATGTAGTCAAGTAAAATTGGCAAGTTTAAGTGAAACATTTAGGGCAGATCAATGTTATGTGGGCAACTCATTTTTTGTTTGACACAAAGGCATCATAATTTCATCATAATTATTTTCAGCAGGGTTTCTGCATAAGACAGGGCTACTTCATTTTAATCTCCCTGCTCAAAGATTAGTTTCATGTTTTACTTACTAAACGTTATTCAAACTGTCTGCTAAATGGGTAATTATTTAATTCTGTAAAAATTTCTCTGTTTGGCTTGGTTCTACTAAACAAAACCTTATAATACACACAAAGGAATTTATTTTTGCAAAATCTTTGTGAAGCAGAGGGATGAGCTGATTTTAGAAATGGGAAACTGAGACCCAGAGTCATCTAGAGTAAATTTAACCTAACATGCCTACAGTTGACTTGCAGAGATTAGATCCTCAGTTGCCATTTATTTCAACTGCATTTGGAATGCCCAGTATAGAATGAGAGAATGGTTTGCATTGGAAAGGACCTCAAAGGTGGGTCAGTCCCAACACCCTGCCATGGGCAGGGATACCTTCCAGTAGACCAGGTTGCCCAGAGCCCCATCCTGCTTTGCACACTTCCAGGGATGGGGCAACAACAACTTCTCTGGACAACCTGTTCTGCTGCCTTACCACCCTAACATCTCATGTGAACCTGCCCTCTTTCAACTGAAAGCATTTTCCCTCATCACATCCCTACATGCCATTGTAAATAATCTCTTTTCAGCTCTCTTGCGGTCCCCTTCAGGTACTGAAAGGCTACAGAGGTCTTTCTGGAGCCTTCTGCTCTCCAGGCTGGACAGCCCCAACTCTTTTAGCCTGTCTTCACAGGACACATGCTCCAGCCATGGAACCATCTCATGGCCCTCCTCTGGACTCACTCCAACAGGTCCATGTCCTTCCCGTGCTGGGATCCCTGAGCACATGGGATCTCTGCACCAGAGCAGAGGTGCAGAATCCCCTTCCTCACCCTGCTGCCCACACTTCCTTGGATGCAGCCCAGGATACAACTGGCTTTCTAAGCTGGGAGTGCACACTGCCAGCGTGGCCTGACATGAAAATCACACAATATGTGTCTCAAGAATGTCACACAGAAAATAGGTACTCCTGAAAGTGGTGCAAGATGTTTTTCCAGCAAGAAAAATTAAGTCAGCACTAATGTGGAGACAGAAAGTGTGACAGAGGCTTCCTTGGCACCCATTCAGACCTTCCTGTGACAGAACTGCGCCTCCTGCTCCACAGGGAGCAGAGATGGAGTCACCATTCACCACAACTGCTACTGCTGGGAAATACAATTCCATTTTCTTAGTTATTGTCAATATCTGAATAAATGTTGGTGAGGAACTGGTAGAAGCGTGTTTGGAATTTTACTGCTTCTTCTTCTATCTGCTTCTAGGGCTATGGCCTCCATCCCTTTGATCCACGGTCTGTGGAGTGAAAAAGCATCTCCCCCCTGAAGTTTGAATGAGTCTGACTCACACTTGTAGGCTAACAAAGCTTACAATAGCCATTTCATGCTTGCAATCTGATCTTCCTGGGAGCTGACCACACTGGTAATACTCCTTGTATTTCTACATTAAAGGAACATGAACACATGTACACAGGAACAAAGCAATCAAAACTTATAAAACCTGTTCTGTGACTTTGTGGCTTCAAAAGCCACCAATCAAAAGAGCAGTGCCCAAAGAGTCAGCTAAAGCCACCACCCAATTTTTTACATTTTTTAAAGCATCTTTAAGGTAATTTTCACTTTTTTCTTGTTGGTGTTTACCAGAAATTTTGCTTGGAGATTTTTATAGTTATTATCATTCTAAAGTGAATGGTTGGACTACTTTTTTAACTATATGAGCAGGAACAAAACATGTTTCCCCATGTAGTATAACTTCTGTACTAGCATAACTTCAAAGAAGGTGATTTTAGTTAATATTTTTATTTGAGCTAGGAAGATTAAATTTGAAGGGCTTCAAGTACAAGAGCCAAAACTAGTAAAATCAGGGTAACAATAATCTTATATCTGGTGTATATTCAGTCAAAACCTCAGACTTGTACACTTTAAAGTATAAAAATAAATTAAGCACTCTAAAGTTTAAGATTCAAACTAGGGAACAACAACTGTAAGAAAAATAAATCTTCATTTCATGAATCCATCTGAATAGTAAATATCAGACAGGGAACTTGCTGTATGAATAGCCAGATTTCTGCCTTTGAGTAGAAATACAGACTTTATTCCTCTGAGGAGAATCCTTAAAGTGAAATCAGAATGGTCATGGATGAACAACATGAAGATTTCAGAGTGTTCTAAGCTACAGAAAAGAGAGGCTGGAACTAAACAAATGTTGCACTAAAAAATATTGTTAAAGCCAAGTCAGAAATTATTTTTGAAAGTAACCAGAACTGCAAATGAAGAGAGGGGATTTGCATTTCTGATTTTGCTTTGAGCCTCAAAGGCTCAACAGGATAAGATTCCTTTAGTGTTGTCTTGAATTTGGCAGTCTGGATTGCAAGATCCAGCACAACAGCAATCACCACAGCAGATATGCACCTGAGAACACAATAATAATTGGGCTGGCCTTGTAGCAGCACTGGATTTCGGAAACTCAAAGATGAGAAAGTGAAATAGAAAATACTGTGAATAAGGACATTCATTCTGCCCTCCAGTTCTTAAAAAAACCCCAACTTTATGGCAAGAATGCTTAGGAAAAAAAAGATGTTTCCATGTTAAAAGCAGCATTTGAAAGAGGGAAAAACAGGAAGATAACTTAGGGAGCCCTCGTAGGAACCCACTGACATTTGAGCTGTGCATTACTGATACTGACACTGCTGTGAATGTCTAACTTGATTTCCATGTATTTAAACAGACTGCCCACTAGAGAAACATGCAAATTAAATCACGTGCATGGCATTTTACATCCGCAATTTCTCCAAAAGCCTTAACAGCAGTAGAAGATTTCCTCTACCTTAATTCATTGCTATTTCGGACTTTAGACTAATTTTTTAAAAGATTCTATTACGGAAGATTCTAACTCTTCAGAGTTAGATTGTTTTGGGAGCTGGAGCTAGAGAACAGTTGCACTAAGTGCTATTACTAGAGAAACACAATGCAAAATAATGTCTGGCTTCTCAAACAAGTTGATTTAAGTAGTGAGCAGATAAATTCTAAACATTGTATGCTAGTGAGCAGCACAATACTGGATTTAAAAAGAAAACAGTGGTTGTCTAGAAAAAAACCCTCACAGTTATATCTAATCAAGCCAATTTTATTGCCATACAGTCAAAGGTATGGTACAGCATAAGAAAATGGATAAAACCCCGTTTGCTTAAATAGACATAGTTACAATGAAATAATGGCAAGACTAGCTTCAGAAAATGCAAAGGAGCCTGTGCTATATTCAAACAAAACAAAAATGACATTGATAGCTCTTTGGCTAATTTGTTTCATAAAGGATTGCACATCTCTACCATAAGGCAAGGTGAAATGTCTTCCTGTTTTGTGGTACAGGAAGCAAGGGAGAATAATAATTAAAAATTGAAACATGAAGTTTTGTCTTGAAACAAAAAGTAGGGAATTTTAAATTCCAGATGGAGAAGGACAGAAACTATTTATTTGCCCTTTTTCTGATAAATGCAGATCTGAAAAGCATTACACCATAAAAAAAATCAACAAAAAGTATTACAGCTTTGTTAGGTTGAATAAATAAGGTTTAAGTCAAAATCTGTAACATTAAATGAGATGCTGTTCAAAACCCTATCTTTTACCACTCTCCCAAATGTTAAATAGTTTTTTTTTTTGTAAATTAACTTAGTGCTTGAACTGAACTTACTAGTACTGACTTAAAGTGCAAAATATTAATATGAAGGGATAACTTTATTTGGCAGAAGTCAAAAGCTAAATACTATGCACAGAGAAGGTGTAGGCTTAAGTAACATTTTGCTTGTATTTTGAATGTATGAACTAATAATGGATCTAATTTGAGATTCAGCAATGGTTGAGTAAAGATAAATAGTATTTAAAGTACAAATACAGCAACGTTGGTTAAAGAATTTAAAAAATGATCTGATGTCATGAATCAAAGTTATTAATGTATACTTGGATCAGATTATTGCAATAACACACTGTCTTTCCTGATGCAACTTTGAAATTTTGTCATACTCTATTCTTATATGATAAAGAGAATGCTAGAGAAGATGTTCGTAATCTTAATCTTAGACTAATCCTAATATCATGAATGAAGATAGCACTAGCAAAACTATTTTCTATGAATAAGGAAGATCACAAGTGTTTCATAAATTTTTGCATTTTAATGTGCACTGTGGAAACTGTGTTCCTCTAAAAGTAAGAATTTGAATCAATTAATTTTTCTTAAGCATAGAATAAGGTGGTACTGCTAGCAAATCAAAATGCAATCCTGTAAATGGCAATTGCCAAATAGAAAGCTCATAGCTCTTACTCATGTTCAAAAGAAAAATACCTATAAATTCTAATTTTACTTAAAAACTCATTGTTCTATTTGCAACTGCAAAAAAAAATCAAAACCACAGAAAACCAGGAGGAGATTGTGCCAACATATTTGGAAAACTTCCAAATGATTATTGGATTGTTATTGGCTCTGTTAATGAGCCAATAACAATCTCTTCATAATGAAAAATATTATTTCAAATTTGAAGGAGCATCTCTGCAAACTATATGGCATTCCTAAGGCAACAAGATAGGGAATATAAATTTAATGCAGAAATTGCTGTTCAATGGCTCAGTATATTTTTGAATGTCAGACAAAATGGACTAAGTTCTCTATCTGCTGAACTTCCACATAAAATCAGAGAAAAGAACAGGGGACCTGCTTACATTTACTCAATTTGGGCTATGTAGAACAGATTTACAACAGATATCAACAGGGAATTTAGCATCCTATACCTAAAACTGAATTTAGCATCCTATACCTCGACTGAATTGAGATGTGGTAAACATCTCCTCCTGAACGATGTCCTGGTCATTCAGCACTGCCTTCTAGTCAAACTAGTCTAAGCAGAAGGAGAACCAATCTCTTACCTGGCTTTAATTCTGAAGAACAAGATTCAGTTATTTTCAACATTTTGTGATGTACACTATTTAATGTACTTACAGCACTTAAAAATCTTCCTGCAGTCTCTGAATGGTCTTCTGAAGTCAACTACTTATTGTAGAAAATTGTATTTCCTCTGGTTCTCTGAACACTGCTCCTTAATTCCCTGTACTGGTGACCCTCAATAAGATAATACAGGCCTCTGCTGTGTAATTAACAATGCTAAGTATACAATTAAATCCCATCAATCAGTATGCAGCCAATACATTTTTTCAAACCTATCTTTACAGAAATAATATTCTTTGTGGGAGAGAGAACTAACACAGTATTTTGCAGATCTTTCACAATAAAAGACATCATGTTCTAAGCACTCAATGAGGCTAAATAAAACACATGACAAACTGTGGACCTGAATGTCTTCCTCTTTGAAAAACTTTATTTTTTGGAAAGAAGGGAGCACTGCAATAAACATTTTGCTGCCACTATCCTTCCAACAAGCAGATCACGAGGTTTCCTTCATTACGCTTTTAGCCAAACACACAGCGCATGCAAAAGCCAGAGGACAGGGAGAGAGAGGGAGAGAGAAACTGATGCTGCTAATAGAAAGTTTGAGATGCAAATAAGAATAAAAAATGGTGCCACTGCATAACACTATCTAAATGTAATTTTATCAATTAGGACACTATGGGCCTTTATTGAATAATCTGTCCAATTTACATTGTGAATATTTTTGAGATACAAGCTGATGTCAGAGTAGTTCTAAAAATTTAAGTGAAGCTGATTTGATTCAATATCTTAAGTGAACTATTACTATTTAAAAAAAACCTATGTTTTGTGACAACTGAATAATAAATAAATTACATATCTGTACTACACATACCATACTGCACATCTGTTAAGTCGTCACAAGTCCTAATTAATAATTTAACTCTTAGATAAACCATTTAAGTAGTCCTGCTAATATCCACAAAAGTTATAGGCATGAAGCCAACTGGCTTTCATCAAGGATAAAAACTTCAATACACACAGTGAAATTAAAGAGAATATAACTTATATTTTATCATCATAACATTTTAGAGAATCAAAGCTTTTTTTCTTAACAGAAGGAAATCTCTTTTTAAAAAAACTCACTTCAATTTCACTGCATTGTACCAAAACCAAGATCTCATTACAGACATGCAGAATTGTGAAGGGGCTGACTGGGGCTAAGAGTGTGTATAACACTCCTATACCATAATGCCTGCAACTCAAGAAACCTCTCTGCACATAAAAGTAAGTAGAAGTTTCTAAAATCTTTCTGCCCATTACTCTCAAAAAGGCATCAGCTGACCACACTTGGAGTTCCACTCATGCTACTGGTGACAATAAAAAAGAACAGATGAAAATAAGCTTTTTCTAATTATTGGATTCTGAGATGCAAAATAGCCTCTACAAGGATGTTTTCTATGAACAAAACAGGCAGCAAATTCTACCTCAAATACTTCACAATGCAGAATACATAGGTCCTGTTTGTCTTCTGCTGGAAGATCTTTTACTTCTGCAATCAAAGACCTTCTATGTGACAGGAAATCCTTGATAGTAGACTCACTTTCCTTTTTTAAAATTTGAGCTCTACAAGTGCCAGTTAATTAAATTCCAGACCTTTTCTCAACAATTAAAATTGTGACAAAATTTTACAATTAATCTAATATGTCTAGTTCCTAAAATGAGATTTCAGAAATCATTTATATGAGGTTATCTCTTTCAGGTTTAATTGTACCTTTGTCAGAAGGCAGGTTCAGCTGAAATCTCAGCACTGATTCCATTTATCTTGCAATTTTGTTCCAGATATCCTCTGAAGGAAGGTCCAAAGCTATCTGATGATGACTCAGATGCAGAAAATTAAGAAGCTCTAAACTTGATGCTTTAAGATTTAAATTAGGAAAATATTTTTTTTTGGAATAAGAACCACAGAAATATGTGTAGACACAAAAAACCCCAAATCCTTGAGATCCTATCAGAAGTGTGGTTCTTTCCCCCCCACCCCGGTTATGAGACATCATGTAATACACCATTACTACTAATTTTCTTCCCATGATCAAAATTACTGACGGGCTTCTGGAGTTGATTTAACAATACTTCAATTTGGGAGATTTTCTATCTTGTAATTAAGAAGTCAAGATGTTTACTCATAGCAGCCTTTCCCATTTTCCAAAATAATAGAGGATAATGTTGAACATTGTTTGACACGCATCCTGATATGAAGCTGTATTTTTGAATGAAGAGCCTCTTAAAGATAGAAACTAGACTACAAATCCTTTATGGACCCCAGAGAACCTCCAATCCCTTCCTGCCTCTTCAAATAATTACAACTGCCACAGACATCTTCAGTTTCAATTGGTTTACAGCTTTGGGATCTGTCAGTGGCTTGAATGTTCTGCTGAAAAACACACAGGGTTGTAGTCTGCCACCAGAGAATAATGTATCCATAATTTTTATACCTTGTGCTTTTTATATCTTGTACTGTGTGTTTTGTGAGCATGAAATTCTGATCTGATCAGCTACTGCATCACAAGATCTGACTCAGCAGACAGCCAGGCTATTTGTAGTTTAGATATGAAGATCTTGCCTTTGGACAGAGCACAAAGGATCAATTCCTTGCACAGTCTGGCAGTGCCACCTTGAAACTCCAGATAGCAGATTCTTGAGCACAAATTGCAAAGCAGTGATAGTTTTGGAGAAGGCAAAAATTTTTTGGAATCTGATCAAGCAGGAGTTCCATATATGCTGACCAGTCACCAGCTGCAATATGTTGGTTTGTACTTCTCCTGAAGACAGTTATCCCTCCATAAAGTGAAGGACAAATGGCTGAAGTTCCAGGCAAAGCAAGACTCTAATTTCCCTGAAAGTGTGCCCTGGTTTGGGACAGATTTGGAAAGCAACTTCCAAAGGGATGTCTCTTAAAGGATAAAATTCAGAAGCCCTTCCCCTCATCTGTCTGGGAGAAAAAACTTTGCTCTTCTTCTCCCCCCACTTCACTCTAGGAACCAGCCTTAAAGGTGCAACACTTATTTCTGGGCTAAACAGATGAATGAGAATACAATTCAGCATCATAAAGTCATCTCAGGACAAAGTGACTTATTGACTTCATCATCTGTAAGAGCATGTTCATCACTTTTGCTGATATGACCTATGAAATTCCTGTTGATCCACTCCTTTTTCTTAATTTCATATAGATATTCAGAAGAACGGAGTGAGGATGGCTTTTGTCTTGCACCCATAAGCACTAAACTTAATTGCATGTTCTGGTGTTAGCTTAGAAAAAAGTGGCTTTGTATGCACGTGAGTCTAATATAACTTATTTATTCCGTAGTGGTGTTTTCATGATAATCATGATAAAAACAGTAAGGCTTTCATATAATACAGCGATGAGGCACAATGAACTGCAGAATACATATCAGGTGCTTTTAAGAACAAGTACTTGATTATTTTTAAAACAATTTGTCTCCCAGTAGAGCCAGACAGATCTGACAGAAAAACTGGTAAGCATCTTTCTTCTTAAGAATTGTTCTATTACATCTTTTGCCTATCCATACACTGAAACTACGAAAACCTTTTAGTAGCAAGGATAAGGACGTGCTAGGAATGATTGCTTGAGAAGCTGAAACTTTTGAGAACAAATTACACACACAATCAGCAAGATAGGGGTCTTTCTACTTAGGGACAAAGTGATTGAGTAGGTGAGCTCTTTATGTTTGCATTTTTTATATTGCTCTTGAATAGAACATTCAGATCAGATCAAGAACCTGGCCTACAGTGTTAGGTAGAGCAAACTGTAAACTTCTTATGGGATCTTGTCACCTTTAAGGGATTCTTTTAAAATACAGAATAAGTAACTATATATGCTCAAGACTGATTCAGTATAGCAGGAAACCTTAAGTCCATCTTTTTGATACTCATCCATTTATAAATTATAATAATATGCTGAAACCTAATCTTTACACAGCAGGCCATGGAATTGATTTTAAAGTATTTTATAAACTTTGTTTTATCCCATGATGTTGTGAATTCTAGTTTATCTTTAGGTATTTCTTCTTTCTTTCTCATTCTAATTACAACTGAAAGCATTTTCATTTTTGATTCTTGTTAAGATGGTGCTATACCTCATTATAGAAGACCATCATGAAGCTGATACAAAAGTATTAAAAGTGGACATGCATTTTGTCAGGTAGTGACTCGAGCCAGAGCATTGGACATTAATAATGAATTTCTGGTATCATAGACCCACCTATATCTATTCAGGTAATTAGCAATCATAACCTGATGGCCATCTTTACAGAGTCCTTCCAGTTTCACTGTCCGAAAATGAGTCAGACTAACAAGTGAAGCATTTTGCAGCCTTGACATCTGTAAATTTGTTGTTTTTACTTAATGCAAGAGATAACTAAGGACGTTTTTCTATTGCAATTTATGCTCATATGCTATGTAGTAGTTGCCTAGCTACTGGACTATACATCATGGTGGTCTCAGACTGGTACAGTGGTTTTAAAACCACGCTGAACATGGTTGCAGATTGATCATGCAAAATCTGCCCCCCCAGCTGATTTTTCCCCACTTGTGCACAGTGCAATGCAAAAAAAAAGAAAAAAAGTAAATAAAATCAAAAAAGTGTGATGGGTGAGCAGGTCGACTGTGTGAGAGAACACGTGCAAAGTATACCTCAGAAACACTATAGGTGGATGAGCACGAAGGGAGTCGAGCCTGGTTGTGCAGTGGGGAAAAGAAAACATTGTTAAAAAAGAAATGGTGGCACAGTAAGGGTCTCAGAAGGTTTTCTGTATAGGTGGTTCCAGCACTGAGATAGTGGCAGGGGGTTCATAAAGTTTCCATGACCAGCTATTTCAGAAATTTCAAATTTATGCCTTTTAAGGTGGAAGCTTCTTATAAAGGGGGAAAAAAAAAGTAGTCTATTTGAAAATAATTAAAACTAATGATGAATCTGAAGACAAATATAAATTCTTGGTCCTCTAGATATCTGACAACACTATCTTTAGGACAATAAGGTATTCTAGGACAAAACTTTACTGATCTCTTTCATTTAAATGTATTACTCTTACTCTAACTCTACAAAGGATAAAATCTTAGGGGTGAAAACCCATAAGAGGCTGTGAATATCTTTATGTGCTGACATACCCAAAACCAGCATTTTGACAAGGAGGTTTTTCTTCAATCTCACTGCCCTAAAAACCAGAATAACTTGCAAAGTTCAATGACTAATGGTCAGATATAGGTCAGTAGAAATGTGCATATTATGCCCCTAAGCAATGTCATGTGTGTGATTCTTGAGGGACTCTGTCCACTGTCAAGAGCTTTCAGTGCAAGTTAACACCAGTTAATTGGTAACCTACAGTTTTACTGATTGCTTAAGACACATTTTGTTTATACATGATTGCCATTATTCCAAACTATCAATCACTCAGACATAACTCGAGTATTAAAAAAAGACTCGCCAGGAATTTCTAGAAAAATCCTTTCTTTAGGTGAAAATATTCCACGTTTCACTGTCTGAAGTAGGAGTAAAAGCAGCCTAATAAACTAAATGTAACAAAAATGTTTCTTATGAATGTACTAAAAATCATGTCTTGATTTTTTTTCTAGGGGTAAAAAAATGAATTATCAGAAGCCTTAGCAAACTTCCTTAGATTTAACTGTTCAGCAGTTTGGACACATTTGTAGTAAAGATGAATCCAGTAAGGATTTCCACACAGGTTATTAGTGACCACTTGCTGACTTAGGTATATGATGGACTGAGCAGAGGACATAGTATTCATAAGAAGTCTCTCAAGAATATTTTTCAGTTTCAAATGTGTATTTCATATTTTTTCATTGAAATAGAAAATATCACTTCCAGGAAATTTCTACAGTCACATTGGTCTGTGCTAATTAGAGTCTTCATTAAATATACAACTTTTTTTTTTTTCTTCCTCAAAAAGTTTTAATACTCCTAAAATATTTTTGCTCCTTTCTGGCATTCTGTATTTCATTTGCTCTTCTAGATAACATTGCTAGGGAAATTTGAATCAGTTCACATCATCTTAAATATTCATACACACTCAGAATTTTCTTCAACTGATAAAATGTTTTCTTAAACTGAGTTGAGTTGCAGAAGGATTAAGACAAAACCAGAAAATTCCTTCAACAAACAGCAAGACTGAAAAACACAGTTTTAAGAAAGCAACTGTTATTCTTAAACAGTCTATTTTATAATCATAGAAAAAAAAAAAAGAAAGATCCTCTTCTGAGAAAGCAAAAAATATTTCTAGAAATACAGGCTTAAAATCTTTCTAAGAAAGGTGAGGTGTGCTTTTCCTCAGAACAGGACTGCAACTATTCACCTGAGAATTTTGGATGAGGATCTAAGCAAGATATTAATAAATAACGTCCAGCCATTGTTCCCATGTTTTGTCTTCCAACAGCATGGAAAAAACCACTGGCCTTGGTTTTTTGCAGGTAAGGATCCAAAGAACACATGATTAGCAAGAATGACCACAGCATGGTTTTTGGGTTTTTTACATATTAGCCACTAGATACACAGAAACAACAATGATCAGAAACTTTGGAACTATACTCCACAAATTTTCAATGGCCTTTGAACTCAATCTGGAAAGAATGTCTTTGCAATTCATTCTGGAATAAAGGTTCCACCTTAATGGTATTGTGCAATAGCATTTTGTTTTCACTTCTGGGGCTGGCCATCAGATACTACATGCTCCCCCTCCCATACCATTCAATACTTTTGCCACACTGTAGAAGTATCAAAAACCTACATCTAAAACCCTTTCCAAAAGCAGTATGGAAAAAATGAAAATTATTTTAAAAATTAACTATTAACAGATCCCTCTTTTTTTTTTTCTCCAATTGCTCACTATTTCTTCTCTTTGATCAGTCATTTTTATATTGTCTTTTAAAATGCTCTTATCTAGAACATCCATTATTCCTGCACGAATCAGAGGAGCAGTGACAAAGCAGCAAATTTTAGCAATCTGTTCTGCTTGTTTTAGGAAACTTAGAGGCACATGCAGAATATATGGAATATTTCTTTATTTACTTACATTCCTTACTGACTGACTTCCATCATGGAGGATATGGTCATGAAATAACAGATAAAGTGGCACAGAGGAACAGGACAATTTCATGACTACTCATGTTGTCATGCTGCCATGGCTAATGCAGTCACAGCTTTGAGTTTGAAATCTTTCTCCATGTCATATTCTGTGAAATAATGTATGATTGGAGCATCTCTTTTGTAGTACCATGTTTCATTGCTTTTTTTTTTTCTGGCTTTACATTTATTTTTAAGTACTAAATCAGGAATTTAACAATAAGTAGTTTATAATAACTTGCTTTGTCTTGATTGTGAGTTATCACCAAGTCTAGAATATGACAATTTCCTCCCAAAACTTGATTCCTGAAAGATTTGCCAGAATAAAGATATCAGATAAAGGATAAAGATATCCTTTAATCAAATTTATTTTACAGGAAATAGCAAAATATTAGCAGCTCAATTTCCTTGTATTTGACCTGCAAAAGATTATAAACTCAAGAATTTCTACTTGACAATAAGCAGTAATCAACTGTATGTCAGATACAAAGCTGTATATGTGAAAGCACCCAAAAGGGGCAAAAATTATCAAATCATTTTCATTACAAAAATTATCTTGCGCTGTATAACCTTAGTGGATTATGCATTAGAATGATAGTTCTGAGGATGACAACAATCATAGTGTATGGAACACACAGAGGACATGAATCTAAAGAAATTACTGAGAGAGCCTTCAGTGGATGGATGTGCAAAGGGATAAAGTCCTATTAACTTTCACATTTACTCTGCTACAAACTTTTTCCTAATTTTCATTTTGTGCAAAATACATGGCTTAAAGACACTTCTATATAGAATTGCTGAAAAGCTATTCTTAATTTATGAGGTGAGCTACTAAACAAGAGGTACTGATGTCTGTGTTGTTATATTGGATTTGACTTGCTTTATTAAATGTTTCTGTGAAAATTGGGTGAGTTTTATTGGGTGTCATGACTGATATACTAGATCCTAATTCTTTTTTCACAACTTTTTTTTCATTAAAGAACAAATGTGACACAGAAGAAACATGCTGCTGTATTTTTTGCATTAGTCTGCTAAAAAAAACAAGCCAAAAAATTTGCATAGCTGTCATTCAACCAAATATTGACCTATTTTGTGAGATAAAACAGGGACCCTAAAAGATTAATGGCAAAGACAGAGATACATGTGAACCTACATGCTTTTGGGTTACCTTATAACAGCCACACTTTTTGGTTCAGGTAAGACTATCACTGGCAGAAGGTATTTTTATTTTTTAAATTAAGGCTATCTGTTTTATTCCTTGCTAAGTTTAATATTCAGGAAACTTTTAGATATGCAACTTCGATTTTGGAAAGGGATTTTTTTTTTTGGTTTCTGTAAAGTCAAGCAGTTTGATTAACACTCATTAAAATGCAGTAGGATATTCTTTATAACAAACTCTGTCAATCAGGTCAGGTTTCTCACATACATTAAAATGAAACACCAGCTACAAAAGCAAGAAAACACAAAGGAAGAAATAGAGAGAGAAAGGAAAAAGATGGGGATGAGAGGACAAACCAATGAGATTTGGTGTTAGCAGCCAGTAGAGGTTTTTTAAAAAAATCAGATCACCGAGTGAAATTGTGCATTTACTCGGAGAGAGCATCCTTTGACATTGCCTTCTGGGTGATCTCTAGCTCCTCCAGCTTTCAACAGAGCTACATGTAAACATCAGAAAATGAACTGAAAAAGCAACCTGTTCTCTTGTCACAGTTGTTTTTCCTTCATTTTTCTTTTGCTCCTTGTTTTTGTGTTTTGTTTTATTTTGTTTTTAATAAACCATAGCATAATGCATTTCTCACTGCCTTTGCCAAAACATTTCAAGATATCAAAGTGCTTTGAACAACACAGACATACAAGGCTCAGTCAACTTGGTATCTGGAAGCAAGGTATATTTGCTTAACATGGCTCTTTTTCACTACAGGCAAAAAAAAGAAAAATCAAGGGAACTATAATGCTGCTGAATCTCTGCCACATTGTTAGGTTTTTTTTTTTCCCTTGCTTATTTATTAGTAAGGCTGTGTTCTAGAATTCATTTCCATAAAAAGAAATTTTATGGAAAAATATTTTATTTAATAAAATACATTTTATTTTATTAAAATATAACATTTTACATTTTATTTTTATTTCTGTAAAATGAATATTTTCACGTTTGGGTTCCTCAATTAGGATTTCCCATTTTCTATAAGGAAGATTTTCTGTCTACATATATATTTTAGGTCATGACATTAAATCACATAAAGAAATTTTAATCCAAAATGAGCTATCAGTGGGTCTTCATAATAACAGGTGAAACCCACCATCTAAATAAGCTACATCTTCTGCATATGTGCATGCATTATGCATGTAGATCTGTATGTGATGACTGACGTCTCAAAATGCATGGTCACTGCAATCACAAACAGAATTTTCAAAAACTGCACAGAAACTGTGGCTGTCTTGTATTTTTATCCATGTGAATTCAGGGGTCCTGAATGTCTTCCCCTGAAACAGAGCCTCATTCATGTACACTGTTCTTCCCATCTACACTGTAATTAAAACATCTTCCCAAAACACAAGATAAAAAGATAAAGCCTCACAGACAGTGAGGAATGCTACAGAAGCCTCTAGCTAGAACTTGTATAAGCAAGTAGCAACTGGCTTCTTTTTCTATGCTAAGATCAATTTAAATAGAGGCATTACCAGAAAGAGGTGCATAATTAATCCTTTCCCTCCCCTTCTTTGTGCTCAGTGAAATAACATTTTCACAAAGAGCAGCTGTAGAACAGTGTTAGAGAACAGAGAGGATGGCTTGTCCTGGAACAAATGCAATACACTTACAAACAAAACCAAAACCAAAGATCATAAACCAAGAAGACAGGAAAGGCAAGGAGAATACAGAAGAAAAAATAAATAATTAGTGGTTGAGAAAGTGCTAAAAGGAAACAAAGTAGGAAAAAAGTGAAAAACTTGATAGCTGAAATAGAGGCAACTCTTGAGATCAAAATAGGTTGGATTGCATATGATCAGCCTCTTGGTTCAAAAACATTTATCAGGGTGTAACACTGTGTGTGGTGGGTACTGGTTTAGATATCTGCCTGTTCTGTTAAGCAATCTAAATATTTGTATATGTTTATACAAACATTAAAAGGCAGAAGATACTAACTATCAGCAAAACAGTGGCTCCATTCTTATTAGTCTCCTGTGACTATCTTTCATTTGATCTTTATCTACTTTGATTCTTTTCTAATTTAAAGGCTATATATATAGCTATATATATATATTTGAAATATTCAACTCTCTTGAAATGATCTTTTGCAGTATTAAATGCAAAACGTGTGAATACTTTAAAAGTTTAATTATGTTTCAAGATGGGAAGCAGTAGTTTGAAGATGAGTAAATCACTTCTCTATGTAACAGGCAGATCAGAGAAGTGGTTTAATCACGATCACCAAATTACAGGCACTTTAAAAAGGTTGTTACTATTTCTCACTTCTACAGACACCCAAAGCTACCTAACTGGCAGCCTGCCTTCAATAGGTTGTTCTATGTGTAGCACAGAAACAAACAAAATGTGACCCAACAGCAATAAGAATACTGAAATAAAAATGATGTGATGGTGAGAAATGGATAAGCCCCTTCCCTCCCTCCCCACACCTCCCCCTTCAAAAGGAAAAGTGTAGGCTATAGAAGAAAACTTGCAAAATAAATGTTAGAAACATATTTACTTTGAGGGATCCAACTCTACTAGCAACTCCTTTGCTTTCATCCGGCCGTCTAATTTGCTACAATGGGGGAAGATGGGTAAAAAAGACAGAAGAATAAAGAAAAAGTGAACTTAAAAAAATTTCCACACAATCAGTTAGCAGTACATGCAAGACATCAATTTGACTCTCTAAGACACCTCTAGAGGACAAAGACACGGACTCTAATTTCTGGAATAAATGACGCTTTATCATGGCATTTTAAACTTGCTCAGTACATTACCAATCTGGCACATTTGTTACATGCTGAATTCACTAACGTTTCTGAAAGAATACATGTTACTTATCTGATTTGGATATTAAGAATAATGAAATTCTACAACTCAAACTGAAGGAAAAACCCCTCTATACCTTCTATAAATCATATGAGCAAAGTATGGTATAACTGGGAGCCTGCAAGTATCATGACTGATACCTGACAGAATGCAATACAGATTCCTATTGACCCAGGCCTAGAGATTTTAGCCACTGCTATCAAGATTCCCAGTTAAAAATTATGCTGCCCAACCAGAAAATTTTAATGCCAGACCAATATTAGATTTTTATTTAAGATATTTAAATATCTGTGTTAACCCCCAACATCTCCTATCTGATTACTTTTCCTTTTTATATATGTGGTTTTTCCTAGATGATGCAGAGGATGGAAGAAACAAATGAGGTAGCTGCTCAAAAGTCTTCATATTTTTAGAAGCATGCAAAATAAAACATTCATTTACAGCAAAAGTTATTTTCAGAATTTCTTAATCTGGTAAATATACCTCATTTTACCAGTAAAGTGAACATGTGTCATTTGAAGCAGAGAGGAAGAAGACAATAAAAATTACTTTAGTGACAACCTACTAGTCTGAGCCAAGACTGAACTGAAAGTTCTTATTATCTTAACTAAAACAAAATCCCACACAACTGAGGTGAACCTTTTCAAATCACAGTAACTGTCTTTAAGAAATCTCAGCAAGGAAGCCAAAGATTGAATGAACCATGGAAATTCAACTATGCTTTATGCTCTCTGGAGCACACTAGCAAGGCACAAGTTAAATTGTCCTGTTTGTTTTTGCCTGACCACGCAAAACAGAGAAATTCCTCTTCAAAAAACAGTCAACTGAGTGTTTTGGTTTTTTACTTGTATTTGATTCTCAAGAAAACAATATCTTAATAATTTAAGTATTTAATTCTGATAGGATGTTCACTAGCAAAATACACTGGAAACATTTATGCTAATTTTTGCTTTCCTTCCCTGGTTTTATGGCATTAAAATAGCATCCACTTTGAATTCTCAAGTGAAACACTGTCACTATGGCTATCATGGGACTCCAAGAAAATCTCCAATCAATACTAGTGTACAGACCAAGGAGAAATAGCCATTCTTAAATAAACTATGTCTCCTTTAGAAGACACATTGAATTAAAATATATGAAATTGTAACTGAGCTACTACATATTAGCTTTGTATTTCCTAATTGAGAAAAAAAGAGCAACTCAATCTGGAAATAGATCCTTATCTGAACCAAAAACATTGTGAGTTAGAGCAAAGATGCTTTCCCCAACATCCTGGTTAGGTACTACCATTTCAACAATAAGACATAATCTAGTAGAACTGCAAATCATTTCATCAATTTGAAACTTTTAAATGAATAATAAATTTAGGTTTGTTTGGAAAGCGAGAAATAGGAAAAAATAAATGCTTATAATCTCACATAATGACATGGAACTAGGGCACTAAGAAAAGTGCTACACAACACAGAAACTCGAGGAAAAGTTGTGACAGCAATATGCATGGCCCTTAAGGGAAAAAGTTTTTCTTGCATTACTCACCAATTGTGGCTGCTCAAGTTGTTCTGAAGGTTTAGGATTCAGTTAGAAATGAGACTGGAGATATTACAGGTGCATATATCTAATATTATTTAGTTTTTCTCTCTTCAAAATATATGTAGAAATACATACACAATGTGTACACTATGAGCAGTGAAGTTCTAAATGCTTGCACATATAAATTACAAGGAGACAGTCTAAGTTAAAGTCTTGCTTTACATCCATGGCACAGTTAATATACATGACAGCATGTTTTCTACAGGAACATTGCAGAGTGCAACTTGAATGCTTCTCAAGGGATGAATCAGAATTAGTATTGCACAAACAATACCACATCTGCTCTGGGAATTAAAGAGGGTATTACCAAGAAGGTAAGGACAGCAGGAATAAAAATCCATATTTTTTCATGGTGAATTCCACAGAAAGGAATTCAGGTGTATCCTTATCTTAGTCTGGTCAACTGTAGGAAGATCTAGAAGTTATAATTCAGAAAATGGCATGGATTCTACATCCCTTGTTTTTCAGAAACTCACCTAACACAAGAACCCCATGACGGATGAACATTGGTAAATAGAAAAGATTATGATGAAAAATGTGTGTAAGGGATTTAAATCAAAAGTATCTGTACCACAACACACACTAAATAAGTGGGTTAAAAGATGAGACAGGAGCAACACCAAGTAGTTATGGGAAAAATGTTACCCAAAAATCCTAAGGGTTTGAAGGTGACAAAGGTTTGGAAGGTGACAAATGAAGATACTTCATGTAAAGAAGGAAGAGAGGTGCTGTGTAGGGAACATTCCAGGAAACTAGGGGAGTAAAATGCACTGACAGTTCATAAATGCATTATATTAACATCCCTTTCTTATTCAATGAAATAACAGTCAGAGTTAATAGCTAAAAATTAGCTACAGCTATCCCTATCTTTATATCAGAAGAACAAGGTGGAGTTACAGATGGAGCAGAACGAGATAGGAAGCCAGTCGAAGGAAACTTAGGTAGCAAGGAAACCAGAACCAAAGAGTGAGCAAAGAGGAGTGCTCAAATATGGTTAGTGGATTTGTTAGAAGATGAGAACAGAAAATGTTTTCTAAGCAGAAGTCTCACATATGGTTTCAGTGTTTTTCCACTACCTTCTACTTAATAGAGCACATGAGAAATGAACCTGTTATCTTCATCCTTGATTTACTCCAGAAAACAGAATTTGGAAGACCCAACCTTAAACACGTATCTAATGTATCCAATCTATCATTCATACTTGTCATAAAGGAAGAACAGCTCTCTGAACAATTACCTAATCTGAGACTCTGCCTCTGCTGGATTTATTGAAAGGAAGAGTTCCACAACAGGAGAAATAGCCTCAAACATTTAACACTATCCATCTCAGATTCCTTCTCCCTTCTGATAATATATTCTATTTGTGCTGCCCTCAAGTTTCCCTGCCTACATTCAAACAAAGAAACTGGAATTTTGCAGGACCCAAGTCTTTCAGAAAAGTGTTTTTCCATCCACATTCAACAAAAAGCCAAACCTCTGTCAGACTTTTTTCCAAAATCAACATATGAATGGTTCATAATGACATCTTTTTGATATGATTAAATTACTTAATTCTGAAATTGAATAAATGCAAAACTCTCAGCAGAATTTTTTTACAGCAATAGTTTAAAAAGGTGTCAAGTACCTTATTCGATGATCTAGGCACACAAAGGTGGAGTTATGATAACCAAAAGTAAGAGATTATACTACACAGCATCCAAATCAAGTTCGGATTATTTGCTGTACACATAAGAAAAACACAACTCTTCTCTCACTTGATTACTGCAGCAGAGATAAAAAATGAATGGTGATTAAAGAAAACCATTATTATTACTTGTGGAACATCATGGAGTCTGCAAAGAGATGTTTTGGCAGGTGCGTTATACCACATATCCCTGACAACTAGTGATGACAATCATTTCTGTTTCATTCCACAAACGTAGTTCCTGTCAGTTTCTAGCCATTGCCTCTTATTGCATTAGCTGGAAGTTTCCTTGTGCTTCTAACCTAGCTGCCTTAGGGCAAGTGCAGTGCAATGGAGTGAACAGCCTCTACTGAATAACAAATGATGAAACTTGCTTGCATCCTATTTGTCGATGTGAGTCCACATGCTGTTACGAAATATTTCATGAAGCTGTACATTCCCTGAGAAAAGAAGACCTTCCTTGGGTTTTTTTTCAGTTTTACCTGCCACTATTTGCTTCCACTTACTGTTTTATCTCAAAGGGCAGGGCATCATGCTGAGAAAAGGATGATCAGTTTTGGAAATCTAGAACAAAACTGCACATGTGATGCTCCTACTTTGGTTCACTCCCTTCAGCAGAATTCCACAATATGCCCTGAAATTGTTTTTATTTTTTTCTACCCTCAAGGGCCATTCAACTAATCAAGGAAAAATATAGAAGAAAAACAATAGGAAAAGCTCCAGTCCAGCTTAAAGAGGCGTTTTGAGATTCAGTGAAAAGGTAGGTGGATGTATAAAAAAAAATGAAAATGATCCTAAAGATAAATGCATTAAAAAGATAAAAACATTAAACCAATACCAGAAGAGAAATTAAATATGAGTCAGCATATATTCAAACAGCCCCCACATGAAGGGGCTCTGAAAGAACACAACTATAAAGAACAGGGATATTTAGAGGCCATGAGGAATTTGTTATCAAAAGCTTGGAGATTTCTCCAGCTGATAAAGTGCATTCAACAAGAGAAGGAGGTCCAGTTGATGAAGAAACTACAAAAGCTATACTGTGCATATTATTATACCATTATGTTCCAAATAAATGTTCTTGAAAACTCTCACACAAGTTCTCTCAGAGTTCATATTAACAGCGGAACATATCTCAAAAGTAACTCAACTGGCAATGATTTCACATCAGTTGGCCAGGAATAAAAAATCTTACGTATTGGCCAGATCACATAAGGGAGCTGAATACAAAGGAGATTTAAACTTATGAAGATGGAAAATGCATTTTCTGACCCTAAAGAATGTTAATTCAGTTCAAGGTATGCAACAAACTGAAAAGAAGTGAAGGGTAGTGACATCCAAGTAAGAAAAAAAAGAAAGAAACTGTAAACATGGCAGGAAGTAATTTTAATTATTGAAGTAATTACATACTACTTCTGAACAACTTTGATGGTGGAGACAGTGACTGTCAACTTCCAAATTATTATATAATACAATACTGGTCTAGGTGGCATGATTTACAACCCTTATTTGCCTAATCAAGAGTAGAAAATTCTGACAGAAATCCAAACTTCAACTTGAACTCTCTTCACTGATAAGAACCATGTTCTACATCAAGTGAGCAGTTTCTACTGCTAACAAAGAGCTTAATACATTTTTAATGTAGCAGCAAATCAATTTAAGTTAAAAAATGCATTATGTATAACTTTTACATCCATGCATAAAAAATAGATTTGCACTTGAAAGTATTTTTACTTCTGCGGTTTTACGGCAGACAAACACCAATTAGAGGGGGCTTCTTAAATAAATGGGGAATGTTTCAAACAAAGGGAATACAGGCTCCTATCACAATGACACACATTCTCAACCAATAAACATATTCATGTCTGTGCATTATACCACAGTTTGGCATAAAAGTTTTATTAAGGTTGCTGCACTTCTTGATAACATTAAACCTTTGTGTTAAACAAAAATGTAATGTATGTGGATGCTAATGGATGCCAATAAAACATCATTGATCATATAATCTCAAATTTTTTTCACACTACCCACAATTTTTTTTTTTTTCAAATGGGCACTACTACTCACAATGTTCCATGTGCAGATGTAGGAACAACACAGTGCAGGTGGAACCAGCAGTGGTAAAAAGTACAGTAATTTTCTTACTGTTCTCAAACTCACATCATGACTAGATTGAATGCTCTGTTAACACACATAATGGCAAAGATAATGTAACCATGCCCTTACACAAGAGACTTTGTACACTGGTAATTTTACACCAACATTTGTCAGTTCTTTAAAAATATCTATTGACTTCAGTGAAATTTAATGTTCAGAAATAAAATCTAAAAGTTGATAGGTAAATGCACGGCCAGGGCAAGACAGACTATAATAAATACAAACATTACATACTGTGCCTCCATTTGTAGTGACCTAAAGTCCTAAATCTCATCCAAACTGGAGATCTGGGCATAGGAAAGCTGGGTCCTTACTGTCACTATAAAGTGAACAGTTGGACAAGTCTCCTGTCACACAGCTAAAGTTTTGCAAATCCTTCAACCTGCTCAACTCTGCCTTTCAGACACTTCTTCCTGACCACAGCCTTTCCTTTTCTCATAATGCTATTGCTGCCTCCTGGATCCAAGCTACTTCCTACTCTTCTTCAAACACTCTAAGTCCTGCAGCCTCATCACTCAAGAGCCACAAATATTGCTTTGGCCTATATCAGACCTTTACCATTCAACCTTTACATCCAATTTCTCCTCAATTCAATACTTTCAATCCTTTCATCTCAGACCTATTTGATAATTTTTTCACTGTCTGCTGGCACATTTTGCTCCTCACCTACCCTCACAGTGATTCTCTAGGTTCCCTACAAAAGCAAGCAGAATTCACACCTCACACTCCTGCTAGAGTTTTTCAAAACCTAAAAACCTATCCCTTATATCAGAAATCTGTCTTGGCAAGAAGGAAAGGTCATATTTAAGGTAAAATAAAAACATTCTAGTCCTGGGTGGTGAAGTTCTGTATTCTTTATATACACCTTTTCCAAACTGACAATTCACTTCTGAATGTGCTATTTTGCCTTGCTGTCCTGAGCTGAACTTAAGTTTTAAAAGCTGCAGCAGATACAGGGTTATAGCACATACAGTGGTGGACACTGTCCTTTACACACTTTTAGACACTAAGCTAGCTCCTGTCAAAGACACCTTCATGGTCACAGAGAAAACTGTTGTACCATTAAGTCACTTAGAAGTGACCTGATGATGGGACAGGTAAAGCAAACCAGCTCTCTGGTAGGGTTATAAAGCAAATATCTGCTCTCCTTGACCACTTCTAGCACCAAATTCAAGGGAGAGATGTTAGCATTGGGGCTCAGTGTAACAAGGAATGTTTCTGAAAACAGATGGGGCAGTGGGACTTCAAAGGGAAGAGGACAAGCACCTTTAAGGTTTCTTTTCAAATATCTGTAACAGCCTGTATTCTATCCTTTTAGACAGGGCTGTGTGTAAACATGCCTTGTCACATGTACTTCCTCACATTTATACATCCTGAGGAGTTCAATAATCAAAGAGGAGCGGAAGGGTTGGTAAGGATATTGGAAAAGGGTGTACCCACTAAAGCCACAGAAAACAATTAAAGCAGTGAGAGAACAATATCAGAAGATTAAATTAAGGTGGAAAGACCTGGTGTGCAATTCACTTCGCAGAAGCTTAAAACAATATGACCTCTAAGTGGCCAAGTCCTAACAATAACCTGGTAAATGGCCAAGGTCAATCTTTGTCCACACTAACAGTGCAGTTGAGTGAAACCATTGTTCAATGAGGCTGTCTGCAAACTTCATAAAGCAAACACCGTGTTGCAAAGGACTGCCATGCAAACATGGAAGAACTCCTTGCTCCTCACATTTTGAAAAACTACATATAAAAGAAAAAAAAGAAGTCTTAAGAAATAAACTTCAATGGGTGGTGCAGATTTGAAAAAAAGCCAGCAGCTGGTTTCAAATCTTGCCAAACTTGTTACTGTTTCTTACAGAACTATTTCCATAAATCTACTGTGAGGTTATCAAGTGGGAGGCCCTGTTTCCAACACAGGCATTGGGGAGAAACATGTTCCAACTGTAAGTGCTTTGAATGTCTCACCTTAAGGACTCCTGTTTTCTCATAGACTTTTTCCATATAGACTTTCTCTACTACTGCTAGTTTAAATAAAATGCAACATGCTGAAATGTATGAAGGTTTCAGTAAATGTAAATATCAATAAATGCCTTCAGAAATTCATATCCAATAATGTGCAATGATGGTGTGGAAGCGATCAGAAATAGAAAAAAACACTTCCTTTCCTTTCAAGGAAGTAAACATACTGTTGAAAACTAATTGAAGCAATGAAATTCTACCCTACCCATAAATGCCCCTTATAAAGAGATAACATACATTTCTCTTTTAAAAATGAAACTAAATCGGTGAGCAAATTAGGGGCAATTAATTTTAGCATGTAAGTCTTTGGAATGAGTTTGTTTTAAAGGAAAAAAATGAGGGAACTTGACTTAAATAACTAACAAAAATAAAATCTGAAAATTTTTACGTATCCCTGTTGTCTGGCTGAGGAAAGAATACAAGAAAGGATTGGCCTATTTAAGTTAAAAGGCAAAAAGGCAACTGAGTGTAGACTGACCAACGAGATAGTGAGATTATAAAACAAGGCTTGAGAAAGCTGTGCAGGAGGGAAAAACTATTTTTTGTTTGCTGATCTTTGATGGTATCACATATTATAATGTTAAATAATATTAGACATTGCTCAAAATAGGAGTCAAGATCATAGAACCAGTAGGTGCCATTTACTTTCAACTCCTCTATTTCCTAAAACCCTTTCCAAAGCTGAAAATGGACTTCAGAAACTATTAGTACACTTGCTAAACAGCCTACCACTTGAAGGGAATTGCATATTTACATCATGAGAAAAGCAAAATCTGTGCTTCAGATTCTTGCTTCTCATTCACATATTGCATCGGATAGATGCTACTTTTGAAATGAAACCAGCAAACTTTTACAATAGATGCTACAATAATCATTGGAACATGCATGCTTTGAAAGAGCTTTCTTAGTCTAAATATCAGTTTTGGCTCCTAGGAACACAGACTACCTTCAGCTGCCGGTTGTGCTGGCTTTGGCTGCGGTACAGATAATTTTCTTCACAATAGCTGGCACAGGTCTGTGCTTTGGATTTGTGCTGGAAACACTGTCAACAATACAGAGATGGTTTTTCTACTGCTGTGCAGTTCTTGCAACATCCTCAAAGCCTTTTCTGTTCCTGTCCACCGGCATGTAGGCTGGGGGTGCACAAAAACTGGAGACACACCTGGAACAGCTGATCCCAACCAGAGGGATATCCCACCCCATATGGGGTCATGCTCAGCATGTAAGGCTGAGGGAAAAAGGAAGGTAGAGACATTTGGAGTGATGGCATTTGTCTTCCCAAACAACTGTTACAAGTCATGGGGCCCTGCTCCCCTGGGAATGGCTGAACACCTGCCTGCCCATGGCAAGCAGTGAATTAATTCCTTGTGCTGCTTTGCTTGTATGTGCTTTTGGTTTCCCTATTGAACTGTCTTTGTCTCAACCCACAAGTTTTCTCACTTTTACTCTTCTGAATCTCTCCCCTATCTCACTGGTTGGGGAGAGAGTGAACAGCTGCAGGGGCCTTGGTTGCCAGCTGGGGTTAAACTGTAAGAGTCTTTTTGGCACCATACCTGGGGTTCAAAGTGTTTGAGATAATGACAGATTTGATTGACATGTGCTAGATTGAATTTATAGCTGCTATTTCTCTTCAACTAATAATCAGCAGGCTCCTGTGATTGTCATGGGGCTCACTTGCCTGTGTATTAGTCTAGGGCTCCTTGGTGGCTGCTTTTTGCTTTTGCTGCTTGCTGCAGTGCTGTGTAGCCTCAAATAAGCTCTGCCCCAGCCAAAACCAGGATACATGTGCATGAAATGCAGATAATGATGATGATGATGCTGCAAAACTGTAGAAGGATGATACAATATCAAACTGTGACATGTTTGCTTCAATCGCAAGGTAATGTAGACCAGCCTAAGAACTCTCCTTGAATGTCTAACAGATATATTAAGGGTGGCAGAGAAAAGGAAGGACATGTATGGATGGGGAAGCAGAAAGCATAGTGGAGGGAACATAAAAATGTTGATGGCATGCAGATTGGTAGTTCATTTATTCACAGCATTTCATGTAGCTTCTGGGGATACCCAAGCAGTAAAATCAGACAACCTAAAGTAATTTATAGACCAAAACAGAGCTGAGCTGTTGAGATGAAATCAGAATGATAAAGAGCACATTTACATAAGGAGAACACAGTGCAGCAAGAAAATCTAACATATTCAAGAGGTGGAACCAGATGGAGAGACAAATATCCCCTTTACTGTTAGGTTCTAAGAGTATAAAAGATACATCCAACACTGACTTAAAGGATACTGGCATAAGAAGGATGCTAGAGAAGTTGTGGAGAAGGTCATAGCTGGTGCTCCACATCCTCTCCATCATTTCAAGATATCCTGACCAGACCAGCTGGGTAGACTCATATAGACTCTGGACAGACTACTGAATGCATGTATCTTTGTGCCTTTGAATACATAGATATGAAAGGGTGAATTAAACCCTTTTTGCTCTAAAATAGCATCAGCTATCTCCCCTATTACATCTGGCACTGAACTTTGCTACACCATCCTTAAATTGTTTAATAAGAAAGAACCAACAAGAAGATTGCTGTTTATTCTTACAGGTACATGTTTAAAACTGCGGATTATTTCATCAGAAAAGAACACAGCAATAAATGATGTGGATTATTTATTATGTCAAGAGTCAGTGAAGGAACAGAAGCTGAGCTGTTAATTAAATCAGGTTAATGTATGAATGGACTAAGACACTAAAGAAGAGGAACAAAAGAAAACCAAACTCCTACAGACATAAGACTATGTGAAAATTCACCCCGTAGGATGCACGTGAAACTATTTTTCATGAAGAAACAAGATTTAGTCAGTTGAGATAATAGGAACTAACAGCCTCAAAGAAAAAAGACTGACTAGAAAAGAGAAGCCAATATTTTTCTGATGCCATCTTCAGCAAGACATGAAAATGATCATCAGGTGCCAGCAAACTCAATAAGCACCAGTGACAAAACCAGAACTAGATATACTGAAAATGTAGCCTGCAAATACTTCTGTAGAGGTCATTCACAGTAATTTCTAACTGAAGACGCTGGATAAAAGTCAGACCCAACTACATAGCTGTTGGTGAAAGAAACCCAACCCCAAACCATTAAACAAACCCTCATCTTGTGTTACATCAGAATTCAAACCAGAGACTTGTTTTGGATAGGAACTGAAAAGATCCCAGTAAGACTTCTAATGTGAGAAGAATGCACATCTTCCTGTCTTAAAGAAATGACAAACTGAAGCTACCAGAACCTGAAAATAACACTTGGCCTTGGAAGACAGCATAGAAAGAAATGAAAACTCTTGCTCCCAAAGTTAATTGAAAAAACGATTTTAAGGAGGAACTGAGAATCTGATGCAGTGCTAGCATACAGAGACTAGAACTCATGCAATGCATGTGTGAGACAGGATGAACTGAAAGATTATTCTCTTCTGAAGGAATACACATACAGAATAGTTACAACTTGAAAAGAAAAAGTATTTCTAGGGAAAAACTGAGTAACCTTTTCTGACCTGTTTGAAATTTTTCACTGGACTCAGGAAAAGAATGAAATTCTGTAGCTTAATAAACATCAACTAGTAATTAAGACATACAAATGTAGAGAAATTTTGCACATTAGAGACTCTTTGTATGATTCAATATATAACAATCTGAAAAGTAGCTGATTCTGTGACTGCAAGAATTGTTTTGGATCTGAAGCTAATTCCCAGCTACTCTAAAATAAACAGTTCTTCAGCATGACTAAGGGAAGAGAACTATATTTTGGTGCTGCTATATTATTTAATACCAACTCCAGGTATGAATAAAGTACTACTTGAAGGACACATATTCAATAAAGAAAGCTAAGACAAATAAGTAATTCTACTGAAATCCAATGTTCAGCCTGCACTTTACCCCAGTCCATCTTCTCCAGAGTTGACTTGTTGATGGGTCTATTTTGGTACTGACAAAAAAAAAATGCCCAAAAGACTATCCCTGAAGTTTTTGACCTTCCTAAAAAGTTTATCTTCCATCTTTGAAAGGATTTTAGTAACTATGATGTATTTGAGGGATCTTTAATATCCCAAGCAGCCAAGCTGCTTCTTCCTTAATTAAAATGTCTCACTCTTGAAGCTGCAGCATGCCCTTAACTACCAGGGTTTGTAACCAAAATGTAAACTAAAAATAATACTTGCTGGGGTTGCATTATCCACATGTTTTGCCAAGACTATACAGTTTAAACAACGAGGGTAAAAGGTAATGAACCTAGGAAAATATTCTGGTTTTGTAATTAGTAATTGATCTGAGAAGAGCCCAGGAGGATACTGTAGATTGATGCGCCTTAGGAAGCAGGATTTATCTTAAGGCAACTAGGGCCACTTTCTACTCAAATACACATTTCAATAGCATCTCTTTACTAAACATAACTTTCTGTAATCCTGGAATGTACATTGAAAAAACAAAGAGGAAATTAAACCCAGAAATCATCATGAAAACATTGGAAGCTTTAGAAGGAACAAGTATCTAACTACATCTGCGTGTATTTTCAAAGAAAAAAATAGAAACCCTTACAGTGCTTGGAGTGTAATCTCACCTAGGTAGATCATCCTAAAAATTTGAAACTTTCTTTGTACTTTCCATGCTCTTCAACCTAATCACAACTAAACAGCCATGTCCAAGCACTTGCTACTTACTCAAGCAAGCTCCTAGGTAGAATAAACTTCAGCTATGCAAACTTAATAAATAAAAACAAAAGAAAAATCACTTGGAAATTTAGTGTATGCATTCAAACTTTAAAATACATTTACATACTTGCCATATTTCACTTTGATGACCACCTTAAGAAGAAACAGTAAGATTCAAGAAGAAAAAGATATTATGCACTCAAATGAACACAAAATATCTACACTGTGGATACAAATAGAGTTTACTAAAACACACCTTCAACAGCATCTTATTATTAGATAAGAATTTCTGGCAAGGAACCTGATTTTTCTTTTACTGATAAATACTGAAAATATCTACTGAAAAATTTGTAACAACAAAAATTGACAAAAACATCTTTCCGACTCCACCTGCACCCATCTGCTAACGTGCTTACTTCACATAGCAATTCTACATTGAAAAAGTATTAGACTGAAAACATAAATATTAATTAGGTTTAGCATTAATGTGTAACTCATTTGATTGTGTGGATGTCAATGTACACATTTCACATTAAAGTGGTGGATCATGACAGAAAATTTTTTGTTAGCAGTAAGCATGAGAAATTACTGAAATAATCAGGGTTTTTTTGTCACAGAAACAACTTGCATCAGCTTTTTTTTTTTCCAAAAAAGTTTAAAGTATTTTTCTAGGCTACTTCATTTCAGAAATTCTCTGCAACTGGAACATTTACATAAATTACATGTGTCATTCCTTCTACATTGGGAATATTAGGTCTTTAGGTGAATGTCTACTTATGAATGATAAAGACAATAGTTCTTCATAGGAGACAGAAAGTAACAGAAAGTGACCAACTAGCAGAATTAAATGTACTGTTACAAAGAAGGTGTTAATGGATGGAGCAGTGGATAGGTGAGATGACTGTTTTGCTAGACTTGAAAAAATTCTGAAAAGGAGCCTTTCTTGCTCATTTTAGCTGTAAGATAGAGCCTATAGCCTTTCATTACACAGGAGTCAAAAGTTACCTACTGCAACTACAAATATGTAAGGATCTAACTTACTACTGAGGGTTTTGTCTGGTTCACTGTAACAAAACAATGGATAGCTAGGGAAAGGACAGAAAACAAGCAAGTAAAGTAGAGAGAGACTTTCTCTTAAGCAAAATGTAAGGAGTGAAGGGAATGAAGCAGCAAGATGGAAAAAACCCCACACTCTCATCTTAAAAGTACTATAACAACTTCCTTAGGATCCTTTATGATCAAAGACAACACTGGAAGAAACTTTGCACATTGAAGTGAAAGAACTGAAAATCAGTGAGACCGATGATCTTGCAAAGTGAAATACTTTGAACATCTCTTGTCACTGAAATGAATTCCTGGCTATAATTAAAAACCTGTCCTTGGTCTTCTAAATCTGCTTCTTTTGACTTTGACACACAACATTGCCAAAATCTAAGTACTGATTACATCATATATGTATGGGAGAACCAGACTTCAATTTGAAAACTGCAATTTTCTTTTATACTCATATGAACCCCCTAAGAGTAGAACAAAATTCAAAGTTTGAAATAATGATTCAGTCATTTGCTCTGGATATGTTCTTTTGAGTTACCTGAATTTACAGATCAAGGGTTTTATTCTGTAAGCTTAAAAAAACCCCAAGACATTATGCAAACATTAAAGAATTCTCCATATTTGTAAAAGTATTTTACCCTAGGTACCCCTACTGCTTTTGCGTCTGAAAAGAACATTGCATTTTACTTCATGAAAATGCCAACTCCAAACATAGACAAAAACATAGTGAGATCTTAGAATCTGAGCAGCTACTGGAATGACAAGAGAAACTTGTAATCCATACTGTGTCATCCTAAGCTTCTGTGAGTATTCAGCAAATTCATCTAATCATGTTAAGAAAGGCATGAAACTTTTAAACAATCAAAACTATATTGAACAAGATAAAAATATGTCACAACCACTATAAACTTTAAGGTTGAATGACTGAAAAGGGAAGACTGTTAGTGCAGTTTTTCTCTGAGTAAAACTTAATTATTTTCACTCTGTGTGAATCCATCTACTACAAATATGGTTTAAATGCTTTTTGTGCAGTGGTCAATTTTGTTTAAAACTCAAATACAATTATAGAGAACAAGAAAGGTGTTCTATAGAGATTTATTAAAAGTTAACAAAAGCTGGTTTGCTTACTCTTGGGGATGTCCTTAATCACTGACATAGAGTAGTCCCAATGGCAATTTGCCTTAAGAAGTTCCAACCTACCAAGAAACCTAATTACTTCTTTTACCAGGAAATTACATTTATGAAAACTGATTGAAATATCCAGGTTCTAACTCAATATTTATCATTTAGTACTTTGTTAGAAACAGATTTTCAGAAAACACGGATGGTAAGTTGTAAACAGTAAAGCAAATTTGCAATTAAATGTTGTATTTTGTCTACATGATCCAGTTGTGTACATAAACAACATCAGGTTTTCCAAAATATGATTATGAAAAGGTAAAATCTTCTAACAGATCAATCAGGAGCATTGGTAACGTGTTCTCCCATACCTTTTCTCCAATATCCTCATGCATTAGTAACCTGCTACTTACATTCATTTAACAGAGGTGCTCCCGTCATTGCAGAAGCTTGATTTTTTTTTTTTTTTTTTTTTTCCTGGGACACACAGAGCTTTGTGTTATTCAGCAAATTCAGTAAGAGAGATGTAAGGGTTCAGGTACACTTAGGACAAAAAAATGCAACAAGAAAACGGTACAACAAAATAAACTGGAATATGCAGTTGATAAAGAAATATAGTGCCACTTGCTCTGTGGCTAGACCACCACTCCAAAAATAAGTATAATCAAAGAAATAATTTTTCCCCCCTGGCACTTCCCCTTCTTTGTTTCATGTTATATATGCATGTTTTGGAGCCCTGAAATGAGTTCCTAAACCAGCAAATGAGCTTATTGAAAAGATACACACTTGCAGATTAAAGAAGCAAAATAAACAACCTCAGAACATCACCAGGATGCTGAATTCTATTTACTTTTATTCTCATTACTGTGTGGGAAAGAGGCCAGTATAAAATTAATTCATATTGCATTATTAGAAAGCCAGGGTCCAAAAGGAAAAACAGAACAACTGAAGACATTTAGACACATTGATAATCTTGAAGAATCTGAATGAACCACATTTCTTGATAAATTCAGATGATGTTTGAAAACTTGAGGATACTGTAAACGACTGAACAAAAATGTAAAGGGTAGTTTCTTTGGTTTTTTGAAAGTAATATATAAAATGAACCAAGAACTGTCTAAGTGGTAAAGAAGCTTATGTGCAAAATCCAACCTCTAAGTAACAGGAACAGATGCCATCACCTGTCAAGTTTGTTTTCCAGTGTGTTTTTTAAATTTTTCCCTATATTGGCTTGTAACAAACCACCATCAAATACATCCCAGAAAATCTCATCTAGCTAGCTGTTGCAAAAGTGTTATAAAAGCTGTTATAAAAGTGGTGTGGTCTCACACATTTTGAACAAAACCTGATTTTGCAGTCATACATGAAAAGCAGGTCTCAACATGAAATACCAAAGCATGATCTAATCATGAAATGAGCTCACCTCCACTAATTGCCCAAACACAGTTTCAGATTTTCAATCTGTTTCAAACTTCTAGTACATTCCTTCTATAATCTTTGAATCTATCAAGAGAGTCTAGAGGACTGCATTCTGCTTCATAACAGACAGGCTTTACTCTTTCTCATAGAGACAAACTTCCTGAAAATATACAGGTATCATCTAGAGCTATTTTCAGCAGAGCTATCTCTTTCTTATGCCTGTTACTTGGTCACCTTTGGTTTTCTTTGGACAATTTTGTTTTATCAATGGGCATAAGGCTCAGTGCAGTTTCTCTGCTTTGTCTTGCTCTTCTGCTCTGAGCATTGTAACGTAAAAAGCTCCATGTTTTTATTTTTAAGCTATCAGACAAGATACAATTTTTTAGGAAAAAATGAAGGAGATGCTTACAGAGAGAATTCACTGAACGATAATAAGAAAAGTAGACTGTATAATGAAGCTCAAGTCTGCTGTCCATCAGAATAATTTTGAATCTATTACAGGTAAGGTAAGTACTGCATAAAACAATCCCATAGGTTAAACCAAAATATTTCTATGGGTAGTTGCCCATAAATCTTGTTTGCTGACAGAAAAGAATGAGACAGTAGGAGAGAAGAACTAGCAGATGCTGGCAATCATTTTAGCAAGCAGAATAATCTTCAAGGATCATGAGTTAGATAAGGAAGAATGTTATTATTTGCCATCTGCTACTGGTTTATTATTATGTCAGCATCTGGTGCCACAGAAAGATCTTTGTGATGTGAACACACAAAGCAAATTTAGACAGTTTTCTTCTGTTGAAAGGGATTCTGCTGAAGGTAAACATTACAGGCCTTGCCACTGGTCAATTTGCTTAGTTTTTGATGTATGCTATTAAAAGCCTGATAAAGAGTAAACATATAGAGTTCACCTCAATGATTAAATAGTATAGTCTAATCACTAAGAACTGAATAATAATCCCACAAGGTTGGCATTAAAACTTTCTTTCTATTAAATTTTGGCTGGTTTTTGTTTCCAAATGTCAGGCAGCAAATATCTAATTTTGAGCAAAGCCAGTTGGTTTGAAAGTCTTAAACTGAACAATAAGAAAGTGGGGCACAGATCTGCCCCAGCCCAGGCTAGAAATTTGCACATACATTTTTTTGATAAAATACGGTTTGCCTAATGTTGTTACTCAGTGGCAGGATTATCTATGTTCCTGGGGATACTGAAGGACACTAAATACATTCAAGGTGCTAACATTTCATATTCATGACGGGTATTGCAAGAGATAACATGAAACTTCAGTAACCATAAGGTGTTGGTGGACCCACAGGTTAAACTGTGCGCCAGTACACGTGGGACGAGCTACACTGTCCTGCATTTATCTCCAATGTAGAACGACACAACCCTTGCATGCGAACCAACCTTGTTCAGCAGAGGCAAGACATTAACCTGATCGATTACAGGGCTGAGCATGGAGCTTGCAAGGCATAAATGTACTTACTTTTGGTGTTGGGCAGGATGCAGTGGAGAGGCGAGAGGTGGCTTGGGCACGAGGAGATTCTGAAGGAGTAGTACTGAGGGAGGCTGTATCACGTGGGAGAACCTGAACACCACGAGAGATGATGGAATCTGGAATCTTAAAAAGAAGAGAGATGGAATTAATAGCAAAAAAAAAAAAAATACTGTATGTAAAACTTCCTCAAAATCTTACCTCAAAACCACAGGAATACCCCACTCCTCAGTTTGCACACCTCCTTACACTCCAATGCTTGGCAGTGGTTAATGGCATACTCTCCTAATTTCAGTAACAAATGCCTAACAATGTCACATAAGGTCACATTCTAACTGAAGGAGGATAGAACATACTAGTTGTTCTGAAAAAACTATGAATCAAACATACTACAACAGGAAATGAGAAAATAATGGTTTCTGCTTAAACTTTTGCTTCAAACCCAACAATGACTGACAATGATTTCTACCTTGGCACTAAGGGAGGCAGACTCTCCATTCACTAACTAGGGGGCAATATTCTAAATAAAAAACCATTTGCTAGAAATTTACTGAACCCCTCTAAAGAAACGTCATGCAATGAGAAAATTTCTCACAAGAAATATTATGCAGTGAGTAAATACTCTTTATTCAATGAAGACTTTATTTCAGCTACAAAAATTCTCAATGTAAGGCTTGTGTTGCAAAAGCTACAGGCCTCTCTGGAGTGAGTGAAGGCTAACACATTAGAAACCACCATCCAAAGCCAACACTTGGTTTAAGATACATTCTGAGGGGAAAAATAAAAATTCAGTCTTTTTTTACATAATACATTAGAGTGCCAGTTAGGGAAGCATATCCCTCCTGACAAACAACTGGCAAACTGGTAACAATGGATGAGGAAAAGGCTGGGGAATCAACAACTTTTTGCCTCAGTCTTCACTGGCAGCCTCTCCTCCCAACTTCTTGAATGGATGGACCTTAAGCCAGAGGGACGATCAAGCCCCACACTAAGGGATGATCAGGTTCATGACCACCTGAGGAACCTGAGCATACATAAGTCTATGGGACCTGATTCCATGAATCCCAGAGTCCTGAGGGAATTGGCTGATGTAGTTGAGAAACCACTGTCCGTGGCATTAGAAAAGTCATGGCAGTAGGATGAAGTCCCAGGTGACTGGAAGTAGGGAACATTGCATCCATCTTTAAAAAAGGTAGAAAGGAGGAGCTGGGAACTACTGAGCTGTCAGCCTCAGCTCTGTGAAGATCACAGAACAGATCCTCCTACAAGCCCTGTTAAGGCACATGGAGGACAGGGAGGTGATTTGAAGCAGCCAGCATGGCTCCACTGAGGGAAAATCCTGGGAAAATTCTATCACAGCTAACCAGAAAATAAAGCCATTCAGATCTTTGATGGAATATATATACACATGCATATTTTAAGATCTTTCTCCTCATTAAGAATTTCTTCATTAAGCCTGATGTTCAAGATCTAAGAGGAACATCAGAAGAACCCCCGTGTCTGGGGAAAGTGGCAGTAGCAGACAATAACAGGAAGCAAGAAAGGAAGATCCAGTGACAAACCAAATCATGAATGTTGGGAATTTCCAGACAGGATTTCTTTAATAAGTGGAGGTGCTGTTACCCAGTCTGCATCTAGGCATTTTGAGCATTCTTGCCTACTAAGACGTTAGGGCAGATAGAAGCCACTGGAAAGTATGGCTTCCAGGAACAAGCTTGAATCCTAGCTTTTAGATAGGCTACATTGACATGTAACATAGCTATTACATTATTAAGAACATTAAGAGAGCTTTGTTGCTCATCTCACTGTAGTTAAAATTACCAATCCTTATACTTGTGTCATTAAATACTTGTCATTTCCCACTTCCTTGACTTCCTTGGTTCCCCTCTACAAACAATGACTATGTCTAACTTGGCAACCTTGACTTAGAAATACTGGGGTACACTGAGGGGATCTTATTTCACCATATACCCTCCTCCTCCCATTAAGAGTTTCTTTTGTTTCTAACTTATTTATAAGTTGTGTGAAAACAGATTTTGTTCTCAGAGTGCCACCAGCTGCCTCCTTTCTGTTCTACCATGTTTCTAGACTGTTTTTTTGCCAGTCAGTTTCTGTCAGCTCTCCTCAGAGGATCTTCCAAGGCCAAGAACCTCATGCTACGATTTCCACTATAAATTCCAAAGTCAGCAGAGTTTCTTTTCACTATGGACAGATATGCTGGGGATATCTTCCTCTTCAGAAACAGTTCCTAACTGGCCTGGATATTCTGACTGACATGGATATTCTAATTTGCAAATCACATCTCAGAGATGTATCTCAGAGGTAAACTGAATCAATGATATTCCAAATGCTCAAATGGTTTGTAATCAGAAGCATGATTTCCCTTCTGTTCACTTTTTCTCCTTAAACCCCATCTTAAATTCATTAAATCCCAAAACTGGCTGACAATCCCCAAGTTTTATATTGGCATAGACACTCCCTACAACTTTCAATGCTTCTTTTTAATGTCCATGGCTAAGGAAAATACAGCAAAAAATACACTTTCAAAAGGGCATAAAATAAAAAAAAGACAAAATGAAAGAAAGAATAGCTTCAAGTCTTCAAATAAGATACCTTTTAACTACTTTCCTCTGATAAAAAGCTGCATAAATCTTGATATGATTGTGTACGGGTCCATTACCCCTTTTATGTAATCCTAGACCCCACACATGAATAACAATATTGCTTTTGGAAATGATATCATGGTTCAGATCTCCCTAGGTTTACTCTGGGTACTCTAGAGTACCAGATACTTCATGCTGTCTCATACCTTTCAGGCAAGAAACATTTTTATTTCTCACCATATTGAGCAATCATTGCTTCTACAATTTTATCTGATATCATCTTTTTGTAATAAAAACTCCTCTGCAATAAAGTGACTGATACAATCCCAGTTTCCCCTGACCTGCATGTGTAGTACTAATTTTTGCCTGTGAGAAAATGAAAATTTAAGTAAAATTTCAGCCATGATATTAATCAGAAAAGGAAGCTGAAGATAAAGGGAAAAGATGATCATAGGCACGTAATTTCAATAAGAATTATTTCCAAATCACTACCTTTAAATAAAAGATAATTACCAGAAAATAATTAACATATAAACCTATGTAGATTGCAGATAAAACTTCCTCACTGAGAGAATAAAGTTAGGTCACAGTTACAAATTTTGCTCTTTTTCCAATATGAAAGTGGAATGTGCTGTATTGCTAAATAAATAAGCACTAATATTCTCTTTGAACCGCTACAACTTGCTGAATTTTGTGAATCCATTAGTATGTCTATTCCATTAACAGAAACATATAAAAAATATAATGTGACATGGGGAATTTCTAATTTTTCTCCCTACATTTAGAGAGCTTTTGAATTTTAATATTAAAAAATTAAATTTCGGCAATATAATCCTCTAATCAAGTCAGTTTCTTGTTAACTCTGTTAAAGAGGTTCATAAACCCATGAGAAATTTCTGTGTGCCCTGGTGCACAGAAACCTGGAATAAAGAAGGGCAGGAAAGTTACTGCATTTTGGATAGATTGTTCTTTTAACTTCCACTAAGTCACACTGAGCATTCATGATTTGTATCCCTAATATTTTATTCATTTTTCAGTTTCAAATAAATTGAACACAGAGCAGAGATCTCAAAGCTTTAAATGGGGTACAACAAAATTCTTAGTTCTTAGCAAAAATAGTTTCTGTTTGCACCAGCTGGAGTGGAAAGCCTGTTGCAACATACTGACAAAGACAGAAAGTAAAGAGAGATGGATAAAAGTGATAAAGAAAGATATTGACCATATCCATCAGTCATGGCTTCTACAATTTTTATCTTACCTGGCCTTTCCCTGGCATATTTTTATTTTGGTTTAAATATTTGTGTTTTCATATTAGAAAACTTTGACAAGATCATTGATAAGAAAAAGGAAAAGACATGAGTTCTTTATTCTCTTTTGCTCACAACTGAAACAAAGATTTACAATGATGGTGAGGTAAGAAAATGCTCTGTAGATGGCAGTTACCATGACTGTTATACAAGAGAAAAAATGCTTTAAAAACATACAGAAAGGGCAGCTTAAAACCCCCAATAACCTGCCAAAAAACTAACCATTTTCTGCTCTGAGTTTGAAGATCTGATTTGGATTATATAATGCATAAACCAATAGCTCAAGAGTCATCTGCAAAAGAACACAGAAACATGTATGACACTTTAACAGTGTTCTTCATAGAGGCTAAATTAACTGCTCTACTGATACTGAGGAATTTGGTGCAAATTCTAGTTTAGTGACCTCAACTCAAAAAAAAACCTCAAAAAAAAAAAAAAAAAAAAACCACTGCAATAAATGGGTGTATGTATGTATGCATATGTACTATATAGCTTTATCATCAGGTGTGTGAACTTTAAAGTCTCCACATTTTCTAAGTGACTTTTCAAGAGACAGAATCATGTTTTAAAAACAGAGGCGTTAGGCTATTTGATTGATGGTTTAAATTACTATTTGCCTAAGGGAACAGGTCCTTTTTTACCATTCATTGAAATAGTTTTCTACTATTCACCAAAACCCAGTAATTTATAATAAGTCCATTGCTTCCTGACTCCTGGAGTCTTCTGTCTTTTGAGAAATTCTACTTCTACACCGGAAACAAAAATGAGGCAGAAAGTGCAAGTAATGAAAGCCAACTATGAACACCCAGTGCAAATGCTGTATTATGTTGACAAAAAACCGAGAGAAAAGCAGCAAAACGAGACAAAGAGGAAAAAGGTACCATTTCATAGCTCTAAAGCAGTAATTTTAGGAGATTATTTTAATTATATTCAATTATCGAGTATATTAGATGATAAAACCAGTGGCTAATGAGAAACATAGGCTTTATAGCAATTATTATATCTCAGCAGAGAAATGATTGAAAGTGACAACACACATGACCTTTACCTTGTTTAGCCCTTTATCTTAAACAGATATTTTCTGTAACGTGGGCTCTCGAAGATGGCACTGATGTGTCTTTGTTAGAAGAAATAAATAACACTGTCTGTGCATACATAGACTAGGAGGCAGGCAGAGCATTTTTAGTTAGTGTTAGTGCAAAAGCCTCTTGGAAGTGTCTCTTACCAGTTCTCCTGCACTGCCTGCTGTGTGATGGCAGTAACTGATGAGACCAGGGATGGGCTGTTGACCTTTAGCCATGATAACAGCTGGACTGGTATAGGATGGATGCTTCTAATGCACAACACATAACAGCCATGAATACAGTGACAGGAAAACATGAAACTGTTCAAGCAAATGACCAAAAATGAATGAGGTGAAAACAACTGTGACACCGAAATGCCAAGCTCATGTGAACATAGCCACTTGAAATCTCAGGTTATTTCCTGCCTTTAAAAATGGCACATACTATCTATCTTTGCCTGCATCAAAAGAAATTAAACAATTTAAAATTTGCATTAATAAAAACTGATACTTGCAAATGATAATTACCTTAATTCATCCCTGCAAAGACATATGTAATCAGGATTTTCTGTATATTGGGAGAAGATCTCCAGCTGCAGCTGTCTTAGAAATGTCAAGATGTCTCAGACCTGAATTCACATTTCTGGAGTTAGAATAGTGCTGCTTTGGGTTAGAAATTGTTTAATATAATTTTGAGTTACTTAGACTTTCAATTCTCATAATAGGAATTAAAAGCACAACTTGTGGAGTAGATATGGAATAAAGCAGTTTGGAAAAAACTGTTTCCAAACACACAGGAATCCATTATCTTTCCATTCAAAAACTAAACCCATAAAACTGAGGTAAATATTTATATATTGTTTCAAATAGTACAGAAATTCTTGGGAAGATATTTAAAATTTGAATTCAAATTATTTAAAAGTGTTACCTCTTTTTCTTCTTTTGCAGTCTCCAATTAATTATTTTAGCTTGAGTAATGCTGATCTATGATTACTGGTTAAAGCAAGGCTCTGAAGACTTTACAACATTTAGTTTGTTGGCAGAATTTCACATCTTTTATGCAGACATGCACATTGGAATACAGTAATCAGGATAGTTTACTACTTAAATTGTTACCTGTCTGTCACACTTTTACCAGTTTTCAGAAACTAAAATTTTAATTTCAAATGAGATATTTTGGCTTGCAAAGTTTTGTTCTGATTCCTTAACATGCCGCCTACTGGACTTCGCATGCTCAGGCGTGTGAATACTTTGAATTATAAAAAGCCACTAAAACCAGTCTGTCACATCAGAATGGTATCATAAAACATATGTTAACACCAAGATAATAAATGATAATTCTCCCACTGGAATTGGAAAACACCTACCAAAACAGAATTCATACTGAGCTTCATTATGCAGCTCTACTTCTACAAAATGTACCTGAAATAAATCTGTTTGACACGAAGACATCAATGTAGAGTCATAACATGCAGATGAACATTGGTGGAAAGTGCCTGAGACAGAAACTGAAGGGTCTCTTAAGGAAAGAGGCCAGACTCACCTTAGCTGCAATGGCTGCTGCTGTTATATGTGAAGAAGAACTGTCCTCTGTTGAGGCAACTCCGCTATCCTTCTTCTCTTCCTCCTCTTCCTCACACTGCACTCCTTTGTCTTCTGTCTGTTTGTGAGGGCTGGTGGTTGGAGGAGGAGAAAGAGGAGGTGGTGGTGAAGGTAGATCTTCAAGCTCATCGTGTACCTCCTTTACTTTTACAATGGCATCCCGCAAGAGATCAATGGCGTGAGGTAGGGCTGGCAGTATAAACTGAAAGCATTCCTATGCAGAATGAGAAGAGAAACCACTATGAAAAGCTACCTGCACTTGCAAATAGGAGCTTACTCTCTCAATATTTTTGGGATTTAAATGCATCTTTTCACGTGATCATAAATAAAACCTACAACGTCCTACACAGCTGCTCTTAAAAGATAAATGAACTCAGAAACAGATCTGGTGACTATTCTATAAATTTTTGCCTTTTTTCATGCAAATATGGTAAATTGCACAACAGGGCTATTGCAATGAGCTAATACTGAAAACAAGAGTTACATTTCTGTGAATATGTAATACATAAAAACAGTTCACAACAACTGGCAGAATGCTCAAAAATGCAGAAGAAAAACATTAACTATATCCCTGCAGGGATATTAACTTCAAATCCTTCCTATTATGCTCCCTCACAATTAGAGAACAATTCATAAGGGTTTTCATAATTATACTTTTATATAATTATATTCTTTTTTATTCATGGACTTATTCTACATACTGGAAGAATGACAAACTACACTGATGTCATTGTAATGCCATGTAACTAAAAAAACCCCAAAATTCATAAACAAGCTATTTTTCAAACCTCTCCTTGTTCTATAATCTTGCAAACAATTAGAAATGGCTGGAGAAAGCAAAACTGCAGATGCTGTGCAATTGCTCTTGCTCCATGATGGGCATAGATATAACTACCATGTACAGCTACCTGTGCTGGTGCTGCATCAGATCAAAGCAGAACCTCAGGATGCAACATGCTGCAGCTGCCTGCTCTGATCAGGGTCAGTATGAATCTCAGCCTTCTTAAGGCTTATTCAGTAAAGTCTTGAAAAACAATCCAACAACAGAGACTCCACAACCCTTGATGACAACATGCTTTAATGCTTAATTACGCTCAAAGTGTTTGGGGTTTTTTTTTCAGTTTTGTTTTGGTTTTCCATTTCTTTTCTTTTTCATCTGTAAGCTACCTCAATTGATTTGTGACTATTGTCTCTCATTCCTCTGCCAGGCACCACAAGAAAGTTTTCTTATGTCATTTGAGGAGACGGCATATAAACATTTAAATATTGGAAAATGATGGCAGGGTCACAAGAAATAATTGCCATGGCAATGCAGTCAGGAACACACAGGTTGACAGAGAAAGCTGGCAGTACTCCTTTTGTTGCCCTTCAGTTTTGTTTCAAGCATAGGAAGATTTTTAAAAATGTATTCAGATATTTTAGATTATCCAGAAAATAAATAATAATAATAAGTTCATAAATAGATAATGAAAAAATATTTTCAAGAAATAAAAATAATTACGTAAACAAAATAATAAGCAAAGAATCCATCAGAAATTATTGGAGTTTATATACCCCAGTTTGTTAGGAAAACAACTCACAAGCATTGTATTTCTTCAAAGCTTCTAAATAAGAGCACATCTTTCAGTTGCTTCTTTACAAGTAATGAATGATAAGTCAGACTATTTCATAAATTTATACATTCTTTAAACATTGAAGTTGGTAGTGCAAACAGCTGGAGTAAACCAGATGAGTACAAATGCTGTATAAAATGAATGCATATTAAAACATATTTGTAAAGATAATGAAGATTATGACTTATAATGTAACTGCAAACTGCAGAGTTATTGTGCCTTT
This sequence comes from Haemorhous mexicanus, assembly GCF_027477595.1. NCBI lineage: Eukaryota > Metazoa > Chordata > Aves > Passeriformes > Fringillidae > Haemorhous > Haemorhous mexicanus. The sequence continues at coordinate 32,699,974 of NC_082346.1, forward strand.
ACAGTATTACTTTTTAAATGGTTTAAAATAATGAAACATTCAACCACCATTACATTAGCAAAGAAGCAGATCTCAAGTAAGTGAGAAAAAAGAAGAACAATCTCTGAACTGACCAATAAATGTAATAATTGACTAATAATTGACTAATCAGAGAAGCACGTTCCCCATTCCAGCACTGAAATAAAGCCTTGCTGGCTTGAGCGTTAATGCCCAGATTCCCACTAAATCCTCCAAAAGCTCATGTTGCATATGAAACTCATTGTCTTAGGCAATTGTTACTACAATTATAAAATGCCAGACTTAAAAAAATCTGGTAATTTCACATTTTTCCCTCTTCCACAATGTTAACTATCTTTTGCAAGACTAAAAAAAAAAAAAAAAAACAAACAAAAAAGCCCCCCACAAAAATGGAAGATTTCTGCAGATGTGGATTCAATGGTACATTCCACACAAATGTTCTCTGGTGAAAACATGTCTGGCATGCAGTCCATTTTTGAGGTGAAGCATTTACAACTGCTGTCATTTTCCATTAATATTTTATTAAAGAAATATGTATACTGCTGCAATTTCATAGCTTTATATAAGCTTCTCATATGATCGTATTTATACAATGGAAAGGAAATTAGCAAGTGGTAAAAGCGAAAAATGAGGGAAATTCCTGGTGACAATCTGTCCTTTTTGGTTCTTGAGATTCAGCCTTTTATGGGCCAATTTTCTCCACTCTTCATCTTAAAAGTCTTTGCTGAAATCTGAGACTTTACAGATGTCTCATACTAAAAGAAATCTCATGCTAAAATGACAGGACAGATCATCATCATGACAGGAACAAATAAAAATCAGTTTATTACAAGCTTGCTTGTATGATGCAATCATATGACACTTTTCCAGCAGAATTACCTTTTTTATGACTTACCCAATATCAAACTACTGTTAAAATACTTATTAAAGCTTTTTTCATTTCTTTTCTTCATTCACTTTTTGCAATTTACCTATCTTTAAAGTCTGATTGCCTCAGGACAATGACAATTGCTTCTGTGGGTTAGGAGTGCTCCTGAACACAATAAAACCTATTAGAGATTGCAGGCTATTTCATCTCTCTCCTGATTCAGCAAAAGAAGTATTTACTTGTGAAATAACCTTCTTACTGGTACATCACTTCTTTAAAATGGGGGGCCATTGCAATGTAAAATACATGTACATACATATGATTTCCCATGTATAACTGGAAGAATTTCAGGAAAATATACTCCCACCTCATCATTCCCCAATGCCTCTCATGTGTTTTGAAGGCTTTTAATTTCCTTTAAATTACAGTCTCACTAGACTTCCAAATTTCCAAAAATGCTGTAAGGAATAGTAGAATCATAGGAGGGCTCACACTAAGTCCTTGAACTGAAACACATGGACAGTGTATCTGAAAACCTGCAGTGGCTGCTGAAGACCATAGTACTCAAAACATTTCCTCTTCAACTTCCAGGTGACAGTCCACGTAAATTTTGTATCTCCAGACAGAAGTCTAAGAAACAGAGACTTCAGGGCTGTGCTGCTAAACACATCAGTACTGCCTGCTCCAAGCCTGGTTACTACAGGTTCATCAGATGTGTACCAGGAATGCATTTCTTAGAGGCCAGAGGTAAAGACATTTATTAACAGGGCCAGACGTAGTCTGAGCCTGGAAGAAATAGATTCTTGTGACTGATGGGGGACCTTCCTCAGCAGCCTTGTATCAGGTTGTACAGATCACTATTCAGCTTAGCAGTATTTCTGTGAAGATTGTTTTTCTAGCAGCCAACTATGAAGAAATTAGTGAAAGGTCTAGTCTTACTAACACACACACAAATCCCTGCTGGAGTTTAATTCTCTTCCTCTCAGCTATAGAGTCAGACAGAAAGCATGGATAAAGACAAAAATTTTAACTTCTCCACCCAAACAGAGCAAAATGCAGGAAGAAAACAAACTTTATAAAGGGTGAAAAGTCTGATATACCCATATAGAAAAGATTAAAAAACATTCTCAAACTCTTAAAAATTATTTCCCTTTCTTCCCACTTGCCGATCAAAACTGCAAATTGCTCCAGCAAGTTCGACCATATACTATGCATTCCTCTTCTGTATAAAAGAGAATGATTTCTTGGAAGCTGGAGACAACCCAGAGATAAGAGACAGTTAATTAGAGAAGAAAGAGAAAGTGTAAGGGATCATCAGACTCTTCACTGCCTCCTCAAGTGAGTGCTCTCTTGCACTGCAGGTAATGTTGTCCTGGTCACACAGCACCTTCAATCAGATTGGAGCTGTATGGTCCTTGGCTGAGAGTGATGCTGTGGTAACTTTCCATGAACATGCATTTCAATTCACTTCTGCAAAATTTGTTATAGTGGGCACTTTCTACCATTCGAAACAAGGAGAAGTGCTCATCATAGTTCCTTCCTAGCAGATCAGTAAGAGCATTTCTTACCTGTGACCCTTTCTTGCTACCTGGAAGATTAATTATGAGAGTTTTCCCTCTGATTCCACACACAGGCCTGAAATGAAAGAGAAACAGTCTGAAATGCTTGCATGCAACTATCTCCATTATCAAAACAAAAGGAAAGCATTTAAGATAAATTCTATGATTTATCAGATTTTGTAAACTTTATTTCCAATATATTTGCTGATTATGTTCTGAAGAACTTGGGAGAAGCTGAGGTGAAAAAGCAGAAAACAAGATTCATAGGGTCTAACATTAAACTGATAGTATAAACACCGGCTAAATTTCCATCTTTATTGAGATCTGTGTAGCTCCCTTAATTCTACTGCTAACTTGTGCCAATACATTATTTGATATAGTCCCTGTTTGGTCATACACATGGTTCCTTTGTAGTGTAATTGACTGTGTCAAGCATTATGTCCCCGGCCAGGTAAAAACACTAAGTTGTGCAGTTGCGCCTGTTGTATTAATTCAAATAGGTTCTTTCTATTTAAAGATTAAACATAAGAAAAGCAGAGAAGGAAGTTACTCTCAGGTGAAAATTCTATTTATGCAATTTATATATAATTCTTCTTCAAATAGTTTCCCCTCTCCCTCAAGAGAAGACAAAACCAACCATCAAAGAGAGAAGATTTTATTTATTTATTTATTTAGTTTTTTAGAAATTCCTTAGGTGTTGATATAAGGCTGAACACTCAAGTGCTGAATGTTTTCTGTTGGCTAGAGTTTGACTATTCCACATTTTAGCTAAATATTAAAAAAAAAAAAAAAAAAAAAAGAAAAAAGAAATGAAATTACAGAATTTTGTCTTGAGGTTGTAAAGAGTGGCTTACAAAAGCCAAGGTGGAAAACCCAGGGCTGGGATATAAGGATAAGAAAAATGCAAAAGGACAAAATTAAACCATGAAGATATGGAAGCTACAGTTTAGAGAAACTGTAGAACATTCTCTTTATTGAATTAAAACCTGAGCTGTAAGTGAAGACAGACCAGAAAATAAAATAATTTCCAGTTATGACATTAGCAAAAATTTTGAGCTAAAGGACATGGCTTGTTGGGTAGTCAAGTTCCCTGGATTTCTTATACATATGATTCTCAGTGATTAATGTAATTTATTGGTTGCATGGCATTTTTTAGCAGGGTAACAAGTATTTCCATGACAGCTGGCACAATGTTCACAAGTAAATAGCACAGAGATTGTCTTTGTGCCACTAAATGAACTTTTGATATCACACAAGCCAGCCTGAAGTGTTGTTTTCAAATGGCAGCGTGAGTATTGCCTGACTCCTAGCTTCTCTTCTCTCATATTGCCTTCCTTCACACTTTGAACTCCCAGCTTAGAAAGAATTCCAGCTGAGGAATCTCTACTGCAGCAGAGATGAGCCTGAATTAAAGAAATGTGTTCCTTTTCTCTTGTTGAAGTAGTCAAGCTCAAGGAGTACAAACTCAATCCAGCAAATCCCATATGTAGGTTAGTTTACGGCAGACCTAAAAGAAAGGAAATAAGAACTGTCCACAAAGGGATAAAAATGAAATAGTGGAATTGTGTCAGGCAGACAGCTCCTTTAGTAGTCATCTTGGCTCTTCTACTCTGCTTTAAATATTTTTTAAGCATTAAAAGCTAAACGTCTGGTACAACCAACCCACAATCAAGAAGGGACTAAACCAGCAGCCCGAAACTCAAACTTCAGCTGCCAATAATCAGACCTAGTGGCTCAAGAGAGAAATGGAGCTGTCAAAAATTCTCAAGAGAGCATGCAAAAGTAAGTAAAAATGCTTGAGAACTGCTGGCAAAAGCATTGTGTGTGCTTTCAAGAAAACCACATAGATTGTGCATGCATTCCAGGGACTTTGAGAGATAAATTAATGGTACTCCTCCAGATCTAGGGTAGTACAAAACATTTGTCTCTATCAAAGGGGGTTTTTTGCCAAAAAAAAGCATTTTAATACTTGATGAACAACACACAGAAAAATTCTTCACTCACCTCAAAACACCACAGTTCTAGAATGAGAAGACTGCTATTTAAGAGTGTGCACATCAACATTACAAATAACCTGGCACAGAAAATACAGGAGGATCCAGTCTCAAATACGGACAACGAAGGGAATTTAAGGAGACGATGCAATTACCATCATTTGAATTTGGCCCCTTCTCTGAAGTTAAGACTTCTGGTCTTGATAACAATGGCAGTCTTCAATGATTTGTGCTCGGCCATTGGATAACAATGAGTAATTCTGTGGAAAGAGTTCCCCTCATATTTTGAAGGGAGTAGTCTTACCTAGAGAGCATGCCCAGAGGTGTAACATTAAGTGATCCCATCAGCATTGCCAGGGCCATCCCCGGGGCTTCTCGCTCTATTACTTCTTTAGTGGCCTGCAATCAAAGATTAAACAGCAAACTGAGTGAACAACTGCAAGGATAAGACAAAAATGAAACCAGCTAAAAATTAAGTAGCAACATCTCCTTATTTATTTTCTGCCAAGAAATGTTGTTGCTAAATTCTCAACTGAAACAAGCTATAGAGTTTTATTTTAGTTGTGCAAAATAGGAAAAGACAAGGAGTTGGGATGGACTGTTAGCAGCACTGTGAAGATTCCTACAGAAAGTTATGAAAAGTCAGGATCCTATAAATATAAAAAGTGTTAACCAACACCACAGAAATAACAACGGCCTCCAACAGAACAGTAAAACTGTTTGAGAATAAGCAAAGAATGTAACTGCCTTCTCTTCCTCATCAATCTTGGGCATTTTCCTGTTGAGATTTTCCCAGGCATGAGAAGGATGAATCAGTCTGTGCAGAAGATATATAAAAAAATTTGCAAAGGGAAGCCCATGTAGCAGGCAGGCAGGAAAATAGTAAAATGGTAATGATAATGGCCAGAGGCTGAGGACTTCCCTTTTGATCATGTCAGCAAAACAGCAGTCCCAAACAGGCTGGTGGCTTTTACTCATAAGCAGTCCATAGACAGTGAGCATTGCGAAATCTGGAAGCAGAGTCTGAAAATTCTTGTCTTTTTATCCTTTTCCCAAACAGGGAATCAGATGGAAAATCATTCACAACCTTCTGTCCTTACTTCCTAAGACAAATTTTCTCAAATACACAATCTGTCCAGTCTCCCAACATCTAACTTTACTTAGGACACAACATCTTAAAGACAGGTTACAGTCCTATCCTCTCCTCATTTCCCCCACAGCAGCTGCTGTTCAGTGGATCACATTGCTTCATGCTCTGAAACAAGATTCTAACTTATTCAGCACAAGTAAATTGGTAGCAATGGTCATAAAACTGTGAAATCCATGGTATAACATACAGCCAAACTGCAATGCTTTGATGGTACAACTATCAAAACAGAAACAGAAAAGAACATCTTAAGTATAAGGATACTCTGAATAAGCTGAATTTTCTTTGCAGTTTGATATAGAAAAAAGCCAGGCAAATTATTTTGTGGGAAAAATTAAATTATAAATCACATACTTGTACTTTTGTAAGCTCTTAGTTTACAAATAGAAAACTAAAATAATAGAGAAGGAAAATGACAGAATTAACCCAACAGCACCTCTTAAAGAAGGACGCTTACATGTAAGGGTTCTTACATGAAGCAATAAATAAAACAGAAAAAAAAAAAACCCAAACATCAAGAGTACAGATATTCAAATGACCATATTCTCAGACATGATCACTAGCTTTTGACATTTTAAAAGGAATATCAGAATATTAATTAATTAGAAATCAATATCATTATTAGAAGACATCAGAAAGTGGTACCAGGTAAACCTTTGAGTACTTTATTAATAAGCAAACCTGCAATGTGCTCAGTTAGGGGAAGCTGGAACTTTGGTTTATAAAAAAACAGGCAATTTTAATTTAGTAGTTGACACCACAGTCTCCTGTATTTCAAGCACAGCATGTTGGTTTTTGGATCTGCCATCCTCTATGCAGAAACAGAAAAGTCATATGAATACAATCCAGTGACTGTGTTTTACACAGGGAGAATAAGAAGAAGTGAGCTTGGAATGATGTAGACAAAAATAAAACTCCTCCATGGAGAGAGATTAACTTAAGATACCTGCAGAGGTATGAAATCATCAGTCACACAAAAAATTCTTAAGACATCCATAGACCAGATGATTTTTATAATACAGAAGATAAAGACATTGCAATGGTGAAGAGATACTTTGCTGACCACAAAAAGGTTAGTGAAACATGGAATTCTCTGTGTGTGCATACTTAGCAAGTCTGTATCCATGCCTTTTCATTTCAGTTAATACCATGCTTCAAAGCTATTCAAAATTGTTTTTAAATATAAAGTGCATTTTGAGATTTATTTTCTGCCCTTGAGCACAGTGACACTTTGAAGATATCATTAGTTAAAATTCTAAGCAGGCTTCAAAGGTAGTACAAGATGCAAGACAGTCCATGAACAAGGATCCTGCAGCTCAGGGATTCCTTCAATGAAATTCAAGTCCATTCTCCAACTTCACAAGAAAAATGACCTTCATAAAATGTCACTGCTAGCAGGCAATGTTATTATTAAAAATGTATAGACTAAGCAACAAAATCTGAAAGGGCATAAAGTCCAAGCAGCAGTACAATCTTCAACACAAGTTTCTAAAAATAGTTTCAAAATATATATGCTTATGTTTATTAATGCAGATGGACCTCTACCAACAAGGAAATATTTCCTATTTTCATGTTTGCAGGCTGACTGGACTGGATGGATGTAACCAAAAAAAGCTGCTGCTAAGTAAACCACTGTTACAGTGACATCTGCTCTTGAAATTAGCCACTGTATAGTCCACTTCTGGGATGTCCTTAAACAACATGACTTAAAATGTGCACTGAGCAGGAACTGAAATTACCATCACACTGGGAAGCACACTCTAAATTTGCTATACATATATGAATGAAATCAGCAATGCTGCAATCTGTAACAACTTTTTGTTTCACCTAACAAGGTACCAAAGTGTGGGTGGCCAGGTTTTCTCATACTTTGTTCAGTATTTTTTGCTTGAAGGAAAGATGGAAGAGTGATGTCAAACCTAGATTTTCATCTGTGTCCCATTCAGGAGTTAACTGCTCGGTACCAACACCTGCCTCCATGGAAACTATTAAGGAATTAGTGACTCAGCACTGTCACTTTTACCAGTACTCTAGCAAGGCTGAATTAAGTTCAACCTTGTTTCATGGGCAATTTTTTTGTTGGTAGTCTCACCATCAGCCAGCTGTTGCATGCTGCAGGGGGCCATAGTGTTGGCACAGGATGAATCACAAATCAAGGCTGTTGCTCTTGGCTCTCTTACAACAGCAGTGGTGACACTGTTGGGCAGATGCAGGAAATAACGATGATGTTTTGTTCAGAGCTGTCACACTGATGCCTTAATCAGGACTGAAGCTCTACACTGATTCTTGAACCTGAGGCTGATGACTCAGGTAGGTGGACAATACTGGAGCAAAACTGCATAAAACACTAAAATGATACCAAAAAGTGTCCCCAGTTTCTGACGGATAAGCTGATAGTGCAAAGAAAACAGGTCCATATAGGAGAGAGGTGGAAGAGAGGGGCTCCACAGAAACAAAAGTACCTGAAAGTAAAAGCCAGAGTTCAGGAGAGAGACAAATGCAGAAAGTCCAGCTTGGAAGTTGCAACGAAAGGCAAGGTTTGTTACTTAGATAGGACAAGAGAATGTGGGAAGAAGGAATCTAAAGTGGAAAGGCAGAACTGCAGGAAATCCAAGCAGTAGGATTCTCAGAAGAAGAGATATAAGCATAGCGTGAGGGCAAGTGAATGAAGTGTGTGGGATGGAATACAGCAAGGAGGTTGGAACCTGAGGATTTTTAAGTTCCCTTCAAACCCAAACCATTCTATGGTTCTACAAAGAAAGACTGCCCAAGGCAGCTTTGACGGAAAATAGAAAAGGGAGAAACTCAGGAGAAGAAAAATGGGAAGACAAGACATCTCAGAAGTGTCAGGACATGGGGGAGCCACGGAGAGAGACAATAGGATTGAAAATAAAATGCTAGTTTCTACTCCAAAAAGGAGAAGTAGGGACAAACAATTTAATTATTTAGGATTTACTAAGAACATCTATGAGAGTAGTGCTTCTTATACTTCATTGCTATATGAATAAATGCAATTGATTTTAAAGCACATTTTTGATTGTTTACAAAGTGCCTTTTTATCGGAGTTAGGGCATTCTGTTCCCAAACCAACTGGTCTATTTTTAGATATCTTTGACGTAGTTGCGGTTGCCTAACAGATGGCTCACTGCCAATTGGTTTCACAGAGTCCTCTGCTGCTTCACTGCCTTTCTTTGCCTCCACATAAATTGTTAGTTCAGCCTCTAACCTGTGGAAACCCTCCCAGGCAGTTATTGGAGGATATACCTTATGCAGACCGATTAAATTGAACGACCAAGGACTACTCTTCTGGAAATGTTCAGAAACTCCTTATCTTTGTCTCTCAGGTATTAAGCATAGCAAAGGTTGGCCTCAATAGTAAGCAATGATCTAAGACATTTCATATACTCTGCAGCTGGTTTTAGACAGTAACACAGTTTTACTTCTTCAACTAAAATGCAAATATGAGACTCAGAAATCGTAATAAATTGAACGAAATTAAGATGACAGAGACTGCCTCTGTGGAAAACATTATTTCTGTTGAACAAGTTAAAATCTATGATTCTGCATAGTATATAATAGAGCTATAAATGCAAATTAATGGACAAATTTGCAGATAATTTATATTTAACAGACTACAGCATTAGCATCAATAAGATTTAATTACCTATTTGAGCTTTCCACTGAAAGGAGAAATTTTGGAAGGGCTTTACCAAAGAAATACCTATATAACCTCTGCAACAGAGCTCACAGACCACAGAAGAGCAGAAAAAAACTAGAGAGATAGATCAGTCAAATATGCAACAAAAGGGTCGGTCACGTCTGTCAACCAGTTGTGTAAGAAGTATGCACTTTAGGAATAAAAATTGCATCTCTCAGCCTGGAGATGAGATGCTTCTTCAAAGTTATTCAGAATTCCTCTGCTGGAGACAACACATGTGCCAGTAATTTTTATTCACAAATCAGCTATTTCAGCTTATTGTCTACTTTCCTACTCTTATTTGGCAGGAAGAAAATAGAGCTTCCATGGAGCTAGACTGATCAGAGCTTCTCACAAAAAAACATTAATCTATTTCTTCTCCATGAACAACAAGAAATACAGGTTTCAGCAGTTGGTTTCTTTCAATACATTGGAAAGTTTTTTGGATACAGATTTTAACTCATCTCAGTTTCACCATTATGCTCTCTTTCCTTGAATTCTTCCTGTTCTTTGCCACCAATAACCTGTATGGTGATATTCAGTGTCTTTTTTTTATGGATAAGGCATGACAGGATTTGTAGTCTTTGATGTTTTCAAAAATCAAATTTCTTTGGCTAATTGCTCAGTTATCTTGACAAATGGATGGAACTGATCACATTTGCTAGTGCTACAAAACAATCAAAATCAAGTAGGTTTATAAAAATGTAATGCTAAAGTAAGGCTAAAGTGGTTGCTGTGTTTGGGCTCACAGGATGACTGGTAGTGACTAGACAGACATGGGGCTAGTGCTGACCCTGATGCATGTGTTTGCTCTTCCTTATGCAGTGATGATCCAGCTTTGCCAATTTTACTTTACTATGAGTTTAAGGAAGTCATACTGAGACTGGTGAGTCCCTGTCGGGAATTGTTGATGTTAAATACAGCTGTGTCTACACATAGACATATACTAAGAGCACTCTCAGACTTTTGTAGGTTTTTTTACATAAAAGAAAACAAAACATGTCTAATCCTATTACAGGGGCTTACCCTGGTGCCTTTCCCTCTTATCAGTGGTAAGCTTGATACATACTTCTCTGCTAACTGACCCGATTCCATTTTCTTTTTCCTTTTCTTCTCCCAAGTCAAGTCTACAAACAGCCAAAGTTGAATGGATCCTTGATTAACATAGCCAGCTAAAACTGAACTCTTCAAACTGGTGTAGCTGCACACACTAATAACACATTTCCACTGACAATAATTCTGCAGCACAAGAATGCTGCTTGCCCTCTCAACACATCTGCAGTCATTCTGCCGCCACCCAGAACCCAAACATCACAGAAGGACCCTACAAAATTTAACGGTGCAAGGAACAAAAATGTCACAGCAGTAACGACTGTTAGATTAAATACAGACTCTTTTCTCTGTTTCCCCCCATATCCTTGACTTCCTCTGCCTGCAAATTGCCTCCTCTGAATTCTCTCACTCCTTCCACCGGGACCCACCATACCATTTATTGCAGCCTAATGCCTGTGGCAGGAGACCCCCGTGCCAGAAGCTAATTCAGTGTCTGCCTTCTTTATAAACCAGCATCAGTGAACGAGTCTGTCAGAACACTTCCACTGTGAAGATGACCACAAAAAACAAGTAGCAAATAGAGATTTGCTCAATGATTTATGCATGAACAAGTCATGAATATATTTAATTCCCAATAGCTGGACCCCAATGAGAATTACTTTTGTAAATAAATTATTATTATTATTGTAATCATCACCAAAAAACTGTATATTAATTAATAAAAATCACAGTGTTCATTGTAGCTTTCCTTAAAAGTCCTTGTTTTCTTCAATTGAAGTCAAACTCATTAAAATATTTACTTCATAACACTCAGTTTCTTTTTTACTTATAGCTTGCAAAACATTTGGGGGAAGATGCTTCACATTTTAAACACTACAGAGAAGCTGAAAATTTAAATTAATATACTAGAAAAAACAACCTTGTGGAATTTGTAAATTATTCTTCCACTTCTGCAGATCTAGATCTAAATTTTTAAACTAAACCTGATTGCATTTATATGCAATATAAACTTCATAGATCAGCTATTTGCTTGCCCCATTTGTGCAATTGAAGTGTTAATGAAATTGATGCATCTGGGCATCCAACCATGCACATTTTCTAAATATCACTTCTAATATATATTGTGGCAATAATACTTTTTTATTCCCGATCGCTAAACAAAGTTTTAAGATCTTAAATGTGCATAAAATATTTACACCATAAAAACTGATCTTAATTTTATGATTCTGCCTATGCCTATACATTGTCATAAACCCACTAGAACAATCATTTTTAGTAGCTGCTAAAAAAACAAGACACTAAATGCTTTTCTGCACTGTAAGGAATGCATTTTGGCTGTACAGAGTTGGTCACAGCCCACAGATGCAGTACATTACAGCTCTCTAAAGGGGTGTGCTAGGCCAGAGTCAAAAGGCAGGGTATTTGCAGTGGTGGAGAGGTCAGGAGGAGCTTGGTAAAACAACAGATGGGAAAAAACCCTGCACTTTGTACAAAGAAGGGCCAGGTGTCTGATTCCTCTTTGAGCTCTCTTTCTATGTGCAAAGCGCTGTGCTTCCCACAGCGACTCCACTTTGTGCAAGAACAAATCCCTCTCTGTCCAGAAAAAGTAGCATAGCTGAAGACGTCCTGGTAAAGACATTAAAACCATTTTGCTACTACAAAAACACTGCTAAAATGTTATCTGTTAATAATTACTATTATTTTAAGTTTTCCCTCAGTTACTACAAACTGCTTTGTATTAATATAAAATAGGAAATCCAGACCAACCTTTAAATAATTCTCTAAAATTTGAAGAAAAGGAACAAAACATGAGAAGTCAAAAATTTTGTTCTCTGAAAAACAAACTATGCAGCACAAATGAGAGAAATAAGCATGGGTATCTTCACTATGCCAATAAGAATTCTACATGACTGAAGTGACAACATAATGAGCTTTAACTAACAGAATAGCAGCTAGAGAGCACTGTCTCATAAAAATATACCCTAGACAGTGTTTCTGGTTATGTGTACTATCTTCTAGACTATATATCTATACCAAAGTGGAGTCAGGTTACAGTCAGCTCATCTCAAAACTAGTGCCAAACTTAGATTCTTCTATATGGGAGGAGTGGGTGTATTTGTGTTTCGGGGAAGCATACTCAGCAATTAACCAGGAGAGAAGTAAGAACCAGAAGTTCTAACTTGCAATTTCACTTCTATAAATAAATAATTTTGCAATGTTTAAGCTCTAGCACACTGGTTACTGAAACTGAAATGTGAAACTCTTCTGTTTTGAGGATCTCATCTGATGTTTTCTAACATTTCCTACCTTTTGCCAAGAACAAATATGGCATACAAAACACTTGCACTTCTGAAACTTCAGTCAAATTCTTCCACAGGTTAAGTAGCTCCTCCAAACACTTTCAGATCTCAAATCTTCAATGTTCAAGATGTAATAAAAACAGCCCTTCCCAAAATACACCTTCTGCACTACAAAGGGTAGACTACTGAGTGATAATTTTTCAGGAATACACAGAAGAGCTACAAAAGAATACTTTCTCTTAAGATTCTCTTACACAGTATCTTTACTCCCCAAGTAAACGATAAAGCATCTCTAATAGCGGCAACTTTAAAGAACTTTTTCCATAACCTAAAAATTCATAGAAACTATTCTTTTATGACATCCAGTGATGCAATTCATGTGTTCAGAGTCTGAACAGTTGTCCATTTTGGCACAAGCCAATGACACTTTCATTAGAACTGAACAAGCAAACAGATCTTGAAAGCCAAAGTGACCCACTGTGCATTCTGTCAAATTATTTCCTATATAGGACTATTTTAACTTCTGGCACAAATTAAATTTTTTACCTCCAAGATTCTCATGGAAACAATTGAAACAATTCTGGTTTCTCAAACCGAAGATGAAAATTGTTTTGTTGAGAGTGCTGTAGTACAGAGCACTAAAGTGGAAGACAGCAGAATTCCTAATCTATATTGAGTGAGGAATATTAAATATATCAAGTTTACCTTTTCCTCTGGAATTTTATTATTTAATTAATGGCTTACAGTAGTTTATAGTAATAGGTAACAATAAATATATATATATAACCCCCCGTGCAGAATATATTTTCGCTATTACATTGTTCTTAAGATGTTTACTATGCACATTTCCAAAACACCATTTTTTTTTCAGTTTTAGAAGATGTTAAAACATCTTTCATGCACTAGGTAAAACCAGTTGAATCATTTATTGACACTACTCAGCAGTGACAGAGCGATGCGTTCACATTATTACAACTTTGCACTGTATAGACAAACTGTGCCAGTTTACTTCCCAGCCATACAACTCAGCGCTGAAATCCTCAGAGTTCCTATAACATACACATTTTTTCATGAATATAGATGAAGCAACACAGGTATATAAGCACCTCCCCTCACATACTTTTCTGCTGTGCTTGAAACAGCAGACCGTGTTGTGCAGAAAAATCTTTTTGCTTTTTAATAAAATTCCCTGTGTCCAAACTTTTTCAGCACTCTGAAAAAGTTTTTTTTGTTTTACACTAGCAGTGTGTGATGGATCACTGAGAAAAGGCAGTAGCTTTTAAGAAATGAGAAGGCAAAAGAGATTCTTGGATAGGCACAGTGAACAAGTTAATACTCGCTCTGTGTACTCAAAATGTACCCAGGACTCCTGCACTGAATGTTAAGCATCTCACTACCACAGCAAATGTGCTCATACTAAGTGTACAGCAACTACTAACATCACACCTCTAGGCAGACTAACTCAAGTGAATAATCAGACAGTGTTTCTGTATAAATTATATGGGTGATGCAAGACCATAATTCAGAATAACACAGAAATCAAATGCACCCAAGGTTAGCTGCCCAACACTTTTTATCTGAGGAAACAAATTACATCTTAAATAATCACCTTTTTTTAAAAGAAAAGATAAAAATGAAAATAAACAAAGACATAAAATATTTTTAAGGAAAATATTAAACTGTCTAAACATTGTAAAAGCTATTGAGAAAATACCACAGTTCTAGCTACACTGGAAAAATCCATCTTTGCTAACTTCAAAGTAAAAGAAAATTCTACTCTCTCTTTCTGCAAAGAATGATGGTGATTTAACAGCAGCTTCTCATTAAGATTCTGCAGGAAATAAGATCCCTAAGAGACAAACACATCTGAAAGAACTTTGTGCCCTTCTCTGTTCTTTTTCCAGGAATGCCCAGTGCTGACCAGCAGAAATCAGTAAAATATGGATGAATTGTAAAAGAGTTTAAAAGACATCACAGCGTTAAATCTTGCTGTTCATGGATTAATTCTGTATATCACTGGATACCCAAGCATTATTTGGTCTCAAAGGAAGAACTGGTAAGCTTATAGTAGGAAGTGACAATAAACCAACAATTTTTCACTCTCAAAAAGGGAGGTGTAGGCCAAAAATTCAGCCAAAATTCAAGTGCAACATGTAGGTTTCATTCAGCTTTGAAATCTGCAAAATCTCCCACTTGAATGTGATGATGATTAGTTCACTGGAATGAGTGATGTATGTGATTGCAACACTACACAAAACAAAGCTTATTTTCTACTCACTCAGTCTGTCTGCAGAAAGGTGGCGAGAAGAAAGCCTAATAAAGGTGTACAAATATTTATTGAAAGCAACCAATGAAGGTGAAAAAGACTGATTACTGTTGCTATGACGTTCCATGAGAGCAGTAAAGGCCAAGTGACACAAAAGCTTAGGTGCAGCCTCAGGTAAAATTTCCAAACAATTACATAAATCTGACTTCATTAAACTCCCAAATGAAGTTAAAGAAGCTCCAGCAAGTCACAGAATAGTCTGAGTTGGGAGGGATCTTTTAGAGGCCATTTAAGTCCCATCTCCCCTGCAATAAGCGAGGATATCTTCAACCAGATCAAGCTGCTCACAGCCCCACTGAACCTGACCTTGAACACTTCCAGGGATGGGGCATCCATAGCTCCTCTGTGCAAGCTGTGCTAGTGCCTCATCACCTCCACAGTAAGGAATTGCTTCCTAATATCTAAACCTACCCTCCTCTAATTTAAAATCATTCCTCCTTGTCCTATCACATCAGGCCCTGCTAAAAAGTTTGGTTCCATCTTTTTTACAGTCCCCCTTTAAGTCCTGAAAGAATGCAACAGGGCCTCCCTGAAGCCTTCTCTTCTCCAGGCTGAATCTAAAACCTGTCTGGGCAGAACAGCAGCACAAGGTACGGGGGGAACAATCTGTGACAGTCACTCACTCATTACTTTGCACATGCATCTGTAGGAATAAGGCCTAAAGCCAGGAGAGATGCTGTGAGATGTGTGGTGAAGGAATTGATGTGGGCATGATGGCCTGCTGCTAGGGGTGCAAAACCCTGCCTTTATTTACAAACAGCTGCCCCTCACCATTGATGAAAGCAGCAACAGGATATTTGACCACAATACCATCTCCACTTCTCCCCAAATTATCAATTTTGCATTTGAAATCCTCTTTCAGAGGCAAAGGATGAGAACACGATCCCATTCTGCAGACAAGTCAACAGGCTTGCTCCTCTCTTCCTTGCCAGAGCTGGGATGGCTCTGTAACATTTGTGCCTCTGCCTGCCTTGGGCATTACGTGTGAGGAGCTGTACATAGCACTATATGCCTTCATTTTGTAGATCTAGTGCATCTATCATCGTCAATCTAACAAGAATGAATAACATGCACCTTTCATGAGCTACACTATCTGTCACTCTGTGCTCATGAAAGCTCTTACTGAATGTGACCAGACTTAAAGTGCCAAACTGGCTGCAGTCAGAGAGTAAGCTGCCTGCACCTACACCCTCCCAACCTCTAGAAAACAGCAGGGAAACAAGGGATTGATCTGCTGACAAATTTTTATACTCTAAATGAAATGCAACATCATCTCCTCATTTTTCCAACAAAAGCTATTGGCCAACTAAATTAAGAGGTAACAGCAGAGAGAGACACCAGAACTTACTCTGTATCAATTAATTGCAACAGCAAAAGCCTTTGTCAGTGATGACAAGCATGAAGGAAAAGGCATGTATGTTCTTTAGCACAACATGTATCATTCAAAGCACTCTTGTCTAAAATTAACCAAATAAATTTTACAATCTGAATCCAGAAGCATCATACACACATAATAAAATCTGAATTTCAAGTTGATACAAGTCACTGTCAGACACATTATTTTTAAGAGTGGAAAACGTCAACTGAAAGTGAAGGCGGTGATTAAATGGATCAAGGGAGTGAAACACTTTCTGGAAATCCCAAGGTAGAAAAATAATCATCTCTCTCTCTTTCTTTTTGAGTGCAAAAGACCTGTGTTAGTTACGAATTTGTTTTCTTCTCAGAAACAGCTGAGGAAATTAGTTGCCTAGAGACTGCAACATTGCTATCATTAGAAAAGATACCTTTAAAAAATAGACAAGAATAAAGAAAGTGAACTGCAAAAAACAAATGGAAATTAAAAGTGCATTGAAGTTAAGAGAATATAGAACAAACACTCTCTCCTGATAAATAATTTGCAAGATTTAGATATTTTAGTTCAGGAAATGACTATGAGAACTGTAACAGGGTTTTTTATCAGAGATAATAAGGAAGGAAAAGAGTCTGAAAATAGAGGAATACAACAGAGATAAAATTAGGCTGATAACAGGAAATTTAGTTATTATTCTGGAAAGTGAAACTTTGTGAGCTGGAAAGACTTGTACTGCTCATGACTGTTTTAGAAGCTAATTTTTGGTAGAAAATCAGCACAGGATAAGCTAAAGAACACCTTCAACCTCCCCACTCCCTGAAAATAAGAAGGAAAAAAGACTAAAAAAACTCCCCAAAACCCCTATTAAAAAAAAAAAAATTAAAAAATTATGTATATCACTATTACAGGGATTTAACAGCAAAAATGTTACTCCCAGAGCTTTGTGTACAAGCTTTTCTTTAACCAAATGTTGACTCATTTATAAGACAAAATCTAAAATTTATTCTTTCAACTTACCACAGGTTCTTTTAGAATTAATTTGAATATTTGTATCAGGGAGAAAACGCATTTAACTTGATATGTTACAGTGAGGCTGCCTGAGACAGCACTGCATCAGTTCTGCCATAGTATGATTTTCAGTGAAGCAAATTCCATACACTCAAGAAAAAGCTTTGTGTTTATTTTCCTCCAGCTTCTGCTGCTTTTCTGCATTTGAAATTCATGTAACTCGAATATTATTTGAAAAAAATCCCCACGTATTTGAGGCACTATTAATTTAAAAATCCCTATATTAAAAATAACTGAAATTATACACAAACAAATTACTTATGTTTCTTGGGATAAGAACTGAATTCTAGCAGTATCCTGCAGTCCTACAGTGAATATTCCTCCTCCCTTTCAGCCCCAGCTCTGCTTCTCAAACAACAGCCTAGGGAAGCATCAAAGTAATACTGGGAGGTAAAGCTTGGAGAAAGAGATTTGCCATTGAGACCTGTTCTTGTCACCACACCCTTCAACAACATGAAGCTGGTGGGAAGTGAGAGACTGACAGCCTACCATCTTTAAGAGTTTATGAAGTTGTGAAAAAACTACGCTTGGAAAAGCAAGAGAGGGTTGGAAAGGTTGAGATGAGAGAGAACAGGAGAGCCTAGGAGACAGCAAAGGACTAAAATATAGGTGGACATTCACATCCTCTAGCTCCTTGGAGCAGAACACAAGCTAACTGGTTTCTAGGCGTTAACGTGAAAACTGGGAGAAGGGTCCTACTAGCTCTTCCTCTGAACATTGCTAACTTTCCTGGGAGCCATCCTCCACAGCAGCAAGCTGGTGTTGGGGCTATGGGAACAAGGTGCTCTCTCACAGTGTCCTTCTCTGATTTCACAGCTGGTCCCACACCGGTGAAAGCTGCTACTGGTTCAAGGGATGCTGCCCTGCCTCTATGCTTAAGATGCCTCAGATTTTAGCTTTTATATTTTTTTGGATTTTGTGCTGCTTTAGTGTGTAGTTCTGATCTTCATATTAAGGAATAGTAAGCTCTCTTTACAGAGTAGGTAGACAAAGCAATTCCTTCTCTACCTGGGGACCAAAGACAAATGGTCCAAATCTCAGGCCCAGGAGCACAAACAACAGTGGACTGAACAGAGAAAAACAAGAAGGATGGGACTTCATAACCTAAAGCTGTAATTGGACAATTGGTTCAAATATGATAACGGACCAGAACTTATAAAAGTGAGAGACCTCATGACCATTTTGTGACAATTTTGGTTCATCTTGGGTGTAGCCCTGGCTGGGCTCTTGTGCTGCCCAAGGTGTATCCATTGAGGCCTTTTAATAAATCCCTACTTTATTCTTTAACTCCGTCTAGCCCCTGGTCTAGGTCAGCCTTCACAAGGCATCACTTAGACAAAATTTCACATATTTAAGGTACCTTTGAAGATAGCAAAAGCAGGAATGATCTATCGGAAGAGATTAAAAGCTAAGGTTAAAGGAACATTATATTAAATTTATTTAAATATAGGAAGAATTTACTATGAAATTACGACAGGATTCATTATGAGAGAATATTTTCTCCAGGTCCTAGTTGCTACTGGTTTCAAAAACACAAACGCAACAACACTCGTAATAAGCTAAAATCTGTGTCTCAGAAAAGAGGTCAAATGAGTTGAATTAAAAGAAGAGCAGGAAGTTCTGCTTCTTATTCTAAGATGTGACAATGATTTATTCCCTTACTATGGACCTTACAGATGTAGTCAAGTCCTTGCTCTTAAGGTGTGAAAGAGAGACAAAAGGTTTCTGTAAACTAGCAATTGACCATTCTCCCAGTACAGAAAGAGGAGGAAGCAGCAATTAGGACACATTTCGGTTTGGTAATACTGTACTGATCCAGTGGTTTATTTTAATTAGCTGCAGCCCTCTGTTTTAAATAAAGAGACCTGTAAAATTTATTTAGCTTCTTTGATCCACTGTGTTTAATGAACACAGCTCTGCATTCAAACCCTAATCTTTCTGAGCCTGAGCAACAGATTGTTTTTCCCTCCTGTTATTACCTACCTTCCATGGATTCTGAGGTACCTTAGGTAATATCAGGGTTATAGTACTTAATTATTATTGGATTTAATACTTAATACTGTACAACTTAGTCATACACTTCTCAAATAAAGTGATGGAAGCAAAGACTAAACACAATTCAGTTTGGTTTGGGTTTGGTTTCTTTTTTCATAAGATGGGAAAGGGTTTTGAGTAGTTCTATGAAAAAGCTGAATGCTGGTACTGAGATCAGTTTTTGGCTGGTGTTTCAAACTGAATCAGACCATGAAGGAGCCAGACAATAGTTTTTCCCCATTCCTTACAATTCTTCTTAACCTTTTCAGACTGGTGCATATTTAGAAATAAAATCTAGGCAGATGGGTAGGACAATATGATAGAAATGCCAGGCATAAAGCAAGTGGACAGGACAGCAAAAGAGCAAGTATCAGTGAGTAAGCAGACTCAAAGAGCAGCAAGGAGACACTATATTCAAGGATCAGGTGAAAAGGCATGAGGAAAATGCCAAACATTCAGCAAGTTGCTAAAGCAGTACCAAACATTCAGCAGGTGTGCCAAGCAGCAGAAG
Organism: Haemorhous mexicanus; assembly: GCF_027477595.1. Lineage (NCBI taxonomy): Eukaryota > Metazoa > Chordata > Aves > Passeriformes > Fringillidae > Haemorhous > Haemorhous mexicanus. The sequence goes on from NC_082346.1 coordinate 32,719,900, forward strand.
AGCAATTCCACAAAGTCAGCAGATGCACTCAGCAGGAAGGCAATGCCAGGCACTTGGAGCAGGAGACAGGGCAGCAGGAGGCCAATGCCAGTGTACAATCAGATTGAAAGGACAATAAGGAGGCGATACGTGCCAGTCAACAGATGGACAGGCCAGGAGGTAGTCACTGTCAAGCAATTAGCTGCTCAAGAGGCAATGCCAGACAGTCAGGCAGAGGGCCAAGATTTCAGGAGGACAATGCCACACAGCCAGCAGGTAGAGAGAATACAAGACAGCGGTGAATGCCAGGCAGTCCCCAGACAAGGCAGAAAAAGACCAAAGGCCACCAACAATCAGATGCAACTGTTGGCAAGAGTAAAACATAAGCCTGCCAAATGACTGACAGGGCAGTAGGGTGGCAGTGCCAGCTCAGGATACCACGAGTGAAACAGTCCCAAGAGTCTAGATGCTCACCCTTTGGTAATATCATTGATCAGAGTGAACCATGAAAATCCACAGGAGAATAGCACACAAATGGAAACAGCAAATGAGTCTGACCCTAGCACTTGGGGAGGCCATGGGACCTTCCTAAAAAACAAAAATATGAGAATCCACAAGAAAATCAAACAAATGGGAAAAATGTGTCTAAAAACTGTTTCTGATGATGATTTAAAAAGCAAAAAAATACTAGCAAAGAATTAGTTTGGAAATGATTGGGTGGGATTGAAGATGTTGCTTACCCCTCTCTGGAGCCCACATAATGGGAATGTTGGGAATTTCTGCAGCAGAAAAACAGAAGAGAAAAGGGATTTCTGACTCCCAGTTCAAGGAAAGCATGTCAGTTTAGGACTGGGTAATCTCTTTGGGCAAAAAATAAGAATTCATCTGAATCTTTGCCCATCCCCAGATACATGCCTTTATGGAGATTTGTGAAAAATTTAAGAAGCCCACATCACTTTCATCTCATGACCTCCCACCATTGTTCCCCAAAAAACACACTTACCTCTAGCACCTCTAGTATAAGAGGGGAAAGGGGTTGGTCTTGTGAGCTCATTCCCACATCCACTGCAAAATGGCTTGTGAAGTTGCACAGGAGCACCCATTAGCCACTGCTGGCCATTTGTGAGATAAACGGAAGTCATCATTAACTGCTACTCATTATTAGTGCAGCTTGGTGCTTGAATTTGGCTTGGACACACCCAGACTCTAATTTGTCTCTAATTAGTCTTATGAATCTTGTGGGGCAACCCTTTTCTAAGTACACAACTTATCAGTACCTATTTGTTACCTTGAATATTCTCTTGTCTTTAACTTAAGCATTTTGCTATTTAACATAGTTGGTTTTTTAAACAAACCTGTTTAAAGAAATGTTTCAGAAATCTTAGCTGCTGCTTTATTTCAGATACATGCAATGAACTCTGAAATGTAAGAACTGAGAAAATCCCAGCACTAACAAAGTTCAGTAATTTAACTCACCTGTCATTTAAATCATGAGATTTTTATTCAGTATTCTACCAAGAAACTAAAAGAATCAACCTTTCCTATTTCTGTCTACTTAGAAGTCCACATTGTGCGTGCATTTATCTACCTGCACATTAGCTTGTTATTGCCAGCACTGAAAACCTGCACTTCACTTTGACAAGGCAGCAACATGAAACAAGAAGCCAACTCTTCCCTCCTCAAACTGTAGAGGACCTTAGATTATATAAAGGACTCATGAGCTTTGCTATGCCATTGCTGAATCAGGATTTGCAAAGATTGCAGAGAGAATCTGTATGAACTTGCCATGCACTCATATGCAACAAAGTTTTTAAAGAACACAGTAGCACTAGGCTAAGGTGATGGAACTTTATTTATACTGATCTCTGGGTATGAACCACTCACTCTTCTCCTAGCAGAGCAAGGCACAAGAATAACAGAGGTTAACAGAACTTCAAATTTAGAAATTTGGATCATAGAATAGGAATTTTTTCTATACCCAAACTTTCCCATATTGAACACCGCTATTTGGACTTAGAACAAAATGGTAAATAATTCAGGCAGAGAAGACCAAGAGACTTCCATCATATGATTAGTAAAGGCATAAACCAGCCAGGAATTGCAAACACTGGCTGAACCAGAGAGACCAGAGTACCAGGTAAGGGCACACATTGGCAGTTTTATAAAATCCTGTGATTTTGTGGCTAGCAGGAACTACAATTAGCTGCAACACATCAAGAACAAAATTGCTATCACCTTCTCTCTGAAGGGAGATCTTTCAACCTTAATGAAAATGAACTGTGACAAACTGATCTCAGTGTACCATAAGAAAATGCTTATTTGTGGAGGAAAATATGGACTTTAAAAATCCAGTGAGACTTTAAATGTCAACAATAAATAACAGTAGGTTATGCACCTCACTCTGTAAGTATCTGATGAAAGAGTAACTAGGAAAAGAATACTTGCATAAAGGGACAAGAAACTAAAATACAGTCTAAATAAAAGTTAAAAAGTAATTATTTTCTTGTCCATAACTGATAAGACTTTCATGCCTAAGCGTGACAATAGTCATTTTGGTTTTCTATTTTGGTACTTATACTGAGTCAACATTTTGCTAAAGCTTCACTGCTCCATGTGGTAGCAATTAGCAAAAGCAGGAGAAGAACTAGTTATAATCCTAAGAATAACTCTCAAAGGCAGCTGCTTTCCAAGACTCTTCTAGTTTCTTTCCACTTCGTGGCTGGAAAAGCTCCTACACAGCAGGGAAGAAGTAAATGAGAAATTCTCTATTCTTTAATAAGTATTAGTTTTAATGATCAACTATTTTAATAATGAGTCATTTTGCTATTCTGGTGTGCTAATGTCAAAAGGACTAACTCACTCAATTTTTCATACATCTTAAATCCAAACTAGTATCTGCCATCTAGTTATTATGTCTTTAAGCTGCCTTCACAGGGAAGTCTTCCTAACATGTCCAGAATATTTTTTTTTTGTTAATTTTCCCTGTATTTAGCTTTAACTAAACTCTTTGTAATAGACCATGACCAGAAAAAAAAAAAAAAATCACACATTAAGGACAAAAATTTCAGGCCTGACACTATTTTCAGGATTATTTTGCTTGAACTCGATGTTTAATTTTGTTCAGTTTCCTATTATCTTCTCCAAAGTCATGCTTTAATGGAAACTATTTTTAAAAATGCCTAAGAGAAAAAAAAATTCCAACAGTTCCAAATTGAAAATTTCATTATGCAGAAGTCCTATGGCAGGCCTATTTTTCTTCCCCATTTACAGAAAGGACTGCAAGATTTATTCACTGTTGTGTACACTAGCTGTGGCTAATAGGAGACAAGCCAGTTTATCTAAACTAATAGAGAAATATCCACATGAGCTGTGGGCTCTACAGTGAAAACACAGCTAAAAAGCATCAGTAAAAACAAGAGGAGGAAAACCCTTCTCTTTACCCTAATAAAAAAGCACACCATAATCATATCGTTCATCTGGGTGTACTTTTGGAAGTACTGGGTTTGCTCCCACAGGAGCAAAACCCATTTGTCCACTCTCAGGACATGCCAGCCTTCTTCCAACTGCCATTCCTATATTACCTTGGAAAAAACCCTTAAATTTCAAAACTCAATAAAAAAGGTGAGATTTCCCGGCTCGTTACTGTGGCTTTGTTTCTAATTTTATGAAATAGTCAAATTCCTTACTACTGTTTTATTGGTCTTTTCAGCAGAGCTTGCAAATATTTCCCACATGTTTGAAAGTCAAAAAACACAGCCTCTATTTGCTATTCAAGAGTATTAAGGACACCTTAAAGAAAGCAAATAAAAGCTGATCCTCAAATGAGCAAAAATAATCAAAGGCTTAATGGAATTCTATTAGCATTACCTTTATCATTTGACAGTCAGACAACTTTCCACAGAAGGTTAATACATTAGTTAAGTAATTAAAAATATATTTGCCCCAGCATTTTCAGCCAATATTATCAGGATTTCACATTTTCAAAACAGAGACAAAAACAATTCATGCATTCCTTTGGGATTCAGGAAATAAAATTGTTTCATCATTAATTTCAGGATCCATTTGATTCAAAGAATCTTCTCATCTAACACATACAGAACATAAGACTGTAAGTGCAGGATGATTCATTTAACATCATCCACGATTTCTTCAAGAAGTACAAGATAACTTGAGATTTATAAGACATTTCTCCCACTAGCCAACCCTTTTGATTTGACAGAAATAAAACGAAGAATACAGCTCTTTAGGGAATTTGCTTGTGTTTAACCTCTTAAACCAACAAACCCTAACCCAAACACATAAAGCCTTTCATTATGATGATTTTATTGAATTTTTCTGGCTCAAGCTTTCTATTATCAAGTATTTTTAAAACTCTCTTTAGTAGGTAAAGAAAGCCTTTGGTACCTTACAAAGCCTTTAGTATTGTAGACTATTTCCCAAAGAAAGTACAGGCAAAACCAAAGTTATTTATCAGTGTTCTTCATGACAAACTAAACAGACTGAGTTGGGTAACTCTCACAGAAAGCATCTCTCTTTTTCCCTTTACATTTTTACCATCATATTTTTTTTACCTTTTTCTATATACACGGTGACAGTTGAAACTTTTTAAAAGGAATGTCAATAAAAATATGCAGCTTTGCATTTTAGGCACATCAATCCCATATACAGACAAGTATTATCTGTATTTTTTGATGGTCTTAATTTTTTGAGTAACCTCTGTTAGTTGAGTAAATGGAGCTGAAATGTGATCTGCCTTTCTTGCCCCTCACATTTCTCACTAGAGGAGTCAGAGGGGCTCGCAGGTGTTTCCATGCAGCAGCTGCAGTTGATGACAGCACAACCAAGGCCTTCAGGGATGAGGGTGTGCTATCAAGTTTCCCTGAGAAACTCAAACGAGAGAAGAGAAGAGAAAGGCACTCCTCAGCCCTTTGTAAGTCAGCTAAATCAGAGTGGAATTTCTCAAGACATGGGTACTTCTGTAAACTGACAGTGTGCTGTGTGGTGCAAATAATTTGTATACTGCTGCTTCTCAAAGAAACTGGTAATAGATGTTTAGAGAAAACTGTTCTGCAATTAAACATATCAATTCTGCTATAATAACATGCCTTCCCAAGAAAGATTAAAAATCTAAACATATAATTTTAAATTGAAGCATCATGGCACATAAATATATTTGAATTTTATAACACCAAATACAGCATATCAAATAATAAATTTTATTGAAAAATAAAAGCAGACTAGATAAAGACCTAATTATATAAGCCAGGAACTGCCTGGAGGACTAAGAAAAAGGGAATGGTACTTTACAGAGTTGCTGATAAATTTCTAAATGAGTAGCAGAGAATTTGGAAGGAGTCTGTCACAGAGCAATCTGCTCCATTCAAGCACCTTTGATGATTAGATGCACATAGCAAGGTTTTGTAATGCCGACCCTCCAGGAGAAAGCTGGGCTGGAAACAATTTTCTAAGAACTATGAAGGCCCCAAAAAGTCTGATGGCAAGGTACAGGGTCAGCTGTCATCCACACACAGCACATATTGTTATACAATACCTCACCACAGAAATCAAACTTAACTCGGAGCAAGACCTCCATTAAGATATATGAAAAGCTACAGTTTTAAAAGAGACTACAGAAATATTTTTTAAAATAGCTATTAAATTGGAGGGTACCTGGAATACTGAAGGGTGAAAAACTGAAACATAAGCCTGGGTTATTAGAGGTTGTACAATTTCACATAATCCTTCCACAAAATTAGTTATGTCCCATGTGAGATGAAGGCTTCATTCCTCCACACTATGGAGCCATCCTGAAGTGACAGCTTGTAAAATGGAAATTATTTTCTTTTGGTCCAGTGCAAGTAATAAAGTACTGCTGAGGAAGAACAGAAGTAGTCCTATATCCACAACAAACAATACTAGAAACCCTGCTGCTCTGGAAAGGCAGTATTTGAAACAGGGAGAACAAAAACCTCCTATATATTATTTCTATTTTAAGTTGCTGCCTATTAAATGAAAATTGGTATTTGAAAAGTTTAAGTCTCAGTGGATTTGGGTTACTTAGATGGAATGTGCTGCTGTGAGAGCATGGATACAACATGAGTACCCATTGTGTCAAAAGCATCTCATTTCATTAACAAACTTAAAGTGGAAGAAAACAAACAGAAAAAAAAACCCACATAAAACCTGAAAATAATAGAGATCAAGAGGGTTTCCAACATTACTTGAGACAGAAAAATAGAAGAATATAGATATTAAAATAGTCTGCAGAAGTAAAATGTAATTTGAAGAAAAAATCCATGAGAGATACCTTAGAGAATGAGGAAGAGCCGAAATAGAAAATTTGCATTTGGCAATAATTATAAAAATGCTGGTGCAGTTTTGAACTGAATATAAAAAGACATACTACAGAAGAACTGAGACTTCCTTCTATCCAAACATGGCTTCTGTGTGGTATGTTTGGAGTATTTTGCTCATTCTGACCATGATTTTTCAGAAACTTTGATGAATAGAAGGGAGCTCCAGACAAAATGATTTCTTTTCATGAGTTCTTACAGAACTCTGATGAAAGAATAAATAAGTATGTATATATTTTCAGACTAAATGAAAACAAATATGTGTCTAAATACATTTTAAGCCAGTTCATAAATATTGAAGAATATAAACAGCAAGAACTGAAAGAAGAGTCACAAGTTTTCCAGAAGACTCAAAATGACTGTAAGGAAACATCTGTCTGGTGTTCCATGCTGGAAAACAGCTCTTCTGCGTTTTTTATAAAGTATTATCTTAAAATCTTAGGGCTCAAAATTACCTGCAGTGTGTATGAACTACTTGAGAGTACACATTGTGACACAGTTCAAGAATGTCTATCATCAGTTGAGTACAATACGTTGAGTTCCACTGCTATTATCTAAGTACATAAAATTAGTCTCATAGATGGGCAAAAAAGACTTGCACAGAATCATACTAGAGACAAAGGATAAGAAAACAGCTAGAAGACTGTGAGGAGACAGACAAGTGAATTTTTTGAATGAACAGTTTTGAAAAAGAATAAATGTAAAAATACAGAAGAGAGAAAACTGAGCAGAGCACCCATACACATGAGATTTTTTCTTTCCCTTTGTACTGAGCAACAGAAACAGAGAAGATACATTAATATCACAGAAGGACTCCTAATGATTGATTAAAATGTTGCAACATTATTGACTTTTTTCCACAAAAGTTAATGTATACTGTTATCAACATTCTGCAAGAATTACCACTGAAGTACTGTAGTTCCAAGAAATAAATATTTGCATCTGGAAATACAAAATGAAAGTTTCCTAAATAAACTTGGGCCATACTTGGATCTCTGTCCAGTACAAACACTTTTTATATCAACAAGCAGACTGTGTGAGCAGACTCCAGCAGAGATTTAAAGACTATTTCCACAAATTATATGTGAAATTACATCATAAAAAAATTGGTTGTATCTACAAAATTAGGCTTACACTTCAGCTTTAGTACAAATGCAAACTACCACCAACTGCCATAACAGCTATGATTTCCAGCATTCACTAGTAATGCCAATAACACACTTACTTTCAAATTCAGCCATCCATTGAGTGAATTTAGTTTTTTAAATATCCACATGCATTTCATCACTTCTAGTTGTGTATTCAAGAAAGTGAAGGATATTCACACTGCTTAAGCAAACATCTTTGCCCCTCAAAATGTGAATTGTAGGCACTAAATCAAAACCTCCTCTCCACACACCAACTAGACTGAGGCTATAAATTTAGGGATCAGAGACAGGCAAGGAAAATCAGATAGTGTGAATATTCCTAAAATCTTCTATTCCATTACAAGAAAAAATCTTATTGCACATCACTGAAACAACTGCCATAACCTGGAATGGTTCTCATACAGTGTTCAAAAGGCAAAGTGAGTGGGGAAACTACCAATTTTTTGGGATGCTTAATTACATATTTCTGAGCTAGCAAGAAGCCATTTTTAGCTACATTATGCTAGGCACCTAATTTCATTTTTATCAATAATTACAAAATTCAATTAACATTAAGTCCTTGGGTTGCAATTATTCTTGGGAACTACCTTTATTGCGTATGTACAGTTCTATATCTATAGAAAAGATACAGAGAAACCTGCTTTCTAATCCAAAGTACAGGGGAATTAAGAAGAAGCAGGACTGAAACATCCCAGCAGAAGTAAGATTTAACAGACTACTGTCTCTATGCTAAGGAAAAACAGTACAACATTGTCCATTATCAAATTCAATTGTTAAAAGTTTCACATTAACATCTTAAAGATGACATCTCCATAGCACAATACCGTGATCACATCCTTTCATTGTCAGCTCAGTGATGAGAGTGTGCTGAATCAACACCATACACACAAGGGGTGAAAACCAATTTCTACGACAATGCAAGTCTTCCTTGCATTGCTATTGCACATTTCACGTTGACATAATGAATTTTCCACTTGGGGTTTTCTCATTTACGCAAAAGACGTAAAATATGGATGGGCTCCTTAGTATGTTTTTGGTATGACACATACTGGCAAACTGATTTTCTTCCCTTAAAATCATTTGTTTGATCGAATGATGTAATAAATCCTATCATAGGAACAATGCTTGTCATCATGACTTTGTAATAAACCTGGGATTCTATATCTCCACTGCGATTAAAGTTAATCCAACTTAATTAAGTGAAAAACCATGCAGTTTTTCTTCAGTACAAGTTATTAATGATTTTTATATCAATGTGTTTTTATTATGCAGAAACAGTAATAACTCAGATAACTATCAGAATGGCTTACTCAACAAAACTGATGAAAAAATCATCCCTACCCATCCTAATTAGTTTGAGTAACAGCAAAGCAGAGTAAAGTAAATACTAGGTGTTTGTGCATAGAGTTCTCATTTGTTTATTTTTTGTCCCAAATGCTGCTTGAGAATTGTACCTTATTTTTTGCACTGGCTACAATGCTTTGTCTGGAACTGCTGCCTAGGCTCGACCCCTCACAAAGGAAAACTGAAGCAGAAATTCATCGCTCCTTCTACACAGCCCTGAAGGTCTACACAACCTTCAAAAGCATCATGTTAGTTTGCAACAATAGACAAATGTAACCAACTCACTTTTCAGCTGTGGTGGCTTTAGCAAAGGGAATAATCTGCAAACTCAGTTTCACTAGGTACCACACTTCATCTTAACATTATTCCCATTTCTTGATACACAGACTGCCCCCCCCCACCAGGTCTTAGTTACTCAAGGTTTCTAGTTCCACCAGAAGTAATGAACAGGAGCATTTTGTTTACATGTTCCTCTAGTTACACAAATGTTATACAATAAATTAAAAATATTTCTAGATTCCTAATGGAAAAAAATTTTGAACTTCAGGCACGTGACAAAACACATTTGTAAGTAAAAAGCATTGTAGATATGCTATAAAGAACTCAAATCACCTTGAGAGTCTAAGAAATTGAAAACATACAGGAGTACTTAAGAGAAATCTAGGTATGTTTAATTATGCAAATAAACACAACTCACTCAATCTTAATTCTGCCCTTTAGTGAACATAATCACAGCAAATGAAAGGTGTGATTTTAAAAGTTCATGTTAATCTAATTTGGAACCATAAATAACAAAATACTTCAAGAACAATCACACAGTCATTTCACATGACAACTCCTGGCCATGAGGTCATTAGGTTAAGCTTCTCATTTTTCCCCCCTTACTTTGGCTTCATGTAAGTGTAATGTAAGCAAATTTCCTGAGCAACATTTACTGGTGCAGATTACCTCCACCTCTGTGCCTGTTTAGATTTTTCTGCCAAGCAGATCCATCTCTCTTATCCCACCCTTCCTTGCACAAGACACAACAAAAGCCACACAAGATTTTGCTTAACAGTGTCATATTGCAGTGCTAAGGAAAATGACACCACAAAGCCATAAGAATTTTGGTTTTTAGGGGACTGGAAAACCATTATACTGTACCACATTTTAGTTTGAAAATTGTTTTGGGTCAGAACCCAAGGTCAGAGTAATTCTCTTGTGCTATATTTTCTATTACTTTTTTCTGATTCCAAGTTGTGTAGCACTTGACCCATCCACAGATACTGCAAAGTAAAGTTACAGAGAAAATTTAAGAAAAAAAACACAACACCCTCCCCTCCTCCAGACTCATGCATTTTTGTACCAAAGGGCAGATTTTTCTATTCCAGGACTATCTCACCTCTGGAGTGACATCTCGCGGTGCAAACCCTGTTCCTCCAGTTGTTAAAATCAAATTAAGTTCCTTTTCATCACACCAGTCTATCAGCGTCTCCTGAAAGAGAACATGAATCCTGTCAGATCTAGCAAGAAATGGTTCTATCAGATAATACTTGCAGACTCAAAATGTCTTAAAAACAGAGACATTCACAATATGGGGAATTATAAACCACTCATGGCTTTTCATACAAAGATTTTAAACCACTATTTATAACCAAGATAAGCCAGAATAATGCAAGTATCCACATAATATTATTTTGCATGGAAACTGAAAGTCAGTTCTCCATCTCTTGACCTGAATTGGAAAACAAGAATTCACAGTTATTAATTTCTAGCATTGTTATAATATATAAATATAATATGGAATGATATACATTAATAGAGTATGTAAATTTAATTTTGATTACATAATTGATTCTTGTTACAGTAACTTTGGTTTCCACGCTGCGCTTTTTGATAGCCTGAAAAAACCAAGAACCACGTATCTGTAAGCCTAACTACCAAAAGATGCAATAATGCACTTGATGCAGCAGGTGATGATCTATAATCATCTTTCCTACATTCCTCTAATAAATCAACAGGAGTGTGTATACCCATTGCAAAGCTGGACTAAGAAACCTGTCATGTAAATTCAATGACCTACAATTCCGGAAAACTCATGATACTAGAGATGTGTTTAATTTTATTTGACATACTCATTTTTAAAATTACTTTTTAAACTAGTTTTCAAAGTATGACAAAAATTTGACAAAAGCAGAAGACTTATTTAATCTCAACATGATTATCTCATTTATCCTTCAGACTTGACTGTAGGCCAGCACAGCAGGAGCATGTCTGCCTGGAGTGCAAAATTCACTGGGTTACCTTAAGTACACTCATTACATAGCAAAGTATCTATCTACAGAGATCACATCAATTATTGAGACAGCTATTCATATTCTAGCAAAGAAACAACATTATTTGAAAATGTTTGGGGCAAATTTAAGTTTTGGGTGTATTATATTGGGAAAGGAGGAATAGTTTTGGAGATTGTTGGCTTAAAGCTTATCATTTATCACAAAATTAGCTCTGAGAAATATACTGGTTTAAAAAGCTTGAAATAAAACTGTCTGGAACGTTTTAAAAAGTACAACCACTTTAGGTAATCCTCAGCTGTATTTTTGCAGGCCTAGTACTGCTATGCAACTCCCATTTAACAGAAGGATCATATACAGACACTTAAAAATGGCAACTGGAATAAACCTGTGTCTGACTGCAAGCCCCACCACACCAATACACCCAAGGATTACTTGAAGAAGTGGCTAAACCAAAGGTTCTGTCTTTATTTCTCCTTTCTTTACTCATTACTTCCACTTCCTCTTTTGTATTCTCTCTTGTCTTTATTAAAATCACATTCATCTTTTTACTCTACCCCTTTGGAGAATGATTCTCTAATTAACTGGGTTGTAAGTGAACAGAAGTTTCTTATATGAACATTTCAAATAAGCATAGGAAAGGAACAAGGATAATAAACTTGTACATAAATAAATGAACTAGGAACTAAGGCTCTTGTGTTACATTTTGAAAAAAAATGTGAATTATGGTAGCAAAAGGATTTTAGGTCTTAAAATTCTTTGCTTCAATAACATAGTTAAGCAATTGGAAATTTCTTTCAAATAGGTGTCATCTCTATCATCTAGAAACATATTTGTCTTGACTAAAACAGGTACAAATTTCAGAGAACACTTTGGAGAAGCTCATTTTTTGGCAAAGTTAGACCTTAATATTGCATTTATTTTAAAAATTAATATAGCCAGGAAAAAAACTTCCTTTATAAAACAGAATGGATAGGTTTTTGGGGTTTGGTTTGTTTTTTTTAAAGCATAATTTAGCTTTAGATAAAATAAAACCTGCCAAACTCCTTTTAACAAGAAAATAGATCCTCCCTCTGTTTTTATTTTGCTACAGTTCAATAACACTTCCATTAACAAGGGGAGAAAAAGTCGTGTGATATCCTAGAAAAAACTCAAAGAATTAACATCCTAACTCTTCAATTAAATCGAGCAATAATTAAGTGCCTATTCCTGCTACTGCATCAGTGTACCTAGGCTGACTCCTAGACAGAATTCTCCATCAAGTTCTAGTTATAGTAAAGAAGCTTTCAAATAGAAGACCTTTAACTACGAGGCAGTGAGTTTGGGTTTCATTGTCCTTTAGAAGTGCAAATTTATCACTTAGATATTTTAAAACCATGGAAAAATACCCAAGGCTTATATCCAGCTTATTTATTTTCTCTCTAAGCCAAAAAACTGTGTCCCATGAAATATTCTTATTGCTGTAAAAGTATCTAAAAAAGGAAGCCCCACACTCATCAATTATGAACAAACTGGGGAATCAGAACAGGTAGATTCTGTACTGGCTTTGCAGGGAACTGAATTTTCTGTCTTCAAATAAAAATTTCTCTAGGCAAGTGACCTGATATTTGGCTTTACTGATGCAATACAAGCACAATTATTATATAACATTTCAACCAAAGAAAATTTCACTTAATATTTTTAATGCGTATTTCTCCTATTGTTTCACTGATGATAAGCTTTCAAGAGAAAATGGCTGGGTCAACAGATTATGTAAAGCCCTATTATTTCATTAAAGCCAATGGAATGAGGCTGATGGATACAAAATACAGTAGCTGGCTCTGAGAACAGTCCAGTAAAATTACCACCAAGTTTTAAAAAGCCAGGGGGGAAATTCCAGGGGGGAAAAAACCCCAACCAATAAATAGCTTAATACTTTTAACAATTAGTATCCTAAATTAGGCTTTATCAGTTATTTTCCAGGGTCAAGGTGTAACAGAAATGAAGTCACTACAGACAGTTCATCCACAAATATTTTTATTTCAAAAGGACACAACCATTTCAGATTTCACTGAAGTCCTAAAATAATTATATTAATTATGTCTTTCTGATCACAGAAGTAAAATGTCAGGCCAGTTGTCTCCTTAAGCTTTAGATTAGATCTAGTTCCCTGTCCTCTTTACCTAATTTCTCATATTTTCTCTCTCAAATACATTTAAATTTCCCTCACTCAAATGAGTAAGAAATCCTTAGGTGTAAAACAAACAACCTCTTTCCATTGCTTGCTCCAAAGAGTTCTTGCTTCTTTCAGCTCCCTGTCTCCCACAACCTGGAACTATTCATTGGACTTCCTATGCACTGCCCAATATTGAAACTACTTCAATTATAATATTACTCAACAAAAACCTTGTTTATGATGCTTGAATTTTCTCATCACCAGTGTTAATTTTACCAGTGCAGAAAAATCTTGCCTAATTTTCTCTTTGAGTTCTTAGTCTTTTACATGTAAATTTATTGATTTAAAGACCAATAAAGATGATTACCTCATGGAAAAAATGCCTACAGGTGTGGCTCAGTGCAGAGACCCTCTGTATATGGCAGGTACATGCTTGCAAATTCATAAAGGCACCACCACATTAGGACACACTAAGTCCAAAAGCTGTACAGATGCATTTTGGTGGCACAACACCTAAGTTAGTGCTACCTAACTTTTCAGTCAGGGAACAGCTTGAACACTCACAGACATATTTCCTTCTGTGGAGGTAACTTAAGCATCTCCATGTCCAAGATGCAAACCTGCCATTAGTCTAAGCTGCAATGAGCAAGCCACAAAATTTTGGTAATTTCCTTTAGTATTTAACAGTAGCTCCAGAGCTCAGGCTCTTCCCTACACCACCCTGCCTTGATCTACAGGGTTCAAGAGAGAGAAAATACATCATGCTTTAATTTGGTATGGTTGTCCAGCAGCCCTTCATGATTATCATTAGGTATTGTTGCATTTCTAGTAACTCTTCTTCACTAATAATTTCTGTGGGATAATGCCCCACCATGACACATAAGAAACCTGATCACAGGATACACAATTACAATGGATAGGAAAGTGGGCTATTCTGTGCCTCCATTAGTACCATCCTTTAATCTCTGTGTAAGTGAACTGGAAAAACAAATAGGGATTCCTTCCTGGAATGAGAAGAACAATGCCCTGATCTTTGCAGATAACTAAGGTCTGTGGATTACTTATCTTAGCCAGAAATTCAAACTTGAGACAGGCTGCAAGTCTCCTCCAGTCCTCCTAGTGCTACTGTCTGGTGATTTTCCACACAGACATTGAGACTACGAGTCTTAACTGGAGCAGAAGCACCACAAAGCACACGAAAATGGTCATTGGGCATCAGATTAAATTCCTACACAGAAAAGCTCAAGTGCTGATGACTTTTCCTTTTCTATGATGCTACAGTCTATGGCATGTCTTGCCTTGTTTTTATTGTCCTATTTTTTGCCATCACTGCTATGAGAGTGTGATAACACTCCCACGTGTTTATGCTTCCAAAATTACTAGATATCTTCCTTCAAGTCAATATTCTGGTGCTTACCATTTAGATAAACATGTATACATTTTCCTGATCAATATATAATTTACTTCACAATACAAGGTTTATAAAAATAATTCTCAATACACATACATATTTTCACATACCATAGCCACTAGAACATGAAATGTACACTGTTATAATTTAAAACATCCAGAAAGAACAGGGAAATGCTAAAAACACTATAAACAGGGCAGGATTTCATAATGAATCCAATGAATCCATAGAGAATTCCATCATTCTATATTCAGTATTGAAACTGGTTAAACAATTCTTAATTGTATAGTTAACAAAGATGTTTGGCATTTTGGCCTATGCTAGATTTTTCCAGCACAGTGCAATTGAGAAGTTATTTCACCTTATATGCATCACTAATCACACAGTAAGTAAAATATGTAAAAATTTATACTGCTGAACAAATATAAGTGTAAATATGAAACTTAATTATGGAAAAATATACATTTATTTACATTGGACTTTGAAACATAGATAAGTCTGTATAAGCTGGTTTACAGACATGCATACTATCCAGAAGTATTCTCAAAACAACTTCATGTAACTTAAAAGATCACTGTGGCTCCCAGCAAAAACTACTGATAGTGTTCAGAGATGCAGAAGTCTGTGTT